>NC_060140.1:342658733-343295529 GCF_021461385.2 Schistocerca piceifrons | reverse complement strand
TTTGACTCAATGCCCAGGCGCATCAAGGCCGTTATTACGACCAGAGGTGGTTGTTCTGGGTACTGATTTCTCAGGATCTATGCACCCACATTGCGTGAAAATGTAATCACATGTCAGTTCTAGTATAATATATTTGTCCAATGGATACCCGTTTATCATCAGCATTTCTTCTTGGTGTAGCAATTTTAATGGCCAGTAGTGTATATTACATGAGTTGTAAATTATGATGTGATGATGTCAATCACCGAATCGACGTTATAAATAAAGAAATGTATTAAGCAATTCTTTTTGAGTCATCAGTCTTGTGACTGGTCTGATGCGGCTACTCACGAATTCCTCTCTTGTGCCACCCTTTTCATCTCAGAGCAGCACTTGCAACCTAGGTCCTCAATTATTTGCTGGATGTATACCAATCTCTGTCTTCCTCTACAGCTTTTACTTTCAACAGCTCCCTCTGGTACCATGAAATTATTCCCTGAAGTCTTAACAGATGTCTTACCATCCTGTCCCTTCTTCTTGTCAGTGTTTTGCAAATATTCCTTTCCTCGCCAATTCTGCAGAAAGCCTCCTAACTCCTTACCTCATCAGTCCATCTAATTTTCAACATTCTTTTGCAGCACCACATCTCAAATGCTTCGATTTTCTTCTGTTCCGGTTTTTCCACAATGGACGATGATGATGATGATGTTTGGTTTGTGGGGCGCTGAACTGCGCGGTTATCAGCACCCGTACAATTTCCCAACCTTTCCACAGTCCAATTTCGCCACTTTCCTGGATGATGATGAAATGATGAGGACGACACAAACACCCAGTCATCTCGAGGCAATTCTGATCCCGCCGGTAATTGAACCCGGCACAGTGGACGCCTCACTACCATATTACGCTGTGTTCAAAATGTGCATTATCAAAAAATTTTTTCGTCAAATTAAGACCTGTGTTTGATACTAGCAGAATAGTTTTAGCCAGGAATTCCCGTTTTCCAGTGCTAGCCTGCTTTTTACGTCCTTGCTCCGTCTGTCATGTTTCATTCTGCTACTTCAAAAAATGGTTCAAATGGCTCTGAGTACTATGGGACTTAACTTCTGAGGTCATCAGTACCCTAGAACTTAGAACTAATTAAACCTAACTAACCTAAGAACATCACACACATCCATGCCCGAGGCAGGATTCGAACCTGCGACCGTAGCGGTCGCGCGGTTCCGGACTGTAGCGCCTAGAACCGCTCGGCCACTCCGGCCGGCTCTGCTACTTAGGTTGCATAATTCCTTAACTTCGTCTACTTTGTGATCCCCAATTACGTTGTTACGTCTCTCGCTGTTCTCATGTCTGCTGCTTCTTTATATTTTCGTCTTTATTCGAATTACTCTCAGTCCATATTCTGTAGTCATTAGACTCTTCATTCCATTCAACAGATCTTGTAATTCTTCTTCACTATCAATGAGGACAGCAATGTCATCAGCGAATCTTGTCACCGATATGGTTTCATCTTGAATTGAAATCTCACTCTTGACCTTTCTTTTATTTCCGTCATTGCTTGTTCAACGTATAGACTGAACAGCAGGGGCGAAAGATAACATCTCTGTGTCGCAACCTTTTCAATCCATGCAGTTACTTCTTGGTCTTCTACTCTTAATGTTCCCTTCAGGTTCTTGTACATATTGTACATTACCCGCCTTTCCCTATAGTTAACTCAAGTTTTTCTCAGGATTTCGAACATAATGCACCATTTTACATTGTCGACCGCTTTTTCCGTGTCGACAAATCGGATGAACGTGTCTTGATTTTTTCTTCAGTCTTGCTTCCATTATCAATCGCAACGACAGAACTGCCTCTCTGGTGCCTTTACCCAGACCTAGACCGCTCTATTCCACAAACATCATGATCAGAGACTCTTCACGAATATGGAATACCAAAAAAAAACTTGTGCTATGCTTGATTGATGCTATTACCGTGTCTAGAGGTGGTATTACCCTCGTGTCTCATAGACCTGACTAATTTTTTATCCACTATGTTTATTTAGACGTAGAACTGGATTTCATCGTGTGTCAGGTTGGGGATGAGGATTTGCTTAATGGGAGACGGAAGGCAATTTTTATCCCTACTCTGCCAATGCTGTTTTACCCTTTAAATAGGTACACTTTTCAAAAGAACTATAAGTGATAAAAGAATGAAATTTTCACTGCACATATATCACATACATGCCTAAATTTACAAGTAAAATGAACATAATACCTCTTACGGTTTTGAAGAAAAAATTATTCTTTTACTAGTAAAATTCAACTTTTTTTCTACATTAATTACTATAAAACAGTTTCTGATTGTTTGGTGGTTCTTAATTTACTTGCAATAACTTATTACCATTTGCAGTACAAACTGACCAAATTTCATATTTCTAACCCAATACGTTTATCAAATAATGATACCTGAAAGTAAAAAAAATGTAGTTTTGAGAAAAATCCATTTAAAGTTTAATATTGCAATTCTAGTATAGTTATTGATTAGAATTACTTACCACTAATATTTTCCTGCACCATACTGAGCATCATCTGAATCATACTGATCTTCTTTTCTCTTGGTCCCTCCTCTTTTCTGTCTGGCTTCTTTTGTGCATTTTAAATTAGCAATATCTGCTTTGCGGATTCTCTCTTTATCTATTTGCACCATGGATTTTGCGGTATTTCCACTAGATTTTATGCCCAATAATTCCAAAACATCCAGTTTTCTAATTACTTCGCATTGAGGCATAAAACAGCATCATAAACACCAAATTTGATGGTTATAAGCTGTTAAAATACAGTTTTCGGTAACCGGTTCCAAATGACAGAATTCACACGTTCATTTAAATTTTGGGTTTTCCCATGAAGACATTTCTTCGACAAGGTATCTTTACAAAGATCTCTAAATGTGGGTTTAATTTCATTCGTTACTGATGCAGGTAAAGAATGTTTGTGGTCATATGTGGCACTTCTCCTGTACTTGCACCAAGTGTCAGGATCATTCGGGCAAAGCTCGTGCGTCAGGAAAACCATCATATCTCACGAAAAAATTGTCGTATTTATGTTGTTGTTGTGGTCTTCAGTCCTGAGACTGGTTTGATGCAGCTCTCCATGCTACTCTATCCTGTGCAAGCTTCTTCATCTCCCAGTACTTACTGCAACCTACATCCTTCTGAATCTGTTTGGTGTATTAATCTCTTGGTCGCCCTCTACGATTTTTACCCTCCACGCTGCCCTCCAATGCTAAATTTGTGATCCCTTGATGCCTCAGAACATGTCCTACCAACCGGTCCCTTCTTCTTGTCAAGTTGTGCCACAAACTCCTCTTCTCCCCAATCCTATTCAATACCTTCTCATTAGTTATGTGATCTACCCATCTAATCTTCAGCATTCTTTTGTAGCACCACATTTCGAAAGCTTCTATTCTCTTCTTGTCCAAACTACACTCCTGGAAATGGAAAAAAGAACACATTGACACCGGTCTGTCAGACCCACCATACTTGCTCCGGACACTGCGAGAGGGCTGTACAAGCAATGATCACACGCACGGCACAGCGGACACACCAGGAACCGCGGTGTTGGCCGTCGAATGGCGCTAGCTGCGCAGCATTTGTGCACCGCCGCCGTCAGTGTCAGCCAGTTTGCCGTGGCATGCGGGGCTCCATCGCAGTCTTTAACACTGGTAGCATGCCGCGACAGCGTGGACGTGAACCGTATGTGCAGTTGACGGACTTTGAGCGAGGACGTATAGTGGGCATGCGGGAGGCCGGGTGGACGTACCGCTGAATTGCTCAGCATGTGGGGCGTGAGGTCTCCACAGTACATCGATGTTGTCGCCAGTGGTCGGCGGAAGGTGCACGTGCCCGTCGACCTGGGACCGGACCGCAGCGACGCACGGATGCACGCCAAGACCGTAGGATCCTACGCAGTGCCGTAGGGGACCGCACCGCCACTTCCCAGCAAATTAGGGACACTGTTGCTCCTGGGGTATCGGCGAAGACCATTCGCAACCGTCTCCATGAAGCTGGGCTACGGTCCCGCACACCGTTAGGCCGCCTTCCGCTCACGCCCCAACATCGTGCAGCCCGCCTCCAGTGGTGTCGCGACAGGCGTGAATGGAGGGACGAATGGAGACGTGTCGTCTTCAGCGATGAGAGTCGCTTCTGCCTTGGTGCCAATGATGGTCGTATGCGTGTTTGGCGCCGTGCAGGTGAGCGCCACAATCAGGACTGCATACGACCGAGGCACACAGGGCCAACACCCGGCATCATGGTGTGGGGAGCGATCTCCTACACTGGCCGTACACCACTGGTGATCGTCGAGGGGACACTGAATAGTGCACGGTACATCCAAACCGTCATCGAACCCATCGTTCTACCATTCCTAGACCGGCAAGGGAACTTGCTGTTCCAACAGGACAATGCACGTCCGCATGTATCCCGTGCCACCCAACGTGCTCTAGAAGGTGTAAGTCAACTACCCTGGCCAGCAAGATCTCCGGATCTGTCCCCCATTGAGCATGTTTGGGACTGGATGAAGCGTCGTCTCACGCGGTCTGCACGTCCAGCACGAACGCTGGTCCAACTAAGGCGCCAGGTGGAAATGGCATGGCAAGCCGTTCCACAGGACTACATCCAGCATCTCTACGATCGTCTCCATGGGAGAATAGCAGACTGCATTGCTGCGAAAGGTGGATATACACTGTACTAGTGCCGACATTGTGCATGCTCTGTTGCCTGTGTCTATGTGCCTGTGGTTCTGTCAGTGTGATCATGTGATGTATCTGACCCCAGGAATGTGTCAATAAAGTTTCCCCTTCCTGGGACAATGAATTCACGGTGTTCTTATTTCAATTTCCAGGAGTGTATTTATCGTCCATTTTTCACTTCCATACATGGCTACCCTCCACAGAAATACTTTCAGAAACGACTTCCTGACATTTAAATCTATGCTCGATGTTAACAAATTTCTCTTCTTCAGAAACGCTTTCCTTGCCATTGCCAGTCTACATATTATATCCGCTCTACTTCGACCATCATCAGTTATTTTGCTTCCGAAATAGCAAAACTCCTTGACTACTTTAAGTGTCTCATTTCCTAATCTAATTCCTTCAGCATCACCCGACTTCATTTGACCACATTCCATTATCCGCGTTTTGCTTTTGTTAATGTTCGTCTTATATCCTCCTTTCAAGACACTGTCCATTCCGTTCAACTACTCTTCCAAGTCCTTTGCTGTCTCTGACAGAATCACAATGTCATCGGCGAACCTCAAAGTTTTTATTTCTTCTCCATGGATTTTAATACCTACTCCGAATTTTTCTTTTGTTTCCTTTACTGTTTGTTCAATATAGAGATTGAATAACATCGGGGACAGGCTACAACCCTGTCTCACTCCCTTCCCAACCGCTGCTTCCCTTTCATGTCCCTCGACTCTTATAACTGCCATCTGGTTTCTGTACAAATTGTAAATAGCCTTTCGCTCCCTGTATTTTACCCCTGCCACCTTCAGAATTTGAAAGAGAGTATTCCAGTCAACGTTGTCAAAAGCTTTCTCTAAGTCTACGAATGTTAGAAACGTAGGTTTGCCTTTCCTTAATCTTTCTTATAAGTCGTAAGGTCAGTACTGCCTCACGTGTTCCAGTGTTTCTATGGAATCCAAACTGATCTTCCCCGAGGTCTGCTTCTACCAGTTTTTCATTCGTCTGTAAAGAATTCGCGTTAGTATTTTGCAGCTGTGACTTATTAAACTGATAGTTCGGTAATTTTCACATCTGCCAACACTTGCTTTCTTTGGGATTGGAATTATTATATTCTTCTTGAAGTCTGAGGGTATTTCGCCTGTCTCATACACCTTGCTCACCAGATGGTAGAGTTTTGTCAGGACTGGCTCTCCCAAGGCTGTCAGTAGTTCTAATGGAATGCTGTCTACTCCGGGGGCCTTGTTTCGACTCAGGTCTTTCAGTGCTCTGTCAAACTCTTCACGCAATATCGTATCTCCCATTTCATCTTCATCTACATCCTCTTCCATTTCCATAATATTGTCCTCAAGTACATCGCCCTTGTATGAACCCTCTATATACTCCTTCCACCTTTCTGCTTTCTCTTCTTTGCTTAGAACTGGGTTTCCATCTGAGCTCTTGATATTCATACAAGTGGTTCTCTTTTCTCCAAAGGTCTCTTTAATTTTCCTGTAGGAAGTATCTATCTTACCCCTGGTGAGATAAGCCTCTACATCCTTACATTTGTCCTCTAGCCATCCCTGCTTAGCCATTTTGCACTTCCTGTCGATCTCATTTTTGAGACGTTTGTATTCCTTTTTGCCTGCTTCATTTACTGCGTTTTTATATTCTCTCCTTTCATCAATTAAATTCAATATTTCTCCTGTTACCCAAGGATTTCTACTAGCTCTCGTCTTTTTACCTACTTGATCCTCTGCTGCCTTCACTACTTCATCCCTCAGAGCTACCCATTCTTCTTCTACTGTATTTCTTTCCCCCATTCCTGTCGATTGTTCCCTTATGCTCTCCCTGTAACTCTGTACAACCTCTGGTTTAGTCAGTTTATCCAGGTCCCATCTCCTTAAATTCCCACCTTTTTGCAGTTTCTTCAGTTTTAATCTACAGTTCATAACCTATAGATTGTGGTCAGAGTCCACATCTGCCCCTGGAAATGTCTTACAATGTAAAACCTGGTTCCTAAATCTCTGCCTTACCATTATATAATCTATCTGATACCTTCTAGTGTCTCCAGGATTCTTCCGTATTTATATAAAACAAAAACTGTTTCACGCAGGAAAGACCAGACATTTCAAATATTCTGAAATCTAAAAATCGAATTTTTGAAGTACACTTGCCTTCTGTCTCCCCTTAAGGAGAAGCACTTTCGCCGCTAGAAAATAAGTGGAGTTCCTGTGAAGCAAATGAAGCTGGCGACAGTCTAGGCATGGCTTTCTGTTAGCAGCGGCGAGATGCCGTAATTCTGTCAGAGCGGCCCGTTCTATTCTGGGCTGCCGATCTGGCGCGACTCCCACACCGGCAGCCGACATCCTGTGCGCGAGGCAGCCGCCGGGGCCTGCAGGGGTAAACACCGCCTCGACCACGCACCGACCTCTGCGCTGGATGCAGAACCGACGCGACGCGTGACCGTCACGTGGCGCTGGGCAGCCGCCAATTCCGCTCAGCTGACCGCGTGAGTGCCGGCGGGGGCGGCGGGGGCGGCGGGGGCGGACGCTTTTCACACTTTTCTCAGTCACCTCGCGACAAACGCTATGTTTCCTGGGAGGTCGAGCACCGCTGTACTGCGACGACTTTTGCGAAAGCGCACCGCATCGCTCAATGAAATAGCTGTGGAACTGAAACGTGGCAAGGTGGAGTGACTTCGTTTCCTATAATACCACTCCTCAAATAAACGTTCTGTTTTCCTTGCTGATACCTCTTCCACGGAGGGCGTTCAATAAGTAATGACACACATTTTTTGTTACTGAAAGCAGGTTGGTTTATCCAGGGTTCCAGTGCGCCGTATTCTTCTTGCTGCGCAATCCTGTTTTTCCACATAATCTCCCTTCAATGTAACAATCATACCCCAAGAGCCTGTATGCCCACAAGATACCACACTATCGATCGACGTCAGAGCGCCGGCCGAAGTGGCCGTGCGGTTAAAGGCGCTGCAGTCTGGAACCGCAAGACCGCTACGGTCGCAGGTTCGAATCCTGCCTCGGGCATGGATGTTTGTGATGTCCTTAGGTTAGTTAGGTTTAACTAGTTCTAAGTTCTAGGGGACTAATGACCTCAGCAGTTGAGTCCCATAGTGCTCAGAGCCATTTTTTTGACGTCAGAGCCAACGTCCTCCTGCATCAATAACCTCCCCATCATCCAAGTACTGCTAACTGCAGAGTGCGACCTTCATTGGGCCAAACAATTGGAAGTCGGAAGGTGCGAGATCTGGGCGGTAGAGTGGATGAGGAAAACAGTCCAGTGAAGTTTTGGGAGCTCCTCTCTGGTGCGCAGACTTGTCTGAGCCCTTGCGTTGTCATGGAAAAGGAGAAGAGAAGTTACACTACTGGCCATTAAAATTGCTACACCACGAAGATGGCGTGCTACAGACGTGAAATTTAACCGATAGAAAGAAGATGCTGTGATATGCAAATGATTAGCTTTTCAGAGCATTCGCACAAAGTTGGCGCCGGTGGCGACACCTACAACGTGCTGACATGAGGCAAGTTTCCAACCGATTTCTCATACACAAACAGCAGTTGACCGGCGTTGCCTGGTAAACGTTGTTGTGACGCCTCGTGTAAGGAGGAGAAATGCGTACCATCACGTTTCCGACTTCGATAAAGGTCGGATTGTAGCCTATCGCGATTGCGGTTTATCGTATCGCGACATTGCTGCTCGCGTTGGTCGAGATCCAATGACTGTTAGCAGAATATGGAATCGGTGGGTTCAGGAGGGTAATACGGAACGCTGTGCTGGATCCCAACGGTCTCGTATCACTAGCAGTCGAGATGACAGGAGTGCCTGCTATGGTGTACTCAAAGACGAACCTGGGTGCACGAATGGCAAAACGTCATTTTTTCGGATGAATCCAGGTTCAGTTTACAGCATCATGATGGTCGTATCCGTGTTTGGCGACATCGCGGTGAACGCACATTGGAAGCGTGTATTCGTCATTGCCATACTGGCGTATCACCCGGCGTAATGGTACGGGGTGTCATTGGTTACACGTCTCGGTCACCTCTTGTTCGCATTGATGGCACTTTGAACAGTGGACGTTACATTTTAGATGTGTTATGACCCGTGGCTCTACCCTTCATTCGATCCCAGCGAAACCCCACATTTCAGCAGGATAATGCATGACCGCATGTTGCAGGTCCTGTATGGGCCTTTCTGGATAAAGAAAATGTTCCACTGCTGCCCTGGCCAGCACATTCTCTATGTCTCTCACCAACTGAAAACGCCTGGTCCATGGTGGCCGAGCAACTGGCTCGTCACATTACGCCAGTCACTACTGTTGATGAACTGTGGTATCGTGTTGAAGCTGCATGGGCAGCTGTACCTCTACACGCCATCCAAGCTCTGTTTGACTCAATTCCCAGGCGTACCAAGGCCGTTATTACGGCCAGAGGTGGTTGTTCTGGGTACTGATTTCTCAGGATCTACGCACCCAAATTGCGTGAAAATTGTTATCACATGTCAGTTCTAGTACAATATACTTGTCCAATGAATACCCGTTTATCATCTGCATTTCTTCTTGGTGTAGCAATTTTAATAGCTAGTAGTGTAATTTGCATTTTGTAGCGACGAACACTCCGACGTCTTTCCTTCAATTTCCTGAGGGTAGCACAGTAGACTTCCGAGTTGATCGTTGCCCCGTGAGCGAGGACATCAGACATCATAACCCCTTCAGAGTCCCAGAAGACCGTCTCCGTGACTCTACCGGCCAAGGGTCCGACTTGGAACTTTTCCTTCGCAGGAGAGGTGATGTTGCGCTGCTCCGTGGATTGCCCTTTTGTTCCCAGTTCTGAGTGATGAACCCATGTTTCATCGCCTGTGGCGCTGTTCTACAAAAAATAATAATAATAATAATGTCACATTCAATTCCGCATAGATGGTCCTTCGTTGCTCTATATGATCTTATGTTAAGCGGCGAGGAACCCAGCGGGCATACGCCTTTGAGCACTCCATCTGGTGGACGAGTGTGTCCACGCTACCGACAGAGACGTCCAGTTGGGCCGCGATGTGTTTGATCATGGTCTGTCATCCACCTCGAACGAGAGTGTTTGCACTTTCCAACATTGCAGGAGTCACAGCTATGCGCGGCCGGCCGGCACACGGAGAATCTGACAGTTTTGCGCGACCTCGTTTCGGTGATGACAGACGCCTCGCCCAACGATTCACCGTGCTTTTGTTCAATAATAGGTCTCCATGGACTTTCTGCAAGCGCTTATGAATATCTGTGATGCTCTGGTTCTCTGCCAACAGAAACTCAAGGACAGCTGTCTGCCTGAAGCGCACCTTCGTTACAGACGCCGTTTTGAAAATTACGTACAGCGCCGTCACCGATCGCAACTTCATGAAGGTACAGAGGCTGAACAGGAATATTGCATGATGACCCACAAAAAATTTCGCATTTTTCCAACCGAAAGCGGCTGAGAAAAATATGTGTTGCATTACTTGTTGAACGCCCTTCGTATACATAACGCATATATCATTTTCACTTAAAATTGCTATATCCTTATTCAAGCTGTATTTCGCTAAAGTTTGTAATTCAGTGTATATTTTTCGAACCAGCGTGATAAAAGTAAAATTAGTTTTTGATAAACATTCTATTTAAAGAAATATTCCCGTAGGAGAGACACCCAGTATATATAGAGTGTCCCAAGAAACATCGACAAGGTTTAGGAACAGTTTCCTTACATCAAAACAAGAAAAAAAGTCTAGTAAAAATGAGCTATAAAATGCATACCTTAAGAGTTGTGATCACTTGTTCATCTTCGATACTATGAAACATATCTCTTCTAATGTAAGGACTTTGATTTCCAAACCAAGAAAAAATTATCCGGTAAACATGGGGTGTAAAATGCATAGTTTTATAGCTATGAGCATTTGTTCATCTTCTATGAACAAGTGCTCATAGCTCTTAAAGGTATGCCATTTACAGCCCATGTTTACTAGACTTTTTTTCTTGTTTTGGTCCATACTATCTCCTCTCAGAATATAAAAAGCAAAGAATTTGAAGTAGAAGAGATATATTTCATGGTATCGAAGGTGAACAAGTGCTCACAGCTTTCAAGGTATGCATTTTACAAAAAAATGGTTCAAATGGCTCTGAGCACTATGGGACTTAACTTCTAAGGTCATCAGTCCCCTAGAACTTAGAACTACTTAAACCTAACTAACCTAAGGACATCACACACATCCGTGCCCGAGGCAGGATTCGAACCTGCGACCGTAGCGGTCGCGCTGCATTTTACAGCTCATGTGAATCTGTCCCTAAAGTTTATCGATGTTTCTTTGCGACAGCCTATATGAATGTAATATATATTTTATTAATGTTAATCATAAACTCAAAAACTGTATTATGATGCAAAAATTTTTGTATGTCATTTAACAGAGAATAAATGAACCCACTGTAGATGGAGAAACTTCTCCGAAATATGTTTGGGTATTAAAATAAGAAGAATTGTGTTTACTCAAGGCATAAACGTATTTTCTATATTATATGTTAGGAAGCAAATGCGGCAAAAATAAAGAATTCAACCATAAGACGAAATATTCACCATTTAAGAGTCACGGAAACCACGAGCATTTTAAAACTCCACCCCGCCAGTAATTATTTGTTTTAGGATTGACATGTCTTTTTTAAAAGCCCTTCTTCTCCTTTTTGAAACGTTGCATCTTTTCTGGCATAACCACTCCAAGACGTTAGATCGCCCGGCACTGACGTTTCCCAGCAGCTAAATTCATCTAACAAATGTATTCCCGCGCGTGAAAGCGTTCAACTTAATAGTAAGACTTGGTTTTAATGGATATAGCAATCTGGATGACAGTTAACTAACTTTGTAATAGAACTAAATAAGGACTGGCAAAAGTGAGCGAAAAAAATATCTATGCCTATCTGTTATCATTATCTATTTATAATCTCTCGACAGCCCACCCATCGTACAACAAACTGATACATTTTCTCCCTCATTAATTCTTGAAGTTTGTGAATTAATTTTTAACTTCAAGCGCTTCATTTTGCTTCATGTAATTAATTCCAAAACATTTTATTGCTATCTCATGAGGGAGTGGCTTCACATTATGTGTATTTAATTGGAGTGCTCTTGACTCTGTTACATTAGATTGGGCGTACTTTTTGTTCCATAGATCCATAGTGAGGAGATCTTCAAGGATGTAGGACGTGTCATAAAACAAAAATACGCAATACATATTTACAATGAAAAAGAGATAAGTTAATTCGCCTTCCACAGATCCCAAGTGAAATGGTCCTTATGGATGTGGAATAAAAAAATATTTGCATTTAAAACGTATTTTAGGCTATCATAGCCATATATCATCAAATAAAAAATCAATTTACGACATTTATTTACTTTGATCACATTACTGCACTAAAGATGCATGGAAATTAGATTGTATGTAATATATTATTTGTTATCATTACTAACATACATACAGCAATCAGTTCTAATTGGAAATTCATCAATGGAGTAGAAGCAATGCGTCAATAAATTCTTGAGGCTCCTCTAACCTGAACTTAATCAGTAGATACTTTGAAGCTGATGATTTATTACTGAAAACGTGTATTTCCGAATATGGACACCTTTACAGACAAAAGTAAGTGATTTTAAATCTTTGTGAGAGTATTCTTGTTTCTAGTACTGATGGACGAACTAAGTGGTTGGTTTGAAAAGAGAGATATTTGAAAAAGAGATATGCAAAGTGACACACAAGATATGGATGGTTTTTAAATAAAGAGTACTCGGTCAATTTTTAAATTAATGTACTTTTTTTTACATTTAAATCAAAGCTCATTACTTACATTTAATGTGAGCTTATTGCGACTTATTTTTGAAACATAATGTCATCGAGATGATGTCCATCATTTCGAATGCACGATCCAAGTCTCTTCTCCAAACCCACCAAATCCACCAGTCACATAGACCAATGTCTATGCAGGAATGATAGCAATTTCTTTAATGACTGAATTCTTCAGCTGGCCCAGATTTCACGGTTCGTGGTTATAGACACGGCTCTTGAGGTACTCAACAGAAAAAAGTCACACACTGATCAATCTGAAGACGTGGGAGCCCAGGGAACATTGCCAACACGTGAGATAATCTGTCCAGGAAACATGCGTCCTAGAACTGCCATCAAAGTGTTCGCGGTGTGTGATGTAGCGCAATCCTGCCGGAACCAAACATCTTTTAAAAGAATTCTTCGTCTTCTCAGTTCCGGTTTCAGGAACGTTTCAAGCATATTAACAGTGACTGTGATTTTCGAGGAAAAAATGTGGTCCAGCTGTAACATCACGAGTCAATACGCAATAGCATTTAATGCACCACTTGGCAGTACAGCTCGTAGCTTTGGAGCCGTTGGCGGTGATAGAAACAGCTGCTTGTATCTCAGCGTGACTTTTTCGCACCTGTCGCCAGCCTAGCCGTGGGAAGCGGTACCTGTGTCTATTCGAGCGACAGAATATTCAAGCCCCTAAGAATCTAAATAAACTATATTAAATATTATTCAATTTAGTTAAAAGTCAATATACTGCACTTTGTTACTAAAAAGAAGACGGTGTAAAAATCTCAGGTCTCTAGCTGACATACTTTCAGAGCTAGAGAAAAATACCTAGAACATCCCAAACCGGCACTTGTAAGATTAAAGTCGGCTAGGTTTCAGAACAGTTTGTCTTTTATTATCATTTGGAATCATTACTGAAATTGACAGAACGTTAGGTCGATTTGTTTCGAGTTTCATAATTAAGAATGTTAACTATTTGGCATTTTTCGTAATAAAAAATTCAGAAAAGATCAGTACTTATTTAATGTGTTGTTGTGTGAGTAAATCAGAATGAGTGAGTGTGTATGTGGGATATACGAAAAAATTCAATATTATCTCATGTTAAACATTAAGTAACTGTGTCATAGGAAAGTGTTAAGCAAGCAAGTTGCAATGAAAAATGTAATTGCCCCACCGTGCTGATGTACGTCCAAGGGTACTTGCTTTTGTAAGAAGACAGCCAGAATGGTCATTTGACGAGTAACAGTTTTCTGAAGTTATTTCACGATTAGTTTTCGTTTGGTTTTGTTAAACATTTTATTAATATTTGCATGATGAATGCAAATGTGAATGTTGATTGGCGTAAGACAGCTTTAGCGCGAGAAAGAACTCCAAGGTTTGTTTTGATTGGCTGGTCATTTTGAACAATCAATCAGAGTTAAGCATTTCCCGCGCATTCCAAGTAGTTACAGGCCCTGGAAGGAGCGGTAGAAGGGAGTCGCTTGCTAACTATTTTTTTTTTTTTTTTTTTTTTTTTTTTGGAAAGAGAAACGCGTGTGAACTTTCAGCCTTTGTAGAATTCCGTGTGGCATGTTTCATATTCCTCTATGGAATATTTGGCGCTCAATTTCTTTATTAGAAATCCACTGGAAAAGGACCAAATGTGAAACTCATTTATTGTAGCAGAGTAATGACTGTAAATAGAGTAGTAATTCGGGTCGGACTTAGGTACATTCCTGGCTGCCTTGTGTGTGTACTGAGTTGTACGAACTGTGAGCTGAGGACAGTGATATTATTCGTTAATTAAATACGGGCTGATGTCAAGTGTTTAATTTTGAACCTAAAGAAATAAAAGAACGCGTTGCAGAATTTTGCCATTTTTCTAAAGAGATGAAGTAATCGCCCTCCTCCCGAAATTTGTTATAAGATATTACAAGATAGCTTGCTATTAGAGTTTACGCGGACTTTGAAAACGTAAGTATTGACGGTGTTTTCCTTCGACGCTGCTTTTAACATCGTCTGGACAGTATCTACGTATGCAGAGGAACGGGCTGGTGATCAGACGCCGTACTGAGGTAGGTGGAACTTTTGTAGTGCACAGTACGACGAGAGACAGTGATCAAACATTTACGCCACATTTCAAGCCCGCCCCGCCGCACAACCATGCTGAAAGAGTCAAGAGAACACCAGACTGCCTTTTTCAGAGTGTAAAGGACGCTGGTGAATAAGATGTGGATGCTCGGGATCCCGGTAAAGCAGGTTTTGGTTATTGCCGGTCCCATTTAAAGAAAATGAGCTTCGCCGCTCACCAATAAAATGACGTTATCACTAAAAATCATTTCCATTCTGCAAGCGAAGTCTTCTCGAACAGAAAAATCAGTTTGCTTAAGTTGATGCAGAATAAGAATTTTGTGCCTACGGAATTTTAATGTATGTAACCGATTCACGGCTGATGTGACTACCATGACGTCTAGCTGACCGTCTTGGGCTTCTGACTATCGCTTCTCTTATCCCTGAAACATTTTCAGGCGTCGTTACACATCATCTCGGGCCTGTGCGCTTCTTATCCAGTTGATCTGAAGTGTTCCATTCATCTGAGGATTGTGTTACGACACGGAACAACTCCGTGTCCGCCGAGATTGAATTGTACACCAAACATTCGGTGCATAGCTGTAACAGACTCACCACTTATAACGAAATTGTCATGAACGAACGAACGATGTTGCAAGACCCACTGTTCCATTGTAATTGAAACGGCGTCTTCTGTGGGGAAGAACTACCCCCACCACGATCTTCTCCCACCACGGCACTCTCAGTGCTACGCTGTTGAAAACTGTCCGTCTTCCGTGTGTCATCCTATGTTGTTTATGTCAAATTTCACTGACCAATAAATATATTGAGAATAGGTCACTGTCGATCGTTCTTGAGCTCCCACCACGCTTTTAGATTCTGAAAATTTTTGCTTGGCTTGATGAGTCAACCCAAAAAATGGTCTAGTATGATGTGGAATGAGAATTAGCAAAGTTTCCAAATCACCAACGTCTGACAACATCGGCCTTGCAAATAATGATTTGTTTAGGTGCTTCGTGGTTCTGTGGTACGCTCCTCTCAGTTGAATGTGTTGATGTCTTACATCTCTTCCTGTTTTGTGCTCATCTTTTATTCTCTGGCCGGGGTGTTAAACACTGTTCTTCTCCTCCTTCTCCATCTCCTCTTTTATTCGTCTTATAACTACTAGATACAGATCGTCAAGAATGAGCAGGGTATAAGGGAGCAGCGCTACAGAGGACTACGAGAGATTCGATCTGATACAGAACACGTCTCCCTCATCAGCACGTGCAATATCCGAAATCGCTCTACAAATTTGCTGAGAACCCGGACACATGTAAGTAGTGTGAGTAAAGGGTCGCTGTGTGTAAGGTGCGTGAACCGCACTTTCAAAAAGAAAATGTTATCTGACATTGAAGTCAACGTAAAAGATTGGGTCGCCACCAACTCTAGCCACACAACAAATAAGAGGTTGGGTTGAATCGGAAAATAATTTATTCATAAGGAAAATTCATAAAAGAACATTCACTATAAAGCCATTCATAAAGAATGGAATGTAATTATTAATATGATCCAGGCATTGTTCACGTGAATCAGATACTGAAATAAAGTAACAAGTGCGTGAATACTGTGCATAAGAGCAGTTAACAGCAACATCCCTGAAAACAAGATCTATTCTAAAGCACTTGTTTTAAATAAAAAGGGAATACTAATTATTGGACCTGTGTGCATGGAAACGCTATGGATGGGCTAACAAGGAAACTACAAGGTAAATGGCGTAGGTAACAGAGACGTAACATCGGTACACTGGATAAGACTGGAGGTAAAGCTATTTATTCCTTAAAACATTGATGTAAGGCATCTATACAACTGCTGTTGCCTGGTAACTAAGTTGTGAAACGCTATACATTTCACAACAGACTCGTGCGCCCACGTGTTTCGTGGAGACAAATTTTAGTAACATTAAACCACGCAGTCGCGAACAACTAACATTTTACAGAGGACACATTTGAATAGTAAAGGATAATGGTAGAGGGTGTAATGGTACTTGAATTACGTAACCATTATGGTACCTCACCTGAACCCCCCGATACCAGTAATATTCTACTGTATTTCTGTTAACTACTTAACATATTTCTGAGACAACGTTCAGATTTGATTTCACTTTTGATACATCGATATGTTTATATTGCAATGATAATATTCTTATGTGTATTCTTTCTTTTGTCACTATGATCTTTGACGTACTTGTAACTCTGATTTTTGGGCGCGTAAGCAATAGTTAGTTAGTTGTTAAGTTGTTAGAGAGTCGGACCTTGAGACGGTCAAGTCTTGGACGTCATGTTGGAAAGACGCGTATTGTAGTCCACTTATAAAATGTGAACTTTAACAGTGACTGTTAAGAAGATGTTTTCAAGTATGTTTTGTATTGTGAAGTGATGTTAGTGTGTCACGTGATATTGCAATAAAAGCAATTAAAAGGAAGTGTAACTTAAATTCGGAGTGCTAATTATTTTTTTACATCACCATTGTCCAGCAAAAGTGTAATCTTCACGAATGATTTGTGAAGCGCACCTACAAAACTTTTGAATATAGCAGAATAAAACCTAGGCCTCTTTGCATCCGAGCTTGGAATCATAATCACCTAGATTTTCAACGATTGAGCCATGATAATACGAGACCAGCGTGGGAAACACAAAAAGATGAGTACCTAGTTTTTTTTAATTATTACATGAAATGACTATTAACTGTGCTCTAATGACACCTGCACACATAATATGACAAATGTGGCCCGAAAATGCAGTATTTAGCAGCGTGAGTAACACCGCAATCGTTATTAAAATTTTGACCTTTGTTGTGGTAGGGTTGTTAGAAGGGCCAACAAACTCTAATATTAACCCATGTGGATGGTTTCTACCAGACATAAAGTAATGAGAGAAAGAAAATTTACAAAGAAGCAAAAATTACCAAGATTCGGAAAAAATTAGAATGCATACGCACGCTGTTGCAGGTACACAGACATTCACACTGAACCGAGGGCGCTTCAACATGTGCAACACCTTTGTGATACGTTCTCCTTACGGATCAAAGTCAAGTCTGCATTAGGAATCAAACTGAAAGTCTGCAAAAGCCTTGGATTCCTTGCTACGATCCAGCAAATCGATCTTTATAAGATGAAACGCAAGAGCAAAAGCTAAAAGCTCCCCTCTTGCTAAGACAAAGCGCCACGAGGTTAAGTCAACTCACCCTTCTTAGAAGAGACTTCGGCTGAAGACCCTTAGCGAGCTGGAAGCAGACTGACCCTCTCACACAATCCAACGTCTCCCACGCGACCCCGTGGCCAGGAAGACCCAGAGATGAGGCTTCCGTCAGCAACCTAACACCGGTAACTTTCACACAAGGGGAGCAAACCTCTTTGCCTACCTGAAAACTACAAGGGTTGGCCATTCTGCACGACTACCGCTGATTCTCTGCAGCAGACTAAACCACCGTATAGCAAATTGAAACACACCCACATTCATTCACTCACGCATGTCAGAGAGTTCTGTATCATTGGAAAGCAAATAAAATGATAATGAAAGGGGACTATAGGACCCTTTCACACACATGGGGTGCCTCCGTCATTTAATCTTCCGCCTACCACTGGAAGCTAGGATAGGATAAATATGAGGAAGGAAATGGAGCGTGCCTTCTCCAAGGCACGTTTCTGGTTGGTTGATTGATTTGGGGGGTGAACGGACCAAACAGCGAGGACAGCGATGTCCCATTGGATTAGCGACGGAGTGAGGAAGGAAGTCGGACATTCCCTTTCAAAGGAACCATCCCGGAATTTGCCTGGATCGATTCAGGGAAATCGTGGAAAACCTAAATTAGGATGGCCGGACGCGGGTTTGAACCGTCGTCCTCCCGATTGCGAGTCCAGAGTGCTAAACACTGCGCCACCTCGTCCGGTGGACATTTCTGAGAAACCACTGAAAGCCCCAGTCCGGATGTCCAGGCAGGGACGTGATCCCCACTCACCCTGACCGCGTCCAGCGTGTTAACCATTCCATCACCTCGCTTGGTTCGTCGAGAAAGAGACTAAAAAATTCGTGTGTAGATAACCTAAGCGGCCCCTGTTATGTACTATGAATATTGTGCCTCAGAGTGGGCGTATGAAAATTCTGACAAAGAGAAAACGGAAAAATACTAAGATACTATTTTCTTATTATACTGCTTCAATACATAGGTATGAAAATATGTCGCTTTTTATTTTTCGTCTCTCATATTTCCCCAAAAGTAAATAAATGTAACATATTAAGCATAAATAGGCGAAGAGCTCCATCACTGTGTGACGGCGACTGGTCACTGGAAACATTAGCTACCGTAGAATACCTAGGAGTAATTGGACCGACCTAAAATGATATGACACATAAAACAAACAGCAGGATAAGCATTTGCCAGGCTGATATTAACAGAAATAATCTAAAGAAAATATAACTCATCCATGAAACAAGTGGTTTAAAAAACTCGTGTTCCACCAATCCATGAGAGTTACTCAGCAGTCTGGAACCCTTATCAGACTGGATTAATAAGAAGTGAGAAACGAAATCCAGCGAAGAGCGGTGCGTTTCGTCACGGGATCGTTTAGTTGGCGTGAGAACATGGCGGAGATGCTGCAGACAATGCAAGAGACGCCTTGTGCAACAAGAGAGGCTTACTATCGAAATTCCGAGATAGTACGTTCCGTGTAGAGTCGGACAACAAATTCCCTCCTCCCGTTATCTCTCGCGGAAGGCCCACGACGAGAAAATCGGAGGAACTAGAGCTAATACAGAGGTTTATCGACAGTCATTCTTCCCATACGCAGTTCGTGAATGGAATATGGAAGGGGAGAATAAATAGTGGAATGAAAAGTAACCTCCTCCACACACTGTAAGGTGGCTTGTGGAGTACAGTTCCAGATGTAGATACAGATACGTAGATTCCGACACTCTACTCTTTAATGTTTGTTTCCCCAATTTCGTTCTGTCTTCTGAACATCTATATTGATAGACCTTCCGGTGTTCAGGTAAATTCTTTGTTCATTTTGTGTGTTCATATTCCGCAAAACAGCTCACGTTGTAAAAAGAAAAGTATTGGATATATTCTTAAAAATACCCCAGCACTCAAGACACATTGTTAGATGGTTCACAGCATGTGTCAGATCATTCTCATACGAACTAGAAGAAATGGAAGACGCACCCTAGTGTTTCATTAATAACCATTCTACTTTTTAATACACAGATTAGTCTCCTGCGTCTTCGCTCATTGTGTTACAAAATACACAACGAACTGTTGAAACATTTCATAAAATGTTGCAAACGCTAGTGCTGCCGACTTCACCCGCTCTGATGAACAACTAATAGCTTTAAAGGTGTTTCCCCAGAAGGCAACAGCTGTTGATTACTACTGGCGCTACAGTTCCTATTAGCAGTTTCCGTTGAGCTTCCTGGCTATAGGAGGGAGTCTGCTCAACTGCCGAAGTTCGCGGGTTGCCTATACATGTTTTTGTAGGCGTGAAAGGCGCCAAACTGCAACGGCTTGACGTCCTTTATACTAACACGTTCTTCCCAACTTAGGTACTCCTGTATTCGGGATATTTTATCTTCAGGTGTTCCTGAATGCTGTTAGTGAAAAACGATTGTTCTTTAGCAGTATCTTGTATCTTTGGAAACTCCTGTCAATAATTTTAAAAACACATTAAGCCGAGGTACTTGTAATTTGCCACAAGCCAGACAAACACATTATGTCCCACTGCCAATCCCTCATACGCAGAATCGTCGATCACAACTATTATCAATAAAACTTGAAATAAAATAACAATCACTATAGCAGGTTCCACGTTTATTTCAGTAGATGGAACTTAGTAAACTAACTAGCATCTCACTGTGTAAACCGAGCGAAGTTGCACAATGTTTAGCACACTGGACTCACATTCTGGAGGGCGACGGTTGAAACCCGCGTCCGACCATCCCGATTTAGGTTTTCCGTGATTTCCCTAAATCGCTTCAGGCAAATGCCGGGATGGTTCCTTTGACAGGGCACTTCCGAATTCCTTCTCCATCCTTCCCTGATCCGACGGGACCGATGACCTCGCTGTTTGCCCCCTCCCCCTCCTGAAATTAACCAACCACTCACTGTGTAAGCATTTTCAAATATTTATGTATTACACTGCAGTGAAAGTAAATGTTATGTGTGATCTTAAGCTTTCTGGGCGAAACAACTGTCTATTGCTCTCGGGTGTCCGGTCTGATACAGTCGTAAGCGTAACACGATATTTCGACCACGTAACTTGCCTTCATCAGGTGACACCTGTAGAGTGAGCGCCTTCGTTACATCGCGCCTCCCTTTTATGACGCTGTCTGTCTTAGCACTTCTGTTTGTTCATATTTCATTAAGTACCCTAAACTCACTGCAGGCAGAAAGTGGCTACTAGGGTAGTGGAGTACACAAACCGTTCACTTGTGGGTCTTTTAGGATACAGAAATCCCTCAACAAGCCCAGTGTGATACATTCTAATTTGAGACAAGGAAGAATCTCAGCCCCATTAATTAAAGAAAGTAGCTTCATCATGGTAGATCAGAAAAATAAAATGTTAATATATTCCTGGCATGAGTTAACGGTAGAAGCTTCCACGGAAAGGTTCCAGAACTAATCTCACTTACAAATGGCGATAATGCCCACATTAGTACTAGGGACCGATGTTAATAGCAATGAAATTTTAAATTCCAATTGGAATATACATCACAATGATCGGCTGAACGTCAGTGGTGGAAGCGTTTATAGGCGTAAAAAATATAATATCTAGTGAGGTCAGTACGAATTCCAAATGGGAAATAATTTTGGTGAAGACAAGAGTTGAATGTGGATGAAACACGGTAAACGGTTGCTTTTAGGTACCCCCTGCCTCAGGAGCAGCAGTGGCGCGGAAAACCGTAGATGAGATTTCGCTTAATTTCCCTTGTTTTCTTACAGTGTTACAGGGAGATTAAAACTTACCAACTATAGACTTAGGAAATCAAGTGATTAGGGCGGGTAGTAGGGACAGGGAATAGTACGAAATTGTTCTAAGTGCTTTATCTGAAAATCAGACAACCGACTCGTGATTTGCTTATCAACAGGCCAGAACTTCTTGACGCAGTAAACGTAGAACAGGAAATCGCCGTTAAAGTATCAATGAGTACGGCAATAAATAGGAATGTTAAGATCGGTGGAAAGATATTTCTACTTAGCAAGTGCTACAAAAAAATAAAAATAATAATAAAAAAACATTACCTGAGCAGCCACACATTCATATCCAGGACTGAAAATATTGAGTACATATGGACAAAGTTAAAGACTATTGTTTAATACGCTTTAGGCAGGTATGTGTCGAGTAAAGTTATGAGGGATGTGAAAGACCCACTGTGGTCCGACAGCCGTGTTGGAGAGTTGCTACGGAAGCAAAGAGAGTTTCACTGTGGATTGAAATGCAGCTAAAGTCTCACAGACAAACAACAACCGAACAAAGCCAAAATCAGCATAAGGGTACATAGTGAAGCGTTCAACGAAATCGAAAGTAAAAGTCTACCGAGTTGACAGTGAGTCCTAAGGAGTTTCCATCTTATATTAAATCAGTAAACAGATCGAAGCCATCTGTCCAGACACCATAACAGCATCGGAACGGAAGATGACAGAGGGAATGCCGAAATACAGAACTCCATTTTCCAAGATCTTACTGTGGTTCCTCCTCTAACTCGTCGCACGAATATCAGAACAGCAGATATCGAAAAGGAGCGACCACGTAGCAGAAAATCTACTGGAACTCCTCAACAGAATAAAAGAAACTGCACCTGATGGGATACCAATGCTACTCTATACACAGTACACTACATAACTTGCTCCTCTTCTAGTAGCAATGTACCTAGGTCGGTGAAAGAGTGAAACATTCCTAGTGATTGGAGAAAGGCTCAGGTCCTTCCCGATTCCGAGAACGATCGCCGAACAGACGCACAGCACTACAGGCCTACATCGTTGACTTCAGTATGTATTCCTGGAGAACGAAAACATCCTCTGCGGGAATTAAAACAAATTCCGCAGACAACGATGGTGTGAGACCTGGCTCGCTCTGTTAGTCTACGAGTCGCAGAAGGCAGTAGATACCGACGTCCAGGTTGATGCTGTTTTTCTTGACTTCCAGAAAGTGTTCGATACAGTTCCGCACTGCTGTCTGATGAACAAAATACGTACGAAGTATCAGACCAACTGCAAGATTAGATTGACAAGTTTCTAGCAAAAAGAGCACAGCATGTCATTCGTAACGGAGAGAAATCATCATATGTAGTGGCAGCCTTAGGCGTACCCACAAGGAAATGTTAGACGACTATTATTTTTCCGTTGCAGTCATGGACTGTGCGGCTGGTCCCGGCGGAGGTTCGAGTCCTCCCTCGGGCATGGGTGTGTGTGTGTTTGTCCTTAGGATAATTTAGGTTAAGTAGTGTGTAAGCTTAGGGACTGATGACCTTAGCAGTTGAGTCCCATAAGATTTCACACACATTTCCATTTTTATTATTTTTCACGACATACATAAATGTCGTAGTCAATTAACGTCGGAAGCTCCAAGAGGATTTCCGTGGATAATGCTGTTGTAGACAGAGAAGTCCAACAGTAAAGAGATCATTGACGCTTGGTGCAGGGTTTGGCAGTTGACTCTCAGAGTAAACGTATGTAAAGTATTGCACATAAATAGGCAGAAAGACCCATTACTGTATGATTGCACTATTGCAGAACGGTCACTGCAAGCAGTTAAATCCGTTAAATACACCATAACAGAAAAAACCGACGCACCACGAAGGAATTATCCAAATGGTAAATGGGATGGAAATCGCTAGATGTGATGAACATGTACAGACAAACGAATGATTACAATTTCATAAAAACTGAATTATTCATTTAAGGTAAAGAGATTCACAAACTGAGCAAGTCAACAATGCGTTGGTTCACGTCTGTCCCTTATGCAATCCCTTACTCGGATTGGCATTGATTGATAGAGTTGTTGGATGTCCTCCTGAGGGGTTTGGTATCAAATTCTCTCTAAATAGCGCGTCAGATCGTCAAAATCGCGAGCTGGTTGGAGGCTCCTGCCCATAATGCTCCAGACGTTCACAGCTGGGGAGAGATTCGCCGACCTAACTGGCCATAGCAGTGTTTGGCAAACATGAAGACAAGCAGAAGAAACTCTCTCCGTGTGCGGGCGGATATTACACTATTACGCATTAAAATTGCTACACCACGAAGATTTGCTACAGACGCGAAATTTAACCAACAGGAAGAAGATGCTGTGATATGCAAATGATTAGCTTTTCAGAGCATTCATACAAGGTAGGCGCCGGTGGCGACACCTACAACGTGCTGACATGAGGAAACTTTCCAACCGATTTCTCATACACAAACAGCAGTTGACCAGCGTTGCCTGGTGAAACGTTGTTGTGACGCCTCGTGTAAGGAGGAGAAATGCGTACCATCATGCTTCCGACTTTGATAAAGGTCGGATTGTAGCCTATCGCGATTGCGGTTTATCGTATCGCGACATCGCTGCCCGCGTTGGCCGAGATCCAATGACTGTTAGCAGAATATGGAATCGGTGGGTTCAGGAGGGTAATAGGGAACGCAGTGCTGGATCCCAACAGCCTCGTATCACTAGCAGTCGAGATGACTAGCATCTTATCCGCATGGCTGTAACGGATCGTGCAGCCACGTCTCGATCCATGAGTCAACAGATCGGGACGTTTGCAAGACAACAACCATCTGGACGAACAGTTCGACGACGTTTGTAGCAGCACGGACTATCAGCTCGGAGAGCATGGCTTCGGTTGCCCTTGACGCTGCATCACAGACAGGAACACCTAAGATGGTGTACTCAACGACGAACCTGGCTGCACGAATGGCAAAACGTCATTTTTTGGATGAATCCAGGTTCTGTTTACAGCTTCATGATGGTCGCATCCGTGATTGGCGTCATCGCGGTGAACGCACTTTGGAAGCGTGTATTCGTCATCGCCATACTGGCGTATCACCCGGCGTGATGGTATGGGGTGCCATTGGTTACACGTCTCGGTCACCTCTTGTTCGCATTGACGGCACTTTGAACAGTGGACGTTACATTTCAGATGTGTTACGACCCGTGGCTCTACCCTTCATTCGATCCCTGCGAAACCGTACATTTCAGCAGGATAATGTACGACCGCATGTTGCAGGTCCTGTACGGGCCTTTCTGGATAGAGAAAATATTCGACTGCTGCCCTGGCCAGCACATTCTCCAGATCTCTCACCAATTGAAAACGTCTGGTCAATGGTGGCCGAGCAACTGGCTGGTCACAATACGCCAGTCACTACTCTTGATGAACTGTGGTATCGTGTTGAAGCTGCATGGGCAGCTGTATCTGTACACGCCATCCAAGCTGTGTTTGACTCAATGCCCAGGCGCATCAAGGCCGTTATTACGGCTAGAGGTGGTTGTTCTGGGTACTGATTTCTCAGGATCTATGCACCCACATTGCGTGAAAATGTAATCACATGTCAGTTCTAGTATAATATATTTGTCCAATGAATACCCGTTTATCATCAGCATTTCTTCTTGGTGTAGCAATTTTAATGGGCAGTAGTGTATCTTGCTGAAATGAAAGCCCAGGATGGCTTGCTGTAAAGGGCAACAAAGCGGGGCGAAGAGTATCGTCGACGTAGACAACGAAAGAGGTCCTACTATGAAATGAAATGGTATACCATGCCGTGACTCCTGGCCGTCGTGCCATAAGGCGAGCAGCTGCCAGGTTGGTTCAAATGGCTCTGAGTACTACGGGACTTAACTTCTGAGGTCATCAGTCCCCCAGAACTTAGAATTACTTAAGACCTAACTAATCTAAGGACACCACACACATCCATGCCAGAGGCAGGTTTCGAACCTGCGACCGAGCCAGGTTGGTATCCGCCTGCTGTTTTGGGCGTCTCCAGAATCGTCTTCACTGGTCATCGCGGCTCATTTCGAAGCGGGACTCATCACTGAAGACACTTCTACTCCAATCAATGAGACTCCAGGCCGAAGACACGTCTGGAGGCGCCCCAGACAGCGGCGGGGTACCAACCTGACTGTCGCCCGTCATACGGCCTGACAGCCAGATACGACGGTCTGGGGTGACATTTCGTTTCACAGCAAGACCCGTGTAGTTGAAATCGGCAGCACCCTCACAGAACAGCAGTAAGCTGACGATATTCTATGCACCGTTTTCTTGCTCTTCATGGCAAGCCAACCTGGTTTTACATTTCAGCAGTATAATGCCTGCCTACACAAGGCGGTAGTTTCTACTGCTTGTCTTCGTGTCTGCCAAACCCAGTGCCAAGGTTGGACCAACGAGTTATTGACTTACTCATCCAATGTGTCTGAAATTTTGCCGGCCGGTGTGGCCGAGCGGTTCTAGGCGCTACAGTCTGGAACCGCGCGACCGCTACGGTCGCAGGTTCGAATCCTGCCTCGGCCATGGATGTGTGTGATGTCCTTAGGTTAGTTAAGTAGTTCTAAGTTCTAGGGGACTGATGACCTCAGAAGTTAAGTCCCATAGTGCTCAGAGCCATTTTGTCTGAAATTTTAATCATTTGTTTGTCTATACATACACAGCTCATATACCGATTTCCTAACTTCCATACCATTCGGATAATTCCTTCGTGGTGCGTCTTTTTATTTTTTATCTTAGAGTGTATCTACGAGTGTGCGTACGGAGCTATTTAAAGCAGAACGACCACATGAAACTAATCGCAGGTAACGCAGATGCCAGAATGAGATTCACTGGAAGAATCCTAAGAAGTGTATGTCAGGCACAAACGAGGTAGCTCACAAAACCCTCTGGGATCTCTACCAGATAGGATTGACAGAGGGAGCAGACAAGATCTCAAGAAGAGCACCGTGTTTCGTTACAGGTTCATTTAGTAAGCACGAAAGCACCACGGGGATGCTCTTTCAACTTCAGTTACAGAGGCCTGTAGAGAGATGTTGTGGATCACGTTGTAGTTTACTGGTAAAAATTCCGAGAGTGTACTCTCCTTCAAGAGTCGGCCAATATATTGCTTCCGCCTACCTACTACGTAGGCAAAAAAAAACGTGAAGGTAAGATGAGAGAGATTCGACTCACATGCGACGTAAACCAGCTGGAACATGAAAGGGGTGAGCGAGGGGGGACAGTGGTACGCAAAATACCCTCTTCCACACATCGTAAGGTGGTTTGTAGTATATAGATCTAGATATATGTGCTTTTTGATTAACACATGTGTGCATTCGATTGCACTATAGCGTCTAGAAACACGAGGCCTATTCGGGAAGGAAGGAACGATCAGTCGCGAATTGAAAACCACTGTGGAAAACAGTGTCTCCCGCCAAGTAGGGGTACCTGCCGAGAGATTTCGCCTGATTTCATGCAACCCCACATAACGTAACTATAATGCAGTTCCTTCTTCATGATAGTTGTAGCCCCACACTGCAAGGGAAATGAGGACGCTCCTGGGGCGTTTACGATGGTAAGTGTTTGATGACCCACGATACCGATTGGTTTTACTCTCTCTTCAAATGAACAGCCAGATTTGAAGACAACGTTTTGGCACAGACAACCAGCTGCAGTCCAGCGTAGAAAATTGTCGGAAAGTACAGGAGGCTGCCCTCTATGATAAGGGTATTAGAAAGTTGGTACAACGCTACGACAGATGTCTAAGTCGTAGCGGCGACTATGTAAACTAGCTAGAATGTTTTGAAAATAAAACAGTTGTAATTTTGATTGCGGTTTGCATTTCGCCACCGATCGTTCCTTACTTTACGAATAGCCCTCGTATATAACGTTCTTGCCATTTGGTCTTGGTTATTTCAGGAGCAATCGTAGTTGCAGGAAATTCAGTCCAATCTTTTATTGTGGTCGCTACTTTCCAAAAGGCTTTTAATACCGTACTCTGAGAAACACTAATATTTCTGCAACGCGACACTGAAAACTATGGTCTCCTGTTGTCGTAAGAAGATCCTCATCTGTTATTCCACTTTTAGGGCTGCGCCTCATGATTCTGTTGTTGAAATAATCATTACACCATTTTAAATTTACTGTCTTGAGTCTGTGCGCAAATTAGAGTTCCACGGGCCCTACATATTTCATAACACTCCCCCGTGCTGAGACGCGAACTGATGTGGCTTAAAAGGATGTGCGAGCTGCGTTTCATTTGTACGAGTCGCTGTATACTAGCTACTCAGCAACTGGCCTTTCAGTCTTCATGTGCATGAAGTAGTCTACCTACAAATTATCGAATTGAATTTTAGATCATGACAGCTTCCAAAAATACTGATTATACTGCAGCTGTAGTTGACAGAGCTTTAACTATCAAATTACCATTGTTGGTCATTTGAAAAATTATTCTCATTTCTTCACTGAAATTTTCTTCAGGAGATTCGGTGACATTGAGCGACACGGAAAGCTAATAACGAACAGTTACCCCGATATTTATCTTTCACAGAGTCGAACAAGGGTCCATAGAGAGAAAATATTTAAAACCATGCTCCATGGTGAGATCGGTTAGCCACAGAGGAAACGCTGTCACACATCGATGCTCACTATTTACGAGCACCTAAGTCGGACTATAAACACAAGACCGTGACGGTGAGTGCGAGCTCACAATTTCGCGAAGGCACGACAATAGGTCAGATTCTGAAGGTCAAAAATCAAAACAGTCCCTTGAGACCGGTGTTCGTAGACCTTCCTCCAACAAGCAAAAAAATAATATTCTGAAATCATTATTACTTCAAATTCTTCGTGTAACGACGAAGCGCGATGTACTTTGCTGCAATAGTAGCCTACTAGAATTTTTAGGCGCCAGCTGTATCCACATACTACTGTAACAGTTGCGCGTATTTGGTGCAATCTGATTTTTTCCTTAGCTTTGGTTATCATACCTTTATTGCTAGTCAATAAGCGTTAAAATCGCTTCCAAAATAATAACATGCACATAACATTAAAATAGCGTTACTGTGACAACTGGTATATCATCACTTATTTGCATATCTTTCGTTGGCACTGGTCAAGCAAAATGCAGCAACGAGTCTAATCTAAACAAAATGGAAAATACAATTCGAAAGCGCTGCTAATCGCATTTACTAAAACTTTCTAAACTGTCCGTTACGTTATCTACACGGCGTAACATGCGCAGAGAAAAAGGGAACCAACCTGTCGGAGCTGCACAGCTTTAGCGGCGCCAGGTTCTATTAAATAAGAGCAGTCAGAACAAAAATAAAAATTCTTCGGTAACGACAGCAGCGGCAGCACTCCAGACGACCCGCCCTCTGTCGCAAGGACGCAACAAGGTCGCTGTCGCTAGCAGACGACGCACCGAACAACGCGACGGGGGGAGAGCTTGACCCGGCAAACACAGCACAAGGAGTAGCGCCACGGTCGCAGCGCGTCCGCTGCTACAGAGCTGCGTAACACAGCCCACGGCGCCATTTCCTTAACGAACTGTGAAAAGAAATGGGAGATGCAGTTTTCTGCACTTCTCGTGTTGACAACTATTGGTCGAAGTGCAATCGACAGAACTGCCGATATCCTAACCCGCAACGACATAATCCAGGGTTGGAACCAAAGTTGCTCATGTTGCTGACACTCACTTCGCTCCTGGAGTGTATAGTCTTTGAGACGCAAGAGCCCAGACATACACAATTGACAGATGCACTGGCAAAGTGGGCGTCGTAGCTGTGTGAGTCCGATGAACAAGTTTCCCGTACGCGGAGCTCCTCCCCGTGATCGCAGATATGTAGTGATTTGAGAGATATGAACAATGCTGCATTTAAATAGACTCCCTGGTATTGTGTATAATAATCGCTATCGTGCTTTAATATGCTTGCTGTTGATCATAATAGCAACGTATTATCTAGTTCAATGGGGCATAATGTGTACAAACATAGAGAGCTGGCAACATGTTGGCAAACTGGTAAGTCACATTCTGGGATCTCTTAGTAACATTTATTTTTCTCTTAACTTCCCGACTAATACCTAACTATATATTAGCTTACATCTAATAATTCTCTTTCTTCTCCAACCAAACTAACATAGTGCCAACTATACAGAAAAGGAGAAGCTACCGGTAATTTATGCAAACCTCTGTGCATAGACAAGCAGATTCGTTCTCTCAAGTGCCACGCTTTTCATGCCGGAAAGGAAGCAGTCTTCTCGGCCGACTGGGAGGGAACACGTCTCGTATTTAAAACTTCGCAAAGGATAAAGGATGAATACACGGAACCGGTAACTTGGCTCAAAACTCGCGGCCTAGAAAATTACCCAAACGAAGACGAATTCAAGATGATGATTCGCGATGTTATCGCTCTGAAATTAAATTTGTCAATATCAAATGATCAGCTGAAAAGGCTCAGTCGTTTAGGCTTCTCCAAACACAATGATATTTCCGAACGGCATAATGAAATGAAAAATATTTGGGCTCTGTTACAGGATAATGAATATCTGTGCTCAGTTTTGTATGCCGACAGGGATCTATTTCCACAACTGATAGGCACATGTGGGCCATTTTTCGCTGTTGAATATGTGGAACCCATTAAAAGTGCACCAACAATATTATCACTGTCTGACAGCCGTGATGACTGGGCTGGTCGGGTGAAAATGGCAGTCATGATTATGGACCTACTAGATGAACTAGATACAAATCTGCCTGAGCCTTTTCACTTGTGTGATGTCAAGGTGAGTCACTTCGGATTGACAAAGGGTGAACAAAGAGTCAAGTTTTTAGACCTGGACTCCGTTTTGCCACGTTCAGTTGTGGGCCATATCACTGGCGGTGGACAGCAATGTACAAAGCACGAAGACTGTGATTACTTCGATTGCCGTTCCAAGTGTAACCTCAAGAAATTGCGCTGTGATGCTCCAGTGGTGAATAACAATTTACAGATAGTGTGTGAAAAAATTTTTCTGGGATGGACATTATCAAATACACTTGTTCTACCTGGACTACTAATGTCAGAACATACTCCTCCCTCTTTAGCAGCTTTGCTTCGCATTTGTGCTAATCCAGAGCATAAGAAAGAAGGGCTTGCAAGGGCACCTGCCTCAAGGGATGTGCAAAGACGACTTTATGCAACTTTAACTGAAATGCGAAATATTCTTGACAATGATTTATTTGTCTGAATTTGTTAACTGTTTTCTAAATACCATTTCCATCCTGCTTGTGTATATGTGGGCTTAACCTCCTCCTTGTGTATTGTGTAGACTTTTACTGGAAGAACTGAGCAGGATTAACATATACATTCCAGTGTCCGTATGTAAATGAAACCACAGAGTGCTGCAAAATGCTGTTACCTAATGACCTAGAACAGTGTGCATAAAAATGAATTAAAAATGTGTTTTGGTATTCATACATTCTAACCAATGTTTTGCAGAATTGGAGACTGTTCTAAAACTGATTCATAAGTGTAAGACAGATGGAAACACAAGTGTGTACTAGAAAATAAATGTTGCAGATGTATCTTCAAATGTTTTACTGCAAGAGAAATTTTATGATAAATTACTAGAAAATGTGATGGGAGTTATTTGGCTACTAAGGACTGTGGTACTAATTTCTGGGCAACAGCAAAGAGCAGTGCAGAAGTTAAGTCAGAGCTTTTGGTAGGTCTGTGTGTTTTCATTGTACCTCTATTGCAGATATAGTGTGCATAACAGAAAGTTATTAAAAATGTATATTATCTGGCTTAGTTATGATTTAACAGTTTGAGTACATGCCTATTTCTGACAAAAAGGTCCCCATCCAGCAGACAAATCAACATCAATATTTTCTTACACTAAGACATACTGTAGAGACAGAGATTTAATCCAGTAAGTTGGCAGACGAGCCTGAGGACAAAACTGCCCTCCCGCCATTTTTATCCAGCTGACCATGAACCAAGGATGAAATTTTTTATAATGGTAGAACTTTAAAGGCCTAACATTGTTTCAATGTGCCACTGTGATTTTGCAACCCCAGTTTCAAGGGCAAGTGGGTAGTCTAAGGTTACAGAAATGACATGTGAAATGAGCTGGTGAGCAAAAGTGTACAGTTGATAGTAGTAAATGTGTGAGAACTAGAAAAGCATGGAATGAATTACAGACTGGTGTGGCACACAGCAGGATGCAAATCTTTTGTAACCATTACGACAGCTTACTTGAATGTCAGATCTCAAGCCACCTTGTGTACATGTTAAGTGACTGGAGTATGAGCAAGCGAGTGCAAGTGCAGCTCTCTCTCTCTCTCTCTCTCTCTCTCTCTCTCTCTCTCTCTCTCTCCCCCTCCCCCTCCCCCTCCCCTCCCCCCCCTCCCTCCCTCATAACAAACATGTAGGTAGGTAACACACACACACACACACACACACACACACACACACACACACACACACACACACACACACACACACACGAGAGAATCTGCTTCCCACGAAACACTCTTCCACTACTGTAATATGTTGTGTAACAGTATTTACTTTCCCCTTCCTTTTGCTAAGTGCACCTACCTTTTAAATCATTAGTACCCCTGCAGTCTGGTGCTATGCTATTGTCATTTCTCACTTTCATGCATGCGGGTTCTTAACTTCTGTAACTTTTTTCAAGAGGTATAGTATAATTGCACTTTCACTGTAGCTGCTGATTTTTGTTATTAACGAAGATTAATTCCCTTATCGTGCATCATCATATTTTCAGTTGGAACTACACTTTTAGATAACCTTTTCCATGCTATGATAATCATATGGCATTAACCTGTCCCCTACCACACCTCTCTTAGTTTTGAGATGAATCTTACTCATTCCCGAAGGATTCTTTCACTCTGCACAGGAATATGGGCTGTTTTGAAACTTCGTCAGATTTATTTCCTCTGGTCTGGAGGTCAAAAAATTGTTTTTTCTGTATCTGTGTAATTCTTGTTTTAATCTTCATGAAACTTGATACACGGACCATTACTTATTTTTGTAAAACAGTATAGCATACCGAACATGTTTAATAGGCTACAATACTTTCATATTATATCAAAGTACTTACGGACAGTTGAAGTCATCTTGATGGGAATATCCAACATTTTATGCAATTGTTTACTTTAAATTTTTAATGAACTAATTATGTGGAAAGAATGAGATATGTAAGAATATTCACTTTTCAACATTTTATTTTAAGGGTTCTTCTCTACTACTTATAAAACATGAAATGTATCAGCACAGATATTTACTGAATTTTAATTATTATTTCTGCATAAAGCTTCATGTTTTCTTATAAGTTAGAATATATGACAAAGTTGGGATTGTTTTGTTTCCCAGGTAGCTCTCCTTCAACATACTTGCTTACTAATGCAACACGGAGAAATACAAGACAATTTCACAGTTAAAGATTGTAGCAACTAATAAGTCATAGAGATTTTTTTCCGAACAGTTATGCATCACAAAGGCTTTCCTGTGCTTTCTAATAACTGACAAACATTTTTAGTATATTGTTTGTTCTAAAATACACAGGAATATTAATGTATTACATAACACATTGTTTCATATTATAGCTCGTGTTTGTACCACATAAATTTGCAATTATATGAAATACACTGGGAAAGTTAGCAAAGTCAAGTGCAGTACAAACATCAAACCAGCGGAAATAATTTCAAAGCCGTATTTATCAAAGCATGTATTACCCTCAGTGAGATTATAAATAGAAATAAATTACCTTAAATTGTTGCTATCTTATCCAAAGTTAAATGTAGTTAAAAACCAATGTCTGCATATCCAAATACTGAATAGTACATTAGAAAACTGCAAGACAAAATATTAAAGGCATTACTAAGTTTAGCTTTATACTATTGCAGATAGGAAATGTACCAATTTCATGATGTTTATTACCATACCAGTTTCACTATAAATGCGCGCGCACGCACGCACGCACACAACCGCGCGTGCAGTCCTAAGGGACCAAACTGCTGAGGTCATTGGTCCCTAGACTTACACACTGCTTAACCTGACTTATGTTAACAACAACAACATAGACACCCATGCCTGACCACAAGCTAAATCATAATCTTTTCGTTGTACCTGTCTGAATTCAACGTTTAATCTTTACAGTTAGTACCAATCCATTCTTTTCCTTATATTGTTGATATTGCCACCTGGAGTTTCCATTGTAAGATGGTTTTCCCTACTTGATAAAAAAGGCACAAACATTACATTGATTTAATATAATCCATTATGGAGTAGAGGTAGCAGTTACATTGATATTGGAGCTATTACATTTTGAAATCGTTCTGCTAATAAATGTCATAAAATTGTAGCTGCATGGTTGGTTTCCTTTTTGTATGAAATTGTGTAGCTTTATCCATATTACTATCAGTGACTGCATGGAAATGCAGCATGTGTTCCATTTTGTTGCCAAAATAATGGAGTAATGTATCTTGTGATAAAATGCTGTCACCAAAATTCTCCTTAAACTATGCAGAATGTTACTGAAGTCATTTGAAAGGTAAAAAAAAGACTGCATCAACAGGTGTCACATCTGCTGATACAAACTGCAACACTGTCTTATTGCTCATCACAATCTCACATTTTTATAATACTGTTTGCTAGAGGTTCACAGTTGCATATTGAAACATGTTATTTGCATGGTTCATGGGATAAAGCCAAAAATTATTTTGTACAGAAATTGCTCCTCAATGGAAACGAAAAATTATTTCTGGTTCCCTGTAGTGTGCCTAATGCCTCAAACTAGTCAGATATCCAGTTCAGGGATAATAACTGAGGCTGACACAAATATCTAAGAAGAGTATTTCCAGCAGCAACTGAGTAGGCTATGTTTGCTGTTCTGACTTAAGTCTTGTTTCACAGCAGTCACACAGTCTCTGCTGGTAATATTTTTGAGAGGGAGTGTGTGCTGCTATACACTTGTGATGCGGCAAGGTTGATAGAGAAATAAAAATCTCTATCCAGATATGTTGCCATGCACAACACAAAGGCCAGACTGGTTCCTTCAGACTACTGCTGCTGTCCAGCCCCCTCTAGCACACATATACATTGTGGCTAATGATTTTTTTAATTATGAACAAAGCACTGAAGTTTATGTACTCTTCCTTGTGATGTTACAAATGTAATCCTTAACCTGCACAGTTTAATTGCATTCAGTTATACTAAATAATTATGTCTGCTTGAACATAATAGAAGTAGAGGATTATGAAGTGCTGCAGTTATTTCATATTGCTGTCTTTTACCGTGTGAAACCTAATGGTATTAACCAAGCTATTGACTGAAAATGGAATTTTTAGAGCTTGCCAAGTCGTGAGGTATTATGACTAGTCAGGGCACGCACATGGATGATTGATTGCCTGTATGTATTTACTTTGTTAAATGTTCTTATGCTGGTCCCTCAGTATTCAACAATGTAAATGACAGACATTTTGTACATGCTGCTGTTGAAGTAAAGGAAAAAATGGTACTAATACATTCTAAGCAAAATGTATTGCCTATATGTATCAAATAAAGTACATTTTACCTATAACTACAGTGCATTTTTCCCCCCCTTCAGCCTCATGAAATTTATGCATAAACAAGTAATTGCGTCAACTGGTATACCCACAGGCAATTATTTCAACTGACTGCTGTGTCTAACTTCATCTGACAATAAATGGTACATCAAATTACATAATGTCTTTATTTGCAAATGACTTTTTTACAGTCCAAAGTAATTACAAAATAGAATAAGCTAAAAGTTTTGCACTTCAGTCTTATTTTACAAAGTGTCGCTACGATTTGAAATGTGTGTGTGTGTGTGTGTGTAATTTAAACACACTCGATTCCACAAACTAGTGGGAAGTGTTGGTGTCAAAAATATTCCACATACTTAAAATATGTGCCAATCTCTTACAACGAACTTAAAAGAAGGTGATGTGTACGAGCTATATTTAGTTACAGCCCATAACAGTATATTATGGAAAAATAATTGCAACAGCAAGTTAATTATAAGTACACAGATAAATGTTTCACTGATGAAACTTGCGTAAGTTGTCAACTTAATTTTACACTGCAGTACTGCACTAAAGATCCATTTGTAACAATGGAAAACTGGCTTCATGAGGCTATAAAAAGTTGTGGTGCTTTCACATAATGAAATGTTTAACAATGAATGAAATACAAACATGGTAAAATAGTTTTAATAAAATTAACTGAACACACTTATTTTTAACAAGGTATTGCTAATGAAATGTCACTTTATTAGCAAGTAGATGTAAGCCTAAAACCAATTTAGAAGGAAGTTATAAATTACTTGTACTACCTCTGGAATAAAATATTCTTACAAATGTTTCAAAAATCATTTGATTACAAATTTTTCATCTTTACTATAATATAGAAGAAAAATAAATATGCACTTTTATAAAAATTACCTACTCCATCCTCTCACAAGTAGGCTGGTTCCGAAGTTACCAAAATAGAAAAATGTAAATGACAGCAAACACAAAAAGAGACTTGATCTTACTCAGACAGGAACAATGGTGACTTTAAAAAGAAACTGTGTGAACAATAAATAAATTTATATGGTGAAAAATACACAGTTCATTAGCATGATCAGTTCTAAAAGGCTTTATTTGAAGTCTCAGAACTAACAAGTTCACACTCCTAGCAGAGATAAACACCACCAGAATGACTGCACGACATTTATCTATACAAATATGATGTACGTTTTCATTACTTTATCCCTTCCCACATGTGAATGAACACAATACATGTAACAACATCACACGTAACATTGTGGCCTATGATTTATACCACATGAGGCACACAGAGAAATGTCTTATTGCTTACAATGAGCTTTTAGTTTCTGCTAATGTTTCCAAGCGTTTCATCACTTTAGACATGTCACCATTCTTTGACAGCCTCAAATACTTAGATGTCCTTACCAGCTCAAATTCAACCCAACCTGGCACACTTTTGATCAGCAGCTCAATGTGCACCTGAAGCTCAGCTGGAAGTAGAACAAGTAATGTAGGGATAAGTATCATATAACCCAATCTCACAGCAAAATATATCATGACATAAACATTGGTTCTACACAGTAAGAGCATGTTGTTTAATCATACAATAACCAGTTACTTATGTGTCTGCTCAAGGCCCCTTCCAGTATAGTTGTCTTTTTAATAAGATATTTCTTTAACCTTTGGAGTGAGCAAACAATATTTTAGTAACCTTTATGTACACCCAAGTTAGTTCTTGTGCACGGCAATGCTTTCTTCATCTGACACGCACAGCATTTTAAAACTGGAAACTACATGCTTTTAAGCAAGCAAATAGTTGGTGTAGCTCGAATCAGTGGACTAAGAACTGTTTTGCTTATAATATGCAAATAGTTTCTATGGCCATGGTAACACAGGTACAACAGCAGTTGCTCCGTGAAAAACATGAAATCTTGAGAAGCACCTCTATGGAGTGTGGTACTACTACAGAAGAGAGGAAGTGGTGCAGCAAAGAGTTGTGTATAATGTAAGGATGTGCGACTTTCTTAATTTGAAGCACATAAGTAGAATCCTTACCATCTCAATCATGCAACTAATGACTCCAGTCCCTTAACCATCTCCTCGAAAATGGCTCTAAGCACTATGGGACTTAACATCTGAGGTCATCAGTCCCTTAGACTCAGAACTACTTAAACCTAACTAACTAAGGATATTACACACATCCATGCCCAAGGCAGGAGCCGAAACTGCAACCGTAGCAGCAGTGTGGTTTGGGACTGAAGCGCCTGGAACCACTCTGCCACAACGGCCAGCTCTCCTAGAAAGATGTCATACGTAAGGTGAAGAATTAGTCCTTATACATTACGGAAAGGAGACGAAAATTGGGGTTTAATCTCCAACAAATACAAGAATACAACATACTGAGCACAAACTCAGATTTGCAAAGGCTGGAAAAGGAAACTGGCCTTATATAGTCAAACTAACTATTCTCACATTTCACTTAAAGATTTAAGAAAATCACGGAAACCTAAATCTGGGTAGCTGTGTGATGATTTGAGCCCTACTCCACCATAATTTGACACCAATGCCTTCACCACTATGCTACCTCGTTTAGTGTACACACCATGAGTATGCATTAAAGTAGCAGAATGAATGTCCTGTATGTTAAGTATCTACTTTGCTGGTTTCCAAACCAACTGTGAACACTTCCCTATTTCTCAAACAAATACACTACATTAATTGATTCTTCTCTATTGGGATTGGTTGTTGACAAACACGTCTGTTACAAATATAGCCCTGAACACATCAGTATGAATCAAACCAAAAAATAAAAAAATTCTCCGAAACAAATCTCTCCCCCATGGACACAGACATCTTATGCAGTATACCGTATTTACCTGATAGTAAGATGAGGGTTTTTCCAAAATTCATCATTCAAAAAACACAGGGTCATCACATATTCATATATTAAACTATTGCTGCAGAGGTAAACAATTTTAAGTTGTTTAGTAGAGTATGCGGGAGTTACTTACATTTACAGATGAAGCTTTGGCTATTGAGGTCATGTGCAGCGCTAGTGCAAAGGAATGCAAAAAACTATGGACTAGCCACTACAATAATCTGTTGCTCCAGTTAAAATTTGACAATTTTGTGGAACACAGGAGGAAACAGCACAAAATTCTATCGTCTTACAACCTCTTGTTGTATCTGAACAAGTTTGCAATAAAAGTCCTCATAAATGTATGGATATCATGTACAAACCTTAATCGTGCCTTTTACATAAATGTAACATTGAAAAGTGGAAGTATGTTGGTTTTCAAAAACCATTACTAGATTCTGAACCCAGATCAATACTTTGTTTGATTATGAGAGACTAATGATTTACCAAGTGGGTTGCAAATGAGAAATTTGGTCGATGTTCACACATTAGAATGCCTACCAGTAATAACGTTACCAGCTTTTAATCAGTTTTAGAACATGATGCTGACAATAAGATTAAACAAGAAGGAAAATTACTCTGGAATGAAATATCTAACAAATGAAATAAATCATATTAAACTGACTGTTGCTGTTGTCATGAGGATAAATTACAGCGGTGAGACCCATCATTGAGACAATAGTAACATCTGTCAGTAGATTGCAGGACGAGTGAAAGTTCAAAAATTGGCCTGAAACATGATTGCTACCTTTTATTCATGTATTAGTTGCTGTTGTTACATATGGCTTGCACCCTAGAAGATACTGCAGTTTGTGTGTGACACTTATTTAGGCACAGGGTCACAGAAGGATAAGAGGCGGAACAGTGATACCAGCTTGACTGAGTTCTAGGTGAGTGCAGGGAGGGGAGTTGTGAGCAGGCAGCAAATTACATCGTGCTGCCAAGCACTGGAATCTATACTGCGTACTTTGGCTTTTTAGGAACATCTACCACATTTAGATTGTAGTTTGCCTGAGTCCATTTCTGGTCATAATTGAATTGACTTAAAGCTGGACAAATACTCTACAATAGTATTCATTTCTGCAGGAGATGGTAAAAGTGTAGATATGGAGCAAGGACATACAAAAGTGTTTGAAAACTTAAATGCTGTCAGCACTCACCGTGATGTATGATGGAAACAAGAGGGGGTTTGTCAGCTGCTGTTCCTATGCAGCCAACAGAAAAGCAGCAGGCAGACGATAAGTTTGGAAGCAAGGGACATTGTAACATCCTCAGGTCGGCTGAGAAGTGGAATCTGATATGTATTTAAACAAAAACAGCTGTGTTCTTAGATGCCAGTGACCACAACATGAGAAATCACAACATATTTGAAAGAAACTGCAAAATATCTGCAATGACGCAGATATAAATTTCAGCTATGCTGTTAAGGTGAAGATGATTGAAAACAGCGATACCACTGGGTTGGTTAGTGAAAAAACAAATTTTTGTTATATTCTGTCCTGGATTTTCCATTGTCTGAGTTTGTAATTTGGTTATTCAGAATATGTTAAAATAATTTTTTCTCAAGAAGCCTGTTAAAAAAAGGAGAGGCATCTTATACTAGGGTAAATACGATATTTAAAAAGCAACTGCAGTGTTTATATAAAATCTATAACATTTCAAAACACAAAAACTGAAGGAGAAGCTAAACCCTGAAACAATGTAACACATGCACCAGTTGATAGGTGTCTGTTTATCAACTGCCACACGGCATCATTTGGGGCAGGGCCGATACAGGCGATGCTGAAATCTGGAATTTTCTGAATTTAAGATGAAATGGCAGCCAAATTTAAGAAACACTAAAAAGATTCTAACTGGGGATAAAGTCATGCATCACTACACAATACTCATCTAAGCATTTCACTTTACTCAGTCTCGTACGTATGTCACGAAGAAAGACCTTTGGGCTCTACAAGCATGAACCCACATTTTTTCACATTAATTTAGTGATGGAACAGCAGACACCGTATACAGGCCCACTAAGAGCACTGACAGTGTGATTCAGAAAGTAAGGTTCTGAGCTATTGCCTTCACTACAAAAAGATTTTTTACTTCAACTGTAGTTCATGTACTTACATGAAGAAAGATTCTCTCTTGTACTGTCTCGCAGCTTATCCAGGACAAGCTCCACTGGTAAAACTCTCCTGCGTTCCGCAACAAAGAGAGTACGTAAAATACGAGCTATTTCAGGAAGCCTAGTGTACCTTACTATTTCTTTCTCTTCTTCTGGTTTTATAGTCATTTCTTTAAGTGTCTTTGCTGCTTGTTTTGCTCGAACCTAAAATTGAAGGAAAGTACTGTATTAATTCTTTCAAAATAGCTTGTGCAGCAAAAAAATTTATGTCAGATAGTAAACTGAGTGGCAGTAAAAGTAAATCCTTATTACACAAAGAATCAGAAGCATAACCCCCCCCCCCCCCCCAACCATTACAAAAGTAGAATTATGTACAACACCTTTTTGACCTATGAATAAAACCTATTACAGACGTTCATAAGATGAGACATCAAAGTAGCATTAATCCCATTTAAATGTTCTTGACAAGTAATGACTTCAGTTCCTATTAAGAAAAAATGAGTGAACTGTAAAAAGGTAATCCTAACTGGGCGTCAATCAACACCCTACAAAAATTAATGTGGACGTGTGTTGACAATTTTATGTTGAATAAAATCTGAACTGGCATCCATCAAATAATGTTACGTACCCACTAAGCTTGGGCTTCAGTACTGTGTAAATGGCAAATTCACAACAAAAGAAAACAAAAATAAATTGAAGGCTACCATTGAATACATACATAGATAGCAAACAAGTTTAAAGCTTTCAAAATCTTAGAAAGAACTCAAAGTTATGAGTTGAACTTTGTACCTATGATCATCACAATTCCCAATCTCAGGTAAGAGGCACAAACTAAAGAAAATAAAAAAGATTAGTATTTAAGAAACTTTAGAGGCAAAACTTTTTTTTTGGAATGTTCATTTCCCTTTGATTTGTAGCACTCACTCACAAATTTCCACTTTATAATTGACAGCTTAGAGCAATAAAATTACAGGTTAGAAAGAAATGATAAAAGCCAAATTCAAGACTCATAAATTAACGAGACAACCACATACTGTGGTACCAGCTATGTAGAAGTATATATTCCCAAAAACGGCCAAATCCAGCATTAGTACTGCTCCAATTGAAAGCTTTGCTGTACAGATATTCATTGTCTTTTTTATGTAACTTAGAAAATGAACGCATCTGTGGCATCCATATTGTTTGTAGAGCATACAACATTGAGGAACGAAAACATTTTCTTATAAGTTACTTCTTCTGTTGTAACATGTCACATCATACCATATTTAATAGAACAAAAGATGCTAGCCAACACCTAGGAAAACTGTAATGTCAAGACAGGTATGTGTAGTTGAATTAAATTTTCTCACATACATGAAATGTATTTGCATTTGTGAATATAGACCACCATCAGCTGTATAATGGAATAACAACAACGAAAATTCCAGGACTCAAACCTGAATGTCTCGCTTATCATGAGCGGCCACCTTACCATTAGGCTACCCGAGCACAACTCGTGGTCAGACCCAAACTTACACATGTCATCAACTATGTGCCTACAACGTGCACTTGTACATTCATTATGTATATTCCCGTACAGGAGAGACACTTCAAATGAAGTTTGCTTGCCCGGCATCATTGAATAAATATGATATTGCATTGCCTGTGTTGTTCAGAAGGACAATGTAAAGTTCCTTCACATATTGAAGGAGGGTCTGATGGTGAGTCATGCTCAGACCGGATAATGGTGAGACGACAGCTCGCGATAAGCAGGAAATTGAAATTGAGTCATGGCCCGGCACAAACTTTTATTGTCGTCATTCCATTACAAATCTGATGGTGGTCTGTATTCGCAAAAGCAACACAGGCATTGCAATATCATAATTTTCTAACAAGTTATCTGTAAATAATTTTTCATTTTGAGAATTCTCTAGGGTGAAATCAGTCTCAATTTTTTGATATGGAATTAAATACGAATTGGATATGTTCTTTGGAAATTTCCCACACGCAGTTTGTTTGAGAGTCCATGAATCGAACAGTGGCTGAAAGATGAACCCACCAAACAAGCTGCTGAATGACAGTTCTCGATGGGTTACATGTAAGCCAAACATGCAGATGAGGGAAGCATCGGTATCAATCATGCTTTAATGAAGGCTTGCACACTGCTCTGCATATATGGCCACGTATTGTCCTACTGAAATGTGCCATGTGGAGATGCCTGAAGAAAGGGCACTACTATTGGCTCTCAAGCAGCACTGATTTAAAAGTTGTTTACATTGCCATCAATATACAGGAACAGAGATGGCACGTTTTATATAACTATATCCAAAAGATCACGCTTGGCTTTCGTACACTCGACATCACAAACTGCCCAACAGTGTTGACCATGGTAACATTTAATGTGAGTAAAGCCATCACAGGCAACACTAAACTGGCAGACTTCCAAAATAACTTCAACTTTTCACTCAGCATGCCAGCAACAGATTTCAGGTTCCTATTGCTTTTTAGTCACTTCTTGTTTCTGGACAATGGAAGCCGAAGCACGGAATGCACGCCAGTCCATTCTTCATCAGACTGCATCAATCTCTGTATCTGGCAAGTCAATGGTCACCTTTGGTGCCCAAGTATCTGCCAGTTACTGCAACAGACTACCTCCTACACACTGGTTCTACACACCTTTCACTGTCAAAGCATCAAACTCTGTACATGCTGGAAGTATGGCATCAAAACTTCATTTCGTGGAAACAGTTCAAATTTTTATTTTTCCTATGGTTAATCTCAATCTTCCACTGCGACTGTTGCCTCTACAGCTCTCATTACTACCATCTTCTCTGATGTCTTAACAAATTTTATCTTCCTATGCCTTTTTGGGTTAGATTGCAAAAGGGAAGGACACATTGCTGCTGAAAATTAGTTGAGAGCAGCAGTGAGTTTCAGGGGTTGGGGCAATTTTGATAAGAGGCTGTAAATCCCCAGTGAACCTACTTAGGTTTCTGCACTGAATCAGTTCCAAATGCAGGACAGACTATTGGGCATTATAAATCTAAATTTGGACTTTAGAGCAAGGAGAAGTTTTATGATGAGATCAGGATGAAAATTTACAACCATAGTTTGTGCAAGTGAGGATCCATACAGCTTCTCTTTGTAGTTGGGGGGTTAGTACAGACAGATGAATTTTGACAAAATCCGGATTGTAAGAAAAATATTGGTGCAACCTGGAATTCAGAGAAGTGAAAGAGAGAGCTTCAAGTGGAATAGTTCAGTTATGACTTCACTAATTGCACAGCGTGCACGTTGGAGGGAACATGAAAAGAACAGCAATTTAAAGTTTGAAAAACTATGCAGAAAGTAACAGAAAATACAGCACCATGAAAGGTAATTATTTTTTTGTTGATATAGCTTGTTGCACAAAGGGGATGATAAATGACAGATTCAAAAACATTAATTTGCCATTTCATGCCTAAACTGCACAAAATATGCTCAGGTGGCCAACAGACAAAATGTCTGTGCTAGGACATTATTTACGTAATGTATTTGTTGGAATGCAATTAGAATAAAAAGTTAATTTGAAGCATTTAAAATTAAGTAACCATTTCCTTATGAATATCTAAAAACAAAGATGATGTAACTTACCAAACAAAAGTGTTGGCATGTTGATAGACACACAAACAAACACAAACACACACACAAAATTCAAGCTTTCGCAACCCACGGTTGCTTCATCAGGAAAGAAGGAAGGAAAGACTAAATGATGTGGGTTTTAAGGGAGAAGGTAAGGAGTCATTCCAATCCCGGGAGCGGAAAGACTTACCTGAGGGGGAAAAAAGGACAGGTATACACTCGCGCGCGCGCGCACACACACACACACACACACACACACACACACACACACACACACACACACACATATATATATATCCATCCACACTTATACAGACACAAGCAGACATTTGTACAGGCAAAGAGTTTGGGCAGAGATGTCAGTCGAGGCGGAAGTACAGAGGCAAAGATGTTGAATGACAGGTGAGGTACGGCAACTTGAAATTAGCGGAGGCTGAGGCCTGGTGGGTAACGGGAAGAGAGGATATACTGAAGGGCAAGTTCCCATCTCCGGAGTTCTGACAGGTTGGTGTTAGTGGGAAGTATCCAGATAACCCGGACGGTGTAACACTGTGCCAAGATGTGCTGGCCGTGCACCAAGGCATGTTTAGTCACAGGGTGATCCTCATTACCAACAAACACTGTCTGCCTGTGTCCATTCATGCGAATGGACAGTTTGTTGCTGGTCATTCCCACATAGAAAGTTCACAGTGTAGGCAGGTCAGTTGGTAAATCACGTGTGTGCTTTCACACGTGGCTCTGCCTTTGATCGTGTACACCTTCCGGGTTACAGGACTGAAGTAGGTGGTGGTGGGAGGGTGCATGGGACAGGTTTTACACCGGGGGCAGTTACAAGGGTAGGAGCCAGAGGGTTGGGAAGGTGGTTTGGGGATTTCATAGGGATGAACCAAGAGGTTACGAAGGTTAGGTGGATGGTGGAAAGACACTCTTGGTGGAGTGCAGAGTATTTCATGAAGGATGGATCTCATTTCAGGCCAGTATTTGAGGAAGTCGTATCCCTGCTGGACAGCCATATTCAAAGTCTGATCCAATCCCGGAAAGTATCCTGTCACAAGTGGGGCACTTTTGGGGTTGTTCTGTGGGAGGTTCTGGGTTTCAGGTGATGAGGAAGTGGCTCTGGTTATTTGCTTCTGTACCAGGTCGGGAGGGTAGTTGCGGGATGCGAAAGCTGTTTTCAGGTTGTTGGTGTAATGGTTCAGGGATTCAGGACTGGAGCAGATTCGTTTGCCACGAAGACCTAGGCTGTAGGGAAGGAACCGTTTGATATGGAATGAGTGGCAGCTGTCATAATGGAGGTACTGTTGCCTGTTGGTGGGTTTGATGTGGACCGATGTGTGAAGCTGGCCATTGGACAGATGGAGGTCAACGTCAAGGAAAGTGGCATGGGATTTGGAGTAGGACCAGGTGAATCTGTTGGAACCAAAGGAGTTGAGGCTGGAGAAGAAACTCTGGAGTTCTTCTTCACTGTGAGTCCAGATCATGAGTATGTCATCAATGAATCTGTACCAAACTTTGGGTTGGCAGGCCTGGGTAACCAAGAAGGCTTCCTCTAAGCGACCGATAAATAGGTTGGCGTACGAGGGGGCCATCCTGGTACCCATGGCTGTTCCCTTTAATTGTTGGTATGTCTGCCCTTTGAAAGTGAAGAAGTTGCGAGTCAGGATGAAGCTGGCTAAGATAATGAGGAAAGAGGTTTTAGGTATGGTGGCAGGTGATCGGTGTGAAAGGAAGTGCTCCATCGCAGCGTGGCCCTGGACGTGCGAAATATTTGTGTATAAGGAAGTGGCATCAATGGTTACAAGGATGGTTTCCGGGGGTAACAGATTGTGTAAGGATTCCACGCATTCGAGAAAGTGGTTGGTGTCTTTGATGAAGGATGGGAGACTGCATGTAATGGGTTGAAGGTGTTTATCTACGTAGGCACAGATACGTTCTGTGGGGGCTTGGCAACCAGCTACAATGGGGCGGCCGGGATGATGACAGCAATAGGACACGTGATGTAGTCAGCCAATAGCAAGATCACTCTTCAGTAGCGCAAATACACAATTAAGAAAAGTTATGGCTTAAATTAATACACATAGCATTTACATATAATATTGGTCTTGAAGGTTAATAAGTTGGAAGAGAAGCTAAGCTTCCACATATAATGTTGATCTTTATTGCGCGTGTTACACTTTAAGATACATCACACAAATGTGCCAGTAAAATTTTTAATAACAACGCAAATGTCTCATCTTCTGGGCTCGAAATTCTTCTAAATGGTCGTTCTCATAGAGTTGATTTTTCTAATGAGAGTCAAACGCTTTGTGATTTAAGAAATTCATCGTACATTGTCGCACATAGTTCATGTTGCGTAAAAGGAAATCTGCTTTGAATGTAACACTTTTCAAACCACTATTCGCAATATTTTTCCCGCGACCTGTTAGAAATAGGTTCGTTTCAGCAGTTGCAAGAAAGCGCCAGATAACTGGCGTCACCGCGTTTGCGCACCTACGATGACGCAGGAAGCCCATATGTTCGTACGTGTCAAACATTATTTCATAAAAGAAACAAGACATCGAAGGATACTTCAAGAGCGTCGGGATTTCGCGAACCATACCAAAATGCACAATTCGGCTTAAAATGCACATCCGTATGTAAATTTTCTTGGAGTACCAGTTGAAACTAGCCAATAGTGTGAAATTAAACACTTTGTTTCAAATAATTGGCTGCCTCAGTAGAAAGAATTAATAAAAGCCAAATCTCTTTAGCAAACTGGCAAAAATAACTTCATTGTTCTGTAAGGCGATTAATGCTTGACTATCAAAGGTGGAAATAAAATCTGAAACTATTAACATATTTTAGCTTGTCGTAATTACGCGAACGTATTTTAATTCATTTGATAGCTCCCGGCCACAAAAATCCGTTTTGTTATCATTTTACAACAAAATCACTGAACATAAACACAGGTCACGTGGAGATGACCCACCTCCCCACCAAAACTCTGCTGTGTGCATCAGGCCCGGATCTACGATATTTCCTAACAGGGGCAATATTAAGTAGTTGCGTGCAGCCACACTTCCATAACCATAAGTGGGAGAAGGTACTACTCATACGCGACTCAACTGCGCACGCGCAAAAGCCCGCCCGCAACTGCTCAAACGAATCTAATTTAAACAGTTGTCACGTCACGCTCATCGGAGGCAATTTGTTGTTATAAAGCATTGCATAGTGTTCCTAAAGCCTTTGACACACTTTATTGTTGGCAGATGCTTGTATGAACACTGTTTTGTTGTTGCATACAGCGCATTTCCTTTGCAACTTAAGTTTTATTTTCTTTTTTTTCCCCCTCCCGTTCATGTTTTGTTGCTGCAGTATTATTCTGCAGTAGCGGGATACAATAATATCCTTTGTTAGAGTATTCGTTCTTACCAGTCAAAATCACAAAAATTCAACTGAAAATTAAAACAATGAAAAATTCTCGAAATTCTAAACAATTCCCGGGTTTTTCCTGGTTGTCTCCCAGATGAAAATATTCCAGGGTTTTTCCCGGATCTCCCGGTTGTCCCGGGTCATATACACCCTGTTCTATTATCTTCTTGTCCAAACTATTTATCGTCCATGTTTCACTTCCGTACTTTGCTACATTCCATACAAATACTTTCAGGAACGACTTCCTGATACTTAAATCTATGCTCGATATTAACAAATTTCTCTTTTTCAGAAATGCTTTCCTTGCCATTGCCAGTCTACATTTTACATCCTCTCTACTTCGACCATCCTCAGTTATTTTGCTCCCCAAACAGCAAAACTCCTTTACTACTTTAAGTGTCTCATTTCCTAATCTAATTCCCTCAGCATCATCCGACTTAATTCGACTACATTACATTATCCTCGTTTTGCTTTTGTTGATGTTCATCTTATATCCTCCTTTCAAGACACTGTCCATTCCGTTCAGCTGCTCTTCCAGGTCCTTTGCTGTCTCTGACAGAATTACGATGTCATCGACGAATTGTCCATGGATTTTAATTCCTACTCCAAATTTTTCTTTTGTTTCTTTTACTGCTTGCTCAATATAAAGATTGAATAACATCGGGGATAGGCTACAACCCTGTCTCACTCCCTTCCCAACCACTGCTTCCCTTTCATACCCCTCAAGTCTTATAACTGCCATCTGGTGTCTGTACAAATTGTAAATGGCCTTTCGCTCCCTGTATTTGACCCCTGCCACCTTCAGAATTTGAAAGAGAGCATTCAAATCAACGTTGTCAAAAGCTTTCTCTAAGTCTAGAAATGCTAGAAATGTAGGTTTGCCTTTCCATAATCTATTCTCTAAGATAAGCCGTAGGGTCAGTATTGCCTCACGTGTTCCAACATTTCTATGGAATCCAAACTGATCTTCCCCGAGGTCGGCTTCTACCAGTTTTTTCATTCGTCTGTAAAGAATTCGTGTTAGTATTTTGCAGCCATGGCTTATTAAACTGATAGTTCGGTAATTTTCACATCTGTCAGTACCTGATTTCTTTGGGATTGGAATTATTATATTCTTTTCTAAGTCTGAGGGTATTTCGCCTGTCTCTTACATCTCACTCACCAGATGGTAGAGTTTTGTCAGGGCTGGCTCTCCCAAAAGCTATCAGTAGTTCTGATGGAATGTTGTCTACTCCCGGGGCCTCCACAATATATTAACCATAAAATGGAACCAGACATTCAGTTATTTGTTGGCAGTTTCCAGTGCCTGTTCTTCAGATTTTTCCACAAAGAAATTTACTATCACTGAGCTTATGGGGCTCCCCATAACAATGCCATCTTTCTATTTCTAAAACCCTTTTGTTCCCTTTGAAATATGTGGCTGTGAGACAATATTTACACAGTTCTGCAATATCAGGAGGGGAAAGCCCAATTTAGTTACTTCAACACTTCATTAATGGAACCATGTTGAAAAGTGATACTAATTCAAATCTGACTACAAATCCACCTGAAATCTACTGAAACAAGTCTACGAAAGACGCTTGCAAACTGGTGGAAAAAGTATGAATTTATAAGATATTGTGTAGTTGTGGAAACATGGATGTGGATACTACTAAAAGAATGGTAAAAAAAAAAAGACTACAAGAGCACTACGGCAACTGCAGAAAAGGAGAAAAAGACAGACCAACTGTTGGGGCAAATGGAGACCACATGATTCAATTTCATAAGGCTCATTTACTAGCAGCCACAAGTGAATACCATTAAAGTCTCTACAGAGAGGCCACAGAGTTAACTAAACATCTCCATAATTTTAACCAGGAGGGGGGGGGGGGGGCTGAAACTGATTGGTATCCAGATTCTAGTGCTGAAAAAGATGTCTTCCACGATAGGGTGACAGCAACAGCAGATAACAGCAACCTGCAACTACAATTGCACTAGAGTTTAAAAATGGAATACACCATGCCTCTGTGTGGGAGCACGTAAAAACAGCTACCTATAGTGTGCATATAAAAAAACCTTGGAAAAGCTATAACCCCCTTGAGAAGTCTTCTGCAGATGAGAACAAAATGTTGGGCTTCCATCGAGAAATATAGCACTATAGCCCAGAGCGTTTTAGTAATTGTGACATTTTCAAATATAGAAGCTTCATTTTACTAATAGGAGGGAACACCACTGGACTTGGAAACTTCATAAGCAGTCTTGCAGTCACGAAAGAAGATTTTAATTGTAATGCTTCTACATAAAGTTTCTTATTACTAACCTTCTCAAGCACAGATTTTGGAATTCCCTTATACAAATCTGTCTTAAATGCTTCAACCCTCTCATTCACTCTAGCTTCAGTTCTGCTTTGAGATTGTTTTTCACTTACAAGTTTTAAGGCATTTTCCATTCTTTTATTGCACTGAAAGATATCCTTTGCACATTCTGAAACAAAAGAATAGTCATATGTCAACAAAATAAGTAATAACTAGCATGGCATTTGATATTTACATGTATATCTGAACTTTGTAAACCACCCAGTTACCAGTAGAATATACATACAGTACCAAAATAAGTAATAAAAGGAAGGGATTAGTTTGCACTACAGACTTGTCAAGAAAAACTCTGACCATCCACACGAAAAAAATACTTTACAAAACACATCTTACAGTGAGATGCATAGTCAACACCCATGTTTTTAAAATAGGTAGAAATCCTACAAGTCTTTAAATGCAAATCAATCAATATTATATCATTTTGTTTTGTAAATTAATAAACAAAAATTTCAACAATCATCTCTATTTACCAACAAATACTAAAAATACCATTATTTTCATATATCTGTGACACGTTTATAATTACAGAATCCAAATATTGGCAAAACATTATTTATATTCAGTAACAGACACAGAAGTCACACTTAGGTGGGTTGAGTCACTTTTGAATAGAGTGAAAAAGCTCCAAACCATGGAACTAGCCAATGCACACCAATGATTATCATAATACTTACAAGCACTACTTTAAATGATGTCCCTTATGTCAGTGATTTATCCTATTTTGTGACTGTAGCATCTATAAATAGTGGCAAATGGCACAAATGCTGCCCTAAGCTGTTCAGGAGCAGCACAAAGAATTTTATGCTTGAGAGGTTCTCAGTGCACTCAAAACCAAATGTCTTGTCTTTCTATGTATTTTTGCTTTGAAATTGTATGCAGAAGACTGATTGCCTGTATAGGCCCCACCTCTTTAAAAGCTCTCATTTCCCACAGCATAAAGAACATTATTAATATGCTGCTGCTAAATTACTGTAAATACAGAGACCATTGCGAAATACTTGGAATGTATTTGCAATTGCGAATATGGACAACCATCAGCTGTATAATGCAATTTAAGGTGGTATGCCTGAGATATGTGAACGAACTACCGTATTTACTCGAATCTAAGACACATTTTTTCCCGGTTTTTGTGATCAAAAAAACCTCCTGCAGCTTAGAATAGAGTGCAAAGTAAGTGGAAGTTCTGAAAACTGTCGGTAGGTGCCACCACAACTAACTTCTGCTGTCGAATATACACAGCGCTACACAGGCACAAAGATAAATACTGGCACCAAAACCTCTGCGTCAGTAAATAAATTAAAAAAGGTAGAAGAAGAGCTTCTTTTTCTCCACCCCGAGTTTCAACAGCTGCATTTTCATTTTCATACATTATCCAATGAAGTAAATAGAAATTCCATATTGTTCATCTTCAAACGTAGCAGTCTTTCAAATATTCGTAGGCAACAACAATAAATTTCTTTACACACAAATTCCAACAATGCACAAGGTTTCAGGACTGTTGCACGAGTTGATACACTGGGGCTCATTAAGTTTTCACGTAGCGGCACCTATTGCTTCGTGAAATTTTGTGAAGTGCTTGTTGGTGTTAGTGAACCATAGTGAAGTGCTTTCATAATAGTGCCAAATTCAAGAGGGGAGTTATTTCTTTTGCGGAACAAATTCTAATCGTGCTGCAGGTATGCAATACGAGATTGATGAGACCAACATCAGGCAATGGCGACTGCAGACAGACAAATTATTTGAATGTTCAAGTAGCAGAAAAGCATTTAGTGGGCCAAAGTGTGGCTGATATCATGTACTAGAAATGATTTTAAATGAATTTGTTAAGGAACAGCGTCAGAAATTCCTGCCTGTGAACACCGAAATTTTAAAAATTAAGGCACATGAAATTGCTAGAGAGCAAAAAATCGAAAATCTTAAGGCTAGTCGCAGCTGGATTGATCTGTTTATGAAATGCTGGGGTTTTTCACTTCGGAGGCTAATTTTAGTTGCACAGAGGCTGCCGAAAAATTATGAAGAAAAACTTGTGGAATTTCAGCGCTTCATAATTAGGCAGCGCACAGAAAAGCAATACCTTCTTGGTCAGATAGGAAATGCTGACCAAACTCCCATATATTTTGACTTGCCGTCACATCATACGGTTGACGCCAAAGGAAAGAAAGACATAAGTGTTCTTACATCAGGGGGCAAAAAACCGCAGATGTCCGTCATGCTTGCAGATGGACATAAATTACCCCCCTCTTAGTTTTCAAGTAGAAGACTACCAAAATCTGTAATTGTACGAGCAAACGAAACTGGGCGGCTTTTGGAGGACATGGTGCTGGAATGGATTAGGCGTGTGTGGAATCATCATCCTGGCACAATGCTTGGTTTATGCAGTCTGTTGGTATTAGATGCGTACCCAGACCATACAACACCTGCAGTTAAACGAAAATTAGAGGAAAATAAAACAGACTTGGCAGTTACTACAGGTGGGATGAGGACAATTCTGCAACCACTTGATGTCTGTCTGAATAAACCATTTAAGGACAAGCTTAAACGCACGTACCCAGACAGGCTTTCAAAAAGCAATAGACAACTGACACCAACAGGACATGTAAAACGTGCAAGTTTGTCGCAAGTGTGCCAACGGATTTATGATGCATGGAAATGTGTTCCAAATCAGGCTGTGCAACAAGCATTTAAAAAATGTTCGATGATAGATGGTACAGAGGACGATGCTCTGTGTGAAGAAATGAGCAACAAAGAATTGAGTGATAGTAATTCAGAATCATGACTGATATTTTAAACATTTCATATAAGATGTATTACAAACCTAATAAAATTTTGTACTCTCTGCATTTGAAGTCATCACTGAAACTCTACTACGAAAATCCGACTGGCAAGATTGTTTGGGATGTATGTCAATATGGCCAACTCTACGTTCTGAATTTTTCCTTACCTATGACAAGAGATGGTTGCTAATAGGAACTTTTATGAATCGTGCATCATGTGCAGTATTCTCTTCACCATATGAATAAAACGAATGTAAACATTATGCCATGTATTTTTTCGTGTTTGCTGCTATCTCATTCAAATCCTGTCTGCCTAATAAACTAAGAAACTAGAGTGAGACGACAGCAAATGCGGAAGAATATACATATCATGTCAAGTTTATATTATTATTCTTATGCTGAATAGTGATACAATCAGAAATGGCAACTGACTAGATTTTTAAATCTAAGATGACTAATTTCTGTGCAGAATGTAATGTACTAAAGAGGCGTCTGCAAAGATTTTCAAACGGAGAAAAATTTTCCCTAAATTCTCGTTCAGAACATTTTCTATCATACGCAGACTATTATTTGGTTCTTGTTGATCACTATCAAAGAAAGCAGCAGTGTAAGTAACAACAAATAACAGTCTCTTGCCATTGTTTCACTAATGAGACAATTCCTCTTTTTTTAATTGTAAGTGGCGGTAGAGCACACAAAAGCAAGGCATGCCGTGAGCGGCGACAGGTCGTAAACACTCATTATCAGAAAGTGACAAACAATGCATGACAGTACAATAATGCGTTTGCAGCTTAGAGTTACATAAACACCCATAACAAAGAGAACGGCACTTATCAGATCAAAGCAAAATAAGCAATCAATTCAAACCAGACGAAGTAAGTGAAAAAGGAAGGGCGCCCGTGTAAATACAGACGGAGCACCTGACGCATAGCAATGGCTTAACTGCTAAGCTTACGACTCGGACCAAACTACTGTAGCTGTATCTTCATCCACTCGACCTAAATGGTGTCTCTTGTTACAATGGTCCAAATTTGTTTCGATTTGGTGGTGCGGTCTAAAACTTATGTCTCCCCTTGAATTTCGAGTCTCAAATTTCAGGTGCAGCTTAAGATACAGGAAAAATTTTTTCCTTAATTTCGAGTCTCATTTTTCAGATGCGGCTTAGATTCGCAGAACATTACGGTATTCTGCTAGTTATGGACAGATGTGCATTTCAAAGGGGAATATCACTTTATATTACTAAGCTTTCCTGCTCACAGAAGTCAATCTCCAGAAACATCCTACGAGAGCAATAGATTTGAAAACCCTTACAATAATGACTAGGGACCTCAAAATGTCCCAACAAATGATTCTTTATGCTGAGAATCAGCAGTATTTTCGAAAGGTGTACAACATGCTCCCCTTATTTATGATGTTTCTCAACATTACTTTTCTTTACTCACCCAATTATATAATTACAAAATTGGCAGAATGTTCTGTTAATGTTAATGTTCTGTTGTCATTCATAGCTGTCTGACCCATACTTGACAATGCTACAGATAAAACCGACAAGGTACTTAATGTAAAAGTAGAACCAAAAATAACTATTTGTATACTAGGGAATGACTTTCAGTGTGGTTGAAATACTTTGACAGGTATTGTTTCCCAGTCACTAAAGTGCAGAATGCAGATACCATAAACTGACAGTAAGTGCAAGTGTAAAGAGTCTCGCCAAATGCCTCGGAGAAAATCCCACTAAAAGGCATTCGAAAATAAGCTACTTTGCATTGAAATAAGTCAGATTGTATGGATATTTTGTTATATTTATAGGCATTAAAAGGCAAGCACTTAAATGTTATTTATAATACTATTTATCTACCGCACATTTTTAATACCAAGCAAAGATAACAAAAGAGTAAAGTACTTTATTTAAACAAAAAATCCTGCTGGAACTTCAGGTTCAAATTCAAGTTCTGTGATAAATAGAAATGAAGGTGTGCATGCAGTCATGCTCAAAATATCTGTGGCTCTCAAAGATGAAGCTGAAGTTGTGGGCAAGATATGAAACATCACTCTTGTATGCAGCAATAGTTTGTAATTTGCTTAGTACTTCTGATAAAACTTGCAGTTTTTACAACAATTTCCCACCTGACTAAGCCATCTTTTATTATAATTATTGAGCTTAACACTTCTCATCACATTCTGTCGTGCAATTTGTTTTTCACAATGTTCATGCTACTGAAAATTCTTCCCACCTCTGCATTTGACCATGGCAATACTAGTAAAGAAGTTGCTACATTCACTAAACTCTCAAACAGATTAACACCTCAAGCATCTTTATATTTTGCTACCTCATGTCAGAAATTCAGGACATCAGAACTTTTTCCATTTAACAGATGTTAAATTTTCTCACTTACATTCTGCTTTTGTGATTGTTTCGTTGCAGTCTTCTAGATGCATCATTATTGGTACAAGAAATTCTTTGACTAGTTGCAAAGAATTTGAAACTGACATATTTCTCAAAACTTTAACATTACCAGGAAGTCTTGTTTGAAGTTCACTACGTGACTTAACCCTTACGCAGTTGCGCGGGGTGTTCAGAACACCCCAGTCATCCTTATCGGTGGATTATTACATAATAGATACGAGTGTAACGTCATGTTCTTTGGTATCTTTCTAGGACGTAATATGAAAGCTTTGAGTAACAATAGAATCTACAATGGAAGCGCAAGTTCCAAGAAAACACAACAATGTTGCTGGCATCCCGCGCGACTCTTTATGTTGCAGTGCTGCGAGAAAGCGCACAGTTGTGTTCCATAGCAGCTGCTTGTATTTTGTCGCTCTGTGCAGTTAAAACAGCTATGGATCGTTACATAATGGAACAAGGAGGAGTGTGGAAGCTTCTGGAAGTGGTCTTAGACGAAACTTTTGAAGGAGGAGAAGAGGAGGAAACAGACAGTTGTGAAGTTCTTTCTCATCACAGTGACACAGAAACGGAGGATGAAGACAATCTGGAACTGGAACCACAAATAAGTGCAGTGGATAATGAAAGCAAGCATGATTTTTTTATTGGAAAGAATAAGGTTACAAAATGGATGAAAAGTTGTCCTAGTCGCAACGTAAGAACTAGAAGTGTAGACCTCATTATTCATCTCCCTGGTGTGAAAGCTATCACAAAATCTGCGAAAACTGCTGTGGACTGTTTTTCGATATTTATAAATGACATAATAATTAGAATGATTACATCATGCACAAATATTTACATACAACACACTGCATCAAATTTCACAAGAGATCATGACGTCAAACCAACAAATGAGGAAGAAATCAAATCTCTTCTAAGTCTGTTGATAGTTGCTGGTCATTACAGGGCAGGACACTACAATCTGGAAGACTTATGGAACACAAATGGTTTTGGAATTACAATATTTCATGCCACACTGAGTTTATGGTACCTTCGTTTCTTCTTGCGTTGTTTGAGATTCGAGACAGACCACAGCGTAGAGAACTTGATCGCCTAGATGCATTCAGTAAAGTGTTTGAATTATTCATGTCAAACTGTGTCAGTAATTATACTATGAATATATGACAGTGGATGAACAACTGGTTGCATTTAGAGGCAAATGCAGTTTCTGACAGTATATACCGAGAACGCCTGCGAAATATGGTTTGAAGATTTTCACCTATGTGATGCAAGGACATGGTACACTTTGGGGATGGAAATCAATGTTGGGAAACAGACAGAGGGTCCCTTTGCACTGTAAAACTCTTCTAAGGAGATAGTAAATAGACTTGTGCGGCCTACCGAATGCACAGGAAGCATTCCAGACTTGGTTTGCACCAGAGGTTGTGAACTTAGAAACAGCCTTTTTGGATTCAGAAAGGATATCACAGCAGTTTCATATGTGCCAAAGAAGAGCACAAACGTTATTCTCCTTTCATCTTTGCATCATGACAGTGCCACAGACACTAATACTGTGGAGGAAAAGAAACCAGAAATTGAAACAATGTACAATAAGACCAAAACAGTTGTGGACACAAACAGATGAAATGTCTGCTACTTATTCAACCTCAAGAAAAACTACATGCTGACCACTTACCCTATTTTTCCAAATGATTGACATTGCTTGCATTAATGCCTTCATCATATACGCAAATAATAACAATGAGAGGATTTCCTGAAGAATGTTTTTACGTGATGTTGGAAGGTCATTAGTAAATCCCATAGTGTGCAAGACAGCAGCCAATTACTCCCTGCCTAAACAAGTTGGACGGAAAGCCGCTAAAATGGCGGGAATTGAAGACAGCAACTACGCACCACCTTCTGAACAAAGAATACATAATTACGTCCAAGCGATGCACAGTTTGTCCTCGGAGTAAAGATATAAGTTAAATCGCACTGTGCTTGATGTTTGAAAGTTTTGTGTGTAAAGCACGTGAGAAATGTGTGGGGAAAGTGTTACAATAACGCACCCCCTGCAGCCAGTGATTGTGACCGATTTCATAAAATGTTTGTATGAGTTGACTGAACAAATGTTTAATTATATGTATAATTCCTTATGCCTGTAATATAGTATGAAGAATAACAGAAATAACTAATTATACAAAATATTGTAAGAAAATGGGAATTATTGCATATATTTCAAATAACCTGATTGTATTAAGGTAATATTCAATGAAACGATAATGTACCGGGAGGTAACATTCTAAATGGCCATTTGTGAAGTAAACATATTCATATCAGTGATATGCTGCACAATGTCATTATAGCCACTTTTATTTGGGGTGTTAGCAACACTATTAACGTTACAAAAAGCCGCGCAACCGCATAAGGTTTAAGAAGGAAAGTAATGCAACTTTGCTTAAATTCAGTTTCTTTCTCTGTAGAAGTCTTAATTTGTGTAATTACCCTCAGTTTCAAATCATAAATGTTCATGATATTCTCTGTCAGGAGACCCTTCCTGCATATTGGGAGATGAATTTCTTAACAATGCCCTCCACTGAAACCATTAAGTCTTCTAGATGGATCTGAAGCCCAGGCTTCAAACAAGTTATTCACCCTTTGCACTTCAGTGCACTTCGGCCAAAACTGGATGAAGGAAAATGAGATAGACAAAAAGTTTTTTATCTACGTACATGGACTGTAGGAATATGGCAGACTAATTACTCTCCTCCGACTTCGCAATACCAAACACAGTGGGGAGTTAGAGCCATTGTTCAACAATTTGAGCAACTTCACTTCTTACCAAAAGCCATCTGCTGTGGGATACATGAACAAGTTTTCTAGGCTCGTGTCTATCATTTATTGTGGCAAACAGTGATTTGTCATGCAATGACATATAACTGATTTGCCCATCTCTTATAAGTCAAAATCATCAGCAAACACTCTGAAGCTGATCAAGTAGCTAACTGTAATGTACAGCACACACACCGAATCGTGATGAGATTGGAACGTTCATTTCGCATCCTGGCACAAACTCCATCGTAATTTCCTGTCACTGAACGTTTGCAGCACACCTGATACTTTGAGCATCAGTTTTGTAGCTCATAAAGTGACAAAAAAGTAGATGTCAGACTTGTTTTATTATGACCAAAATACACCATTACAAGTCCACAACATTTTGCTAACACTGATATCATTAGAATATGCAATAAGGATACTAAAAGGTCCATGCCCTATTCCTTTTCAGACTAAGGTTCAAACATAAATTTCATTACTGCACTGCACTTTGTTCTATGGATTGTAATTTCTGCTGTAGTTGGATGATCATTAAACATACTTATGTATAGTTCTCTGAGATTGTCATGACAGTGCTGCTGAATAACTTGCTAAAAAGATATAACTTGCTAAAAAGATAGGTCTGTGGAGAACTGTAATAGATGGCAAAATCATCGACAAAAAGGGATCCGGAGTCAGGCCATTATTGGGTTAATGGCGACAGCAAAGAGGACGACCCTCAGGACGGAACCCTGAGGCACACCATTTTCCTGAATAAAGATGTCCGATACGGCAGAACCCACACGCACCTTGAAAACTCGGTCTCATAAAAATGCCCGAAGGAAAGAGGGCAGCCACCCACGGAAGCCCCCTGTGTAAAGAGTACAGAGGATAGCAGTTCTCCAGAAGGTGTGGTAGGCCTTCTCCAAATCAATAAACATGGCCACAGTCAGGGATTTCCGCAGAAAACCATTCATGATATGGGTGGACAAAGTAACGAGATGGTCAACTGCAGAATGCCGCGCTCGAAATTGACACTGTGCATTTGTGAGTAAATGGTGAGACTTGAGCCACCACACCAGCCGGGCATGAAACATATGTTCCATCACCTTGAAAATGCAGCTGGTAAGAGAGATGGGGCGGTCGCTAGAATGAAAGTTTTCGTCCTTACCGGGCTTAGGTATGCATATGATGGTGGCTCGCATCCAGGAAATGTGCCCTCATCCCAGATGCAGTTGTATGTGTTAAGCAGAAAGTGCTTGCCCACAAGAGAGAGGTGCTGCAACATCTGAATGTGGATAGTGTCTGACCCTGGGGCGGAGGACCGGGATGAACTGAGAGCATTATCTAGCTCCCCCATAGTGAATGCGGCATTGTAGCACTTGTGATTCGGAGAGGAGAAGGGTATCGCCCGCACCTCCTCCACTCATTTCCGATGGATGAAGGCAGGGTGACAATGGGAAGAGCTCGAAACTTCCGCAAAATGGCGGCACAAGGTGTTGGAGATAGCAACAGGATCCACAATGACATCGGCACTTACTGTCAGGCCAGAAATGAGGGTATGGATCTTGGTTCCAGAAAGCTGTCAGAGATTGGCCCACATGACAGAGGAAGGAGTGTAACTGTTAAAAGAACTAGTGAATGAAATCCAACTAGCTCTTTTGCTATCCGGAAGAACTCTACAACACTTTGCACACATCTGCTTATAATAAATGCAGTTTTTCGCATAGGGTGGCAGTTAAAAATGCGGAGGGCATGTCTCTGTGCGCAAATTGTGTCACGGCATGCCTCAGTCCATCAAGGGACTGACACACAACGTGGTAAAGACGAAATGCGAGGAATGGAATGTTCTGCTGCAGTAAGGATAACAATGGTGAGATTGTCCACTTGGTCATCACAACTGAGGAAATCTTGTTCTGCGAAGGTCGCCAGGGAGGAGTAAAGCTGCCAGTCAGCCTTAGTAAGCTGCCATTTGGGCATGCATATGGATGGGGTAGGAGTCAGCAGACACAGAGCAAACAGGAAATGGTCGCTCCAGTAGGTGTCAGAAAGAACGGACCACTCAAGACGATGGGCAAGCTGAGCAGTGCAAAAGGATAGGTCCAAATGGGAATAGGTGTGTGAGGAGTCAGAAATGAAAGTGGGTGCTCCAGTGTTAAGGCAGAAGAATCTGAGCTGGTTAAGAGTGTCAGCCACGAGGGCACCTCTCTGGCATGTCCTGGGAGAACCCCAAAGGGGATGATGCACATTAAAGTCACCAAGTAGCAAAAATGGGAGAGGTATCTACCCAATAAGCTGAAGGAAGACTGCCCTGGTGACATCGAAGGACAGAGGTACATAAATAGTACAGAGGAAGAAAGTCAGATGGGGAAGGAAAAGGCGAACGGCAACAGCTTGAAGATGGGTAGTCAGGGAGATGAGTTGACTGTGGTCATCCTGTATGAGCAGCATGACGCCCCCATGAGATGGGATGCCGACCTCAGCGAAAAGGTCAAAACAAATTGGTAAGTAATGTGAAAGCTCAAAGCGTTCTTGAGCGCACAATTTCATTTCCTGAAGGCAGAGTACAAGGGGATGCTGTGATGCTAGGAGCAGTCATAAATCCTCTTTGTGGGACCAAAGGCCGCGAATGTTCCATTGGAGGACAATCATAAGGAGGAAGAGATATAGGGTTGTCAACTCGGTGGCCGCCGAGAGACTGCCAGTGGAGACTCGCTACTACAGGGCACAGAAGCAGGAGGATCCTGCTCCTGGGGACCACAGGGGCATCAGAATGCTTGTACGATCGGTCTGCGGTGTCCAACGCTGAGAAACAGTTGGTGGTGCGCACTGGCAAGAAAGGCCGGCCAGGCTAAGTGACCACGTGGCGACACCGTTAAGCAGGATCTTCGAGTTGGTGAAGGAGAAGACCGCTTGTCTTTAGGGGACTTCTTCGAACCCTTCTGGTTATAGGAGGACTTGGGTGTTGTTTGGCTGGAGGGACAGAGGATGTCTTTTCCGGAGTACTCCTTCTGTCCTTTCCCGCCTGCCAGTTGTGTAGTGGGGAGCTTCGCCCCTTTAGGCGAGAGTTTTAGGCGAGAGTTTGACTTTTTGTTGCACAGCAGGACGAGGGGACAACGGTGCTACCTTGACACTGGGCAACTTCACAACCTAAGAGCCAAATTTGAGGTCATGTGTTTGCATGACCATGTCCTTCATGGAGCGAGGGGTAACAAGAACTGAACTATAGGTGCCAGAGGGGAGAGCACAGGGTTTGCGACTAGCCAGTAACTTGAGAGCTACTGGGTAAGGCATTTTTCCTTTACCCGAATCTCTTGAACAGCCCCTGCTCATCTAGATATGCGGGACAATCCCGGGAGAAGGCGGCATGACCGCCATTGCGGTTGATACAGCGGGGAGGAGGAGGCAGACATTCGACCTCGTGTGCATCCCCGCCACAGGTTCGCATGTGGCTGGGTGTCGACAAGATGTTCTAGTGTGACTGAACCGATGACACTGGTAGCAGCCCATCAGATTCGGAATGTACGGCCGGAATGTGATGATTTCATAGCCCGCTTTAATCTTGGATGGCAACACCACCCTATCAAAGATAAGGAAAAAGAGTGTGGGTGGGCCCCACCAAGGAGGAATCTACCTTTCTCATTACACAATGGACAGCAATGACACTCCGATCAGAGAGGTAAGATTGTATTTCCGTCTCTGTTAGACCGTCAAGCAGCCTGGTGTAAATTACAACACGGGAAGAATTCAAAGTTCTATGTACCTCGACACGAACAGGATAACCGTGAAGAAGTGAGGCAAGAAGTAGTTGTGCTTGAGAATCAGACGCCGTCTCCAAAAGCAAAGTGCCATTCCATAAACGAGAGTAGGATGTCACAGGACCAGCAATGGCATCAACACCTTTCTGAATAATAAACGGATTGACCATGGCAAAGGACTGACCACCTGCAGTACGTGTCTGTTTACGTTTCATCGACATCGATGGAGAGGATGATTGACTCGTCGTGAGGAAATCCCCCATGATTGGCAGAGTCTCCAACGGTGCGCTCCTTCCAACTGGGTGCCCCCTTCACAAGATTGTTCACACCTCAGGTCACACCTCCAGAACACCTGACAGAGGGACCAACGGGGTTGATCTGGGAATTACCCCTCCCTGGGCCTGGCCTGTACCGGGGGTACGTGCGAACCCTACCTATCGACCCGGGGCTGGGAATTATGCGTTACCCAGTCACCTTTCACGCATCAGACACATGGGGCGGCCTTCAGGAACGCACAGGGAGGAAGAAGAAAAAAAGAGGATCATTAAACGCCGAAGTAGAGGAACAAGAGGAGAAGGGAAACAAAGAAAGGAAAAAGGAGTGAAAAAGAAAGTTGAGACTGTTCGCAGGTCAGCGACAGAATGCAGAACATTCCCAATAATACCCCAGACATGTTCCCCGAGGGAGGGAAAAAGAACAGCAAGAGGATAGACATACAGCATGGAAGGGAAAAAGTGCTGCAAAGACAGGGGCATCGTGGTAGCCAAGCACGAACCTACCAAAGAGTGGCGAGCCCCCTGGGTGGGGGGTCTGACATGCTAACATTAGAGGAAATGTAGGCATTTCTCAAAACTTCGCACTTATGATATTCCTCTAAATAAAACTGGCTACTAAGCTTGAGGAAGTAAATAGCAAAAACTCTATTACATTTCTTATTGTACCCTGAAACATTTTAATAATGCACAGCTGAAAAGGAGATTTTCTTTTTAGACCTGAGTGCTTGGTGAAATCTGGCCCTAACACAACCAAAAATAAAGCAGCAGTTCCTGCAGAAACTGACACCTCATAACTCTGAACTCTACTGCTCATGAGCAGTATGCAAAAACTGCCAATGGCCTACAGAGCGAGCGAGCGTGCGAGATTGCGAGATAGATAGATAGATAGAGAGAGAGAGAGAGAGAGAGAGAGAGAGAGAGAGACTTACCAAGGACATCTTTAGCTGTCCGATAACTAATTTCATTTGGTGGTTTTGGCAGTGATTCTGTTGGCAAATCAGGCAATTTATCAATATCAAATTCTGGATGCCAACGTGTCAACTTTGATTTCTCCAGTATCAATGGTGGATCCAAACTCTTTAAAAAAGCCTGAAAAAACAATGAAAAATCAGGTTAATTACTGTGAGAGTAAAGATCTCTACATAAATGTTGTAGTATGGGATCCACAAGGGAAGTGAATAGTGTAAAATACATCTCTTCCATTTAATGAAGACAACAAACCACTGTTTGCACATTTATTTTCCTACCACATTTCATTGCACGCAAAAGACGGAAATTACAACAAGAAATACCTGTCTGAAAGCAACTTTGTACAAGCACTGTCTGGTTCCAAACATACTACTCCACGTGTTCTACATAAATTATTTTTTGCTCCTTGCTTATTTCAAAGTTGTAATTATTCTCAATAATTTAACAAAACAATAAAACACTACTGAAACAATCAGAAAAGCATCTCTTGTTAATCTAATTCCATGGGCTATTTCAGGAGACATGACAAATGCTTCTGCTGAGGAAACATTTCTGATCTTAGACTGCAAAAAGTGTGGCTATGTTGCCCATACATTCCAAAAACTAGGGAAAAAAAATCACTATTGTTGTCACTTTCATCAGTGGTGGGGAGAAAAGTGAGTGTTCTTGCAGAACCAGAAGTAATAGTGATACATAGGTATTGCAATTATAAAAGTGAATAACTACTGCTACAGGGTAAGTATGCAATTATGCACAACAAACATCGGCTATTAACACATTAGTGCTACAAAATCATAAGAACATTTTTTTTAAGGTGTGAATACAGATTATACCAGCAATGGAGGTACATCAGTGATGTCATACTATGAATCACTTATATGTTGACTTCATAGAGACTAGAACTAGTGTAATAATGCAACAATGAAGCTGTCAACACTATTTACTTTTACACATTGACCATCTCATACTTTTATTATGATTTGCTGGTATGTTTCGTCCCCCTTTACTGGCAAAATTTGATTTGCATTATTGCCTATGAATGAGTTTCACTTCTACAAGTGTACCTTCTTCAGTGTCCTTTGCAAAGCCATTGTCAATTCAAATCCATATAAGCACAATACAATTATAAGTTTTTTTGTGATACTATATCTCATGTTTGTTTGTTACATGAAATGTAACCCAAAGTAATTGTATCCCCCACCCATAAAGATCTGCTGTACTTGCCAAGACTTTCAACTCCTAATAAAGGCAGCACATTTGGGGCACATACAGCACAAGAAGTGGCTAACAAAACAAATTGTTGACAAATCACAGGCTCCCAAAAAGTTTGCAAATGGTTGGCCAAAGGTGTAAACAGTTAACAGCACCAGGATTGAGACACTGCACTACATTGTATCAATCAATTATCAGAACCCCCACCTTATCAAAGAATTCACAATTCCGCACTTAGATTTAAATAAAGATAATAAAAATGTGATTTGTCTGGGCAACCATGGTGAATTACATAAATATGCAACAGAAACAACTAAGGATGCTAACAGACTAAAGTTGACTTACCTCATGCTGATCTTTCACTATTTCCAGTAATTTACTATGGAACACTTTCCTTCGCTCCAGAAGATAAGAGGGAGTCATTGTTGGTTCAACTTTTGAGTTATCTGCACCAACTAGAACAAACATTTCTTATGTTACACATAATAAAAAGTCAGAGAAAGGAAGAAATTGGTCACTAAAACTAACGTACCTTCCTGCATTTTCAACAACACTGGCTCCAGCGTAAGCTCATATTTCTCTTGCTTCACTGCACACCCAAAAACATGGCATTTCTGCTGAGTGTAAGTATATGCTTCTGGATATACATGCTTTATTTGACCCAGGTGAAATTCTGTGAATTCTCTAAAATGGAAGAGGAAAGAATTACCAGTTCAGAATACAGAAATCCTTGCTCCTCACACCTTAACAAATGAATGCTTCAGGTACAATTCAACAACTCATTAATAGTTTTGCCTTTCACAAAATATTTCTTGAAACCAGGTACGAAAGAGAAAAGCTAAAAAGAATGATATTTTTGCAAGTGATTCTTAGTACATTTTGTTAAACTTTTAAACTAACTTAAATTTGTGAATCAACATGTGCAGCGACGGCAGGTGCCATTGCTAGAGCTCTCGCATTCAGTAAACAATAAGGTTGTGAATCTCTGTAGATACCCCAACCTTACACCACATGTTTTAAGTGGCTGTCTACACTCCTTTGGGAGTGGTCAAAAGGCTTCAACTGAACAGGCCCCTTCACAACATTATATATACGTCATGTAAGGTGAAGCTGTTATTAGTGGTGCCCCCCTCCCTCCCCCTCCCCCCATGAGTAGGTGCATTACACTAGTAACATAAAATTTCTCGTGTATGGTGTACATCGAATTTATTAAATACTGGAAAGTATCGCAGACATACCTCCAACCAATCTACTTAAAGAAGACCATTAAAATGTGATACATTCCATAAGAAAACACCAGATTTGTAGGAATAAGTACTACCTTGCAAAGTGCCTTGTTTCCAATGAGGATCTACAAATTCAAATAATATATGATGATAAATTTGACACAAGCATAACTTGTTTTATCACTCACCAGCATTTATGGGCACTGGAGGATTATTACTAAGAATCACTACTGATCACTGTGTGTGTGTGTGTGTGTGTGTGTGTGTGTGTGTGAGAGAGAGAGAGAGAGAGAGAGAGAGAGAGAGAGAGAGAGAGAGAGAGAACCCAGCACAGTAAACAGTAGTCTCAAAAACTTACTTCCTAAGCATCTCACGCACAGCAAGACTAACTTTGTTGAATGTGACAGCTTCTTTGCGATTGTGCATCATGGAGACAACTGTATCAAGACAGCGGAACGCCTCAGCCAGACAACGGTAAGAATAAGGCAAAGGTAATGATGGCACCTCAGATCGTGCAAGTGCTGCATATCGCTGATGAGCAGGTGATTTCAGAGGGCTCTTGAGTGGACTCAACAACTTCTGTGGTGTGCTGCTAACACTACTCTGAGGGCTGAAAGCAGCAAGAATTTAAATGCTACATTTCAAATTATTATGAATAGCTATATATTGAAATAATAAGGCTAATAATAGTAACAATGAACAAAAAAAATCATCAAATAAAACAGTATGCAAATGAAATTAAATTATTTATTTATTAAAGATAAAAAACATTACACTATGAAAATAACTATTATTATACTGTATATCATTCCTAATTGAAGGTAAGTACCCATTCACACTGTACCACACTTCAAGAAAAAGTCCAAGAAAAAAATTGAAATACTGGAAATGATAAAACAAACACAGTACACCCATGTAGTTACTGTAAAACAATTGGCATCACACAAAATGAGGAGGGGTGGGATCGGAGGCGGAAGCCACAAATTGAGCCAGTGACACAAACAATGTTATGGTGAAACACAGCAAAACTACCCTTAGGAGAATTGTAGACGTCCTTTTGCACAACACTAGCACTGATCTACATCTGCATCCATACTCTCCAAACCACCGCGAAGAGCATGGTGGAGTATGCATCCCATTGTACCAGTTATTAGCGTTTCTTCTCGTTCCATTCATATAAGGAGTGCGGCAAGAATGATTACTTAAATGCCTCTGTGCATGCTGTAATTAATCTAATTTTGTCCTCACTGTCATATGAGTCACACACAGGAGGTTCAACATATTCCTAGAGTCATCATTTAAAGCTGGTTCTTGAAACATTGTTAATATACATTCTCATTCTCATGGTAGTTCACATCTGTCTTGATAAGTCTACCAGTTCAGTTTCTTCAGCATCTCTGCGAGATTCTCCAACGGGTCAAACAAACCTGTGATCATCGTACTGCCCTTCTCTGTATACGTTCAATATTCCCCATTAGTCCTACTTGGTACGAGTCCCACACACTTGAGCAATATTCTAGATCAGGTCACATGAGTGATTTATGAGCACTTCCCCAATAGTCCACCAATAAACCTAGGTCTAGCACCTGTTTTACCCACAACTGAACCTATGCGATCATTCCATTTCACATTCCTACAAAGCGTTATATGCATGTATTTGTAATCTTATCAAGATCTGACTGAATATTTGTGCAGCTTCTTTCAGACAGTACTTCATTTTAGATAACTACATCACCCACAAAAAGGCCGAGTTTACTTTCAATATTGTCTGCAAGGTAATTAATATACAACATGAACAGCAGGAGTTCCAAAACACTTCCCTGAGGCACATCTGAAGTTACTTCTATATCTGACGAAGACTCTCCATTCAAGATAACATGCTACCACAAAGTTTTCAATCCAGTCACAAATTTCACTCAGTACCCCATATGATCAAACTTTTGACAATAATCATAGGTTTGGTACTGAATCAACTGCTTTTTGGACATCAAGAAATACTGCATCTACACAACTGCCTTGATCTACAGCTTTCAGTATGTCATGAGAAAAATGTGCGAGTTGGATTTCACATGATCGATCTTTTCGGAACCCATGGTTGTTGGCATTAAGCGTTGTTATGTCTGAGCTTGCATCGAGTCTGAAGATTCTACAGCAAACTGAGGCCAAAGATATTGGATGGTAGTTTTGTGGATCACTTCTACTACCCTTCTTGCAGACTGATGTTACCTGTGCTTTCTTCCAACTGCCAGGCACAGTTTTTTGTTCAAGGGATCTACGAGACATTATAGTTAGAAGGGAGACAAAGTCAGCCACAAATTCAGTACATAATGTTATTGGGATTTCACCAGGCCCTGGAGCTTTGTTAAATTAACGATTTCAGCTGTTTCTCAACACCTTTGACACAAATGTGGATTTCATTCACTTTTTTCAACAGTAAGAGGATTACATTGGGGCAATTCTCTTGTGCCTTCCTCTGTAAAGAAGCATCTGAAAACGAGTTACGCAATTCAGCTTTTGCTTTGCTGCCCTCAATTTCAGTTCCTGTCTCATTTCCTACGGACTGGACACTAACTTTGGCGCCAGTAACAGCCTTTACATACACCTGAATTTCTTTGGGTTCTGTGGAAGATCACTTGATAATATTCTGCTATGGACGTTACTGACGGCTTCAGTCATTGCTCACCTGACAGCCAAACGCATTTCATTCAGCATTTCTATATCTAGAGTCTTATGCTTTGTTTTACATCTATTATGCAGTAGTCTCTGTTTCTTTAGTTCCTTTACAGTGACTAAGTACCACAGAGGGTCCCTCCCATTATGAACTGTTGTACTGGGTACATATCCATCCAGTGCATGGCCCATTATTCTTTTAAATTTGAGCCATAGTTCCTCTACATGCCCTGGCCCTGTGATGAAAGTTTCAAATTCCTCACTGAGATATCACACTCCTGACTTTTTATCTAGTTTATTGCACATATATATCTTTCTGCTTGTTTTAGTTGTTCTTTGTACTCTGGTAATCATTGTTGCTACAACCGTGTCATGATCAGTGATACCAGTTTTGATGTGGACATCCTCAAATAGGTCAGGTCTATTTGTTGCCATTTGATCCAAAGTATTTCCATAATGAGTGGGGTTCCAAACTATATATTCTTGGTAGTTTTCAGAGGAGGCATTTAGTAATATTTCACAGGATACCTTATCATGCCCACCACTAGCAAACTGTAATGTTCCTAATTGATTGTTAGATGATTAAAGTCTCCATCAATGATTACAGTATGGTAGGAGAACATACAAACAAGTGAACTAAGATTTTCTCTAAAGTTTTCATTTACCTCAGGAGACGAGTCTGGTGGGTGATAGAAGAATCCTATTACCATTTAATGCCCATACCTGATACTGAGTAGTGCTCACACAATCTCACCTGCAGCTTCAATTTCTCTCTCAGTGGATTTATTTGAGTTTATTGTGACAAATACATGACCTCCATTTCCCATTAGCCTATTCTTTCAATGTACACTTGAATTTTCCCCAAAAATCTCACTGCTATCGATTTCTGGTTTCAACCAACTTTCTGTCCCTAGCGTTATGTGAGCTCCGCCACTTTTCAGGAGTGCTTCAAACTCTGGCACTTTGTTGCGAATACTTTGGCAGTTAACCATTACAATTTTAATACTCTCACCTGCAAGAGATGTTTCTTTCAATCTTACAACCAATCTTCTCTGTTTCCTACAGCTATTGGTATCTGTATTGGAAGAAGAAGATGATCTTGTGTGCGCCCTACACACAGGGAGCCACCTGGGTAGCAGCCTCTGATGTGTAGTGCCCACCTGACCCATTTAGGGGCACCCTGCAGCTCTCAGCCCTATGACAGACAATAAGTCCTTCCACTTGACTCACAACCAAGGGGCCACACTCAATTCTGGGGACAAGGCTGCAAACTGTGAGTTTCCTTGAAACTCTGTGTGCAAGGCTAGTCTTCTCAATCTTCTCTACCATTCACTGGAATAATCCAAGTATGACCTTGAGGCCCAGACAACAGGCATCGTGTGTTCCAATGTACGCCACAATCTGCAATTGCTTGCACCCTGTAGGGTAGTACTTGCAGTACCTTTGGTACCAGAACCACAGTTACATGACTTTCAGGTACCCTTCCAAAACACCGATTCGCAGCACCTGTAAATCATTTCACAGTAGTCAGATCGATTTCCAGCTGCTTACAAACGTCAACCAACTCGTCCCGTGTTTGAGACCAGCATTCATAGTGGGGCTGCATTTAGCTAGTGCAATGCATTATAGGACAGTTAACAGACAACTTTAAGTTAAGTCCGCTGGTTATCTTTTAATCTGTTGAGCTAGAAAGTTGCTAATTACCTATAATTATTGAAGCAAATACACAAAATGAGATTTCTATTAACCCTAGAAACATCCAGTACGGGCAAAAATCTCCCGTACATCTTTATTTTTTTAAAAATGGCGTGGCAAATATCCTTCTATGTTTTTGGGTCTTCTTCTATTTGTCTGTTGCCTTATAATACACTATGCTGTACATTTCTATGGTTAAATTTTTATAATTGCAAGTACAAAATAGGAATTTTAGGCCCATGGGCACATTCTGCTCGGGGTTGGTACTCCACCCGACCATAATTCTTATTATCTTCCCTACAACCACCAAGCATGGGCCAAATTTGCCCGTATGTTTTTCTTTCTTTTATTCAGTTTGCAACCTCAAACATGAGTTTTACAGTGGTTTGTTTTGTTGAGTTTCACTTTCATTGTTGATTTCAGACTTGCCATTATTACTATTAGCAGTTTGTCACAGTAGAGCAACGTCTTTATTGTAAAGTAGATTTTGTAAGATGAGTTATAGAGGCTTGAACAACGCAAAAGTTCTTGCAGAACTGTTTCTCAATGACGAATTATCAGATTTAAGTGATTTTGAGTCAGATCATACAGAAGTAGAAAAGGATTCCAGTGAAGAAGCGGAGGACAATGAAGAAGAAACCAACCATGCAGGTAACGCTACAAATAAATATGTTACAAGTTCTGGCAGAGTGTATCTTGCAGATGCTCAGAGACATAGTAAAAGGGATTTTGGTAATATAGTCCATGAACTTCAAGGAATAACCAGTGCTGGGAAAGTAACAAGCATATGTGAATCATTTAAAAAATCCTGAATTAGTATGGAAAATACTTGACCATACAAATGAAGAAGCTGAAAGAGAAAACATATCTCTCGTTAGCGATTCTGAAATATACGCATTGATGGGAATTTTAATTCTAATGGGAGTTTACCAGGACACCAATATTTCTTTATCTGATTTATGCTCAAATTTGTTGGGAAGAGTGATTTATAGAGGAGCTATGGGTAAGACAAGAGCATATCAGCTATTGAAAATTCTTCGCTTTGATGATAAAGGCACCAGGTCAGAAAGACGTGTACGTGACAAATTTGCGCCGCTGCGTGGAGTATTGAACGGAATATTCACACGGTACTTCAGAAGTCGACCTGACAATACAATTGATGAAATGTTGTGTCTTTTCAGAGGTCGTTGTCCTTTCAAAGTTTCCCTCAAAGACAAACCTGGAAAATATGGAATATTAGTCGTAATGCTTTGTAGTGCAATTGAATGATACATAATAAAAATGGAAGTGTATGCTGGAAAAGATAGTAGACCTGCCAGTGGACGAGGTCCTCTTGAGATTGTGAAGTGACTGGTGAAGTCAATAAAGAATATAGGCTACAATGTCACAACTGACCGCTTCTACATTTCTGTGGAGTTGGCGGACATTCTCTATCAAGACTACAAACTTGCATTGGTTGGGACACTCAGATCAAACACAAAACATGTACCACACCGAACTTAACACGACAGCAGGCAGAGAGCTGTATTCCTCCAAATTCACATTCACAGACCCACCTTCTAAGAAGCCGCCAGTAACAATTGTCTCTTACATCACAAAGGAAAAACCAAAGAAAAAAATCTGTTGATGTTGTCTACACAACATCATAATGCAGGAGTAGAAGTTGATACACCAAAAAAGAAAATGCACATAAACCTGTACTATAATTTCACTAAGGGAGGAGTGGATGCCGTAGATCAAATGGTTAGGACATACTCTACAAAAAGGGGTGTGAGAAGATGGCCACTGTCTATGTTCTACAGCCTACTTGATATAGCTGCAGTTAACTCGTACACACTGTTCAAGATGAATGCACCTAAATGGAATGAAGGGAAACCAAATGCCAGAAAACTATATCTCCATGAATTAGGCCACGAACTTTTGAAACCATACGTAGAAGAGCGAGCCATGGATTTGAAACGACTACAGTTGCCTATTATTTGCACGATGGGAGAAATCCTAAGAAAGAAACCAGAGGTAATCAAAATTGCTGCAAATGAAGAACCAACTAGGAAAGCAAGGTGCTACTTACGCTTGAAGAATGCAAGTAACCAGAGAGCAAGAGACATCACAAAAACCAAGTTAACACGTGGAAGCTGTGGACGCCATCTGTGTAAGACTCATTCAGGATCAACCATTTTGTGTGCAGAAGGTAAATGTCATCTGTAAGTGAAAAAATTCTCTCCAAGTGAAAAGTGTTTTCCGAGAGTTTTCAATGTACAATAACATGTATTTTAGCAAGTGTTTTCATTTCTGTTTTTGAAACTTTCTCTCAATGACAAAGTTGTACTATTCAGTTAATAGATCACAGAGTGCATAGAAACTTTAGACAGCCTTCGTGTTCAATTACAAACCTTCTTATCTTGTTTACGCAAACTTTCAGTGACCAAGATTTGGCCATTCTTGGTTGTTATATTCACCCAATGAGTGTTAAAATATTAAGCTCCCAGTTATGTTGTCACTAATATCTCAATGGAAACAGAATTACATAAAATAAACACATATTACAACAAATTACAAGATTTACTACTATTGTAACACGGGCAAAATTTGCCCTTGGTTGGTGCTCCATGTGACCTAAAATACCTTCGTGTTTCTAGGGTTAAGGCAACAGAAAAACCTGTGGTAAAAGTTACTCATTTCCTAAAACTTATTGAGGTTAATTATAGTTATTTGGCAAACTAGAAAATGGAGTTAATTTACAATAAATGTAGATAATATATGCCCCTCTTTAAGGGAAAACCAGATGTAACACAATATCTTTCTTAGAATATCTGCTATAGTAACTAAATCACAAACATCTATTTACTACAAATGTGATTATGCACAGGACAAAGGCAATTTCCAAAATCCTTGATGTGCTCATTTCCCAGTATGGTCGTGACCTCAATACTAATGGCCTGGAGTCACTAGACTACAATATTCCTGAAATCAAGAGTTAACAATGAACTTTCACTGAAGTACTGTGGAAACAAATATTTACTGAACACATCAATTTCATGAAGTACAGCAAGTCTTGTTCCAGCTTGTAGGAACATCATAGAATATTGTATAGCTGGCAGAGACTTCATCATATTTGTTTGAAACAAAGACAGCTTCCTTGTATCATTAATCATATGATGTCAGTTTCAGTCTACTTCCCTCTATTTGCAAACATTAAAATAAGATGGCCAGAGGCATAAGAGCACATAAAAAAGGAAAATTAGCAAATAAAAGACAACATGGCAAAGACAATTTGAATTGAAGAACATATACTTGATACAATAATGGATGGGCATGAGATAACTAACAATCTGAGTGATGAGATTTCTTGTCCTCCTCACCGATAAGAGAAGCACTATAACACCGTATAACTCTGGAACTTGAAAAAGTTACAACACACTAAAATCTTAAAACAGTCGTCGACTTTCTATTGTCTCCATATTTCTTTCCTAATTTTGGGTATAAATCCAGTTAAGTACACTGAATACATTTGTGTATATATGAAACTATTTTATTTACCTAACTGGAACCTCTATGTCAAGAGCTTTGAACTTTTGTATTTTAGGTGTGCCAGGAGTTTCCAATGCTTTCCTTCTTGTTTCTAGTTCTTTCAGTTTTGTAGCACATCTGTTGATTTTGATAACTTTTTCTTTCAGCTCAGCGAGTCTGGTGCTTCTTGATAATTTGTTTCTAATTTCAGCCAATGACAACTCCTGTGATGGGAGACATAATAATCATAAAATCTGGTTTGTTGACACAGATAAACCTAATCCAGTACTCCAAACATAAAACAAGACATTTGTACTGAATTATTTAATGTATTTTGTTTTCTTCACTTAAATGGTTTTAAATAGCTACCTTTGGAAGACAGGAGTTCTCCTGCAGCCTTTTAGGAGTCATGAGTCCAAGTTCTTGGCGAGCATTGGTTATGTCTAGTGGCTTCCCAACCTGTACCTTGTCCTGACAACTTTCAAGTTGTTCCATGGATTGGATTGCTTTAGATTTCTTTTCACATGGGGAAAGCTATAAGTAGACCAATAGAAAAATTAATAGCAAAATATAAATCTCAACAAACTGAAGACTTTATTCACTACACAAACTAACTTAAATGACTAATAACAAATTTACCTCATGTAGTAACTTATGCTAAGATTTCATCTCATTTTTCAGTATACTTTCAGTTATATTTTATTCAAACATGTCTCAAAAGTAATGCTGTAAGCCCTTCAACACACTTCCATATTCAATGTCAAAGGAGATTCTCAGTGGGGAGTATTTTAGATTTTCAAGGTGTTAATAAATTCAGAGTATCACTTACTTCCCTTTCATTTTTTTCCTTCTTCATCGTGCTGCAGACGTGTGTTAAATAATGGGATAACAAAAGATAACTATTCATGGCAAGGGAAAAGTGGTGCAGATAAAAGTAGCCTGTTTTAACTATAAGGGAAATGCAATGAAATTACAGGAGTGGAGAGCTGAAACACACTTACCATTTATTTACAATTAAAATACATTTATATAACATGCCTAAAGTGACTCCTGCAACATCAATACAGAGCTGTGCATGTCTAAGTATATTCAGACACACCCAATGTAAAGTTCAGATATCGATGGTGGCAACTTCATGGCTAATGTGATCTTTCAGTTCCTGCATTGTACGTGGATTTCTGTCATGGACCTTGCTCTTCAAGTGTCCCTACAGAAAAAAAGTCGCATGGTGTTAGATCCGACAAACTTTGTGGCCATAAATGTTTGCTGACAGCTCATTCCTCAGTGAAGACCTTGTGGACTTGTTCCTGGGATATCTTAGATGTGTGGCATTTTACCCCATCTTGCTAGAAGAAGCAGTATTGTCTTTCATATTCAGTGAGTTGAGCACAAAATGCATCAAAAAATTCCACATTGCAACCATTTGAGCTTAGTGTCAAAAAATTCCGGTCCAGTTATTTGTGTACCTGTTACAGTGCACTAAATGCCAATTTTTTCATTGTGATGTGGTTGCTGACATACATTGTTAGGGTTCTCCATTGCCCAGGTACCTTGTGTTCTGAGAATTCAAATGACTGGCAAAGATGAAGCCAAGCTTCATAACTCATGATCTAATGGAAAGTATCTAACAAGCCATCACTGATGTTATTCAAAAGCCATGTGCAGTAATCTACACATTTCTGCCTGTCATCCTCCTGTAACTGCTGCAACACCATCACATGATATGTCTTTGAATTAAGTCTTTTCAATGTCTGCTGGCAAGTCGTCGTCCTTTCACGCAGCTGTTGGGCCAATTTACATGCAAACTTCTTTGGGCTCTGAATAATTCTTCAATGAATGTTTGCAATAACTTCTGCTGTGCGAATTGTTTGTCATTTTACATTTTGCACAGATCCATAGATGTGTCAGTTTTTATACAGACACTGTATTGCTATGTTTGCTGGTAATTCTCTATCCAGATACTTGACACTGAAAATTTTGCAAGTTTCCTTGATTGAACCTGTTTTCACACAATCTTCCATGATTTCAATTCCTTTTTCTATCAGGAAAGTCATACTGCAGACAGCAAAGAGAAACATCTAACTTCACTGATGAAATAAACAAATGCTGACTGAGAGAAGCTAACAATCAAATACGAGGGGCATTTGAAAAGTCCATGCAAAAGTCCGAGAGATGGCACCACTGGTGCGTATCGTGGTCACGTTTAGTTAGTAGCATTTTTGGAAAGAATGCACACCAAGTTTCAGCCATATTGGTCTATTTCCTTGTGTTTGGCATTTGTGTGAATCAAGGAAGTCGAGTGATTGCCAAAAAATGGGTGAAAATGAATTTCGTGTGGTTAAACATTACTTTATGAAAGGTAAAATGCCTCAGGAGACAAAAAGAGAAGCTTGATAAACATTACGGTGACTCTGCACCTTCGATCAGAACAGTTTATAAGTGGTTTCAAAATTTTCGGAGTGGCCATATGGGCACAAGTGATGCTGAACGTTCTGGACACCCTGTGGAGATTACGACACCAGAAATCATTGATAAAATCCATGATCTGTTGATAGATGACAGAAGAGTTAAGGTGCATGAGATTTGTAGTGCTATGCGCATCTCGAATGAATGGGTACATAATATTTTGCATAAACATTTGGACATGAGAAAGCTATCCAGAAGATGGGTTCTGCGACTGCTCACGCTTGACCATAAAAACAGAATCGTGTGAAGTGTTGCAAGGATGGTTTGCAGCTGCTCAGTAAGAATCCGCAGGAGTTTAAGCATCGTTTCGTCACTGTGGATGAAACATGGATACATTACTGCATTCCTGAGACCAAACAACAATCTAAACAATGGGTTACGAAGGGAGAATCTGCACCAAAAAAGGTGAAGACCTTTCCTTTGGACGGAAAGGTTATGACGACTGTCTTTTGGGATTCGCAAGGGATAGTCCTCATCAACTATCTGGAAAAAGGTAAAACTATTACAGGTGCATATTATTCATCGTTATTGGACCTTTTGAAAACCGAGCTGTAAGAAAAACAGCCAGCAATTAGACCGCAAAAAAGTCCTTTTCCATCACGACAATGGATCAGCACACACCTCAGCAGTTGTGGTCACAAAATTAATGGAAATACGATTCCAACTCATTTGACATCCCCCCTATTCTCCAAACTCCGCTCCCTCATACTACTATTTGTTCTCCAATTTGAAGAAATGGCTGCCAGGACAAAGATTTTATTCAAATGAGGAGGTGACTGCAGCAACTAATAGCTATTTTGCAGATTTGGACAATTCCTACTATTCGGAAGGGATCAACAAATTAGAACAGCATTGGATGAAGTGTACAAGTCTAAAATGAGACTATGTCGGAAAATAAAAAAAAGTTTACCCTAAACACATAAGTCGTTTTTATTTTTGCACGGACTTTTCAAATGCCCCTCATATTGCATAAAATTGTCCACTGTTGTAGCTGTTTACTCTATTTCAGAGGTCAAAATATTGGAATTGCATTCAAAGGGGAGACGGGCTACTTTTAACTGTGCCACTTTATATAAATACAGCACATTGTGGCTACCTGCTACTCAATGACTCTCCTATATGGTGAGTAGTAATCTTTTTTTAATACCATTACTTACATTTCAATTACATTTTCTCTTTTTCATTGCGAATCAGATTAGTAATCTTGGGTTCTAGGTTCAACAAGTATATTAGAATTTTTTTACAGCATCTGTTTTTCACCATAAGCAATACATAAAACATCAAAATCTCATAAAAAGGAGACATTAATACAAACTATTTGCGAATCCTTCCCAAACACAAATCCTCAAAATCTTTCATGAGGTAAATATTTGGTCTTTCTCCAAGAAATACTTAAGCTTCCGGTACTGTTTTCGCACATATTCAGTGAAATGCTTAGCCTCATGAATGTGACTCTGGAGGTATAAAAATATTCTGTAGTATCCAAAGTCACTAATTGTATAATTTTTATTTAATTACAACAAACTTACCAGCAAAAGGACATTCATACCATATAGCCCACATAACAAAGATCAAAAAAGTTCAATTTGGGGAAAGAAATTAGTGTCCTCACAAATTCTTGTACAGTGATAGAAGGGAGTGCCATAAACAACATATTAAAAATCCTGACCAGTGGGGTGCGAACATGGGGTGTGGGGCGTGCTGAAAGGTCAATTTTTCATATTTTTCTTGAAAACCTGAAAATCGAGTTAAACTACACTAAGTATCCTACAAACAGGTTCCATTCACTTATTTCTCTAGAACTAACAGTTTCGACACTGCAAGGGGATGGGAAAAAATCATTACTGAAAATATTGTTTCAGTGGTATAAAATTAATGTTTATCTTTAAATGAAATGGTTTAAGAAGAAATATTAATTATTTGTATCACAACCTACTCCGCAGAACTGAATTAACATATAACTTGTCTTCTAGGATGTGAAGGGGTGCAAAGAGGTGGGGGGAGAGTAGGTCGCTGTCTTGTGGTCATGCATGTTCATCCTTTGTAGGTCTGCAGACTGAAGAGTGAGCAGGCAAGCCCCCAACACACCCAGGGGGATTGTTTATTTTCTACAAAGTGTGTTAACACTTCACGAAATACAGATATGAATTACTAATCATACAAATGCAAGAAAAGCATATGGACTGAATCAACATAACCACTGCACACACTTCTACACTACTAGAGGGGAAATTGCTTCTAAGTCACCCTGTACAAGAGCTGTTGCACTCTTCCAGGAAGAGCAACTTCCTTCACCACGAGTGTGCCTTGCTTTTCAATTTACAGACAGTCTGTACCTCACCAGCATATTCCTGAACAGTTTTCCTGGCCAGTTCTCTTACATCATTAGAGAAAATAACTTAAAAGAGTTTGTGTTTTTGTAGTGGGCCTATTTTCAGTTTATTAAGCAAGTAGTTATTTGCAGTCGTTCAGTGCGCTTCTATGTAAAATACATTTATATGAACAATGACTCAAGCCATGAAAAGCACCCCAGCTACTTAAACTGGAGACAATGAAAATAATGCTGTCAAATGTGTATTGACAGTATGTTATATTTGGGCCATGCTCTTCAGGGTGGTAGACAGTAGACAGGTCCAGCTGATGAGCTTTTTACATAATAGCTGAATTAACAACTGCAAATAAGTACTCATTTAACATAAAGGAAGTAACTCCACAATATGAACAAGAGCTCAGTGAAGTTATTTTGTCTACTCACATAAGAGACCTGGACAGCAAATGCTGGGAAGATACAGTCTGTCTGTAAACTGAAAAACGAGCAGCACCTGGTGCCTTTGCCAGAAGAGCACTACAGCTCTCGTATGGGTTGACCAAGAATCAAGCCCCCTTCTAGCAGTGTTGAACAGTGTGCAGAGATTTCTGTAGGTTCTGTCCATGTGTGTTTTTTGCAGTATCATATTATTCATAACTCATACCTGTATTCTATGTAGTATTAATAAATGTTTTGGAAAATAAACAGGACCCCCCGCCCATGCATTTATGTACACAGTGCTGCCAGTGACTCATAAGATGTGCTGTGGAAGGTTGGTACAACATTGTGAAATACTCTGTAGTTGCTTCTTGTGATGGGCTTGAGAGAGTGAGAATGTTCCTGGTTGCTCTTCAGTTTACAGACCTATGAAGGACGGATGTGCATGACCTCAATCTGGCAACCTGCCTTCCATCAAACCTAGCCTCCACATCCCACCAGCCCTTCCTCAAACCTGTCACACCCCAAGAACACAGGTTATCCCATCATAAATCTCTACTGCTCTTAGATGTTGTACACACATTTAACCTCTGTTCTTGAACCACTTCACTTCATTTAACAGTGAATGTTAATTTTACACCAGTCAAAGAATATTTTTAATAATCTTCAATTTTCCACCCCTCCCTTCCAAAAAAAATGAATAGGACATTTTTGGAGGAAATTTAGGACATTTTATTTTTGTGTTGGGAAATATTTTTATAAGAAGCTGTAGAGTTCCAGTTATTCAAGAAAAACATAAAAATGCACCTCCGCCCCTATACTCACACCCCAGCAATCAGAATTTTTAGTATGTTGTTCAGTAACTCCCTCCTGCCACTGTACAAAAATTCGTGACTCCACAAATTGTTGCCTCGTTTTCCTACACTGGCTGGACTAATAGGCACAATGCAATATAAATGGATTCAAACCGAAAAGCTCCGTATTTTAATCACGCTACTGCACCTACCACAAATAAAACTTGTTACAAACTACATAAACAATGGCATGCAGTTGAAAAGATCAGCATTATATTATTCAACTAGTTATGCAATCAGTCGCACTAACATTTCGTGTAAATCTGAATTTCCCTGAACATTTTTGTCACAGTACATTCTATCTAGCCCCTAACCTATATCGCAACAATTACACAAAACTTTCACTGAACAGAATTCATGTTGGCATCTATTCTCTGCAAACCACTCTGAAGTGCATGAATGATGATACTACACATTAAGGTTTTTAAGGTTTCTTCCTGTTCCATTCACTTGTGGAGGGAAGAATGACTGCTGAAATATCATTGTGTGTGCTGTAATCTATCTAATAATGTCTTTGTGGTACCTATGGGAGCAATATGTGCGGGGCTGTAGTATATTCCTCATTTAATTGTGGTTCTTGGAATTATGTAACTATATGATAGCAATACTGTTGTTGTCTACCTTCAGTAGTTTTCCAAATCATGTTTTTGAGGATTTTTGTGCCACTCCCCCAAGGGTCAAACAAATTTGTCAATATCTGTACTGCCATTCTTTGGGCACATTCAATGTCCCTTCTTAGTCCTATGTGGTACGGGTCCAATATACAATATTCTATGATGGGCCATACAACCATTTAGTAAGCAAATCTCCTTTGTAGACTCAATGCATTTTCTAAGTATCCCATCAGTGAGTCAAAGCCTGCGACCAGTTTTACCTACAGCTAACCCTATGTGGTAACTCTGCCTGAAATCCCCACAAGTGGTCACCTCCAGGTATTTGTACAAGTGGGTTGTACCCATCTGTGACTCATTGATATCTTAATCATAAAGTGTACAGTTTTACATGTCTGAACATTTAAACCAAGTTGTGCCACTCTGAATCTTATCTAGATTTGACTGAATAATTTTGTAGCTTTTTCAAATATCAGTTTGTCTTTGATAAACGCATCCTCTGAAAAAGTTCATGATTACTACTAATACTGTACCAAGTCACCATAATACAACACAAACAGCACAGGCTCCAATACATTTCCCTACAGCACTCTAAGTTACTTCTACATGTGTTCATCACTCTCCATTCTAGATAATATGATGCATCCTCCTTACGAAGAAATCCTCAATCAAGTCACAAATTTCATTTGATACCCCAAATGACTGTAATTTTGTTAATTATCTATGATATAATTCTGTTTAAGATTATTCATCTGAGTTCCACATCTAATCAACTGCTTCTGACAGACGGATCATTGATCACCATCATAACCTAAATTCTGATGTACAACACATTTTACTTATATTTACTGAATAGCACTCACGTTGTTACTTTGGTTCCCGTTTTAGGAATTATGCCTAACATTACTACAACATTCACTGAAATTCTCAACTATCTCCATTTATTTTGTAGGGGCACCTTCCAAGAACCAATCTCACTCATTTTGTATGACAGCACTGCTCAACTGATTTTTTGGCACTTGTCAAAATGCTTTTTGAACCACTTTAAGTTGCTCAGTCCAAGCATAAGGTCAAAATATCACAATTCAGATGACTAACTTCACCTAAAAGACTGTTTTATTTACTGCTAAACAAGTAAAACCTCAATAAATTTTAAAATATTTCGCACTGACAAAATTGTTATCAGATTTGGACTACCCTAATTATTTGATTCACATAACAACAAGATCTGTTCAATTTGTATTCTGGTATTTTTAAACTGATGATTATTTTAGTATGTTTTAGCCATTCTACCCTCGTGTCACACACTGTAAAGACAATTTGCATGAGGACTCCTAACCAGTGTGATGTGCACTGAATCTTTCATAAAACTGACCTCTAGTATTTATTTTAAAGTATATACAGATTAATATGATGTATATCTTGGGCGACACCATGGGAGTGACATCATAGGTTATCATTAAAAAAGAAGCTCAAGGAGAGGAGAGTATTGGAAGTGACAGGAACTGGTGAGTTTGATGCAACAGAGGACATCAATGCAAGCTGCCTGTCACTTCATCAATGCAAGCTGCCTGTCACTTCAGATAGTACCATAATTTCATTTTGGATAATTTTATCATGGCAACACTAATAACAGCCACAGCTGAGTAATTTAGATAAATGTTTTCGTCTGCACAGGATGTTAAGAATAAACAAACATTTAACAAAGTTTTATTTATTTATTTATTTTGCTCTTTCTTATTCAGATGTCAGTATTACTTCAGACATGAAATTAATCTGTGGCCATGTAACTTGGGATGAAATGACAACTAAACTAAGTATGGCCCACAGGATTTATGAATTGGTGTAGCTGGTGCTGCTGTCTCAATTCAATTTCAGAAAATAAGCAGGCAGATCTCTAGGATTTGTTATGGTGCCGAGTCAAATACTTTTCAAAAGCTGAGAAGTATTGTACTGCCTGTCTGGAGGAGGTCATTCTGTAGAAGATACCTCACTGTGTTTGAGTTCACAATATATTCTAGAATTCTACTGCAAATGAATGTCTATGACAAAGGACAGCAGTTTTGTTGAACACTACCACTACTTCCAGACAGGTGTGACCTTCCTTTCTTCTAACTTAGGATTTTTTTTTTTTTTTTTTTTTTTTTTTTGTTCAGGGGTTTCACGACATATTAAGGTAATAATAGAGGGTACATCAAGACATAGGCAAATTCTGTTCAGAATGTGATATGGATTCCAATGGGTGCTGAAGCCTTGTTCAATTTTAGCTGTTCCTCATCACCACTGTCACAAATGTCTGTATCAGTCATCTTTTCAGTGGTGTGAGAATTAAATTGTGGTAGCACCCGTGGACACTCCTAGTTGTAAAGAAATATGTGAAAACAGAGTTCGGCATTTCTGCTTTTGTTTTGCTACATAAAATTTTTGTTCTTGTGTAATCCATGAGTAGATGGACACTGTGATGCCACTGACAGCCTTTACATATGCAGGTTTTGTGAGAGGTCTTTCAATTAAGCTTCTGTTACAGTAGTCACTGAATGCTCCACGCATTGCTCTTTTGATGGTTGGCTGGTTGGTTGGTTGATTTTGAGGGGTGGGGGGAAGGGGGGGACTAAACAGTGAGATCATCAGTCCTATGATCAAAGGGAGCAGAAACTGAGGGAGGAACAACAGCAACAGCACAGTCCTATTGATGGGAAATGAAAACAGGCAAACAAAAAGGTAGAAGGAATGTCGAGGTGGCAGGAATGGGGAAGGCCCGGGGTGTGGGGCGTGAGAGTGAGCGATTCCCCGGAGGTGCTATGTGCAATGGAGTGCCGGCACTGCTGCCAAACCATCCTAATCCCAACACCATACCTTGACTGTGACAACACCAAGGGAAGAACACATGCAAAAAAAGGAAAACAAAACGGCACAAAAGACCAGACAAAATGTTGGTAAAAATGGTGGGTGCAGCCTGGCTGGTGTGAAGGCAAGGCTAAAGGCCTCCTGAATCAATGCCAGCACTAACCAAGAGGCTCCAATTCCACGAGGAAATTCAGCTAACTAAATCTGGAAGACTGATCATTTTATTAGTAAACAAAACATTCCCCGTCCCGAGTTCGAACCCGCCACTGTTTAAATGCTGAATATAGATAATCAGCATTGACAGCCGAAGGCTTCCAGCATAAAGAGGTCACCCTCATTCTGCCAATGGAGGAGCAAACAAGGGTTTAGCACACTCTCTTGCCCCTAGGGTGGGAAACTGCCCGTAAAGGCATCAATCAGCAATGGTCTGTGGTATGAGGATGCCAAAGGCAATGGAAAAAAAAAAGACACACAATGTGTATCAACACAAAAGGTGGCTTATAACTGAGGAAGTGTCAAGGTGATTTCTCCACTGATAAAGATTCCAGACTAGTCCCTCATTTGCATCTCCAGGAGGGCACTGGCAATGGGAATATGACCAGAAGAAAAACATTGAATAATAATTGACAGGGCAATGTTCACTGAGTAGGGATGTGGAATATCAGAAGTTTGAACATCATAGGGAAGATAGAAAATCTGAAAAGGGAAATGCTAAGGCTCAATCTAGATACAGTGGGGGTAATAGTGAAATGGGAGGTATTTTATTTTTTAAATATAATCTACACTGATTGAAAATGTTAAAATTTTTACGTGCATTACTTCACAATCTAATAAAAATCTGTAATTTTTTATGTAGAAGGCTGGAATGTGTAGGTGATGTCAAAAGAGTTTGGGCACTGGGTTGAGGATGTTGAAACGAAGTTTGAGAGACAAGAAACTTTCTGATAGTTAAACTATAAGAGGCAGGCTGACACACAAAATGATTGACGAACTACAGCAGTATTATGGGATGGCGATTAGAAATAATACTGCGGATTTGTTGAAAATAAAGCAGGCAGTATGGGCTACCTTCTTCCACAGACAGTCAACTGATGAAAACCCAGTACAGCACCTTTGCCCTCCTGCACCTGATTCATGGTACAATTACTGCAATGTCCAGTACTCAAACAGTTCATACATCCATAAACATTCCATCCCAACAGCAGTCATGGGTATCATAAAACCTATTTACAGAGACTTGGCAAATCCTAAATAACTGAAGATGTGGATGCATGGTCACTCAAAATCCCAATGAGTCATGCAGTGATCTTATACAGACTCACTTACCAAAAAATGTTTTTGTTGGAATGAAGACACTAAAGTGGGGGGTCAATGATGCTGTTATTGTTTTTAATGATGGCAACATTGGTAGGGTGAAAGTGCTATAGCATATGGGAATTAATCCTGGAGTAAACTGCATCAGGGAACTTGAACGGATGGGCAAGGTTTGCATTGATAAAGCAAAAGACGAAAAAGCTTGGAAAAAGATCAAGAGGATGATATACAGTATGGTGCAGGGTGCTTCTGAGTGGCTAAAAATAAAAAATTAAGCATATATTAAGTGAGATGAAACTTTAGAAGCCGTTCCTGTAAATTTACATTTTGTGTTACATTTTTCCCAAAATCTTTCTGTTACATTTTCCCCAAAATCTCAGAAACCACTTTGAGTAAAGTCTTCAAATTTTCAGAGAGTAATACATACACATCCTGAGTCTAGTGAACTAAAAGAAGAACATAATGTTTTGTATAATTAAAATTATGTAGGATAATGTACCAAAAAGTACACAAAATTTTAACCACGTAATTAAAAAATTGTATTTCCAAAAGCAATGGCTGAAATGCAATTACTGTAGTTCAGTCCACTCAGAAAATACAGTTTAATGTCCTGTAAAAGTTTCATGTCAATGGCTACAGTGGTTCCTGAAGTACAGGAATGCCAACTCGCTAAATTTAACATTGTCGGGATAGGGCGTTCCAACTCCCCTTAAGAGGTGTAATCTCATGGGTTTGTAAGTGCAACGTCATTCAGCCTTTAGTGCAATTGTTGCTCACTGAACAGCCAGCTACATAGCTCTTTAACGCATTAGCATCCATTTGCGACACATCAGGAGGGTAGCAAGTCGCTTATCTAGGATTATCTGCTTCTTCCGTTAGTCTTGCTAGTATGGATAGGATGTGTGTATGCTGTGTGTGGATGCAGGAGGAGCTTGCCGCAGTTTGTGAACAGCTGAACGTGTTGTTGGCTATGGTCAGTCACCTTCACGTTGCTGCCTCAGGGTGTAGTGGTGGCAGAGAATCTGGTGCACCGCATGGGACGCCTCAGGTGTCATTTGTTTTGCCCATGACCTCTGCTTCCAAAACACTTAACAGTGCACCCAATGTGGTGGATCTGCTCTCACAGCTCTGAGAGTGGTGGTCGGTAATGCACTGGCGTTGCTCGAGGTGGAGGGCCAATGTGGAGATTGTCTGCCTGGCCTCACCCATTTATCCTGGGAATGGGCAAGTGGCTGCTCCTTCAGCAGGGTCCGAGCAGGCACCCAGAGGGAGGGGGGTTACTGGTTACTGGGAGCTCCAATGTAAGGTGCATTATGGAGTCCCTTCAGCAGATGGCATTCAGGGCTGAAAAGTAAGCCAATGTGCACTTGGTATGTCCTTGGAGGGGCCTCATCTGAGATGTGGAGGTGGCCTGGCCTGTGGCTATTGAACATGCAGGGTGCAGTCATCTGCAAGTTGTGGCTCCAGTTCGCACCCCCGACACCTTTCGCATGAATTCCGAGGCGATCCTCAATCCGTACAGGCAGCTGGCAGAGGTGGTGAAGGCTGCTGGCCTCGCACAAGGAGTGCAAGCAGAGTTCGCAATTTGCAGCATAATTCCCAGAACTGGTTGGGGCCCTTTGGTTTGGAGCTGAGTGGAGCGTCTCAACCAAAAGCTTCGTTGGATCTACAATGCTGTTGGCAGCACATTTCTGGACCTGCGTTATCGTGTGTGGATTTGTGGGGCTCTCCTTGAAAGGTCAGGGGTGCATTACACAAAGAAAGCAGCTACTCGGGTAGCAGAGTACTTGTGGAATGCACGAGGGTACAGAGCATCCCACTCAAACCTCCCCGATTTCAAGGACCCATGAGAAAAAAAAACAAAGTAGATACGACAATGAAAAATGCACCACATTGCAGAGCATCTCAAAGAATTTTTAGCCCACGTCAAAAGTGCCAAGTATCGTAGCCAGAGCGCAGCGTGGTCGCATGAAGTGAAAATGGCGACTCCACAGCAGCATGCGCAAGCAGTAGTATGGTGCACACAATCAAAATCGCCTATTACTGTATTGATCGTTGCATGTATGAATGAGAGCCACCTGATGTGAAAACAATTAAGGAATGTATAGGAAGTTTCTGGCAACAGGAAGTGTTCTGAAACATCCTGGCGGTGCACGTTACAGTGTTTCAGAAGAGACAGTGGAGGACATCAGACAGACATTTCTCAGAAGCCCACATAGTCTATTCATCAAGCAGCTAGGCAACTTGATGTACCTCGATCAACATTGCATCGTGTACTTCACCAGCATCTTCATACGTGTGCTTACAAAGTGCAAATTCTGCAACATCTGACGCCGAACGAAAAAACCACACTAACAACAATTTGCTGCAGTGTATTGATATGGATGCCAGCTTCCTGGAAAGATGTTTATTCTCAGATGAGGTAACCTCTAATCTATCAGGAAGGGTTAATAGGCATAATGTTCGGATTTGGGGTTTGCAAAATCTGCGCATTGTCATTGAACATGTTCGTGATAGCCCTAAACTAAACATCTGGTACAGGCTAATGCACAACAGGATTGTTGGACAGTTGTCCTTTGCAGAAAAAAGAGTGAATGGGTCAGTATACCTGGATATGTTGGAGCAGTTTGTGTACCCTCAGATACAAGGCTTGCAACCCAACATCATTTTTCAACAAGATGGAGCTCTGCCACATCTGTCAACGGCTGTTCTCAGGTTCCTGGATAAGAAATTTCCCAATTGTTGGGTCAGTCGCGGAGGACCCGTTGCCTGGCACCACGTTCACCCGACATTATTTCGCTCGATTTCTTCATGTGGAGATTCGTGAAGGACCACGTCTATGTGATCAAGGTGGACGATATTCCTACGCTACGACATTGTATCACTAATGCGACTGCAACAATAACAGAGGAAATGTTACAAAGAATTTGGCAAGAAACTGAATATAGACTTGATATTCTTCATGCTACAAATGGTGCACATGTAGAGCTGTTTCTATCAGTAAACCGTCTAATTTACTGCTCTCGAGGAAAGTCCTCGCACTTAAATTATTCTTGGGACTGAGAGCTGGCTGAAACCCGAAGTGGAAAGCTGTGAGGTATTTAGTGAGTCATAGAACGTGTATCATAAAGACAGATTTGAGGCCGTAGGAGGGAAGTTTTCATTGCACTTTACAAAAATATTGTCTGTATTGAAGACGGAGTTTAGTGTCACAGTGAAGTCATCTGGTCACATATAACAGGTGTTAAGTGAAACTAAGTTAATTGTTGGATGTTTTCACAGGCCGCACAATTCCACTGTGGCAGTTCTTGAGTCCTCCAAAGAAAGTCTACGGTCAATAGCGCATAAATACCCAGATCATACAATACTAGTTGGAGGCGATTTTATCCTGCAGAGTATAGAGTGGGACGTCTATGGATTCAATGCACGGGGTGGGGGTGGGGAGGGGGGTGGGGTGCCGTACAGACAGACAGTAATGAGAAATACTTTTGAACATGTCATCAGAAAATTTTCTTGAGCAGCTTAGCTCGGCAGCCCAGACCTTGCAGCTATAAACAGGCCAGACCTTACTGACAGTGTCAGTACAGAAATAGCGATTAGCGATCATGATGTCATTAAAGCAATTACGATTATGAAAGTTAATAAACTAGTCAAGAAGGCTAGGAGAGTGTTTCTGCTAGATACAGCAGATAAGTAGTTACTCACATCTCACTTTAACAGTGAATTGGCTTAGTTGCAGTACGATGAATGTAGAGGAATTATGAGCAAAGTTTAAGCAGATTGTAAATCTTGGTACAGAGAGTTATGCGCCTAGTAAGTGGACAAAGGAAACCAATGTTTAACAACAAAATTCAGCAGATGCTGAAGAAGCAGAGGCTGTTCCACTCCTAGGGAATGCACAAATGATGACAAGCGAAGGTTATTAGAGATTCATGCATCTGCGAAAAGATCTACGTGTGAAGCATACAATAACTACCACCTTCACACCTTAGCAAAAGATCTGGCTGAGAACCCGAGAAATTTAAGGTCATATGCAAAATCGCTAAGCAGGTCGAAGGCTTCCATTCAGTCCCTAGTTGATCTGTGTTGTGGTAGCTGAAGACAGCAAAACCGAAACCAAAGTTTTAAATTTCACTTTCAAGAAACCATTAACACAGGAGAACCATACAAATATACTGTCGTTTGACCATTGGACAAACTCCTGTATGGATGACATAGAAATAAGCATACCTGTAGTAGAGAAGCAACTTAAAGATTTAAAAGCAAACAAATCACCAGGTCCCAATGGAATCCCAGTTTGATTTTACAAAGAGTACTCTACGACAATGGCGCCTTACCTAGCTTGCATTTATCGTAAATCTCTCCCCAGCACAAAGTCCCAAGTGACTGGAAAAAGGCGCGGGTGACTCCAGTACATAAGAGCGGTTAAAGAACAGACCCGCAAAATTACAGACCAATATCTCTAACTTCTGTTTGCTGCAGAATCCTTGAACATATTCTCAGTTCGAATACAATACACTTCCTTGAGGCTAAGATGTTTAAGTGCACGAATCAGCATGGTTTTAGAAAGCATCACTCTTGCGAAACTCAGCTTGTCCTTTTCTCACGATATACTGAGAACTATGGCTGAAGAGCAACAAGCAGATTCCATATTTCTAGATTTCGTGTAACCATTTGACACAGTGCCCCACTGCAGGCTGTTAGTGAAAGTATAAGCTTACAGAATAAGTTCACAGATATGTGAGTGGCTCGAAGGCTTCTTAAATATTAGAACCCAGTATGTTGTCCTCGACAGCGAGTGTTCATCAGAGACAAGGGTATCATTAGGAGTGCCCCAGGACCACTGTCGTTCTCTATATACATAAATGATTTGGCGGACAGAGTGGACAGCCATCTGCAGTTGTTTGCTGATGATGCCGTGGTGTACAGTAAGGTGTCGAAGTTGAGTGACTGCAGGAAGATAGGATCCGTACCAGGTTGGACTGGAGCAATACATCGAAGCAATTCAGAGGTGGGCTACTAAATTCGTTACCCGTAGGTTCAAAGAGCATGTGTTATGTAGATGCTTCGGGGCTCAAAAGGGAATCCCTGGAGGAAAGGAGATGCTCTTTCCAAGGAGTACTATTGAGAAAATTTAGAGAACCAGCATTTGAAGCTGACTGCCTAACGATTCTACTGCCGCCAAATACATTGAGCATAAGGACCACGTATATAAGATACGAGAAACTAGGGCTCATACAGAGGCATACAGACAGTCATCTTTTCCTCATGCTATTCGTGAATGGAACAGGAGGGGAAACAACAAGTAATGGTACAGGGTACCCTCCACCACACACCATATAGTGGCTTGTGGAGTATCTAGAAGTACATGTAGATGTAGATGAAGAGACGCGCTTTAAGTCCTCTGAGGATGTAGATACTGCAACAATGAACAGCTCAGTAGGCAGTTCAGTTGAAGAGAAATGGACATCTCTTAAAAGGTCAAACACAGAAACTAGAAAGGAAAACATAGGTACAAAGAAGGTAACTGCAAAGAAACTTTGGGTAACAGAAGAAATACTTCATATGATTGACAAAAGAAGGAAATAGAAAAATGTTGAACGAGAAACAGGAATACAGAAATAAAAGTTACTTAGGAATGAAATAAATCAGAATTGCGGGGAAGCTAATGTGAAATGGCTGCATGAAAAATGTGAAGAAATTGAAAAAGAAATGATTGTCGGAAGGACTGATGCAGCATATAAAAAAATTAAAACAACCTCCGGTGAAATTAAAAGCAATGGTGGTAACATTAAGAGTGCAATGGAAATTCCACTACTAAATGGAGAGGGGAGAGAGGATGGGTGGAAAGAGTACACTGAAGCTATCTACGAGGGGGATGATTTGTCTGATGTGATACGAGAAACAGGGAGTTGATACAGTAATAAAGAAATTAAAAGAGTTTTAGAAGATTTAAGATCAAATAGGGCAAAAGGGATAGATAACATTCCATTAGAATTTCTAAAATCATTTGGGAAGTGGCAAGAAAATGACTTCACGTTGATGTGTAGAATGTACGAGTCTGGTGATACACCATTTACTTTCGGAAAAAATATCATCCACACCATTCCAAAGATTGCAAGAACTGCCAAGTGCGAGAATTACCAGCTCACGCATCAAGTTGCTGACAGGAATAATATACAGAAGAAAATAAAAGAAAATTGAGAATGTGTCAGATGATGATCAGTTTGAATTTAGGAAAGGTAGAGGCACCAGAGAGAATTCTGCTGCTGTGGTCGATGGCGGAAGCCAGACTAAAGAAAAATCAAGACATGTTCATAGTATTTGTCGACCTGGAAAAAGCGTTCGACACTGTCAAATGGAACGAAGTGTTTTAAATTCTGAAGAAAATAGAGGTAAGCTACAGGGAGAGACTAGTACTATTGAACATGTACAAGAGTCAAAGGGGAAGAGTGGAAGACCAGAACGGAATAAAAAAGGCGTTAAGACAGGGATGTAGTCTTTCGCCCCTATTTTTCAATCTATACATTGAAGAAGTAATGATGGAAATATAAGTAAGGTTCAAGAGTGGAATTAAAACTCAAGGTGAAGGAGCATCAATGATAAGATTCGCTGACAACATTGCTGTCCTCGGTGAAAGTGAAGAAGAATTACAGGATATGCTGAATGCAATGAACAGTGTAATGAATAAAGAATGTGGATTAAGAGTAAGTCTAATCAAGCCAAAAGTAATGAGAAATAGCTGAAATGAGAACAGGACAAACTTAACATCAGGATGGATGGTTTGAAGTAAATGCAGTTCACAAATTCTGCTATCTAGGTAGCAAAATAACCAATGATGGACGGAGCAAGGACAACATCAAAAGCAGACAAGCACTGGCAAAGAGGCTTCCTGGCCAAGAGAAATCTATTATTACCAAACATAGGCCTTAATTTGAGAAAGAAATATCTGAGAATGTATGTTTGAAACACAGCATTGTATGGTAGTGAAACAAAGACTGTTGGAAAATCAAAACAGAAGTCAATCAAAGCATTTGAGATGTGGTGCTACATAAGAATGTTGAAAATTAGGTGGACTCATAAAGTAGGGAATGAAGAAGTTCTACACAGATTTGGAAAGGAAAGAAATACATGGAAAACACTGACAAGAAGAAAGGACAGTATGATAGGACATACAAGTGCTACTCAGAGATGCAGAGGTTGGTGTAGGAGATGAATGTGGAACAGGCTACATCAAAACAGTCAGAAGACTTCATTACTCAAAAAAAATATTTGCCGACAAATCACTTTCACAAAGAAAACCAAGAATGGACATTACCACGTAGGGGTCATCTGCTAATGCCCACGACTAGGGGAGAGAGAGGGTGTATTTACTGCAAAGAACCAAAAGGTCGGGGCAGTCCAGCAAAATGTGGATCATCATGAGGGGGGCCACCCCACAACTAACAAGGGGCAGAGGGGCAGCGCAGCTCATTACGAAGGAAAAAAACATGGCTCAACCTGGTACAGCCAATACAAATCCGGCAGAGGACAGTAGATTCCTGCCAGGAAAGGTGAAGGTAAGAACACCACGTGGTGGGAGTCATCATAATCACACATATTAGACAGGGTGTCCCCCAAGAGTCAGCCCATGGCTGAATGAAACCGACTTTGACATGAAACTGCAAACATGATCCTGGACATGTCACAGACAATGGAGTAAATGGTTGCCCCCTCCCTCACCTCCCAGCAGTGAGATCAGCAACCTCATTACTTGAGATACCCATGTGGCCAGGAAACCAAAGACAGTCAACCAAACAAGCAGGATGGTCGAGAACAGGGAGAAGATCACAGATGACAGAGTCTAAGGGGTGGCGGGGAAAACACTGGGCGACAACCTGAAGGGCTCTCGGTGAGTCCGTACTTAATGAAAATCAGTTGAGTGAGGACCATTCAATGAAGCAGAGCCAGGTAAACGGTCATCAGTTCTGTGGTAAACACCCCACATGTGGCAGGCAAGAGATGGTATTCCGTGCCAACAGAAGATATGAAGGCACATCCCACATGATCGGCGGATTTAAAGCCACTGGTGTAAATAGCAATTGAATCCCGAAACTCTTGTAAGAGCAGGTGGAACAAACAATGGAACACAATCAGAGCTATGGAGGAATTTGGACCCCAGAAGAGATCCCTCTGGGCCCGAAGTTGAGGAACTAACCAGGGGTGAGGGGTGTTACAGAGATAATGTGGGGAACACGACACGGACGGAAGACAGAAAGCGCAGCGTAGAGAAACGAGACAGAGCCCAAGTGGTAAGGCAGGCAGCAGTTTGGCAATCTCCCAAAGCCACAAAAAGAACAGAATGGGAGGAGTAAGCAGGTAAACAGTGGACAGCGATGGCATAGAAAACCAGGAGCTGGGACCATCAAATCAAAAAGAGGGGGGGGATCCCAGTGTCAAGCAGGAGACGATCGACAGGGCTAGTGTGAAAGGCACCAGTGGCTAAATGGATACTACAATGGTGGACTGGGTTCGAGAAGATCAGTGTGGAGGCATAAACTTGACAACAATGGTCTAGATGCGACAGAACTAAGGCCCAATAAAGGGAGAGACGAGTCGATTCGCACCCAAAATGGTGTGGGCAAGGAAGCAAAGAAATGGAGTTTACAGAAGCAGATAATCTTCAGAAGGTGCATATGGGGTAAGCAAGTAAGCTTGTTGTCAAAAGGAAGTCCCAGCAAATGCAACTGAGGGACCACGGTCAGGCATTAGGCATCGAGGAAGAACTCTGGTTCTGGACAGACCGTAGCACGATGGCAGAAGTACACTACCCACAATTTAAGGGGGGAGAATTGAAAATCGTGTGAGAGTCAATGCTGAACTGTGCCGGATGGTACGCTGTAGCTTTCGCTCCGCAGAGGCCACTTAGTGGGTACTAGCCGTGATACAGAAATCATCCACATACGAAGCACAGGTGGTCAATGATCCGATGGAGACAGAGTCCATTAAAAGGATGAGGAAAAAGGGGCCCTTTGAAATGCCATTCTCCTGGGTTTGTGAAGAGCTGAGAATGATACCAGCCAAACTCTGAATTATCAGTGGAACAGGAACTGGTGAATAAAAATTGGCAGGGGATCCTGAAGACCCCACTCGTGGAGTGTAAGATACGACTGTGCCAAGCCATTTTGTAGGCCTTATGAGGATTGAGGAAAACTGTGACAAGATGGCAGCATTGAGATGAACTGTGGTTGCCAACTGAAGCAGGTGACTGACTGGAGACTGCTCCTCCTGAAAACCACACTGGAAAGGAGACTGAAGGTCCCCAGATTTGAGGACCCAACAAAGTCCATGACCCACCATCTGCTCCAATAACTTGCAGGGGATGTTCATCAGACTGACTGGCCAATAACTATCAAGGGACGACAGATCCTTACCGGGGTTAAGGAGATGAACCATAATACTGTCCCTCAACTGAAAGATGAAAACACGTTGAAGTCAAACACAGTCAAACACTTGAATGAGATAATATTGTTATGGAGGACTAAGGTGTTAAAGCAATTTGTTATGGAGGAATTGGGGGCACAGACTGAATCGTGAAAAGAGGAGAGGGCCAGAAGAAGTTCCCATTCAGTAAAATATTCATTGTAGGATTCCAACTGACAAGGGGAAGCTTCAGCCTGCTATTTCTGGGGGGAGGAAGGCAGCTGGATATGGAACTAACGCTGATGCTGTAGTAAAATGAGCCACAAGGTGCACCGCGAGAATCAATGGATTCTTACAAAGGCCAGCCAGGTCAGCAAGGCTTGGGGTGGAATACAACAACCATTGGCAACCTCGGAGGGTGTAGAGTGTAGCCCACACACATGATGAAGGGACAGAAGAACCTACGGAGGAGGCAAAGCATTCCCAAAAAATAAAACAAACACACACACACACTTGCTCTATCTGATTAACTATCAAGTTTCGGCACAAAGATATTTAAAGGTAATAAGACCAGTGGAGTATGGGTGCTACTTAAGGCATTACAAGACTCAATGAAGCCACGAGTGGCAACTGGGCAACTGCAATGGCAGTGCTCCACAGCAGAGCTGGCCACTGGTGAAAGGGGCCCCGTCACTTAGGGGTGGCAATGCCAGCAGTGCAAAAATCATCTCTGGCATGTCACAGATGACTTCGTCAATACAACCTGTCAATGTGGGGGTGAACAAGATGTCGGAGATATACATAGACCAATCAGTGTGATGGAAAGCCCATTGGGGTAACCTGGCCATCAGGAGGTGAGAAGGGAAAGAGAGAATTAATAGGAAGGGGTCACTATCACAGAGGTCATCATGCAACCTTCAGTGCAGTGAAGAGAGAAGGGGAGGGAAAGTGAGTGCATTATCAAGGACAAAGAAAATACCATAAGTGGCACTAAAATGGACATGGTAACCATCATTAAGAAAGTACAGGTCGAAATGCACAAGAAACTGGCCTATGAGGAGACCCCAACTAGACAAAAAAGCACTACCCAAACTGGGGTGAAGAGCATTAAAATCCCAAAGGAGAAGGAAGGGAGTGGGGAGTTGCTGAAGGAGGGCAGTTTGGGCAGCACGCGTAGATGGCTTGATAGGAGGAAGACAGAGATTGCAAATCGTGACTTCAGAGGCCTAGTAGACATCTACAACAACTGCTTCCATTTTGATACAAAGGGGGATCTGTGTACTAACAATGTGCGGTCCAACTTGCAAACACCACCAGTAGCCTCAAACGGCCAACCCAGTTCCGATAGGAAGCATGGAACCCATGAAGGGGCGGTGAATGAGCATCATCCTACTGAATAATACAAGCTGCTGAATAAAAGGAAAGGAAATGGTAGTATCCATTACAACTCCATTGAATAACCATGGAACAGGGATCCAAATGGGAGGTGAGCGGACCAAAGCCGGTCATGCTACCATCCATCATCAACAAGGAGGTCTGACTCCGTCTGCGAGGGAAGAGTCTGCACCTCCAGGGGCACCTGAGGGGGCTCTTCCTAGGACTTGTGTCCTTTTTCTTCTCCTCCTCCTTTTCCTTCTCTTTCATACGTGAGAGAATGTGCTTAAGTGAGATCTGGAAAAGAGAAAGTGGGTGACCTTGGGATGGACGGATTGGTAGGTTGGTTGGTTTGTTTGGGTATAAAGGGACCAAACTACACTGTCATCAGTCCCTTTTTCCTGACACAAGCAAGGCTCAAGCTACAAAAACACCCAACACCACACCTAAAAAGAAAACGAAGGGAATGAACAAAAAAAGAGCAAAACATACACCACAAGGAAAAGTAGAAGAAGGTATTAAAACCATAGAGCATATGGTCTGGGCTGCCTGATGACAATAATGAAAGAGGATGAGCAACACATTAAAATGCCAACAGAAGTGCATGAGACACAACATCATGACTGAAAACTGGAAGCCATGGGCTAGAGCCCATGACTGCACCTTGTGGATGGCTCCCTGTAGGCACCACTCGACAACAGCAGTACTGGAGGAGCAGTACGAAATACAGAAGTCGTCTGCATATAGAAAAGGTGAGACCGATGACGCTAGAACATTAATGGCTACTAAAAATAGATACGCTCAATACAGAGCCCTGCGGGACCACATTCTCCTGGATATGGGGGAACTATTGGAGGCACCAACTTGGACACAGAAAGTACAGAGCGACAGGAAATTTTGGATAAAAATCGGGAGTGGGCTTCAGAGATCCCACTCATATAATGTGGCAAGGATATAATGTCGCCAGGTCGTGTCTTAAGCCTTTCGTAGATCAAAAAAGACGGCAACCAGGTGTTGGCGTCTGGAAAAGGCTGTTCAGATGGCAGACTCGAGGGAATCTAGATTAACAGTGGTAGAACGGCCCTGGCGGAAACCACCCTGGCATGGAGCCAACTTATCATACATTCTAACAGCTTAGAAATATTATCAGTGGTGAGGCTGATGGGTTGATAGCTATCCACATCAAGCAGGCATTTGCCGTGTTTGAGCACTGGAATGATGGTGCTCTCTCACCACTGTGATGGAAAGACGCCATTGCACCAGATACAGTTGAAAACGATGGGGAGATGTTGCTTGTAGTAGGACGAGAGATGTTTGATCATCTGACTGTGGATCTGATCTGGCCCAGGAGCTGTGTCGGGGCAATGTGGAAGGACACTGAGGAGCTCCCACTCTGTAAATGGAGCATTATAGGGTTCACTGCGACATTCAGTGAATGAGAGGGCTTTCCTTTCCATCCGTTGTCTGAGGGTGCGAAATGCTGGGGGATAATTCTCCAATGCGGAGGCTCGAGCATAGAGCTTAGCAAAGCACTCAGCAATTGCGTTTGTATCGGTAGATAACACACCATTGATGTTAAGGCGAGTGACACCTCTCAGGATCTTGCATCCACAAGCACTTGGGAAGGTGACATATGGCAGCCAATTGTTGAGACGTACCTCTCCCAACATTCCCATGTTTTTATAAGCTGGCAAATGCCGGCACAGAGTCATTTAAAAGTTATTAGGTGCTCTAGGTAAGGGTACAGCTTATGTTGCTGTAGAGCTCACCGACACTCTTTAATGGGCTCAGCTATTTCTGGCGACCACAAAGGTACTAACTTTCGTCGGGGTCACCCTAATGAACAAGGGATCATGGTTTTCCACTGCAGAAACGATCGTAACTAGTGACCGGCTCACAACTACCACATCGATGGTACCATGTGGGGGAGATTCAACCATGACAGCAGAGGTGAAAGCTTCCCAGTATGCCTTGTTTAAAGCCCAACTTGGTACACGTCTGGGGGAATGGTGCTGGGAGAGTGAGAGGAAGATGGGGGAGTGGTCACTACCACACAAGTCATCGTGGACTCTCCAGTGGACAGATGGGAGAAGTCCTGGGCTGCAGAGGGATAAATCAATGACTGATTAAGTGCCATGAGCCACACTGGAATGTGTGGGGGGCCCCCATATTTAAGAGGCAGAGGTCGAGTTGAGACAGGTAAGTTTCGACGTCTCTACCTCGTCCAGTAAGCACAGTGCCACCCCACAAGGGGTTAAGGGCGTTAAAGTCTCCAAAAAGTAAGAAAAGTATCGGGAGTTAGTTAATAAGTGCCGCCAATGCATTCAGGGGTAATGCACCATATGGAGGAAGATATACATTGCAGACAGTTATTTCCTGTGTCGTCTTTATCCTGACAGCCATATTCAAATATTCAAGGGGATGGGGGGGGGGGGGGGGGAGGGGTTTTGAAGGGACACAGGTTCACTGAATACTCAGTTCAGGAGGACATAGTCATGAACTCCACCCCACATTATTCTAGTCACTAAGGTTCCTGTAATATGCCCTATAGCTGCCAAGGGCAGGGGTCCGCATTGCTGGGAACCAGATTTGCTGGAGGGCAATGCAGAAAGCAAGTGTATAGCTTAACAGTTGCTATAGCTCATCCAGGTGGTGGAAAAAAACGCAACAATTCCATTGGAGGATGATGTTATCGTGAGGCTGGGAAAGTATGAAGCACACTTGGAGATAGGTTACGCCTCAGGGTCACCTGTTGCCACTGGATCGAGTATTTGTATCTATTCCTATTGTAGATGAAACATCAGTGAGACCAGGTCCTCAGGAGACACTGAGATCTCCACCTTATCTGCAGGTGCAGAATTGGTAGGGAGTGGTGGTGATGGGGCCACCGGAGGGTCCTTATTCTTCACAGACTTCTTTGTTTGCTTGCCCTCTCACTTCTCTTTAGGGGGGCTTGTTGGGAGGACTCCTCTGAAGTAGCTTCAGACATGGAGGAAATCTGTGAAGCTCTTCGTCTAGAAGCTTTTGGCTCCTTTAGCCACTGGCGAGTGTCCACTGTGGCATTAGTAGAGACCTTGGGAAAGAGGGTCCCAAGGGACCCCTTCCACATGAGAGGGGCCAGAGGAGGCTGTTGCCTCTCCAGCTGGAGGGGGGGGGGGGGGGGGGACCGATGTTCCCTGCCTTTGAGGGAGGCCTTGTGCCTGAAGTAGGTAGTTTGGGAGGGTTTTTTTTTTTTTTTTTTTTTTTTTTTTTTTTTTTTTTTTTTTTTTTTTTTGGTGGGGTTTAAGGGCACTCAACTACTGAGGTCATTAGCGCCCAGTCACTGTTGTTAGAGCACATGGAATCTAGTAAAACTCAAGGGGATGGGGGGACACCAGAAGGACCTGACAAAGATGCAGATAAAATAAGTAAAAAGGTTAGATGTCTTTGGACAAGCCAGTCAAAGTTAGAAAACGCAGAACTGCTCAAGCGTCATCAGCTAAAATATCCGGTAAAGTAGATGGCAGGGACAGGACAACACGAGATTGACTAAAGCGGGGACACAACAATAAAACATGGCGCACTGTTAATGCTTGACCACAAGGGCACTGCGGGCTGGGTCACCGGAGAGCAGGTAGCGGTGGCTAAACCGGCAATGCCCAATCCGCAACCTGGTCAGAAGGACCTCTTCTCGCCGAGACAGTTGGGAGGAGGTCGTCCAAGCAGTTGGGAGCGGTTTTACTGCCCGGAGCTTGTTTCCTTGGAGGGATGACCAAGCATCCCACCACAACGACAGAAGCCTCTTACAAACAACCCCACGAACGTCAGATGATGGGACACAATGGGAGGCTGGCCGAGGCAGGAGGACTGCAGCCTTGGCTGCAGCATCAGCAGCCTCATTCCCAGGCACTCCTACATGTCCGGGAACCCACAGAAAGCTGACAAGAGAACCATTATCAGCAAAAGAATGGAGGGACTGCTGGATCCGTTGTACCAAGGGATGGACCGGATAGGGAGCTCCAAGGCTCTGAAGAGCATTGAGTGAATCAGAGCAGAGTACATACGATGAATGGCGGTGGCGGCGGGCATACTGAACGGCCTGATGGAGAGCAAAAAGCTCGGCCGTAAAGCTGGAACATTGGTCGAGGAGCCGGTATTTAAAGGTGGCGGTCCCGACGACAAAGGCACAGCCGACACCATCGTCAGTTTTGGAGCCATCGGTGTAAATAAAGGTGTGACCGGCAAGTCGAGCACGAAGTTCGACAAACCGTGAGCAATACACTGCAGCCGGAGTACCCTCCTTCGGGAGTGAGCTGAGGTCGAGATAAATATGAACCGGAGCCTGGAGCCAAGGTGGTGTCGGGCTCTCACCCTCTCTGAAGGTGGTAGGGAGGGCAAAATCCAATTGTCGAAGCAGGCGACGGAAGCGGACTCCAGGGGGCAGCAGGGCAGACACATACAACCCGTACTGACGGTCGAGAGAATCGGCGAAGAAGGACTGATAAGAGGGTTGGTCGGGCATTGACAACAGCCGCCAGGCATACCGACACAGCAGTACGTCGCGTCGGTAGGTCAATTGTAATTCGGCAGCTTCAGCATATAGACTCTCGACGGGACTAGTGTAGAAGGCTCCGGTCGCAAGACGTAACCCCCGATGGTGGATGGAGTTGAGACAGCATAAGAGGGATGGCCGAGCAGACGAGTAGGCGAAGCTCCCATAATCCAGCTTCGATTGGACTATGGACCGATACAAGCGAAGCAGGACAGTGCAATCCGCTCCCCAAGATGAACCGCTAAGAACTCTTAGGACATTAAGGGAACGTGTACAACGGGCCGCCAAATAAGAGACGTGCGGAAACCAACAAAGTTTCCTGTCCAATGTGAGCCCTAGAAACCTAGTTGTTTCCACGAATGGGAGAACAACGGGACCGAGATGGCGGAAGGAACACTTTATATCGCCAAAAGTTGATACAAACCGTCTTCTCTTCACAGAACCGGAAGCCATTTGCCACGCTCCATGAGTATAGGCTGTCTAGACAACGCTGAAGGCAGCGCTCCAGGAGGCATGTTCTCTGGGCACTGCAGTAGATCGCGAAGTCATCGACAAAGAGAGCCTGAGACATTAGGTGGAATGCAATCCATAATTGGATTGATCGCGATGGCAAAAAGGGCTACGCTCAAGACGGAGCCCTGAGGCACTCCATTCTCCTGGAGGAAGACGTCGGACAATACGGAACCCACACGTACCCTAAACTTTCAATCCGTCAAAAAGGAATCAATAAAAAGGGGCAGGCGACCGCGTAGGCCCCATCTGTGCATAGTGCGGAGGATACCTCCTCTCCAACAGGTATCATAAGCCTTCTCCAAATCGAAGAACACTGCTACAGTTTGGTGCCTTCGCAAAAAGTTGTTCATGATGAATGTCGACAAGGTCTCAAGGTGGTCAACAGCGGAGCGGCGGCGACGAAAGCCGCATTGGACATTGGTAAGTAGCCATCGAGATTCGAGAATCCAGATTAACCGAGCATTAACCATGCGCTCCATCACCTTACAGACACAGCTTGTGAGAGAAATGGGGCAGTAACTAGAAGGAAGGTGTCTATCCTTCCCGGGTTTGGGTATAGGAACAACGACGGCGTCACGTCAACGTATGGGGACCTGACCTTCGGTCCAGATGCGATTGTAGGTACGAAGAAGGAAGCTTTTGCTCGCCGGAGAAAGGTGTGCCAGCATCTGAACGTGAATGGCATCTGGCCCCGGAGCAGAGGACCGGGACAGTGCAAGCGCACGTTCGAGTTCCTGCATAGTAAAGGGGGCATTATAAGTTTCCAGATTCAGCGAGTGGAAGGAAGGCCGCCGAGCCTCTTCTGCCTCTTTCCTGGGAAGGAAGGCAGGGTGGTAATGGGCGGAGCTTGAAACCTCCGGGAAAAAGCGGCCGAAGGCGTTGGAGACAGCCACAGGATCAACAAGGACCTCATTACCTGAGGTCAGGCCAGGTACCGAGGAGTGGGCCTTAATGCCCGACAGCCGGCGCAGGCCAACCCAAACGACAGAAGAGGGAGTAAAACTGTTAAAGGAGCTGGTGAAAGAGGCCCAACAATCTTTTTTTGCTGTCTTTGATGACTCTACAGCACTGCGCTCGGAGTCGTTTGTAATCAATACAATTCGCCAATGTAGGATGGCGGCGAAAGGTGCGTAAAGCACGTCGTCGAGCACGGATAGCGTCTCTACAAGCCTCATTCCACCAGGGGACGGAAACTCGACGTGAAGAAGAGGTAGTACGAGGAATGGAACGTTCGGCAGCATTGATGATAACAGCCGTGAGGTATTCGACCTGACTGTCACAACTGAGAAAATCGTGGTCCGGAAAGGTCGCCAGGGAGGAGTAAAGTCCCCAGTCAGCTTTCGGTATGTTCCAGCTCGAAGGACGTGGGGATGGGGTGTGGTGCAGGAGACGAATGACACAGGGGAAGTGGTCGCTCGAATAGGTGTCAGAAAGGACATACCACTCGAACCAACGGGCAAGAGTGGTAGAACAGATCGAAAGGTCCAAGTGGGAGTAGGTATGAATAGAGTCCGAGAGGAAAGTCGGGGCGCCAGTATTGAGGCAGACAAGATTGAGATGGTTGAAGACATCCGCCAAGAGGGAGCCTCGTTGACAGGATGCAGGAGAGCCTCAAAGGGACTGATGGGCATTGAAGTCGCCAAACAATAAAAACAGCGGAGGAAGCTGAACAATCAGGTGCATCATGTCAGCCCGACTGACTGCGGATGACGATGGAGTGTAGATGGTACAAACTGAAAAAGTAAAAGCAGAAAGAGTAATACGACAGCTATTGCTTGGGGTGGGGTGGTCAATGGGATGGGATGGTGATAGACATCGTCCCGAACGAGCAACATGACCCCACCATGAGCTGGGATACCGTCCACAGGGGTGAGGTCATACCGCTCCGAGGTATAGTGGGTAAAGGCAATACGGTCAGTTGGGCGCAACTTGATTTCCTGGAGACCAAGGACAAGCGGACAGTGCAGGCAGAGGAGCAGTTGTAATTCCTCCCGATTAGATCGAATACCTCACATGTTCCAATGTAACAAGGCCATCGCTAGTAAAAAAAAAAAAAGGGGGGGGAGAACAAGATGGGGGAAGAGCTGGTCACCTCGACGGCCGCGGAGGGCCAGGTTTCGAGGGAACAACGCTACAACCGGCGGGAGGCGGATCCTGTTCCATCAAGTCGTCGCCAGCTGCGGCCGCTGTCCCGGGTTGCGTAGGAGGGGCAGCATCATTTGCTGACGAGAGGCCAGCTGAGCGCCTGGCAGCAGAGTGTCCCGGCGAAACCGAGGACGGCCGGGAGCAGCGACTCATGGATGGAGCGTCTCACGAAACGCGTCGGGGTGGAGAGGAGGATAGAGACTTCTTTTTGGAGGCCTTCTTGGAAGTCCGAGGAGGCACAGGGATGGTGGGCTGGACCCGAAGAAGGTCCTCATGCGCGGGGTCCGTTTTGGAACGCCGGACCTCGGAAGCTGGGGTCCGGAATGTTTCGCCAATGGACGCCTGAGAAGAGGATCGCTTCTCGGGGAGGGGGGGGGGGGGGGGGGGCGCCTGGGGCAGAGGGGGCGGGGGCTGCGGGGGAGAAGATTTGGAAGGGAGGGATTTGGGAGGCAGAGGCATAGACCCCGGATGGGGGGAGGAGGTGGAGGGGGGACAGGATAGGGGTGAGGATACTGTGGAAGGAGTGGACACGACTAAGGCAAACGAAGTGGTCAACGTCACGGGATGGAGGCGGTCATACTTCTTCCTGGCCTCAGAATAAGAGAGGCAATCCAAAGTTTTGAGTTCTTGAATCTTCTTCTCCTTCAGATACGTGGGGCAGTCTAAGGATCTAGGCGAGTGGATGCCAGGACAATTAACGAACCGAGGTGGTGGGGTGCATGTATGTTCCTCACGAAGAGGACGTCCACAATCGCCACAAAGGGGCTCAGCCTCACACCGTGACGACATGTGCCCAAAGCGCAAACACCGAAAACAGCGCATAGGAGGCGGGACGTAAGGTTGCACGTCGCACCGGTAGCACATCACCTTTACCTTCTCCGGGAGAACGTCCCCCCCCCCGAAGGCGAGCATAAAGGCCCCGGTGTCGATGCGACGGTCTTTGGGGCCGCGCTGGACCCGCCGGACGAAATGCACGCCTCGGCGCTCCAGGTTGGCCCTGAGCTCCTCATCAGATTGCAGCAGGAGGTCCCGATGAAAAATAACCCCCTGCATCCTATTCAGTGCCAGATGCGGGACAATGGACACTGGGATGTCCCCTAGTCAGTCGTGCGCCTGGAGCGTCGCCGACTGTGTGGCGGAGGTGGTCTTTATAAGAACGGATCCCGAACGCATTTTGCTGAGAGCCTCGATTTCCCCGAAGATGTCCTCGATGTGCTGAACAAAGAACATGGGCTTGGAGGTGGCGAACGTCCCCCCATCGGTCCGAGAACAGACCAAATAGCGGGGGAAGTACTTCGCCCCAAGCCGGCAGGCCTATCCTTCCTCCCAGGGAGTGGCCAAGGGGGAAAGGGCAGGAGAACCAGAACCAGAGACAGTACTTTTCTTTTTGAAAGACTCGGCCGCAGAGCGACCTGATACATGTTGACGTTTCATCTGCGAAACATCCGCCCCGATACCACCCACTCCGACCAGGGGCTCTCCCTACGGGCGCCACCCAGCCTCAGCAAGGGCCACCTGGCAGGATGACCGTTGCCGGGAGTCCTGATGCCCCAAGGAGACGGGCACCTACTCCTTGGCTGACGTGACGGAAGGTGCAGCTCAGGTATCGGCAGTACGATCCCTGTGTTGTCAGGGGGCTACAACCTAGAGGGTACATGACGACCCCACCACAATAGGCTGGCTACCGTGCTGGATTTCGGGTGCCATGGAAAGTCCATCATGATCGTAGGTGCACATGGAGACGCACTATGGGCGTAACTTTTACAACCCATCAGGCGTTTAGGCCCAATTTGTTGAATAGTGGGTATGGTTACAACGCCGTTACAATGCTGAGTGCCAAGATCTTAGTGCACGGAGGACCAGTGATACACCACGTAAGGTGTCCTTCCCCAAAAGGCTCGTACTTCTGTAGAATTTTGAAAAATGGAGGTCAAACCCCAAGGGGGACCATTACATGGAAGGCCGAAACGGTTGAAACTCCTTTTAGTCGCCTCTTACGACAGGCAGGAATACCTCGGGCCTATTCTTACCCCGGACCCGCAGGGGGAAGTTTTGCAGTAACGGAAGGAGATTTTTCCCCCTACCACCAAGGCGGCAGGTGTATTCTGGAGGCCCGGAGGGTCCACTGTTCGTGGCACAGAGTTTGGTACGACTGGCACTTGTGATGGCGATGGTAATGTAGCTGCAGCATATGTGGACGTCAACTGAACAGGGTGTAATCGTTCAAATTTACGTTTAGCGTCTTGTTACGTCAACCGGTCCAGGGCCTTGCACTCCTTTCCTTTTGGAGTACTGGCCAGTCTAGCGAGCAAGGGGAGTGCTGCTCTCCGCAGTTGATACAAGTGGGAGGAGGCGCACAGGGAGTATATGGATACAGTGGACGTCCACTGTCTCAACATGTGGCATTGGAAGTGCAGCGGGAAGACATGTGTCCAAATTTCCAGCACTTAAAGCTCTGCATAGTGGGAGGGTCATATGATTTAACGTCACAGCAGTAAACCATCACTTTGACCTTTTCATGCAATTACTCACCCTCAAAGGCCACGATGAAGGAGCCAGTAGCAACCCTGTTGTCTTTGGGTCCCCTGTAAATGCACCGGACGAAATGAACACCCCGCCATTCTAGAGTGGCGCGGAGCTCGTCGTCAGATTGCAAGAAGAGGTCGCAATGGAAAATAATCCCCTGGACCATGTTGAGGCTTTTATGGAGATTGATGGAAACAGGAACATCACCCACCCGGTCACAAGCGAGTAACACACAGGACTGGGCTGGGGATGCTGTCTGTATCAAGACGGCACCACTTCTCATCCTGGACATCCTTAAAATATTCAACAAAAAATTGAGGCTTCATATGTAGAAAGGAGTCCCCGTCCATTCTGCTATAGACTAAATACTGAGGCAAATATGGCTCTCTTCTTTTTGTAGCACTACATTCCTCCCGTGGTGTGGTGAGGGAGGGACACGATTTAGGGTCATATCTGTCAGCATTTTACTTCTGGCACCATACTGTCACCAGCAAGAGATGACTTAGTCCATTTCATTGCGGGTCATCTGCCTGGATGCCATCCACTCAGATCAGGTGCTCTCTCCTTGGGCACCACCCAGCCGCAGCAAAGGCCACCTGACATGATGGCCGTTTCCAGGAGTCCTGATGCCCCAGGAAGACCGGCATCTACTCCTCGCATACGTGAGGAGTTTACAGCTCAGGCATCAGCAGTGCGATTCCTGTGTTACCAGGGGGCGACCACCAAATGGGTACATGATGGCCCCACCACAACGGACTGGCTACCATGCTGGATATTGGGCACAGAGATATCCAGCACTGTCATGGGGGCAAATGTGGACAGGAGACAACGGAAGAAAATGACATACCCCGGAAAGTGTCCTTGTCCAAATTGTTGAACTGCAGGAGGATATGAAAAGCCATGACAAGAGATGCAGGAGATCGAATCCAAGGGCACTATGGATAACTCATGCACCATTTAAGGCGTCCTCCTCCAAATGGCTTGCACTTCTGTAGAATTTGGAAAGTGGCAGGTCAAACCATAAAATGGGACCTGAACTTATAGGGCCAAAAACTGTGAGACTCCTTTTAGTCGCCTCTTACGACAGGCAGGGATACCTCGGGCCTATTCTAACCCCCAGACCCGCAGGGGGATGGGATGTATGAACTGTGGGTCCTTCAGCTGACTTGTGTGAGCACGCCTCTGGTCTGGGAGACACCAGGGTGCGGGGTGCAGGCACCAGAAGGGGGACACTTCTCCATCCAGGTAGGAGGAGTGGTATGTGGAAGGGAGGGCTTGGGAACCGCAGGGGGCAGGGAGAGGGGAGTGGGACAGGGCTGGGGTAAGTAAGAGGGAGGAGGAGTAGGAAAGGAAGTAACAGAGGCAAAGTTAGACATAATAGGTACAAGGTGAAGACAGTCATATTTCTGAGGAGTCTCAATGTAGGATAAACAATCAAGGGACTTCTAATTCTGTATCACCCTTTCCTTCTTATGAACTGGGCAATCTAGTGAGCATAGTGAGTGACAGTTATGACAATGCACATGAGCAGCAGACCACAGAACCCTCTCATGGAGTGTGTGTCAACATTTGCCACACAGAGGAATCACTGTAGTACAGCCAGAGGATGAGTCCGACAGGCTAACACTGAGAACACCTCATGAGTGGCGGGATATACGGCTTCACATCATCCCCAACAGACTGTAACCTTGACTCCTCTGGGAGGGTACCCATTCAAGTGCCAGAATAAAGGCACCAGTATTGGTGAAATTGTCCTTGCAAGCTTTTCTGAACGTGCTGAACAAAATGAATGCCGTTCCAAACTGGCCCAGAGTTCATACTCAGTCTGAAGGATGAGGTCTCTGTGAAAAAATAACACCCTGAACCATATTCTAAGACTGATGTGGAATAATGGACACTGGGGTGGTTGGTTGGTTCATTTGTGGGGGTTGAAGGGACCAAAGGCCATCGGTCCCTTTTTCCATGATCATGGAAACCCACAAGGAATAAAAACAAGCAACAGAGGTAACAATGGACAACACAGAACAACTAAGGCAGAGACAAATACCAGAAAACAAGGACTTAAAAGCACACAGAGTTGTACAGTGGTTGGCCAAACACGGAAATGAAAAAGGAAAAGCCAACCACCAAGAGAGACACTAAAAACCCAAATCTAAAACCATCTCAGTGTCAAAGATTGTTAATTGTAGCTATAACTAGTGTTGTTACTGGGTAAAATCCGTGCGAGGATTCACTTGCTCACAGATATGAACGAATGGTAGTGAACACATGCAGGTCTCTGTGATTGCTCATTAGCTTGCGACTGCTACCGTTTGCCATGATGTAAACAAGGCTTTACACTCATATTAGACTTTTAAATGAAGTAACTGTTGCCATTTGACTGTAAGTCTGTATTTATTTATTTCACTATCATGATTTTGGGTGCTGAAACATTTTCATTTGCAAGGTGAAAATTGAAGTAATTCTCTTTAAAATGTATTCATCAAATGTTATCAAACAATGCCTTAAACTTTGTTGTCAATATGTTTCATTGTTTGTTTTCACATTGCACTTATAAATGGCTTTACAAACAAAATCGAGATGAATAAGTAACGAAAACTTACAGACGAGCGGTGGGATTTATTTCATTTGGATATGATATCATGTGGTTCCTTTGCAGGAAGTGTAATTGCTGCATTGTATCATCATAGAAAATTTGAACAGGATTGAGCGCTTAGGGCTCTTTATTAGTTCTTAATTGTTGTTGTTGTGGTCTTCAGTCCAGAGACTGATTTGATGCAGCTCTCCATGCTACTCTATCCTGTGCAAGCTTCATCATCTTCCAGTACCTACTGCAACCTACTTCCTTCTGAATCTGTTCAGTGTATTCATCTTCTGGTCTCCCTCTACGATTTTTACCCTCCACGCTTCCCTCCAATACTAAATTGGTGATCCCTTCATGTCTCAGAATACGCCCTACCATCCCTTCTAGTCAAGTTGTCTCACAAACTCATCTTCTCTCCAATTCTGTTCAATACCCCCTCATTAGTTATGCGATCTACCCATCTAATGTTCAGCATTCTTCTGTACACCACATTTCGGAAGCTTCTATTCTCTTCTTGTCTAAACTATTTATCGTCCACGTTTCACTTCCATACAAGGCTACACTCTATACAAATACTTTCAGAAACGACTTCCTAACACTTAAATCAATACTCGATGTTAACAAATTTCTCTTCTTCAGAAACGCTTTCCTTGCCATTGCCAGTCTACATTTGATATCCTCTCTACTTCGACCACCATCAGTTATTTTGCTCCCCAAATAGCAAAACTCCTTTACTACTTTAAGTGTCTCATTTCCTAATCTAATTCCCTCAGTGTCACCCGACTTAATTGGACTACATTCCATTATCCTCATTTTGCTTTTGTTGATGTTCATCTTATATCCTCTGAAGACACTGTCTATTCCGATCACCTGCTCTTCCAGGTCCTTTGCTGTCTCTGACAGAATTACAATGTCATCGGGGAACCTCAAAGTTTTTATTTCTTGTCCATGAATTTTAATTCCTGCTTCAGATTTTTATTTTGTTTCCTTCACTGCTGCTCAATATACAGATTGAATAACATCGGGGATAGGCTACAACCCTGTCTCACTCCCTTCCCAACCACTGCTTCCCTTTCATGCCCCTCGACTCTTATAACTGCCATCTGGTTTCTGTACAAATTGTAAATAGCCTTTTGCTCCCTGTATTTTACCCCGGTCACCTTCAGAATTTGAAAGAGAGTATTCCAGTCAACGTTGTCAAAAGCTTTATCTAAGTCTACAAATGCTAGAAACGTAGGTTTACCTTTCTATAATCTATTTTCTAAGAGAAGTCGTACGGTCAATATTGCTTCACATGTTCCAACATTTCTACAGAATCCAAACTGATCTTTCCCGAGGTCGGCTTCTTAATTATAATTAATATATTCATTCAGCTGAATTCAAAATCCATCTCCAAAACCTTTCTTCACCTTTTATGAGAAATCTGAACATTTTTAGTTCAGGACGTATCCTCCTGCCCTTCCTCATTTGATACACTTGGAGGCACTTGGCATGATGACTCGGTTCACTAGCAATGCTTTTGTTGGAAACACCTGCACTTCAGGCGCCATCCAGAGGGTAGTGACTTGAGCCTGCTTGTGATCACGCAAGGTTGCCACGAGTTTCACCAGAGTGCCACCTAATGGTTGATGCCACAAGTAAGGATGTGATGCAGTCGCCACGATACCACGTGGTCATTTCCTGTTGAAGGTTGCGTACTGGAGCAAGCAGATGCCAGTCTGCTTCTTATGTCAGGGTGTATACGATCTGGGAAAAACCTGGGAATTTTTTCATCTGGGAGAAAACCGGGAAAAACGTGGGAATTCTTTAGAATTCCGGGCATTTTTCAATGTTTTAGTTTTCACTTAAATTTCTGTGATTTTGAGTGGTAAGAACCAATACTCCAACAAAGGATATTATTGTATCCCACATCTGTAGAATAATACTGCAGCAACAAAACATGAATGAGAGAAAAAAAAGAAGATAAAAAATGTGTATATATATATATATATATAAAAACAAAGATGAGGTGACTTACCGAACGAAAGCGCTGGCAGGTCGATAGACACACAAACATACACACAAAATTCAAGCTTTCGCAACAAACTGTTGCCTCATCAGGAAAGAGGGAAGGAGAGGGGAAGACGAAAGGAAGTGGGTTTTAAGGGAGAGGGTAAGGAGTCATTCCAATCCCGGGAGCGGAAAGGCTTACCTTAGGGGGAAAAAAGGACAGGTATACACTCGCACACACGCACATATCCAACCGCACATACAGACACAAGCAGACATATTTAAAGCAGACAGTTGACAAATGTCTGCTTGTGTCTGTGTATGTGTGGATGGATATGGGTGTGTGCGCGAGTGTATACCTGTCCTTTTTTCCCCCTAAGGTAAGTCTTTCCGCTCCCGGGATTGGAATGACTCCTTACCCTCTCCCTTAAAACCCATATCCTTTTGTCTTTCCTTCTCCTTCCCTCTTTCCTGACGAGGCAACCATTGGTTGCGAAAGCTAGAATTTTGTGTGTATGTTTGTGTGTCTATCGACCTGCCAGCGCTTTTGTTTGGTAAGTTTCATCATCTTTCTTTTTAGATATATTTTTCCCACGTGGAATGTTTCCCATATATATATATATATATATATATATATATATATATATATATATATATATATATATATATATATATATATATATATATATATATATATATATATATATATATAGGGAAACATTCCACATGGGAAAAATATATCTAAAAACAAAGATGATGTAACTTACCAACTTGAGTCGCATATGAGTAGTACCTTCTCCCCCAAAGAAAAAAAAGAAACAGTGCTCATACAAGTGTCTGCCAACAGCAAAGCATGTCAGAGGCTTTAGGAAGACTATGCAATGCTTTCTAACAATGAATTGCCTCCGACGAGCGTGATGTGACAGCTCTTTACATTAGATTCTCTTGAGCAGTTGCGGGCGGGCTCTTGTGCATGTGCAGTTGAGTCGCATACGAGTAGTACCTTCTCCCACTTCTGGATAGCGATGTGTGACTGGGCGCCTCTATCTAGTATTGCCCTGGTTTAGAAATATCGTACATTCGGTGCTGATGCGAGGAGCAGTCTGAGTTGTAGTGGGGAGGTGGGTAGTCTCCATGTGACCTGTGTTTACGTTTAGTGATTTTTGCAGTTTCCTCTTCATTTATTGCTCTCACATTAAATGGAAAGAAAATGGATTTCTGTGGCCAGGAGCTATCAAATGAATTAAAATACGTTCCCATAATTAAGCCCTAAATCGCTCCAGGCAAATGCTGGGAGGTTCCTTTGAAAGGGCATGGCCAACTTCCTTCCCCGTCCTTCCCTAATCCGATGAGACCGATGGCCGCGCTGTTTGGTCTCTTCCCTCCAACACTCCAACTCCGCATAATTATTGAAGGCTAAAATATGTTATTAGTTTCAAGTTTTATTTCAACCTTTCTGACAGTCAAGTGTTAACAATGAAGTTATTTTTGTCGCTTTGCTAAAGAGATTTGGCTTTTATTAATCTTTTCCGCTGAAGCAGTCAATTTATTTGAAACGAAGTGTTTAATTTCACACTTTTGGCTAGTTTCAACTGTTCACTGCATTTCAAGTGCATGTTTTCCATGTTCTAGCTCGTATGGAATTATGCCATAATAAAGAACCAAACATGAGATAATTCAAGAAAATTTTCATCTGAATCTGACATACGAATATGCGCTTTCAGCGAAATTATGCATTTCAGAATGGTTCACGAAATTCTGATGCTCTTGAAGTATCCTCTGATGTCTTTTTTGTTTTATGACATAATGCAAGATCTTTCAATTTTTTACATGTACGAACATACGGGCTTCCTGCGTCATCGTAGCTGTGCAAGCGCAGTGACGGCTGTTATCTGGCGCTCTCTGGTAATGCTAAAACGAACCAATTTCTAACAGGTCATGGGAAAATATTGCAAATGATGGTTTGAAAAGCATTACTTTCAAAGTAAATTTCCTTTGACGCAAGATGAACTACGTGTGAAAATGGTAGCTGAATTTTTTAAATCACAGAGCGTTTGACTCTCATTTAAAAATTGACTCTTTGAGGATGACCATCTACAAGAATTTCGCGCCCAGAAGATGAGACATTTACGTCGTTATTAAAAATTTTACTAGCACATTTGTGTGATGAATCTCAAAGTGTGACAACGCAAGAAAGATCAACATTATATGTGGAAGCTTAGCTTCTCTTGCAGCTTATTAATCTTAGAGATCAATCTTATAAGTGAAAGCTTTTCGTTTCCTGTAGCAACACTATGTATATTAATTCAAACCATTAACTTTTCTTATTTGTGTGTTCAAACTACTTAAGAGTGATCTTACTATTGGCTGACTACATCACGTGTCCTATGCTGTCATCAGCTGGCGAGGTCACATTAAATGAGCTATGACTGGCTTACAAAAGTGCGTCGCAATCTCAATTTCAATACTTCGGAAAGTAACATGCAGTGTTTGGTGATATTCGAATTTATATGTTCGTAACACAAAAATATGCAGCGTAAATGTCGCTGCACATCAAAGATCTTTCCAAAACGTTTTGTAAAATGTCGGGAGATTCTATGTCCATGTATAAAGCCATAAACATTCAAAGGATTGATAAGTTTTACACTGCCGAGGAAAAGTATACTGTCATTTAACAGGGAAAAAACTGTATTTTCACCCGGGAGAAAGTGTATTTTCAACTGATAAATCCGGGAAAAAGCCGGGAATATTTTTTCCTTGACCATGTATACTCCCTGTATGTGATCTGGGGTAGTGCCCATGGAGGAGAGTCGCAGATTGGTGTGAGTAGTATAAGGGTGGTTGCTTTTTCATATGAAACACGTCAACTTCATAAAACTGGCCGCTCATCTATAGCCATCTCTTTAGTTGGCAGTGGAACATCTAATAGTGCATCTTATGACCCTGATGTCTTCAATTCCCTGATTGTACCTGGTGCCCCTGGGAGGAAGGCCATGCTCACCAGCTTGAGGTGAAACCCTTTTCCCACTACCTGGTCTGTACCAGGACTGATTGGGACGTTTCCAACACCACCAGGCCATTATTTTTCGTTGAAACTTCTGAAGACAAGTCTGGCGAATTGGAATCTGAGTAGGTAGAGTTTGCTGTTTATCAAAACTTCTTTTGCCACTCAGTCTGCAGCCCTTCATATATGTGACCATCTTGGGAACGTCTCAGTGTCCACCCCTCTGCGGTTTCGGGGGTAAGAATAGGCCCGTGGTATTTCTCCCTATCGTAAGAGACGACTAAAAGGAGTCTCATATGTTTTGGCATTTATGTGTTAGTCCCCTGTAGGATTTGACCTCCATTCTTCGTCCGTCCCCACTTCTAAGCCAGAGAAGCGTGCCACTTCTTCGGCTCCTCTCTCTTGGAAGGGGTCCCTTCCTCCCCAGGTTTCTCCTAGTGGGAAGGATGACACCCGCCAGTGGCTGAAGTGTCCAGAAGCAGCTGATCGTATGGCTTCACAATCCTCCTCAGTCCCTAAGACTGAATCTGTGCAACCCTCCCAGCCAGAGAAACCAAAGGAGCAGCGAGACAAGTCAAAAAAGAAGACCCCTAAGACCAAGGAAATGGGGGTGACACCCCCCTACCACCGCTACCTACCATCTCTGCGACTGTGGATGAGGTGGAGATTCTGGCGTCCCCTGATGACCTCAAGCTCGCCTCTACCTCAGACGCAATGGTTCTAGATTCAGGCTCTCCTTTGTGGGCGGTATATGACCTGGTGGTGTAATCTGACTCCTCAGTCCCTTCACGCCTTTTTCGGCAGCAGACAATGTCGTTCGTCAGTGGAATTGCAGCAGTTTTTTCCACCACCTATCTGAGCTCTGACAACTTCTCAGCCTTCACCCTTTCTACTGCATTGCTCTCTAGGAAACTTCGTTTCTGGCAATGTGAACCTCCGCCCTCCGTGGCTATCGGGGTCATTATAAGAATCGGGCAGCTTATGAGAGGGTATCTGGTGGAGCCTGCATCTATGTCCTTAACTCTCTATATAGCTAGTGTGTCCATCTTCAAACACCTTTAGAGGCTGTCAATGTTAGGGTGTGGACACCTCAGGCTGTTACTGTCTGCAGTCTCTATCTCCCACCGGATGGTGATGTCCAACAGCATGTATTGGTTGTGCTGATAGCCCAACTGCCTGCGCTGATAGCCCAACTGCCACCACCTTTTCGGTTACTGGGCAACTTCAATGCCCATAACCCTTTGCAGGGTGGATTGGTGGCAACAGGCCGAGGCACAGTCGTTAAGCAAGTGTTGGCACAGCTCAACCTGGTGCCTCCACACATTTTAGTGTCGTGCATGGCACATACTCGGCCATCTACCTTTCAGTCTGCAGCCCTGGCCTTCTTCCATCCATTCACTGGCATGTGCATGATGACTTGTGCGGTAGTTACCACTTTCCAATTTTCTGTCACTGCCATGGCGTCACTCTTCAAGGCGCCTCCCCAGATGGGCTTTGAATAAGACTGATCAGGACTTGTTCACCTCCACTGCCACTACTGAGACTCTTTCTCATGACACCATTGGTGTGGTGGTTCACACAATCACCACCGGCATCGTTTCTGCAGTGGAATTTGCAATTCCCTGTTCTTCTGGATCCCATTGGTGGAGGACTGTGCCTTGGTGGTCACCAGAGATTGCTGGAGCGATTCACGATCGCAGGCGGGCCCTCCAATGTCATAAGTGGCTCCCATCACTGGACCACCTGATTGCTCTGTGCCCGAGCCCGTCGCCTTATTTGCCGCAGGAAGCTGGAGTGCTGGGAAAGGTATATCTCCACCATTGGCATCCGTACCTCTCAAACGCAGGTTTGGGCCAAGATTAGGCGACTCTGTGGATATTGGACCCCCTTTAGCTTACCTGGGCTTTCCCTGAATGGAGCAGTCTGTACTGACTCTGACACGAATGCAGAACTCTTAGTAGAGCATTATGCTCAGAGTTCCACTTCTATGAATTACCCACTAGCCTTCTGCTCCTGGAAAGAGCGGTTGGAATGTCGGAGCCTTTCATTTTCCATATGCGCCATTCCGAAACGTGCAGTGCTCCATTCAGTGAGTGGGAATTCCAAAGTGCCCTCGCCGCTTGCTCTGATATGGCTCCTGGGCCGGATTGCATCCACTATCAGATGCTCAAACACCTCTCGGTGAACTGCCAGCAACGCCTCCTAGACCTTTTCAGCTGTATCTGGGTTGAGGGTGAGTTCCCATCACTATGGTGGGAAAGCATTGTCATCCCCGTGTTGAAACCTGGCAAGAACCCACTGGAGGTGGACAGCTACCACCTCATTAGCCTCACCAACGTTCCGTGCAAGTTGCTCGAATGCATGGTGAGCCAGAGGTTGAGTTGGCTACTTGAGTCTCAGGGCCTTCTGGCTCCATCCCAGGGTGGGTTCTATAAGGGTCGCTCTGCTACCGATAATCTGGTCTGCGTAGAGTCTGCCATCCTCACGGCATTTGCTTGCCATCAGCATCTGGTTGCTCTCTTTTTTGACATGCGGAAGGTATACGATACAGCATGGCGGCATCACATCCTTGCCACGCTTGGGTGGGGTCTTCGGGGCCTGCTCCTGATTTTTATTCAAAATTTTCTGTCGTTTTGTTCCTTCCGCGTGCAAGTTGGTCCCTCCCATAGTTCCTCCCGAGTCCAGGAGAATGGGGTCCTTTGAGGCTCTGTCTTGAGTGTCTGCCTCTTTTTAGTTGCTATCAATGGGCTAGCTGCAGCTGTGGGAACGACTGTAACGGCTTCTTTTTATACTGATGACTTTTGCCTGTACTATAGCTCCACTGGCATTGTGGTTGCTGAACAGCAGCTGCAGGGAGCTTTCTGCAGGGTGCAGTCTTGGGCCGTCACGCCCAGCTTCCATTTTTCGGCAACCAAGACCTGCGTCATGCATTTCTGCCAGCGATGCACTGTTCACTGTGAGCCATGGCTTTATCTTTACAGCGAATCTCTTGCTGTGATGGAGATAAATTCGTTTTTGGGCTTGCTTTTTGATGCCCAGTTGACTTGGCTCCCTCACATTTGGCAGCCTAAACAAACGTTCTGGCTCCATCTTAACACTCTTTGATGCTTTGAGTTACACCAGCTGGAGTGCTGATAGGTCTACCCTTCTCCGACTGTATCACGCGTTCATTCAATCCTGTCTCAATTATGGGAGCCTGGTTTATGGTTCGGCATCGCCTTCAGCGTTGCGGTTGCTTAACCCCATCCTTCACTGCAGGATCCAACTTGCAACTGGAGCTTTCCGCACAAGCCCTGTCAACAGCCTACTTGTGGAGGCTGGTGTCCCTCTGTTGCGGATCCGGCACCAACGACTGCTGGCCGATTATGCTGCGCATGTTTGTAGCTTGCCTAGGCATCCCAGTTACCATCTCCTGTTCCCCAACTCAGTCGTCCATCTTCCCGAACAGCGGCCCTGGTCAGGATGTCTGAATGCGGTTCACGTCCGGTCTCTTCTCTGTAGGCTTGACTTTTCCACTCTCCCACCTCTTTTCTGGGTCGATATGCGTATACGCCTGTGGTATGTGCCCCGCCCTTGACTTCAGCTGGATTTAGCACGAGGCCCGAAAGACTCAGTCCCTCCTGAGGCCCTCCGCTGATGCTTTCTTTCCACCCTTGCTGCGTTTCCCGGCTGTACCGTAATCTATACCTATTGTTCGATGGTTGCTGGTCAAGTTGGGGGGCAATCTAAACAATGCTCATTGCTGGATGGCTGCAGTGTTTTCACTGTGGAGCTTGGAGCTTGTAGCCATCTCTTGTGCCCTAGAGTATATCTGCTCCTGCTCAGGTGAGTCCTTCGTTATCTATAGTGACTCCCTGAGCGGTTTACGAGCTATTGACCAGTGTTCTCCTCGCTCTCGTCTGGTGATGGCTATCGAGGAGTCCATCCACACTCTTGCCCATTGTGGCTGCTCTGTGGTTTTTGTGTAGACCACGGGTCATGTTGGCATCCCTGATAATGAACGTGTTGACAGGCTGGCCAAATGGGCTGTCAGTGAACCGGCCCTGGAGATTGGCCTTTCGGAATGTGATCTCCAGTCCATATTGCGGCAGAAAGTCCTTGGTACCTGGTGTGACGAATGATGCACCCTGCCTTCACCCAACAAACTTAAGGTCATCAAAGAGACTACAGGTGTGTGGCATTCCTCTATGCAAGCCTCTTGCTAGACTCTGTTGTACTCTGCTGGCTACGCATAGGCCACACCTGGCTGACACACGGTCATTTATTGCGCTGTGAGAACCCAGCTCTATGTCTCTGCGGGTAATTGTTGACGGTGGTCCTCATCTGCTCTTAACTACACTCAGACAGGCATTTATTTATATATTTATTGTTCCGTGGGACCAAATTAAGGAGAAGTCTTCATGGTCATGGAACGACATGAAATTATAACACAGTAGTAGAAACAGATAAAATGAAATATAAAAAACATATTCAGGCGACAAGTTGTAAGTTTAAATAAAGAAAATCAACAATGTAACACTGGAATTTGCTTAATTTTTTAGCTCTTCCAGGAGCTCCTCGACAGAATAGAAGGAGTGAGCCATGAGGAAACTCTTCAGTTTAGACTTAAGAGTTTGGGCTACTGCTAAGATTTTTGAGTTCTTGTGGTAGCTTATTGAAAATGGGTGCCGCAGAATACTGCACTCCTTTCTGCACAATAGTCAAGGAAGTGCATCCACATGCAGATTTGATTTCTGCCCAGTATTAACAGAGTGATAGCTGCTAACTCTTGGGAATAGGCTAACATTGCTAACAACAAACGACATTAAAGAAAATAGATACTGTGAGGGCAATGTCAGAATTCCCAGACTATTGAATAGGGATCGACAAGAAGTTCTCGAATTACACCACATATAGCTTGAAGAGCCCGTTTTTGAGCCAAAAATACCCTTTTTGAATCAGAAGAATTACCCCAAAAAATAATACCATATGACTTAAGCGTATGAAAATATGCAAAGTAGACTACTTTTCGTGTTGAACTGTCACTTATTTCAGATAGTGTTCTAATGGTAAATAAAGCAGCATTTAGTTTCTGAACAAGATCCTGGACATGGCCTTTCCACAACAGCTTACTATCTATCTGAATGCCTAGGAACTTGGACTGTCCTGTCTCGCTTATAATCTGTCCATTCTGTCTGATCAAAATATCGGTTCTTATTGAATTGTGAGTTAGAAACTGTAAAAACTGAGTCTTACTGTGATTTAGCATCAAATTATTTTGCACAAGCCACAAACTTATTTCATGAACTATATAATGTGATACTGTGTCAACATTACACACAAGATCCTTCACTACCAAGCTGGTGTCATCAGCAAACAGAAATATTTTTGAATCACCTGTAATACTAGAAGGCATATCATTTATATAAATAAGAAACGGCAGTGGCCCCAGCACCAACCCTTGGGGAACGCCCCACTTAACAGTGCCCCATTGGGACTGAACATCACTACCACTCTCAATATTGTGGAGAATTACCTTCTGCTTTCTGTTCTTAAAGTAAAAGTGAACCAGTTGTTAGCTACTCCCCTTACTCCATAATGGTCCAACTTCTGCAGTAATATTGTGTGGTCAACACAGTCAAAAGCCTTTGTTAAATCAAAGAAAACACCTAGCATTCGCAACCTTTTATTTAATCCGTCCAAAACCTCACAGAGAAAAGAGAATATAGCATTTTCAGTTGTTAAACTATTTCTAAACCCAAACTGTACATTTGACAGCAAATTATGTGAATTTAAATGCTCCAATAACCTTGTATATACAACCTTCTTGATAACTTTAGCAAGCACTGATGGCATAGAAATAGGTCTAAAATTGTCAGTATTATCCCTGTCTCCCTTTTTATAAAGTGGCTTCACTACCGAGTACTTTAATCGGTCAGGAAACCAACCACTCCTAAAGGAAAAGTTACAGATATGACTAAGTACTGGGCTAACATACATAGAACAATACTTCAGTATGCTGCTAGATACCCCGTCATATCCATGAGAGTTCTTGGTCTTTAGTGATTGAATTATTAACTCAATCTCCCTCTTGTCAGTATCATGGAGGAGCATTTCAGGTAAGTCTCGGAACACTTTTTTCTAAGAGCACTATATGATTCCCTGTTGGGACTAGGTTTCTATTTAGTTCACCTGCTATATTCAGAAAGTGATTATTAAATACTGTACATATATGCGACTTATCAGTAACACGGACATTCCCACTACGAACTGATTCTATATCCTGGACCTGTCTCTGCAGACCAGCCACTTCCTTTACGACTGACCATATGGTTTTAATTTTATCCTGAGACTTAGCTGTTCTATCTGCATACCACATACTTTTTGCCTTCCTAATAACATTTTTAAGCACCTTACAATACTGTTTGTAATGGGCTGCTGCATTTAGATTTTGACTGTTTCTATCGTTTTGATCTAATTGCCACTTTGTTCTACAAGATATTCTTATCCCTCTAGTCAGCCACCCAGGCTGCCTGTTTATGCTAGTACCCTGTTTTGAACGTTCTAACGGAAAGCAACTTTCAAAGAGCACGAGAAAAGTCTTGACAAAAGCATTATATTTATCGTCTACTGTATCAGCGCTATAAACATCTTGCCACTCTTGTTCCTTGATAAGGTTTACAAAGGTCTCTACAGCAACTGGATCAGCTTTCCTAAACAGCTGATGACTATATTTAACACGTGTTGCAGCACAAAAATCTTTTAAAGTTAAAATTTGTGCATTATGATCTGAAAGGCCATTCACCTTTTTGCTAACAGAATGCCCTTCTAGTAATGAGGAATGAACAAAAATGTTGTCTATGGTAGTTCTACTGTTCCCTTGCACTATCGTTGGAAAGAATACGGTTTGCATAAGATTATATGAATTAAGGAGGTCTACCAGCATCTTTTTCCTTGCACAATCACTTATACAATTAATATTGACGTATTTCCTATAAAGTGAACCAAGAACCACCTCTAGCTTTAGCAAAAATGTTGTGAAATCCGAGTCTGGGGCTCTATAAATAACAACAGTTAGAAGTTTAGCTCCATTAAATTTAACCATGCCTGCACAACATTCAAACACCTTTTCAGTGCAGTACTTTGACACATCAATTGACTCAAATGGGATGCCGTTTCTCACATACATGGCCACTCCCCCACACGGCAAAGAGCTCCTAGAAAAGCTGCCAGCCACCCTGTATCCTAGTAAAGGAAGCCTCTGAATTATCTCCTTATTTAAGAAGTGTTCAGATATACTAATAATTTCAGAGTCAACATCTATAAGCAGTTCACTAACGTTATCTCTAATACATTGTATATTTTGATGAAATATACTAATTCCCTCATTACTCTGATACCTAAGCTTTGTCAAAAGTAGTTCCTTTGTTAGAGACACTTCCCTTAAGCAGTAATACCTATCAGCTGACTTCAATCTCAAAAAGGTGCAGCTCTAACACCCACTACTGCAGGAATTTTCCCATGAGTGATCCCACCACCCCCACCTATGCTGTCACCTATAAGCTTTGCCAACCTCCCCTTCCCATAGCTGTTGAGGTGCAGGCCATGTCTAGTGAAACCTGTCCTGCTGCTAGACTCCACCGACACCACTGAAATGTGACCCATGCTTTCTGTCATTAGCGCACCCCCAAGTCTCATGTTATTATGCCTGACGGCTGTATTAAGATGAGGCCGATCGTGATGCTGAAACAGTTCCACAAAATGCACATTCGTGTTGCCAGTCTGAGTGGCTATCTTTTCCAGGTCGCCATCTATGTCATACTCCCCATCCCTATCAATACTATTACCAGCCCCACCCACAATCACTACCTGATCCTCTTTAGTAAGATACACTCCCTGCTCTTTTAATGGATGACGCTGCAATGGCAGGCTTAGTTTTGAGTTTTATTCAAGCAGGGGGCTTCTATCGATCAATCTGAGGGTTTGTCCCTTTTTTGTGTCTTTAACAAAGCAAGCAAATTTGTAAGCATGAAATGTGTGAAGGTAGTGCACTTAAAACTGAATTGCAGCTCCAGCCCTGTTTAGCATTATTCCAAAACTTTACCCAAATGTTGGTCGATGCTAGTCATTGGATGTTCATTGCACTTGACATGGAACTTTCAAAGCAGAGAATTAGTTACCAATAATCAATACAAAGCAATTCACTTGTGAAACAGCAGACAAACACACTCTATGATGATAGTGTCAACACAGGGAGGATCCAAGCTTTGTTCGATGCTTCCCTAAGAGGCCAGCAACATGCTAAACACAAATGAGCACCAGTAAATGCGCATCAAACTTTTCTTTGATGTCTAATTCCACTAGGAACCATCTGCACCATGACTGTATTATTGTCAATATATTTTGGATAAATGGCAGTATTGGTCGAAAAGATTGAAAACTTTTATTTTACGGACTGATTTCAGTCACTGTGTGACCATCTTCAGTGCACACTATTCTAACCTTGAATGCCTGTATCATAACAACACAACAAAATTTTCAATATGGTGTTACATGTACTGTGATAATTACTTCCAACAGATATCTTTACTTTCTGTTGGAAGTAATTATCACAGTATGTCGCCAAACTTATTCGTTGATGCTTGGGTTCACTCCAACGGAAGCTTGATTGTAAATTGTAATGAGCCTTCTATGACAGCAGTTAGGGCAAAAAAAAACCATAGCAAGTAGAATAATAACATGTGGCTGTATACTATGTCATCCACAAGTGTAGCACTGCATCTCATTTGGATAAACTATTTGTACTGCTGCGAACGTCAGATAAGCGCCAATCAGGGAGAATCACTATGACGGTATCAGCAAGTGATTATTGATCGTAAAGAGGAATTTGTCAGTAAATTATCGTAAGTAATTTAATTCAAAGAAGTTGAAAGGAATTTGATACCTTTCTGGTGTTACATCTGCATTTGGATTCCCCCCCCCCCCCCCCCCAAGCCATACTGGTGTCAGACAAGCCATATAACAGAGTAAACACACAGTGTGAAGGATGACAAGTGTGTTTAATATGCAACTGCATAGCTTTGGCAATTTATCGGAAAGCTTTTACTGTGATACAGCCTGCTTTCAAACACTAACTCATGAAATATGTTACTTTTCAATCATTTCATTTATTTATTCCACATGAAATTGTAAGAAGTATCTCTGCAGTAAAAATAAATTTCGTTTGTAGACTTATGGAAGCTGATCCGCAACTGTGACCTACAGCTACAGTTGGCTGTGGGGTGAAAGCGCTCTGTGTACAGCACTCCAGACACTTCACCAAAGAAACAGCGTTGTCAATTCCATGACACTTTTATTTAAATCAACAAACATTGTAACATCACCAGCAACATTTGTTGTACAACATTAAAATTATTTATGAGGCTGCCTATTCCACCGTAAGAATGGGCAATCTTACTTGATCTGGACACTACTCAGACACAGCACAGGCCATCTGGCTGTGCAGCTGTTGCTGACAGTACCAATGGACCAGAATGACAAGCAACTACTCCTAGGCATACACAAAGAGGTAGCAGCTCAGACATCAGAAGTGTCATCGCTATGTTGTCAGGGAGCTCAACCAAAAGATTACGAAACGACCCCACTACACGGACTGGCTACTGTGCTGGCTAAATACCACTAAATGACAACAGTATCGAGGGAAAGATGGAAGAGGCAGGAAGGCCACACGCCGGAGATAGTAAGCAAGCTGTTTTCTCCCAGTTGGCTCACACTATCGAGACAAAATTAGGGAGAGGAGGTCAAATCCTAAAGGGGGACCAAAAATTACGAAAAGAAAAAGTGAAGAGAAACAAGAGTAACAGAACTGTATGAGACAGCAGAAAGCAAGAGGATAGCTGGGGCCACATAAACAAGGACACCGAAAGCGGGAAAGGAGGAGGCAAAAAGGAAGAAACAAGGACAGCGAGGGAGAAGCACAGGAAAGGGAATGCAGCCTGCAGAGAAAGAAAGGGCCACAACAGCTCAGGTCCCACATGTGTCACAGATGAACTAACAAAAGAGCCGTGCGCACCCTTATGGGCATTGCCCTTTTGACAGCAGAATGTGTTTCATTTAGTATCTCTGTATTTATACCTCTATGCATCACTGTATATACAGGATGGCCCAGGAGGAGTCCTTAGTATTCAGGAATATGACAGGAATGATCATTAAAAGGAAAAGAATCTAGTAAATATGGGCTCTAAAATGCATTCGTTAAAAGCTATTAGCACTCCATCTTTGTTACTATGAAAAAATCTCTTTTACTAAAGGCTTATCTTATTTTGTGAAATGGTAGCACAGACTATGCAAGAATAAATGTTCACTACACATGGGTTCGAAAGAGCACTCCTTAAGCGATATGAGCAGTTTTTTACCTTTGCTAAAGTGGAAATCATCGGTTCCACTGAACAAGCACTCACAGATTATACGGTATGCATTTTGGAGCCCACATTTAGTGGACAATGGGGTGGGTTGGGTAGGGGGGAAGGGGGGGGGGGGGGTGAGAGGCAGGAAGCAGGGTTGGGTGTGGGTAGCTAGCTGCTCACAGGGAGACAGCCAGTTTAATGGCTAGGAATGAGGGAGGGGTCTACTTTGTCACAGAACCTTTGTCATCTCTGACTAAGCCGTCCACTCAGCTCAGAATGGGGGAGCCACCATCAGTTCTGAGGACACTGCAGCAGACGGAGTTTTGCTTAAATTCCATTGAGAATAGGGGTTGTTGTTGTTGTGGTCTTCAGTCCTGAGACTGGTTTGATGCAGCTCTCCATGCTACTCTATCCTGTGCAAGCTTTTTCATCTCCCAGTACCTACTGCAACCTACATCCTTCTGAATCTGCTTAGTGTATTCATCTCTTGGTCTCCCTCTACGATTTTTACCCTCCACGCTGCCCTCCAATGCTAAATTTGTGATCCCTTGATGCCTCAAAACATGTCCTACCAACCGATCCCTTCTTCTAGTCAAGTTGTGCCACAAACTTCTCTTCTCCCCAATCCTATTCAATACCTCCTCATTAGTTACGTGATCTACCCACCTTATCTTCAGCATTCTTCTGTAGCACCACATTTCGAAAGCTTCTATTCTCTTCTTGTCCAAACTAGTTATCGTCCATGTTTCGCTTCCATACATGGCTACACTCCATACAAATACTTTCAGAAACGACTTCCTGACACTTAAATCTATACTCGATGTTAACAAATTTCTCTTCTTCAGAAACGCTTTCCTTGCCATTGCCAGTCTACATTTCATATCCTCTCTACTTCGACCATCACCAGTTATTTTACTCCCTAAATAGCAGAACTCCTTTACTACTTTAAGTGTCTCATTTCCTAATCTAATTCCCTCAGCATCACCCGATTTAATTTGACTACATTCCATAATCCTCGTTTTGCTTTTGTTGATGTTCATCTTATATCCTCCTTTCAAGACACTGTCCATTCTGTTCAACTGCTCTTCCAAGTCCTTTGCTGTCTCTGACAGAATTACAATGTCATCAGCAAACCTCAAAGTTTTTACTTCTTCTCCATGAATTTTAATACCTACTCCGAATTTTTCTTTTGTTTCCTTTACTGCTTGCTCAATATACAGATTGAATAACATCGGGGAGAGGCTACAAACCCTGTCTCACTCCTTTCCCATCCACTGCTTCCCTTTCATGCCCCTCAACTCTTATAACTGCCATCTGGTTTCTGTACAAATTGTAAATAGCCTTTCGCTCCCTGTATTTTACCCCTGCCACCTTCAGAATTTGAAAGAGAGTATTCCAGTTAACATTGTCAAAAGCTTTTTCTAAGTCTACAAATGCTAGAAACGTAGGTTTGCCTTTTCTTAGTCTTTCTTCTAAGATAAGTCGTAAGGTTAGTATTGCCTCATGTGTTCCAACATTTCTACGGAATTGGGGGGTGGTCTCAATTTCTCCACAAGTTGCTGGAATGGACCGAGTAGAACTCGGAGCCCAGGTGATAAACATCTTCAAATGTGTGTCACAATCTGCAGCTAGTGGCATGTTTGGCCCTGCTCCAAAGCACCACCCCTTTACACTTACCCAGCCAGCACACAGTTTCAATCTGCCAGGGAGTTTCATGTAAGTGCACACTCCACTGTAGAGTGGAAGTTCATTCTGGAAATGGCTGGCTTGTAGCCAAAACATTAAGATTCCAAACAAAGTGTACTGAGTGTGGCCTTGAGGGAGTCAGACAGTGACTTTTAACGAAACAACCATTCTAAAGCTCAGTCCTCATTGACCAATGGGGAGATATACACTGAGAATTACTAGAAGAGAGAAGAAAAAAAAGGATCAGGTAAAAAACTTCAGTGGAAATGAAATGATGGTGGACAGGACATTTGTATATGTGAATGGATGGTCAGATAGACCAAAGAAGTTCTTTGCTGGATTTCAAGTAATGAGTACAGGCCAAGATGATGACCTAATATAATGTGAGACATTTATATCGGAAAATGTTCCTTACAGTGTTATAATGTGTTTCTAGAAATGATAGATTGTGATTCTACTACACTGCAGATTCAGCACTGCTTAATGTGACAGGAAATACTGTGGTGTTAGCAATTGCCGTATAATATGGGTTTATCGGTTGTCAGGCTGTTCTAGAAAGATTACAGTTTACCAGGCATAAATTTGGTTTTGGTACTGTGATCAAGATGGAAGCAACCCTTTGCAGAACATTGTTGAAATAAAGTCTACAATTTTTTCAGTATCTCTTCTTCACACAGCACTCACTGAGCTACAGCAAGGGACCATTTTAACACCATGGCACAGAGATTCTTCCACAAGTCAAAGCATTAAACAAACTTTGTTACAATATACTACTACTACTACTACTACTACTACTACTACTACCACCACTACCACTACGTGATCAGGCCCAGTGGACCGCACGCATCTGCAAGTTTCCTCCTCCACTGTATTCTGTCCATTGCTGCTATCCACCATTCGTCCACATCTATTGACAGTTGGTTTAAATCTTCATGGAGTCCATCCCTCCAAAGCTTCTTGGGTCTCCCTGGCGGTCTCTTTCCTGTAGGTGTGAAATCCAGGAGCTTCCGAGGCCATCTGTGATCCTCCATCCGGGCCACACGGCCGGCCCACTGCATTCGTTTGGCTTTGACAGTTCCTGCTATGTTGGGCTGCTGGTATAGTTCCTCAAGCTCTTGGTTGTATCTGATCCTCCATTCCCCTGTATCTGCATCCAGAACCGGACCGAAGATCTTCCGAAGCACTTTCCTCTCAAAAACAAGGAGCTTATGGAAGTCCTGTTTCCGGATACTCCATGTCTCACAGCCACATAGAACAACAGGCTAGATCAGGGTTTTGTACAGTCGAATCTTGAACTGTCTGGAGAGAGATTTGGACTGAAGCAGTTGTTCTAGGCTGTGGTAAGATCGGTTTCCTGCTTGTATTCTGGCATTGATCTCTGCTTCACATGACGAGTTCTCAGTGAAAAGTGCCCCTAGGTATTTGAATTCTTGCACTCTCTTGTAGGAATGGTCCTCAACCTGCAGTGATTGTAGATGATCAGCAGTCTGACAATGACCATGCGTCATAACGAGGTACTTTGTCTTAGCTTCGTTTATGTTTAGCCCAAATTTGCTGGCAGCCTCCTTTAGTGCTTTGGTCATTTGCTCCAACTCTTCTTCTGACCTAGAGAGTAAACAGATGTTGTCTGCATAGGCAAAGTATGTCAGTCTCTTTCCTTCGATTACAATCCCTTCGTTCTCTTGGAAGGTCTCGTGTACGATCTTCTCGAGGGCAAAGTTGAACAGGATATGGGACAACCCATCTCCTTGCCTGAGTCCTGTCACAATTTCAAATTCCTCAGTTACGCGATTTCCCATCTTCACCTTTGCATGTGTTTCGTTCAGACAGATCTTTATCAGATTGATGAGTTTCTCTGCTATGCCAAAATCCCTTAAACAGTTTAGCAGGCTCTTGTGATGTATGCAATCATAGGCCTTCTTAAAATCAACGAATAAAATATGCAAATCTTTACCATATTCACCCAGTTTCTCAGTGAGCTTCTGGAGACTGAAGATGTGATCTACTGTTGACCGTCCTGGCCGGAAACCTCCCTGGTACTCCCCAATCACCGATTCTGCCACTGGCTGAATTCTATGTATGAGGCAATTGGACAGGATCTTATAGCAGACGTTAAGCAGGGCGATTCCTCGATAGTTGTCACATTTCAGTTTGTTGACCTTATGTATTGGACAAATCAAAGCTGTTTTCCATTCTCCTGGTAATTCTTCTTTGGTCCATATTGCCTGTATCAGTCGGTGTATTTTTTCTGCAAGTTTCTCTCCTCCTGCCAGGATCATTTCAGCCTGTATTCCATCTTCACCTGGACTCTTATTCTGTTTAAGGTGTCTGATTCTGGTTTTTATCTCATCCAGGGTAGGTGGGGGATAGTCTGCATCGGCTGTAATTGGGTACTGGAAATCAAACTGCAGTTTGGGTTCATCACAATTTAGCAGCTGTCGAAAGTACTCTTTCCATCTCTCAGCTATGTCCCTATTGTTCGTCAGGATCTTATCACGGGAATCTTTGACAAATTTCTGCTTGGCCTGGTGACCTTTGCAGAAGTATTTCACCCTCAGAAACATTTCCCTCGTCTTTTGTCCTCTGAAGTATGTTTCTGCTTCAGTGATGATATTCCTTACATATTTCCTCTTTGCTCTTCTCAGAATTGCTTGTGTAGTCTTTCGGACCTCCTCAAATTGTGCTTTGGCCTGTGCCAGATTTGTCCCCTTCAGCCATTTGTTCCTGGCTTCCTTTCTCCTTTCCAGGGCATCTGCACATTCCTTTCCAAACCAGACCTTCTTCCCCACTGGGTTTCCCACGAGTGTTTCCTTTGCTGTAACTGAGCTCTGGATGTTTTCCCACATTAGTTTGAGGTCCTGATTCGCATCCACTTCACTGAGTGCTTCAAAGCGGTTACTAGTTGCAACTGGTATTTGGTCTTCGTTGCCTCATCTTTCAGTTTCTCCACATGGTACCTTTCCACTCTTTTTAACTTAGGTCCCGTTCTTCCTTTACACTGTATGTTTAAACGGCCTCTGACCAGGAAATGATCACTCCCACCTTCTGCACCCCGCGCTGTCTTAACGTCTAACACCCATCTCTTGGCTCTGAGATCAATGGCAACATGGTCTATACAGTTTTCCCATCTGGTGATACCCAGGTTCCTTTATGTATGTTTTTCCGCTGGAAGTTTGTGCTGGAGATGAAGAACCCTAATGACGTAGCGAAGCTGATGAACCTAACTCCATTGTCACAGCTTAGGTTGTGTAGACTGTGCCTGCCTGTTGCGTCTTGGAATATTTGTTCTTTCCCAACCTTGGCATTCATATCACCAAGGAGGATCATCAGGTGTCCATTTGGTATAGCATCCATCACTGCCTCTAGCTGTGCATAGAACTCGTCTTTCACTTCACATTCGCTCTCCTCCGTGGGAGCATGACAGTTCACAAAAGTCGCCTTAATATACTTTACTTCTAGTGTTAGAACAGATATTCTCGGGTTGACTGAAACGAATTCTGAAACATTAGTGGCCAACGTCTTACTGACGCAGAAACCAGTGCCTAACAGAGGACCTCGTTCACAGGCTCCATACAGAATTGTACAGTTTTCAACATCAATGCTCCCAGCATCGTCCCACCGGATTTCTTGCAGTGCAACTAGGTCTAGTTTGTACCTCTGAATTTCCTTAACCACACTGATTGCAGCTCCTGTCTTGTACAGACTCCTTACATTCCACGTTCCAAATCGTATACCGTTTCTTTGCCATTGACGTCGTCTATTTTTGTCAGTAATGTTCCGAGGCTTACTAGTAGTCTTGAAAGCATGTTTAATTTTTTCAAAGCATGTTTAATTTTTTACGGAGAGAGGGTGCTGGCCTCCCGTCCAACCAGCAGTGTTACCCTCACAGCTCACAGGACTGCTGGCTTTTATTAAGGGGTGGGCTCCCCTCAGGAGTTGGGATGTATATGCTCCCAGAAATTCATCCGATTCACATAAGCAGATCATCCTCCTCCCCCCCCCCCCCCCCCTCCTCCTGCTGCTGCACAACTTAATCCTTGCAGTACTTTATCACTTATTTAGGAGAAGAGGGAAAATGTGGAATTTACAGTTCAAAAAGATGTCGTCTCCAAGAGTTGTCTTCTCAAACTTCACAGTTTGTGGGGCGAAACACAGTCTAACGTGCAGTGAAAAGAGTTACAAATACTACAGTTGTGTTAGTATGGCTGCACACCAATGGCTTCAACTGGGGAGATGACTATCTCGGTTCAATCCCATGCTGTTAATAGTCGCTTCTAACAGCTAATTTCAGAGTTGTTTCCTAAATACATTTTATTCAACTTTAGTAAGGTCATCAATGTGCAAAAAGTAGAGGACATTTATATAATGCAGTAAGTCAATTAATACAAACAGATGTGAAGTTCTGTGAACATGCAATGTTATAGATGGAATCAAAGTTTAATAAACTTTAATGTTTATTTTCTGTTTTTTCCCATTCAAAGACTACACTATTAATCTATAGCATATTACAGTTATTTTTGCTGTTTGTCCAACAGGATTTCTTCATGGAGTCTGAATTTTTTTTCTAATGTAAATGGAAAGAAAATCTACTCATCAAGTGGCAGCATGGAAAAAACGAAGTCACCCAGATCTGGGTGACTTTTCTGAACTGTACCCTTTTCCTTAAACCTCTTCAGTCCTTTTCCTTCACCCCTCTTCCTTCCCATTCAACTATTGTGCCAGAAGGAGGAGCCACTGGCTCTGAAAGCTTGTAAAAGTTAAATCCTTCCCCTGCTGCCACTTGGCAAGTAGATTTTTTATCTTTCCATTTACATTATATTATCAATAGGTGATTATTTTTGTTGAATATTTTTTCTGTTTGATATTTTTCCCTGATAAGGATATGGGCTCATATGGAAAAAAAGTCTTCAAGACACAAAATTTACCAGTAACAATTATTGATAATTTTCAAAAACAGAAAGTAGGACATGATAGTTGAGGAAGGATCAAATAATACTCCTGTCCGCTTATGTCGTAATAAAACAAGGTATTTTTACAGTCATTATCAAATAAATTATATGAATGTGGATTTTAACACAAAGATCTGTTGATATCAGTATACCTGCAATACCACCAATTCTCCAGCTTCTGGAGAAATACCCTGGTTGAGCTGTGAGCTTCCATTCTCTGATGGTTTACTTTCAAGCAAAGTTTCCTGTAACCACAAGCAAACGATTTAGAAATCTAGAAGGTAAAATTCACACAAAAAGATCTCTACGATTGCAACAACATGTAAAATCCTAGGCTAATTAGTTGACCATCTTTCTCACAATATGAAAAGCAAATTGGGTAGTTTTATCTGTAACACAAGAAATACACCAAGGATGTAATCAAATATTTCTTCTCTTGTTTTATTCTAAGTAGACCAACTGTGTGTGTGGTGTGTGTGTGTGTGTGTGTGTGTGTGTGTGTGTGTCTCAAGACAAGTTAGCCATCATAACGGTACGAGAAACAGAAACAATAAGATCCATAGAGGAACTACACGAAATCGCAGCCAAGACCGGACTACAGATTTCACACAAGAAAACATAGTTCATGAGCACCCAAAAAAACACATCACTACACACAAAATATGGGACAATACACAGAACAGAAAATTTCAAGTACCTAGGAGAAACAATACAGATTACAGGAAGAAATAAGGTATCTAATGAAGAGAAAAGAGCGAAACTAGAGAAGGCCAACAAACTGACTTGGAATCACTAAAATAAGAAAGCTACCTCACAAAAGGCCAAGCTACGACACTACGAGACGGTGGTGCTACCAGAAGCACTATGTGCAGCCGAGACCACAGCAGTACAAGGACAGACACGAATCAGATAGAGAAGATGGAACAAAAAAATACTCAGGAAAATATTCAGCGCGACACAAAAAGATGGGGTATGGATAAAGATGCCAACTGAAAAACTATATGAACACACAGAGAAAATAACATACCAAATCAGGAAACGAAGATTACAGTTTTATGGACATCTCAGCAGAATGGCACCACATAGGATAACAAGACAGACCTTGGACTCAGTCAGCACAAGGAGAAACAACAAATGGATGAATGAAGTAACAAATAACATGGAACAACTCAACATCACACAGGAAACAATACAAAACAAAACACTGCTTAGGAACCTGATCAGACGCAAAAAAACTACAAGAGACACCACACAGCAAACGAAGACTACGCACTGAACAGAGACAACAAGAACATAGCCAGAAGATGAAGGAACGCTGGGTGAACAGGAAAAAGGAGAAGCCGAAGAGGGAAATACGGAAGCGTCTGATCCCACACGTCTGCTTTGACCCATGACGTCACAAATATGGCAGAAACAAAAACAAACACACACACTTTCCACAAGAAGCCTAATGACACTAACGGGACAAGCGCGGGAAATGGGGTGTTTTGGGTGGGGGGCAAACTAAATATCAACAAGTTTAGACACCTTGCGTAGCTACAATGTGTGAGTGAAGACAGCCATGCATGAATACCCACCCACCTCCCCAGGGGTCGTAACCCCTGCAACCCATAGAAGATAAAGATGCTTCAGTAGCTGATTTTTTTTTTTTTTTTTTTTTTTTTTTTTTTGAGACAAAAAAAACTAATCTCACGGGATAGAACGAACAGATCAGAAAGATAAATATAATAAACTAAAACAGAAATTCGAGGAAACAGATAATTAAAATAAGTAATAAGTGTTTTTAAATTAAAAAAAAAACCTCACGAGATAGAATGAACAGATCAGAAAAGTAAATAAAATAAGATAAAACAGAACTGGAGACAGCCACACTCAAACCAAACTCCGTGCCGTCATGACGTCACACACGACAACACCTTTACGTCACGTGTCAAAGCCGACGCGTGGGATCGGACGCTTCTGTCGACCCCCGAAGAGACCAAAGGACCTCTGCATCAGCAAAGTTATCAACATGTAACTGACTAATATATATATATATATATATATATATATATATATATATATATATATATATATATATATATACACACACACACACACACACACACACACACTTTTTTTCTGTTATAGGGCCTATAGGCTTCAGTTACATGCATCAAACTGCAGGAACAATACATAGCCCACTGAGGAAAATAAACTTTCTCCTAATTCTAATTTTCCCCTCTATTACAACACAAAGGAGGCCTCTTATTGAAGTTTGTGGAGAAAGAAATGACAACTTTAAGGTTTGTTAATAACATCTTAATTCCGTCATACAGCAAATTACTTAACTGGATGGGTCATACAACTAATGGACAGACACCAAATCAAATTGGAAAGAAAAGAGCTACTTTACAACATAACTTGATCAAAAGAAAGGATATTTTGATAGGGTGTAATAGAGTAATAGTTACCATTTGTGCAAACTATGTTGATACTTTGTGTGATGGCTGTTGGGAGCGACTGTAAATGGAAGATGCCTTTACAGTACTCCCAACAGCCACTGTGCCAAATGCAAACTTAATTTGCTCGTAAAGTAGTGCAATTTGGTGATCATAGGAAGGTTATACCAGATATAGGTTGCAAGAGTAATGTAGAAATGAAAAACTTACAAAAGTTAGATTAACATGGAGAGCTGCATCAAACCAGTCTTCACACTGATTACTACAACATTCATCTGATATGAGATACAATAAAAACTTGGTTCCATTTAAACTGCAGGATTGGGTGGAGACACATTTGTAGTAAGTGGAGTTAGCATACAATGGCAATCCAATCAAAATCTCTAGCCAATGCAGAGCCAACTGTTGATAACTATGTCTGAATAATGAAACAAATGGTATCTGGTTGATGTATAACAAACTAGACCAAACTTACAACAACAACAGAAAGACTTGCTGTTGAGTTAAATGGTGAACACAAAAGGTTCAAGCAAAGAGCGTCAGGATTGGAGGGGGGAGGCAGTCAGCAAGTGAAGAAATATGTAGGATTTGGGAGTACAGTTACAAACGTTAATGTAAAGCTTAAAGTCAACAAGACCACATCTGCATGCCTAATGGGCATATTTGGGACTATAATGTTAAAATTAAGCATTCAGCTATGGTTTGTTACAATGCTAATGAATATGGAGACACTAAAGACACAATTTCTAAACGTTTCTGACATATCCTACGCAACTGTGCAAAATGTCTAATGTTAAAAATAGCACAACAAAATTAGTTTTTTCAGACGCTAGACACTTTGGAAATTTAACCCTTTAGAGACAACTGTAAATTGTGGCTGAAGAAATCATCCCACGTCTGTGGGGCACAAGCGCGAAGTGTCATTAATTTACTTAGTACAACCGTTCTTCTTGAATTTGTCTGAAGGCTTCCCAAAAGCTATGCAACACTTTCACTATATATTTCTAGCACTAAACACATCACAAGTTAAAAGTAAACTGCAATTCAAACACAGTACAATAAAAAGGTCAGTAAAACAGGTACAGTGATTAACGATTATACCTGTGTCTCAGTTTTCTCAACGATTGGAAACTTCTTGTTTGCATTTTGAAACGATTCTCTGATATCACAATTAAATGAAACTCTCTTTTCTGGAAGCGTCTTCTTTCCACAACGTCTGATGTTTGACTTATTTTTTTGTTCACTCAAAGTGCTTTTTTGCACAGGATTCTGGTTGTCCGAAGAACATTTCAATATAATTTTCCTGGTACTGTTTTCTCCATCAGCTTTAGCGTCACCTCGTAGTATCGTTTTGCATGAATCGTTTTGTAAGTTTTCGTTTCGTTTATCAATGATAAGTACTTTAGACTGCGTTTTAACATCATCTGCTGTATGTCTTTTGCGTTTGATAAAGTAATTTGTAATTGAACTCTGTGACATTTTTATTTCGAAATCTCACACACTACAAACACTACACTTCACACTCACTCTCCCGCCACTGCACAGTAACACAGTTCACAATATACCGCGTTTCCGGTTTATACAACAGCGCATCCAGTGGCAATACTATAATCCGGTGATGTAGCCTTGTGTTAAAGCTATGTTGGCAAAAATGATAATTGACATAAAACAAATATTCAACGAAAAGATGCACGCGCTTATACAATTACTGTTAATCAATTAAAAACAGGTAGTAATCTTTAGAACTAATTGCTACACGCAGTGGAAGTTGGTAGCATTTACTGCTTTCCTTTTTTTATGCACTGTTGAATTTTCTTTGGAAAAATTGCTACTTGTAATGTTTCTAGCAATGGCGATGTCAGTGTATCTGTGTTTGAGGGTGGTGAAGTTACGTTGTGAAGTGCCTCCTAAATAATAGTGTGTGATAAACGTCTCCAGGTGTAGTAAATGAAGTCCAGTATGCTATTTAACCATAAGATCATTGTGTTCATTGCGTCAGAGGGAATATCTAGGGTTTTGTTGTCACCGGCCGCCATGCTCAAACAATAACGATCGTAGTTTGAGGGATGTGTGTCAAATATTTGTATGTTTAAATTTGAGAAACATAAGTTGAAGCGTTGCTATGAATTCGAAAACTGATGTGAATCGGAGAGTATTTGCTATTAAAGCTAAAAAGAAACGCCCGAAACCTGGTAAAAGAAAAGGAAAAAATGAAAGAGATGGAAGAGCATACTCAAATAAAGTAGAACCATCTCATTCGTCTTCAAACGAAACTATAGAAGATGAAGATGATTATTTCAGCTCCGACGATGATGAGCAGGAGGATCCTGCAGATTATTGCAAAGGTGGTTACCATCCAGTCAAAATAGGTGATTTGTTTAACGGAAGATATCGTGTCACACGAAAGTTAGGTTGGGGTCATTTTTCAACTGTATGGCTTTGTTGGGATCTGTATGACAAGAAATTTGTGGCACTGAAAGTTGTGAAGAGTGCTTCACATTTCACGGAGACTGCCTTAGATGAAATAAAACTGTTGAAAGTCGTGCGGGAAAGTGATGTTAACGATCATAAACGAAACAAAACAGTACAACTCTTGGACGATTTTAAAATAAGCGGTGTTAATGGAACACACGTGTGTATGGTATTCGAAGTTCTTGGTCATAATTTGTTAAAATTAATCATCAGAAGTAACTACCATGGCATTCCAACAGAGAATGTAAAATCTATTATTCGACAAGTATTAGAAGGTTTGGACTACTTACATACCAAATGTAAAATTATTCATACTGATATAAAACCTGAAAACGTTTTGGTATGTGTAGACGAAAATTATATTAGGAGACTTGCCTGCGAGGCTACAGAACTTCATACAATGGGCCTTAAACTGCCTGTATCATTAGTCAGCACTGCACCAAGGGAGGAACCGGATCCAAATGTAAAAATGTCAAAAAATAAGAAGAAGAAATTAAAAAAGAAAGCAAAGCGCCAGACTGAACTGCTGAGAAAGCAAATGGAACAGATCGAAGAGACTGAAGAACAGAAGAGGAGAGAGATGGCACTGGAATTGGAGTGCCAGTCACCAGAAGATAATAGAGAATCTGCTGAAACTCAGTCTGAGGTGTTTGATGAGGTGCATGATGAAGATGATGATGATGCCAGCTCAAAGGTAATAGACACTGCATATCAAAATGGGATAGATAAAAAAGAACACAGCAAGTCAATGGGAGACGGTGCTGCAGAAGAGACCTCAAGTTCTGATTCTCAGAAGCTGTGTAACTCAGAAAAATGTGATGAAGGAGCTGGTGAGAGTGGAACATGTCCTGTTAATAAAACAACAAGAAAGAAAGAAACAAAATCTGTTACTGGAAGACCATCCCGCCAATCTTCTGGATATACATCATTTAGCCATGATGCAAAACCTGAACTGGACCCAGCATTTGTGGTGTGTGATATTGAAGTAAAAATAGCAGATTTAGGAAATGCTTGCTGGACTTACCGTCATTTCACAGAGGACATACAAACACGCCAGTATCGTTCATTGGAGGTCCTTCTGGGAGCTGGATATGGCACGTCTGCAGATATCTGGAGCACAGCATGCATGGCATTTGAACTTGCTACAGGGGATTATCTCTTTGAGCCACATTCAGGGGAAGACTATTCTCGTGATGAAGATCATTTGGCTCATATTATTGAACTTTTGGGTGAAATACCTCGAAGGATAGCTATGTCTGGCAAACATTCCCGCCAGTTCTTTAATAAAAAATGTGATTTGCGCCGAATCTCGGGTTTGAAGCCGTGGGGACTTTTTGAAGTCTTAACTGAAAAATACGATTGGGACCCAAAGGAAGCAAGAGAATTCACAGCTTTTCTTCGCCCTATGCTGGACTTTGATCCAGAACGTCGTGCAACTGCTGCAGAATGCTTGAAACATCCCTGGCTAAATTAGTTTAACTCTCCGATTCGTTAGACATATAGCTCCAAAGACAATCTTAAAAATGTTTAGTGATGACATAGTAGCTAATTTAAAACTTGACTGGATCTTTTTACCTTGATATTAATTTCAGCAATTTTACTCTTTTGTGTTTCCTTCTGTAAATTTACAAGTATACAGAAAAGCAAATACCTTCACCTTTTTTATGTATATTTAATAATTCTTTCGAAGTGTTGTGTTTTTAAATGTGTGCAAGTGATGCTGAATACCTGTGCAGAAAGTTTATACTTCATTAGACATTTTGGAAGTACCGGTATGCATTGTGAACTTGAGTTTTTCCAAGCTTACCTTAAAACTGGAAAGAAAGCGATCGCCCATTAACATCTTTTAGATATTGAGTAAGTATACATATGTTTTTTCTTAAGAAAGATAGTTTTAGAGCTGAGACAGCACATTTGAAATTTGGTACTCTTCCTTAAACCAATTTTTTCTTTAAACAATAATTTTCTAGTTTGAAATTTTTGTGTAACAATATATGGAGCCATTGATTTGTTGGTTGCGGGGTTCCTTTGAATGCTACCGAGTAATAATAATTTCCTAGTTATGGAACTGTGTTCTTAAGTTCAACTTGAAATTGAGTTGTTCTTGTCCTTTTCAAGACAGCTCTCATTTCAGTCCCAGTATGAGGAATTGCAAACAGTGCCTGTAGACCTATAATGCTGTAATTAGGCTATATTTTAACCATATAGTTACTTCTTATTGCTATGCAATTTCTTCATACTTTAGATACTAATGCTAAGTATAAAATATGACTGTCAACGCTTTACAGGTCTCTGATTAACATATAGCAATCATGCTTTTTTCGGAATTAAATTCTATTTTGTAGCAGTAAGGGTCTTTTTTCTGTTTTTTCGTGACCTTCATTTTCCTCCTCATTACTACATTATCTGTGAATTTTTAATTCACTTGTAGTTTCTTCAGAAAAGAAGGTTAAATATTTAGCTGCTTTTCAATTACAGTTACACAGTGCCTTCTCTTCTTAGTTGCATATTTCATAGTTTGTGATGTGTAGATAATGTGCACCAAAATACTAGGCCTACTTGGATATTTGTTTGTTATGCTGTGCAGATTTATTGAATTTATTTTTTCAGTTCAAGTTTTTATTATGAAAATATGTTGAACATGGAGCAAACATGGACATAGACATCAGGCTAAACTACAGATCAGTACACTTTATCCACACCCTTTATTCCACTTTCACATTTGTAGGGTTTGTCAATCCATAACCAAATTGTCAGCTACCAATGTAACACATATCTCATATTACACTACACACAGTCTGACAGCACATCAAAGTATTTAAAAATGGGGGTGGGGGGTGGAGAAGAACTAGGGCAGAATCACACATCAAACACTGTTTCCTGGCATCTACTGATGGAATGAGGAAAAATCTAAATGTGAAGTAACTTTAGGAATGTTGCAGAAATTTGATTTCCTGGCATGTTTCCTGTTTCCTTGGATGCATATTACCAGCAGTTTCCACTCTGGTAGCCTAAGTGTTAATCAGCAGTGAGTTATGGCTTGAGAATACAGTGTTTTACCATTGTTTTGCCTTCTCCTTTATGTACTACAACAGTCGTTTCCAATCACATTATCAGAAAGCATTTTGGAAAAATTGAACCTCCTTCATATTTCTCTGCCTTAATTTGTCATGTATTCTGTCCAAAATACAAGATTTCTTCACGACTTCAGCCAGCAGGCCGAATAGCTGAAGAAATTTTATTAGAGACAACACAGTCTCCCATCATCGCCAACAGCTGAAAACTGTTGACCTTGTCAGTCATATCCACACCTACAAAGACATAAACAAAGCGATTTACCAAAATTCACACACAAATAACAGAAAAAAACTACAATAACGTTGTTGTTGTTGTTGTTGTTGTTGTTGTTGTGGTCTTCAGCCCTGAGACTGGTTTGATGCAGCTCTCCATGCTACTCTATCCTGTGCAAGCTTCTTTATCTCCCAGTACCTACTGCAACCTACATCCTTCTGAATCTGCTTAGTGTATTGATCTCTTGGTCTCCCTCTACGATTTTTACCCTCCATGCTGCCCTCCAATGCTAAATTTGTGATACCTTGATGCCTCAAAACATGTCCTACCAACCGATCCCTTCTTCTAGTCAAGTTGTGCCACAAACTTCTCTTCTCCCCAATCCTATTCAATACTTCCTCATTAGTTATGTGATCTACCCATCTAATCTTCAGCATTCTTCTGTAGCACCACATTTCAAAAGCTTCTATTCTCTTCTTGTCCAAACTATTTACCGTCCATGTTTCACATCCATACATGGCTACACTCCATACGAATACTTTCAGAAACGACTTCCTGACACTTAAATCTATACTCGATGTTAACAAATTTCTCTTCTTCAGAAACGCTTTCCTTGCCATTGCCAGTCTACATTTTATATCCTCTCTACTTCGACCATCATCAGTTATTTTACTCCCTAAATAGCAAAACTCCTTTACTACTTTAAGTGTCTCATTTCCTAATCTAATACCCTCAACATCACCCGACTTAATTGGACTACATTCCATTATCCTCGTTTTGCTTTTGTTGATGTTCATCTTATATCCTCCTTTCAAGACACAGTCCATTCTGTTCAACTGCTCTTCCAAGTCCTTTGCTGTCTCTGACAGAATTACAATGTCATCGGCGAACCTCAAAGTTTTTACTACTTCTCCATGGATTTTAATACCTACTCCGAATTTTTCTTTTCCTTCCTTCACTGCTTGCTCAATATACAGATTGAATAACATCGGGGAGAGGCTACAACCCTGTCTTACTCCCTTCCCAACCACTGCTTCCCTTTCATGTCCCTCGACTCTTATAACTGCCATCTGGTTTCTGTACAAATTGTAAATAGCCTTTCACTCCCTGTATTTTACCCCTGCCACCTTCAGAATTTGAAAGAGAGTGTTCCAGTTAACGTTGTCAAAAGCTTTCTCTAAGTCTACAAATGCTAGAAACGTAGGTTTGCCTTTTCTTAATTTTTCTTCTAAGATAAGTCGTAAGGTTAGTATTGCCTCACGTGTTCCAACATTTCTACGGAATCCAAACTGATCTTCCCCGAGGTCCGCTTCTACCAGTTTTTCCATTCGTCTCTAAAGAATTCGCGTTAGTATTTTGCAGCTGTGACTTATTAAACTGATAGTTCGGTAATTTTCACATCTGTCAACACCTGCTTTCCTTGGGATTGGAATTATTATATTCTTCTTCAAGTATGTGGGTATTTCGCCTGTCTCATACGTCTTGCTCACCAGATGGTAGAGTTTTGTCATGACTGGCTCTCCCAACGCCATCAGTAGTTCTAATGGAATGTTGTCTACTCCCGGGGCCTTGTTTCGACTCAGGTCTTTCAGTGCTCTGTCAAACTCTTCACGCAGTATCTTATCTCCCATTTCATCTTCATCTACATCCTCTTCCATTTCCATAATATTGTCCTCAAGTACATCGCCCTTGTATAAACCCTCTATATACTTCTTCCACCTTTTTGCCTTCCCTTCTTTGCTTAGAACTGGGTTGCCATCTGAGCTCTTGATATTCATACAAGTGGTTCTCTTCTCTCCAGAGGTCTCTTTCATTTTCCTGTAGGCAGTATCTATCTTACCCTAGTGAGTCAAGCCTCTACATCCTTAAATTTGTCCTCTAGCCATACCTGCTTAGCCATTTTGCACTTCCTGTCTATCTCATTTGTGAGACGTTTGTATTCCTTTTTGCCTGCTTCATTTACTGCATTTTTATATTTTCTCCTTTCATCAATTAAATTCAATATTTCTTCTGTTGCCCAAGGATTTCTATTAGCCCTCGTCTTTTTACCTACTTGATCCTCTGCTGCCTTCACTACTTCATCCCTCAGAGCTACCCATTCTTCTACTGCTGTATTTCTTTCCCCCATTCCTGTGAATTGTTCCCCTATGCTCTCCCTGAAACTATGTACAACCTCTGGTTCTTTCAGAGTATCCAGGTCCCATCTCCTTAAATTCCCACCTTTTTGCAGTTTCTTCAGTTTCAATCTACAGTTCATAACCAATAGATTGTGGTCAGAATCCACATCTGCCCCTGGAAATGTCCTACAAATTAAATCCTGGTTCCTAAATCTCTGTCTTACCATTATGTAATCTATCTGATACCTTTTAGTATCTCCAGGATTCTTCCAGGTATAAAACCTTCTTTCATGGTTCTTGAGCCAAACGTTGACGTAACAAAACCAAAATCGTTAACTCACTGAAAAATATTTCGCTGAAAGCACAGTCACGACCGATACCAAACATGTGCAATACTACCATGCAAATGAACCCCATTCGCCACATAACACACTAACCATAAACACATCACCATAGAGAACCACCGACCACAACAATATGCCATCTATAAATACGCCACACACTCAAACTAAACCAAAAACATCACCTAACACACAACACATACACACACCACCAGAGACCACCACCAATCATATCAAAATGACACCTACAAACACGCCACTACCACAACCTAAACTCGGCGCTGTTGTGATGTGTCACACCACAACAGCCTTACATCACAGGTCAAAGCTGACAGGTGGAATCGGACACTTCGGTTAACCCCTAAAATTAGTAGCATGCCCATATTTCCATTCATAGATCTGTACTCCAAATAATTTACCTCTATGGAAATGGCAGGAAGGGACACCAGGTGCACTCAATGTGTATGTCTGTGGGGCTTGAGTCAGCTGTTGAAGAGACTGTTCCAGCAGCCATTGAGGGAACAAGGTGCAACCAACGACAGATTGTGGCTTATGTTGGAACAAACGATGTCTGTCTTGGGTCATTTCAGAGATGGTTGAAATGACAAGTATTGTATGTGTAGTTTGAATGAAGGCCACAATTTGTACAATTTTCCTGGAACCATTGTCCCCAGAACTGATCATGGTGCTTGGGATCTGAGGCAATTGGAAGGATTGAATCAAAAGACTTCAAAGGTTATATGACAACCTAGGCTCAGACTCTCTGGACTTGCACCATAGCGTTGAGAGCTGCAGGGTCCCCATAAATGGGCCAGGCATGCACTACACGCCAGTAGATGCTACTCAGGTAGCTGTGTGTGGGGTGCACACAAGGTTGTTTTTTTAGATTAGGCAACTCTCCATCCAATGCAAAAAACAATTGCTGTGGGAAACCCAGAAGTATCAGTGTAAGATCAAAAGAAATGCCTCCCATCCATTAGAGTATTAAAATCCTAATGGTAAACTGCTGAAGCATTCTCAACAAAGTGTCAGAGTTTAAAGCACTCATAAAAAGCAGTGAAGCTCACATAATACTGGTACAGAAAGCTGGTTGGCACCAAAAATTGGTAGCACTGAGAAGTCTGGAAAAAATTTAAATGTATATTGAAAGGATAGGGATAATGAGAAATGGAGGTAGTGTATTTGTCGCAGAGGACAAGAAACTTGAATCCGTCAAGATAGAAATTGAAGCTGTATGTGAGATTGTTTGAACATGACCCAGTATCAGGTGTGGGCAAAAAAGAATTAGATCCTTCTATTGCCCACCAGACTTATCTCCTGAGTAACTGAAAACTTTAGAGAAAACCTCATCTCACTTGTACGTAAGTTCCCTAATCATACTGTGATCATTGATGGAAAATTTAATCATCTCAGAATTCATTGGAAAAACTACAATTTTGTGGGTCAACGGAAGCATCAGATTCCACCCGTCGGATTTGACCTGTGATGTAAAGCTGTTGTGGTGTGTGACATCATGATGGAGTGGAGTTTAGTTTGTGAGAGTGGCGTATTTGTAGGTGTCGTTTTGATGTGATCAGTGGTGCTCTCTGGTGGTGTGGATAGGAGCGGTATGGGAGTTGTTGTGAATGATCGTTTCCGCCATATTGGTGATGTCATTGGTCAAAGCAGAGGGGTGGAATTGGATGCTTCTGTTATCCCAATTTTGTTAGTGGTGGACGTGATAAGACTTCCTGTGAAACTTTACTAAATGTCTTCTCTGAAAACTATTTGAAACAGATAGTGATGCAACTGTGGCAACAATGATTACCAAAGTACAAAGGACAACTAAAACATGCAGAAACATGTATATGTTCTGTAAACTAGATAAAAAATCAGTAGTGTGATATGTTATTAGGAATGTGAAACTGCGTGATTTCATCTCAAATCATACAGGTCATGGCAACTCGCGGTCATGAATTTCTCTGGGAAAAATATATATTAGACCTCTATATCATAAGTGTTAATAAATAATATGTTTTCATTTCATCTGAATTTTTTGTAGATTGTATGGCCTTTTCAAAAATGTATAATTTGATGATAACTCTTAAAACAGTAGAGGGGAGATTTCATGGTGACTCATGTTACATTTTGAAATCGGTGTTTTATTATGTTGCCTTTTTAGCAATCTAGAAACCTATATTTTACCTTGTAACTCATCATTGTATATTGTGTTATTCAGGCAAAGATCTTGAATTAATATTTAAGCAGGGAAGCACATTAAAATTACAGGACAAGAATGTACTTTATATAGTGACTCACATTACAAATGTGGGACATCCTATTGCTAATGTACATTTTAGATCAAAAGTGTCAGACTATTAGGGAGTATGGATCTGGTTTTTATCACAGAAAATGCTTATTATGATGGCAGTCAAATGACACAGTTACAGATTTCTAAAAATATTTATACCATGTAAAACATTGTAATATATTGAAAAAAGCACATGACACAATGTTATGTGACTCGTGTTACTTGCTACTTATTGTTGGAAAAACTTTCTCCTGTGAGCAGAAAAATGAAAATGTGACATTATTTACCAAATAAGGTACTTATCATTAACATTTCACTTTGTAAACACTATGATAAATTATAAGAGTATGACACCTACGAAAAAAAACTGTAAGTTAGTTAAAAGTCAGTGAATTGAAATTATCCTCTTGCCTTGACATCATCAGGTAGATTAGTTTTCTTATAATTTTGGCTGTGTGTACAGAATTTCATCACATTTTGCAGGCCCATTTCCAATAGTAACCAGCATGCTCCATTGCACTGATTGGGTAAGAATTTCCAAAAATTGCATGTACTTCTCCAGCATAGAATTTACCATCATATTCTACTTTGCACCAGCCTCCAATTTTCACACTTTCTAGAGTTTATTCAGTATGATGATCTGCAGCAGAGAAATTCTCTGGAGATAGTAGATATCTTTGTAGTACTCTTTATCTTGTAGTGAAAGCAGTTAATGCTTTTTATGTTTAGTACTGATGATGCTGAAGAAAATATTTGAGCCTCTAACTAACTAGCCGGATTAACTCTCAAACTGATTCCTTGGATTTCATCAGCAGACATATGAAAAACCTGCATAGTTGTGGTACTGGCAGCTGTCTGAGTAAAAGGTGATGAATCACCTACTATGGATTTTCACTTTTTTACGCATTCCACACTTGCCAATTCACAACAGTACCAATTCCATCTATGGCTCCTTTACCATGGGGTGTAACAAAAAAGTTCCAATACATTTCCATGTTGTGGAACAGTTGAAGTTTAGGTACAGCAACAGTAATATATTTGTTTTTAAATTGTGAGGCAGGTCTGTCTAACCAGATTGAAACTACCTTCACATTTTCAGGTATAACTAACACTGTCTTGCCAATGTAAGCAATCACAATATCCTTGGAATGGGTTAAATTTTCTGAAACAGCAACAATTAGTTGATGAGAACCTAAATGCCACAGTGACAATACTAACTTTTGCTTGTGCCCAATGTGCACTTTGCACCTCATCTTGATAAACACAAAATAGACATGCAGCAATGCAAATGGCTTAAAACTTTTGCTCAGAGCCATTTCCTTTTGCTGATAATAAGATGCAGGCTGAGTGCTCTTTGTATCGTAATGAAGAAGAAACTGAGGAATTAAGGAAATTATGTACTTCACTGTATCAACTATAGAGCCTTCTTTGACTTCAGTAATTTTGAACCATTTTCTTACATCATTCAAAAATACCATGATAAATTCACAATTTCCGTCTCATCAATTTTATAGGCTTTGTTGAAACCTCTACCATTTTGGCACGTGTTACCTTCATTCCACCAACAAAGCTCACTGGGTGGCTGGCATATGATGGTCAATACAAATGTGATGCTGTACGCTGAAATATTATCGTGTTTCCTCGGAAGGCTGCCGATAACATTTATGAAATTTTCGTGATATTTACACAACGTACTTTATGAGATAGTTTGCTGCTTAACTGAACATGTGGTGGCTGTACTTCCACAAACTTAGATTTCCCAATTTGAACTTACGGATGTTCCTGTTTGAATGCTTTGTGTGTTTCCATGATGGACACGTCCTAAGTGATGAATATGAGTGGTCATTTTCTCATTATTTTCGCCAATCACTGTTGTGTTCTTTGTGCCTGGTGACTGGTGATTATGGTCACAACAGTAGAAACCAGCTACCAACTCTGTAGATTTAGAATTAAGACCTCTATTTTGTGAACTACTGCCAAGGCTGGGTCTTTCAGACTTTCCATCTAATGAATTTCCACACAAGTCGCGGAACAACTTATGAACAACTAGAACTTCACGTCCTGGTGAAGATGAGAAGTAGTTATTGGCTCAAGCCATGGCTTTACCCAGAGCACTATGTGACTTATACGGCGACAAACCAGCATTACTAGGTTGCAGATCTTGCTTCTTATGTTGCCTATGTTTTCTAACATTCTCCCTAGTTCTAGCTCTTCTTTCTTTTGATAATAACAGTTGTTGCTTATGTTGACTCAGCTGAAGGAGTTTTAGTGCTTCTGTTGTTCCTCCCGAAGGTGCTTCTCCTTAAATTCTTCATATTATCCTTCACGCTTTAACTCCCCCCCCCCCCCCTTCCTTTTCTGTCTTTCTGCTGCTGGTAAGAGCATCATCTTCTTTTAAACTTAAAAATATATAACTGTGACTCAGATTACACATTTAATTTTCTGTTCTTACTATATTGTTTGAAATTGGGAAATTTTTAATAGTGTTGTTAGTTACACGTTCATACAGAGAATTAAATTGCTGAACAAGAGAAAGTTAGCTCTAATATTCCTCTTAATATAAAAACTTAATTACGTGAAATTGACTCATGTTATATGAAAGTTCGTGCTGTTGTCTTATGTCATTTATCCTTACTTATAATTTACCTAAATCAATTTTATACTGTTTTTGCAGTACATTAGGGTAGGTAACTGTAATATAAATAATGATATACTAATTTTTATCTCCCAGTTAGTTGAAATGAAGGTCCAGAATTTCCAATAATTCATTCTTATCACATGAAAAACATATGACCTTATAAAATAGCTATGAATTATAGAGGGAAAGTAATAATAGGCAACCAACCATTGTTGCCATACAATTAAAAGTCTGGCCTTTTGAAACAATATATAAAAAGTACCAAATTTTAAACTTTTAAAATCATAGGTGTGTACTATTTTACATGGAATATCCTATAGGCCAAAAAATATATAACTAATAACCCAAAAGTACTGGAGACCTGGCAGGTGTTTGGCATCAAAAAACTCCCTCTTAGTGTGTTGAAATTCAGTTATCACCTGTACACTTACGGACTTCCTTTAGCTTACAAATTTAAGGGAAAAAAAAAACAGAAATTAAAGTTAATTTTTCCACTTACAATTTTTTTTCCTAATTTGAAAAGCCACAGAATGCTGTTTTTTCTGTCATATTACCATATACTACTGGTGTAATTATAAACAATATCTTTTCTGCTCCAGCTCTCTGTATTATGTAAGTATTAATTACTAAAAATGTAAAAAAATTGTTTTTACAAATTGTTTACTCCAAAAACCCCATCTGAAACCTTTTGAGAACTACACACAATATTGTTTGTTTAACGTATTAGTAATTAGTGCAAAGACAGTGGGTAATATTTTTCTGTGTAAGTATTAAAAATGTTTCAACATTCTGCGTATCTCACTGAATTCCTAGTGTGCAATATGCATGTTGGCAACACTTTTTCCTGCACTCTTCTGTTTAACAAACAAGTGAGAATTTGCACATAAACCATTCTGCATCGCATTTTGTATTTGATTCGAACTTCTTGCTAGATAACAGTGTTAGTGAGGAAATACAGTAGTGAAAGAATGGGGTGCGTGGAATACAAAAAAAGGCGCAAGAAGGTGATGTTTACGGGACGTGGAAAAACACTTGACAGTTGTTGGAAACCTTTCAGATGTGCTGCAGAAATATATTGGTCCTCAAGTAACAGTATTAGCATCACATCCATTGTTCAGGAATTGCTACATTCGCTACAAGTAAAAATTTAGTGACCACCCACCTGAATGATCACAATCACCCAAATGTGAAACTGAAGAAGACATTGCAGATGTTTATATTCCTGGGTGTGAAGTTGTTGATGCATTGAATGTCAGAATTTCCGCTATAGCCCCTACTATATACCCTCTTAAACATCCAAGAAAGGTAAGACGCACAAGAAGAAAACAGTATTTAAAAATAAGAGTGGAACAAATTGAAACAAGTATTACATAAGCAACATCTTCAAAACTTTATGAATTGTGTAATGTAGATACACTTGGTGCAGAACCTGAAGATAGCGATATGTGTACGGAATGTGATGTGTGGTTTCAAAACCTAAATACTGCTAGCTCAGCAGCCACCTATACTGAAAAGGTACAGTTACTGACTCTGATGCAACGTAGCTGCTCTAAGCAGCAGATACAGAAAGACATACCCACTTCCTCACATTATTTGATTTCAAAAGCTCATAAAATAAAGAATGAGAGAGGTATTTGGGCATACCCAGATTCATACTGCGGGCATCCATTGCAAGATGATACGCTTATTGTTCCTCTGGAATATTACATAAGTAATGACAAAGATTGCAGCAGGCAAAGTCCTAACCAGGCTGATGTTATCTCTGTTAGTGAAAATTGTGGAAAAGTTAAAAAGTGTAGCTCCTAATGAAAAAGGAGAACTCCGATTTAAAAATTGGCCTTACAAAATTCTACTCCTTATGACCAAAATTGGTAAAATGCTAGCCAGTGAAGGAAGTATGCATATGTATTTACTGCACTAATTTGAAACGTGTTTGTTTCGCCATAACCAGTGTCCCAGGAAAGAAGTAAACAGAGATGGACCTAATGCTATTGTGTATATGTCGAGAGCCCCAAGATAAATGTTGGTTGCAGGAGTGTGCAATGTGTCATGGTGCTGGAGTGATGGCTGTTGAAGCATTACACCGTCAGGATACTGACAGTGACATAACCTATGCATTGTGGGAGGGAGGGGAGTTGGTGAAGAAGACAGTAGAGCCAGAGAAGTTTGTTACAGAGGTTAGGCGTTTGGTCATGAAAGGAATAGCTCACCATCATATCCGGAGGATTCAGAGATAGGTCATAACAAAAGTAAAATCAACCATATCCCAGACTACTGACACATTAGTTCTTCATTTCGACTTTGTTGGTAACTGGTCTGTTGCTTTGCAGAACAAAATTCAAAATTACGACTGGCACACACTACAGGTATCAATATTCACATGTGTTCCCAGTTCCTTGAAGCATCACACTGTTTTGCTGTTGTCAGTAATGATCTCATTCATGACTCCACATGCATGCTATGCTGACAGCATGATAATTGATTACATTGCATCTAGGGGCCATGCATTTCCTAAACGTGTGTGTGACTGATGATGCAACATCTCTTTTTAAAAACTGCTAGAGGACTTTGTAGTGAGTCACTTCATTTCTTGTGTGTATGACAATCAGTGATGGGTGAGACAGATAATTAGTGACTCTCATGAGCTGCGAGATATAACTGTCTCGTTTATGACACCTCATGGTCCTGCTAATTCTTTCAAATGGCAATCATCAAAAGATCAGTGTGCAGTTCCCATTTCCCAAGTACTTCTCGTGTTGGATCATCCTTGTCTGTGTGCAAATTCAGCTCGGCTATACAAGTTTGATGGAAAGCAGATGGAAAAAACAAAGTGAACTCCTTTCAACAGTGCAGTGTTGATGTTACATTGTAGGCAGTTTTAATTCATGGAAAGTCGTGAAGTATAATCATGACAGAAGACAATAATAATTTGTAAATTATTGGTATAAAATGCTTTTGAATGAAATTATGAATTGTTTTCTCACTCACTTGTAATGTTGTAAAGTAATTATTTTGATTCAGAAATACCAGTTTTGCATGATATTTACTTAAAATCAGCGGTCAATTTAAGTACGTAAGTGTCCATGATTTTTTTGACCTAGTGAGTAGAGCTAGGCCTACCTAAAAGATTTCTCACATTTTGTACAGACGAGTATTGCCCAATCTGATTGTACATTCCCTAAGTATAATGACCAACTAATGTACCATCAAGTTCTAAAACATTTAGGATGGGGGTTTTGGAAAAAATAATTTCTAAATCACCAAAAAATTTCAGATTCTTCCATCTTTAAGTACAAATATTTTGTCAGTTTAAGAATTTAATGCATTAATGTCATAGTTGACAGTTAGCAATCCTTCCACTTTATCCTATCTCAATACAGTTAACATCCTGTAACTGTTCATATTTTCAAAACATAGTTTTGAAATTTGCAAAAAGTTTCAAATTTTCATGGTTTATGCCTCCCCCCCCCCCAAAAAAGAGAGAGAGAGAGAGAGAGAGAGCGCTGAGATGTGTGTGTATTAATCATGTCTCATAGTACTGGGAACAAAGTATTTATTGAAAATAAATTCAGATCTGTATCACTTTTGGTTTCTTTATTACAATTTTTCAATTTTCCCTCTCGTTGTGACATTTTCATGAATATTCTCTTGTAGAGGGGTCTGTAGCATTTTAATAAATCATCAGAAAATCAAAATGTTGTAGTTTTGTAGGGTGTGTATCTTCAACATGAATTTTTTGCAGCAAATTGCAGCAAACTTTGAAATAACGGTGCAACACATTCTCTCTTGACCTGTATGATTTGAGATGAAATCGCCCAACTTTCAGCACAGGACAGAAGCATGTAGAGGAACTATGGTTGAAGTTTAAAAGAATAGTGGACCATGAACTGAATAGATATGAACCCAGCAAAACAGTTCAATAGTGGGAGGGAACCTCCATGGTATATAGTCACAATATAGAAACTTACAAAGAAACAGATTACTGCATGTTGTTGTTGTGGTCTTCAGTCCTGAGACTAGTTTGGTGCAGCTCTCCATGCTACTCTATCCTGAGCAAGCTTCCTCATCTCCCAGTACCTACTACAACCTACACCCTTCTGAAGCTACTTAGTGTATTCATCTCTTGGTCTCCCCCTACAATTTTTACCCTCTACGCTGCCCTCCAATACTAAATTGGTGATCCCTTGATGCCTCAGAACATGTCCTATCAACCGATCCTTCTTCTGTTCAAGTTGTGTCACAAACTTCTTTTCTCCCCAATCCTATTCAATACTTCCTCATTAGTCATGTGATCTACCCACCTAATCTTCAGCATTCTTCTGTAGCACCACATTTCGAAAGCTTCTATTCTCTTCTTGTCCAAACTATTTACCGTCCAGGTTTCACTTCCATACATGGCTACACTCCATACAAATACTTTCAGAAACGACTTCCTGACACTTAAATCTATACTCGATGTTAACAAATTTCTCTTCTTCAGAAATGCTTTCCTTGTCATTGCCAGTCTACATTTTATATCCTCTCTAGTTCGACCATCATCAGATATTTTGCTCCCCAAATAGCAAAACTCCTTTACTACTTTAAGTGTCTCATTTCCTAATCTAATACCCTCAACATCACCCGACTTAATTCGACTACATTCCATTATCCTGGTTTTGCTTTTGTTGATGTTCATCTTATATCCTCCCTTCAAGACACCGTCCATTCCGTTCTGCTCTTCCAAGTCCTTTGCTGTCTCTGACAGAATTACAATGTCATCGGCGAACCTCAAAGTTTTTATTTCTTCTCCATGGATTTTAATACCTACTCCGAATTTTTCTTTTGTTTCCTTTACTGCTTGCTCAATATACAGATTGAACATCATCAGGGAGAGGCTACAACCCTGTCTTACTCCCTTCCCAACCACTGCTTCCCTTTCATGCCCCTCGACTCTTATAACTGCCATCTGGTTTCTGTACAAATTGTAAATAGCCTTTCGCTCCCTGTATTTTACCCCTGCCACCTTTAGAATTTGAAAGAGAGTATTCCAGTCAACATTGTCAAAAGCTTTCTCTAAGTCTACAAAAGCTAGAAACGTAGGTTTGCCTTTCCTTAATCTTTATTCTAAGATAAGTCTTAAGGTCAGTATTGCCTCACGTGTTTCACTATTTCTACGGAATCCAAACTGATCTTCCCCGAGGTTGGCTTCTACTAGTTTTTTCCGTTCGTCTGCAAAGAATTCGTGTTAGTATTTTGCAGCTGTGGCTTATTAAACTGATAGTTCGGTAATTTTCACATCTGTCAACACCTGCTTTCTTTGGGATTGGAATTATTATATTCTTCTTGAAGTCTGAGGGTATTTCGCCTGTTTCATACATCTTGCTCACCAGATGGTAGAGTTTTGTCAGGACTGGCTCTCCCAAGGCCGTCAGTAGTTCCAATGGAATGTTGTCTACTCCAAGGGCCTTGTTTCGACTCAGGTCTTTCAGTGCTCTGTCAAACTCTTCACGCAGTATCGTATCTCCCATTTCATCTTCATCTACATCCTCATCCATTTCCATAATATTGTCCTCAAGTACATCGCCCTTGTATAGACCCTCTACATACTCCTTCCACCTTTCTGCTTTCCCTTCTTTGCTTAGAACTGGGTTTCCATCTTAGCTCTTGATGTTCATACAACTGGCTCTCTTATCTCCAAAGCTCTCTTTAATTTTCCTGCAGGCGGTATCTATCTTACCCCTAGTGAGATAAGTCTCTACATCCTGACATTTGTCCTCTAGCCATCCCTGCTTAGCCATTTTGCACTTCCTGTCGATCTCATTTTTGAGACGTTTGTGTTCCTTCTTGCCTGCTTCATGTACTGCATTTTTATATTTTCTCGTTTCATCAATTAAATTCAATATTTCTTCTGTTACCCAAGGATTTCTACCAGCCCTCGTCTTTTTATCTACTTGATCCTCTGCTGCCTTCACTATTTCATCCCTCAGAGCTACCCATTCTTCTTCTACTGTATTTCTTTCCCCCATTCCTGTCAATTGTTCCCTTATGCTCTCCCTGAAACTCTGTACAACCTCTGGTTTAGTCAGTTTTTTCCAGGTCTCATCTCCTTAAATTCCCACCTTTTTGCAGTTTCTTCAGTTTTAATCTACGGGTCACAACCAATAGATTGTGGTCAGAGTCCACATCTGCCCCTGGAAATGTCTTACAATTTAAAACCTGGTTCCTAAATCTCAGTCTTACCATTATATAACCTATCTGATACCTTTTAGTGTCTCCAGGGTTCTTCCATGTATACAACCTTCTATCATGATTCTTAAACCAAGTGTTAGGTATGATTAAGTTGTGCTCTGTGCAAAATTCTACCAGCCGGCTTCCTCTTTCATTTCTTAGCCCCAATCCATATTCACCTACTATGTTTCCTTCTCTCCCTTTTCCTACACTCGAATTCCAGTCACCCATGACTATTAAATTTTCATCTCCCTTCCCTATCTGAATAATTTCTTTTATTTCATCATACATTTCTTCAATTTCTTCGTCATCTGCAGAGCTAGTTGGCATATAAACTTGTACTACTGTAGTAGGTGTGGGCTTCGTATCTATCTTGGCCACAATAATGCGTTCACTATGCTGTTTGTAGTACCTTCCCGCATTCCTATTTTCCTATTCATTATTAAACCTACTCCTGCATTACCCCTATTTGACTTTGTGTTTATAGCCCTGTAGTCACCTGACCAGAAGTCTTGTTCCTCCTGCCACCGAACTTCACTTATTCCCACTATATCAAACTTTAACCTATCCATTACCTTTTTTAAATTTTCTAACCTACCTACCCGATTAAGGGATCTGACATTCCACGCTCCGATCCGTAGAACGCCAGTTTTCTTTCTCCTGATAACGACATCCTCTTGAGTAGTCCCCGCCCGGAGATCCGAATGGGGGACTATTTACCTCCGGAATATTTTACCCAAGAGGACGCCATCATCATTTAATCATACAGTAAAGCTGCATGCCCTCGGGAAAAATTACGGCCGTAGTTTCCCCTTGCTTTCAGCCGTTCGCAGTACCAGCACAGCAAGGCCGTTTTGGTTATTGTACAAGGCCAGATCAGTCAATCATCCAGACTGTTGCCCTTGCAACTACTGAAAAGGCTGCTGCCCCTCTTCAGGAACCACACGTTTGTCAGGCCTCTCAACAGATACCCCTCCGTTGTGGTTGTACCTACGGTACGGCTATCTGTATCGCTGAGGCACGCAAGCCTCCTCACCAACGGCATGGTCTATGGTTCATGGGGGGGGGGGGGGGATTACTGCATAATAGGTGTAAAATGAAACTTTGGGCTATAAATAGAGAAACGGTGAATGAAACACATTTGTCTGCCAAGAGGGCAAAGCGTGATACCTCCAATGACTACCATGGCAGAATATTGTCAAGTGATTTGTCACAGGACCCAAAGAAATTCTGGTCCTATGTAAAGGCTTTTAGTGGCACCAATTTGACTGTCCAGTTCCTAGCGAATGAGAGAGGAACCGAAATTGAGGGTAGCAAAGCAAAAAGCTGAAATGTTTAACTGTGTTTTCAAGTGTTCCTTTACTAAGGAAGACCCACTGAATAGATGAATGAAATAAGCATGAGTCTTGTTGCTGAAGGGGTGGGAAAAAACACTTGACAAACTTCTTGAGTTGCTATATCCATACAATAATTATACAAAGGATGTTCAGTAAGTAATACAACAGTTTTTTTTCGCTCCTGAAAGCAGATTGGTTTTATTCGGGATCCAGTATACCACATATTAGTCCCTGCTCTTCTCGCTACAAAACCCTATTTTACTTTCAACGTAATCTCTGTTCAATGTGACAGCCGTATGCCACCTTACTGGAAAGGCCTTTATGCCCCCATGGTAACATTCTACTGGTCAATGTTGAACCCAACATCTTGCTGCATCAATAACCTCCCCATCATCCACATACTGCTTCCCACAAAGTGCATTGTTCATTGAGCTAAACAGATAGAAGTCAGAAGGTGCGAGATTCGGCATGTAGGGTTGATGAGGAAGTAGTTTTGTGAGCTCCTCTTGGGTGCACAGACTTCTGTGAGGTCTTGCACTGTCATGGAGAACAGGAAGTTAGTTTTCATTTTTGTGATAATGAACAAATTGAAGTTGTTTCGTCATTTTCCTGACAGTAGTACAGTACACTTAAGAGTTGATCATTGCACAATGAGGGAGGACATCAAACAGAATAACTGCTTCAGAGTCGCAGAAGACTGTTGCAATTATTTCACTGGCTCAGGGTGTGGATATGAACTTTTTCTTTGGAGGGTAGTTGGTGTGGCTCCACTCCATGGATTGTGTTTTGTTTCCAATTCAAAGTGGTGAAGCTGTATTTCATCTGTGATAAAGTTCGACAAAAATTTGTCAGTCAACCTCCTAATGTGCAAGCAGTTCCACTCAGATTCATTACTCTTTATGGTTTTCTGTTAGATGGCGAGGAACCCAGCAGACACACATCTTTGAATACCCCAACTGGTGGATGAGTGTGTTGGCACTAACAATCAGAACGTCCTGTTGTGCAGCGAACTGTTTGATTGTGATCAATCGATCACCTCGAATGAGTGTGTCCACACATTCCAACATTGCAGGAGCTACAGCGGTGTGCAGCCAGCCAGCATGTAGGAGATGGGACAGATTCGCCCAACCTTGTTGCAGTGATGAGTGACTTACACTGTTTTTGTTCATTGCCAGGTCTCTATAAACATTCTGCAAGTGCCTATGAATTTCCGTGATGCTCAGTGATACTGTCTACTTGGAACACACCTCCATGACACACCATTTTGAAGGCTACGTGTAGTGCCACCACCTATTGGAACTTCATGAAACTATAGGGGTTCAATCAGGAATATTCCACAATGTCTCACAACAAATTCAGCTCCCCCACCCCCACTCCAACCAAAATTTCATTACTCATTGAACACCCCTCTTATAAGACCTTACCCAAATACAGACATTTCTTGCAGTCAGCTGAAAGTGTCTAGCTCATTTTGAATAACCCTGTATTAATCTATCTGCACCACACCCGTCTTCAAATTAAATGATAGCTTATATTTTAACTAAAGTTCAGTCTTGATCACAACACTTCAACTTGACTTCGTAACAGCTGAGGAGAGCTCCACCTACCATCCTTCAAGGAAGCCATGGGTCTGAAGATGGTTATATAAATATTACCAAAACCGGTCACCTATGTTATTGAGACATAAGTGTTGAGATCAAGACAGAACTTTGGTTAAAATATAATACCCTGTTGATCACTGTTTCCAAAAATGTTTACCAAAAATGATAGCTTAATTGTAAGGATCTCTTCAGTTGGGTTCCTTTCCCTATTGCCATGGTTAGCCTGACTCACTATTTTAAATAAGCTAAGAGTATACAAGACAACTAGCTGGATAGTAGACACGGTGAGTCATCGTAACTACTTCAGCGTTATACATAATAAACAAAATATGCTGTGTGATACTTTTGGGAAGATTCCAAATGAATACAAGTTATCCCAAAACTAGATGCTAGAGCAAAAATAAAAACAGTGTGTAGTATTGAGCCAAACAAGGTAGAAACATGCTTCATGACATAAAAGTATTGACCAATTTCTCTATATATATTACAGCAATTTCCTCATTATTCGTCATCATTATCTGTAAGATGATGTATTGTTTAACACTTGTAATTTCAACATATATCACTTATGTGGGGAGTGATTTGAACATTAACTTGTTGAGGGACGGTAAGGCTTGCCGTATCTGTAGTGTTAAGTTAGCTTCACATGCTTTCACAAGTTATGCCAAGTGCAGAGTCCCCATTGAGTTTATAAGTAGGTGCCATTATATTGTTGTTGTAAACTCATTATGTGAAATCGACAACAGAGCAGTGTGTGCAGAGCTCTTAAGTATCTGCATTACAAGAATGTTAGAACAGATTTTTTAAAAAAAGTGTCAGGAAGCAGTTTGGTGCACACTCTTAAGTGCTCCTTCACCCAACTTACAGAGACATAGTTTAGTGCTTCTGACAACTCCTTTAGAAGGCTGTGATGATGATTTACAAACAGTAAAATCCAGGAAGGGTATCCAATAATGGTTGATGATACAATTACCTTAATTTTGTGGTTTTCTTTCAGAATGATGTTATGGCGATGGCAATAAGCATAGAGAGTTGCACAGTTAGTGGAAGGAAGAAGGGGCAGCTCAGCCAAAGTATTTGTAAAAATGCAAATTTTCTGTGATTCTCATAAACCCTTTCCAATAACTGGAATAGTTCCTTGAACAAGTCCGATTTATTTCTTCCTCTTTCCTTTCCCAACCTGAGCTTGTGCTCAGTCTCTTCCGACATCAATGTTGATGTGATTTTAATCTTATCAACAGCGATCCCAACATATATTACAGCAAGATTATCACCTTCAATGTGATGCCTTATATTCCATATACTATATATACAGTGAAGCAAAGAAAGTCTGCATAACAATTACACCGTGCAGGTAGAAGGACTTTCGTTTGCTTATATTGTAAGAGCACATGCTGCCCAGCTTAATTTATAAATACCAGCTGAATTGAAGTGGTTTGTTGAGTGCAGCTGCAAAAATGCACTGCCAAAGCATTAAAGAACTCTATTACACTGAAAAGTCTGCTGTGGACATCTGGTGTCAGTGAAGCGATTACTTTTGGAAAGACTGACATTTTGTGATTCAAGAATATGATTAACTAAATGGTGTCATTTTATTTCCATTTGACACAATTACAAAATGTCAACTGGTATTGACCTACACTGGCCATAATGGAAACAATAAAATGAAAGCAGATAAGAGGTCATGGCACACAGTATTTTGCTTGTATCATTGGTAAAGTTACAAGGAACATAATGATGGCAGGGTTAAATCACATTATAAATTGTAAGCAGGACATGAAAATATATGTAGTCTCAAGAAGAAAAGAAAAAAAGAAAGAAAATGTAGCAAGATTGAGATAATGTCATGATCAGAACTATCCACAAATTTGCACACATTTTCAGTAACCTTTTGTGTCAGTAGCCAAAAATTGAAGGCTGCACTCTTCCTTAGTAGTTTGCCTGTATTTCTTAAGAAAAATATTCCTTAACAAACTTTATACAATTGAACAGCATCATACGCCTTCAAAAGAGATTTAAAGATTACAAAATATCTTAAAAATCATTCTTAAAGCGGTTACGATGAAATTGATAGTAAAATAATCAAATTATATTCAGCCGAGCTTTATAATATTGGTATATTAAGTTACTTAAGATATCAATTTCTTCATAGTGGATTTTTTAGCCAGACTAAGGTCCACTATTGCCAAACCACTTCACGAACAATGAGGTAAAACACTGGTAAAGAATTACTGTATTGCCAGTATTTTTGTCCATTCCCATCATGTATAAACAGATGATACAGTAACATCAGTAAATCTGAATTTATTACTGCTGGAAATGTTTGTGTTATTGGCTAAGGAATTTGCTTGTGTGAACTAAAATATCCTCTGCAAAAATTGAATTGAAATATTACAGGACAGCACAGCCAGCTCGACTCCAAGTCATCAAATAGCAACAGGCTATCAGAATTTGTAGCAGTCGGGCATGTTGTACCACAAGGTTTTATTCTGAGTATTTGTAAATATTTTCCACATGCATTGTTAAATACAAGTACAGAAGTAAAAAGTAATACCCATAGCTTGTTAAAAGGGCAACTAATGAAATATTTGAAAACCTTGACAGATAGTGTGAGGCAAATGGGTTATTGGTAAATTTTGACAAGTCTCAGTACATAAATTTAAGTTCTTCTCATTGAACTCCACAAGATGTAAAAACATTTATTCACATATTGAAATACATGAAATAGAAGTGCTAAGTTGTTGGCATGGCAGATAGATTGCAGCCTTAATTGGAAAATTCGCACTCAATAATTAGAGCACCTTATTTAAGCTAGATTTGCAGCACAGTGGTTACTGTTGGGTGTGATTAAAAAAATAAAGTTTTTAGTATATTTCCATTGACTTATGAGTTAACATAATGATTCTGGGGATAATATGTTCAGAATATGGAAACATTTATAAAAATTACATCTGATATTAGTTCTGAAATGTCATGCCAAAACCTCTTTAAAAAACTTAATTTGGTAACTAGTTCACAATGTGTTGGCCTTTATGTGTTTAGTAGTATCCTTTGTCAAGTTCATAACATGAAACTCTAGGCTTAATATCAAGCCTGCAAAGATGTTTAAGGGGGTTGACGTTAGTACAGGAAGGGATTGGATGCATGGGTACCCAAGTTCTGCAACATACGAGAGCATAGTAATGTCTTGTAGATAATGAGATGGAATTTAAGACTGAAGTAAGGAACGGTGTTGGGCAACAACTTCTACTCCCTTGAAGAATAATTATACAGGCACTATTGAAATTTTTTTTATCTATTTAATAACGTTAAGTAAATTCATTATATTGCACTCTAATAAAATGCATGTCTTCGACTTCTTTCCACATCCATGAGACCACACTCTGTGAAATTGGTTGACTGTTACTAATATAAAATAATATAATGTAATGTACCTTAGCAGTTGACGACAAGTAAGGGACTGTGTGGAACTTTAAAGTAACTCACTAACAGAAAACCCTATAGCATTTCCAAACTCAAGAGCAAAATCAATTCTAAAAGAACATGCCTTGGGGAGTATCCATTGTTTCCACTCTTGCAACACAGGTTTTGCAGTCAATGAAGATGGTGGAACTGCCATATTAACAATTGATGAACACTCATGGCTATGGCTGTAGCAGTGATGGAACACTTTACTATTACTATCTCAGACTGAAAGGGAAAAGATTTAGTATCTTGGGCCATCCAATGGCTGAATAAGATTCTTTCTCTATATGAAACATGACCATCAGACCATCTCACCACTGCCCCCCCCCTTTTTTCTTTAAAAATAAATAAATAGATAAACAAACATTCCTTTGCTCTTTTGCTAAAATCTGGTCCGACACACAGCATGTCAATGCTTGGAATGTGGCAGCAATGGTTCCCTTCTTGAACAGTGCTAAGAGTTGTACCGACCCAATTAGTGATATTGCAGTGCAACACTTGCCAGGTTTTTGGGAATAAGACCAGATGATGAACCACCATCTCAGCTGGCTCTTTAGACACCCAAAAACTAGGAGCATATTACATCACTCCGTCTATGAAATCTGAGCCAGCTGGATGCAACTAGACCAATCTTTTTCACATGAAACTCATTCAATTGTCATTTGTCTTTGATTGGCATGTCAGATTGCTTTATTCAAAAATACTGCTGTCACCAAGGTACAAAAAAGAGAGCAAAGGCAGAACACCATTTAACCCATGATGAAGAGTCTGTCCAATTAACCGTCAGGTGATTCAAGATTTCCTGCTATTTGCACATTTGTTCTAGCTCATCGTTAAAAAATGGACAAAAAGCTATAGGTTTTCAATGAAAACTGATTTGTACAGATCTTAAATATTTAATGTTACTAATGCTGAAGGGATATGCATGACTTGTATTAACAACAAACAAAATATACTCCATGCCAGTCATTTAAGTCTATGAAAGCAGCAGGTCTCCCCCCTCCCCCTGCTAGATGAGGACATTTTAATGCAAGAGTAGGACAAAAATTCAATGAAAAGTTTTTTAGTGGGGAAAGAAGGCATGACAGCAGAAATGGCAATGATCGGATACTAGCAGAATTTGCTGAGAACATCATGCTTTTTGTCCCAAAAGAAAATAAATTGTAGATGGATTTGACAAGAATCAAATAGAACAACTATTTTAAAAATGTGCATGACGTACTAATCCCAAACCACTGAAAATTTAAAAGTTCCCATAGAATGGTAATATTCAGAGCAAAGCCGCGAGGGATTAGCCGAGCGGTCTAAGGCGCTGCAGTCATGGGCTGTGCGGCTGGTCCCGGCGGAGGTTCGAGTCCTCCCTCGGGCATGGGTGTGTGTGTTTGTCCTTAGGATAATTTAGGTTAAGTAGTGTGTAAGCTTAGGGACTGATGACCTTAGCAGTTAAGTCCCATAAGATCTCACACACATTTGAACATTTTATTCAGAGCAAAAGGATATACGAAACTGAAAAGATGTGAACCTATAAGGCAGAAAAAAAATGTGTGTTATGCGAGATTGTTAGTAATAGGGTGGGACACCTGATTAAATAAAACAACAAATTAATCAACTTGGAAAATAATATTTACATTGGCATAGATAAATGAACAGTTATTCATTACTGGCACTTACACAGACAGCAAGATGTTGCACACAGAAAAAAAGAAGGCAAAAGAAAAGAATATTTCGAATGGAAGGAGGCAGTTGCCAAGAGAAAGTGAAAGCTTCAAAAATTGTTTCCTCACAGCGTACAATTTAAGCAGAAACAGAAACATGGTAGAATCTGTTGAATTAAATAACTCTTAGAAATGTCTTTAAGAGGATGTGATGAGGTATAATGAATAGCATTCCAAAACTTTGTCGAATGTCTGCGTAGTCAGTGAAACAAATACTAACAAAGAGATAGAGGGGCTGGCCAGTACTTACCTCAGCTCAGTATAGCCGATAGATGCACAGAACAGACCAGAAAATTTTTATCCTAGCTTTCGGAACTTTGTTCCTTCAACAGGGAGAAGAGAGGGGGGGAAATAGGGAAGAAGGGAAAGTGGATTCAGTTACTCACAACCCAGGTTATGAACCAACAGGTGAAAGGTAAACAGGAGGGTGGCTGCACTGAGCTGAGGTAAGTACTGGCCAGCCCCTCTATCTCTTTGCATAGTCAGTGATAGTGACATAAACACGCACAATGATTACTAACCATAAAACTAATGCCAAATAAAATGTACGCAAAATCACTTATAAAATGACAGTGGAAGAAGACAAGTCTGTGAAAATTGGAACAATATAATTTTTCTACTTCACAGGATATTTAGACAGACAAAATGTGAACTGTAAACTAGTTCCTCTCAGCGATGTACAATATATTCACCAAAATTATTATAAACCACATGGAAAAGCAGGATGGATTTTAATCCAACACAGGATGAAGCTGGTGTGGTAGAATGGCCCAGTTGCATATCATGAATGAAATTTATAGAATGGAGCAGTGAGTATGAGATACCAATTTCTAGGGGTTCTTTGTGATTGAGAAAGCCTTTGAGCAGGTTTTATCAAAATGTTTACTAATATCTCTTGAAAAATAAAGCATTGGTCAAATCATATGTTAAAATACTGAAGAACAAACACAACACTGCTACAGATGTCATTAAACTTCATTTAGATACTGAGAAATCCAGAATTGATAAAAAGATCTGGCAAGGAGGTTACATATCACAAAACTGTCCTCAGCAGACCTTGTAGTAGTCTTTAGACACTAACTTGGGAAATGGAAAAGAAATACTTGTTAATGAAACCATGATGATGATGATCTTCATTTCAGCGATTACTTTGTTGCCACTCTCCACATTACTCTAACTTGCGCAAGCCTCTTAGTCTCTGCACTACTACCGCAATGTACATCCAGTGGAACATTGTTATTGTTGTGTAGCTTGGGTCTCCCCTCTTACTTCTCACAACATTACTGACTTTTCATTTATGCCTTAGAATGTGTCCTGTCAGCCAGTCCTTTCTTTTAGCAAAAGTGTGCCATAAGACTCCTAGTTTCATTCAACCACCCAGCCAGTGATCATCATGCAATGATATGGGATTTGTCATCATAATACAATGAAAATAAGTAGTTCCAGTACACATGCGTATTGAATATATTAATACCTGTATGTTTTATGAGGGTTTTACCTTAAATGATTTAGAAAATACACAAACTGTAAATCAAAATGTAAATGGAAATGGTAGTATGGTGTCAGTGGCTGGGAGTTCCCAGGGGGGAAGTTGGGCCATCAAGTGCAAGTCTCATTGAGTGCTACGCCACAGTGGGTGAAATGATGATGAAGATAGCACAACACCCACTTCCTGAGGGGAGAAAATCTCCCGCCCCAGCCGGGAATTGAACCTGGGCCCACATGCGTGGCATTCCAATGTAAATCAGAATGGCCGGCCAGAGCAACTGCTTCGTCCCAAAGATGTAATCTGGGTGAACAACTGCACTGTCTCAATTGGTTGGCCCCTATTGTACAATGTTCTTTTGATCAGACACAATTTGCACCAAATATCTTATAATACAAAACATAATTTTATACTGCACCATGGTACACACAATGGATATCTACTGATGACTCTAGGACCAGGGAAATGCAAGTCTGCATATCTTCCCTTCAGTCCATCAGGAAAACTTGAGTCAGTATTCCTTCTGATGCATGAGATGTGAGCTCAGCAGAATGACAAAGACACTTCTACCATTTACTGTTGGTACTGGCACATTTACGTGTAAAACCATTACGTTGTGATTATGTATTGTAATGTGATATGGTGTTCTAGTCCACTCTTCTTCCTCCTCCTCCTCCTCCTCCTCCTCCTCCTCCATTGGCACTACATCCCAGGAAGGGACTGGGCCACCTTGATCACTTTCCGCCATTCCTCTCTGGACTTCGCAGTACACCTCCAGTTATGGCAACCAACTTATGCAGTGTCTTCTGCAACCTCATGTCCCTTTAACAGTGCTGTGTCATTGTCCATTTTCCATTAATCAGTTCGGCTGGTATCTGAACAGGTTAGCCACTTGCCCAACCCCCAACTTGGAGGACCAAGTTTACTCCTTTAGGGAAGTTGGCTTCACTACACCTCTAGAGCCCTCTCTGCCCCATGTTGTGGGACGCACCTTGTCTGGCACCTCTGTCAAGACCTCTCTGTCTTGGGTGATCCTGCCAGTAGCTATGCTGCCACTGGTACAGCTCTTGACTCCGACACAAGACGCAAACCCTCCCATCTGACACTGAAGGTGCCTCCAACAAGTCGGCATCCACTAGGAAGGCTTAGTGCCTACTCTTGAGTATTCTAAATCATCTTTCATTGTGTTACATGCACTACTTATAAAGTATGTTTTAGCTGCATTTTAAATAGACATATTTTAGTAAATCTTCATTAGTTAATCATCATAATTCTTCTGTAGCACCAAATTTCAAAAACATCTACCTTAAAGGATTGATTGCATAGCCTGTTCTTTTATTTTGAAATAAACACTTTATTTTGTTATTGAACCCCTTTTGTCATTATCAGCCTACTTGACAATAAAAATTGTTATGCTTTCATTCTGATGTATTCCACATATGAGTGTAGGGGAAAGCAACATGTAATTACATTCCTAATAAGAGTTTCAGGCAACCATAGTATGTACAGGCATGACTATCACATATTGAAGTCTAACACCAAAGCAAATTTCTGGATGGATAATGTAAAAAATAAAGGGAAGCCAGCCGACCGCTGTGTCAATGTTGTAGGACAGTTCGGTAGAGTGTAAATACACTTTGTTTAAAGGAGACCACTTACCAAAAAGCAGTAACATTGAGTCATCAATAGGCACATACAAAAAAAAGAAAATTTGCTTGCATTCAGAGTGATCCATTTTCAAGTTAGAGTAAAATACACTTGACTATGTCCCTACATCGTGCTGGCTTGGTGAACACTGCCAGTCCTGCATTTTGGCAGGTGGACTAGGTTGTGACATGGGTAGTGTTAGGTGGAGGTGGAGGGGGGGGTCAGGGGGGAAGCAGGGAGAAGGATTGGGGGGGGGGGGGCTAGTGATCCAGAGGGAGGCAACTGGTTTGTCTGCTGGGAATGCAGGAGGGAGGGGTGGCAGGTACACAGGATAGGCGTGTGAGGCAGGATCGTCAGGGATGGTGGGGAGTGGTGTATGCTGAAGGTTACATGAAGTGGTATGGTGTGATGTTGTTTTTGTTGTGGTCTTCAGTCCTGAGACTGGTTTGATGCAGCTTTCCATGCTACTCTATCCTGTGCAAGCTTCTTCATCTCCCAGTACCTACTGCAACCTACATCCTTCTGAATCTGCTTAGTGTATTCATCTCTTGGTCTCCCCCTACAATTTTTACCCTCCACGCTGCCCTCCAATACTAAACTGGTGATCCCTTGATGCCTCAGAACATGTCCTACCAACCGATCCCTTCTTCTGGTCAAGTTGTGCCACAAACTTCTCTTCTCCCTAATCCTATTCAATACTTCCTCATTAATTATGTGATCTACCCATCTAATCTTCAGCATTCTTCTGTAGCACCACATTTCGAAAGCTTCTATTCTCTTCTTGCCCAAACTATTTACCGTCCATGTTTCACTTCCATACGTGGCTACACTCCATACAAATACTTTCAGAAATGACTTCCTGACACTTAAATCTATACTCGATGTTAACAAATTTCTCTTCTTCGGAAACGCTTTCCTTGCCATTGCCAGTCTACATTTAATATCCTCTCTACTTCGACCATCATCAGTTATTTTGCTCCCCAAATAGCAGAACTCCTTGACTACTTTTAAGTGTCTCATTTCCTAATCTAATACCCTCAACATCACCCGACTTAATTCGGCTACATTCCATTATCCTCGTTTTGTTTTTGTTAATGTTCATCTTATATCCTCCCTTCAAGACACCATCCATTCCGTTCAACTGCTCTTCCAAGTCCTTTGCTGTCTCTGACAGAATTACAATGTCATCGGCGAACCTCAAAGTTTTTATTTCTTCTCCATGGATTTTAATACCTACTCCGAATTTTTCTTTAGTTTCCTTTACTGCTTGCTCAATATACAGATTGAACAACATCGGGGAGAGGCTACAATTCTGTCTTACTCCCTTCCCAACCACTGCTTCCCTTTCATGTCCCTCGACTCTTATAACTGCCATCTGGTTTCTGTACAAATTGTAAATAGCCTTTCACTCCCTGTATTTTACCCCTGCCACCTTTAGAATTTGAAAGACAGTATTCCAGTCAACATTGTCAAAAGCTTTTTCTAAGTCTACAAAAGCTAGAAACGTAGGTTTGCCTTTCCTTAATCTTTATTCTAAGATAAGTCTTAAGGTCAGTATTGCCTCACGTGTTCCAGTATTTCTACGGAATCCAAACTGATCTTCCCCGAGGTCGGCTTCTACTAGTTTTTCCATTCGTCTGTAAAGAATTCGTGTTAGTATTTTGCAGCTGTGGCTTATTAAACTGATAGTTCGGTAATTTTCACATCTGTCAACACCTGCTTTCTTTGGGATTGGAATTATTATATTCTTCTTGAAGTCTGAGGGTATTTCGCCTGTTTCATACATCTTGCTCACCAGATGGTAGAGTTTTGTCAGGACTGGCTCTCCCAAGGCCATCAGTAGTTCCAATGGAATGTTGTCTACTCCGGGGGCCTTGTTTCGACTCAGGTCTTTCAGTGCTCTGTCAAACTCTTCACGCAGTATCATATCTCCCATTTCGTCTTCATCTACATCCTCTTCCATTTCCATAATATTGTCCTCAAGTGCATCGCCCTTGTATAGACCCTCTATATACTCCTTCCACCTTTCTGCTTTCCCTTCTTTGCTTAGAACTGTGTTTCCATCTTAGCTCTTGATGTTCATACAAGTGGTTCTCTCATCTCCAAAGGTCTCTGTAATTTTCCTGTAGGCAGTATCTATCTTACCCCTAGTGAGATAAGCCTCTACATCCTTATATTTGTACTCTAGCCATCCCTGCTTAGCCATTTTGCACTTCCTGTCGATCTCATTTTTGAGACGTTTGTATTCCTTCTTGCCTGCTTCATGTACTGCATTTTTATATTTTCTCATTTCATCAATTAAATTCAATATTTCTTCTGTTACCCAAGGATTTCTACTAGCCCTCGTCTTTTTACCTACTTGATCCTGTGCTGCCTTCACTACTTCATCCCTCAAAGCTACCCATTCTTCTTCTACTGTATTTCTTTCCCCCATTCCTGTCAATTGTTCCCTTATGCTCTCCCTGAAACTCTGTACAACCTCTGGTTCTTTCAGTTTATCCAGGTCCCATCACCTTAAATTCCCACCTTCTTGCAGTTTCTTTAGTTTTAATCTACAGGTCATAACCAATAGATTGTGGTCAGAGTCCACATCTGCCCCTGGAAATGTCTTACAATTTAAAACCTGGTTCCTAAATCTCTGTCTTACCATTATATAATCTATCTGATACCTTTTAGTGTCTCCAGGGTTCTTCCATGTATACAACCTTCTATCATGATTCTTAAACCAAGTGTTAGGTATGATTAAGTTGTGCTCTGTGCAAAATTCTACCAGGCGGCTTCCTCTTTCATTTCTTAGCCCCAATCCATATTCACCTACTACGTTTCCTTCTCTCCCTTTTCCTACACTCGAATTCCAGTCACCCATGACTATTAAATTTTCGTCTCCCTTCACTATCGGAATAATTTCTTTTATTTCATCATACATTTCTTCAATTTCTTTGTAATCTGCAGAGCTAGTTGGAATATAAACTTGTACTACTGTAGTAGGTGTGGGCGTCGTATCTATCTTGGCCACAATAATGCGTTCACTTTGCTGTTTGTAGTAGCTTACCCGCATTCCTATTTTCCTATTCATTATTAAACCTACTCCTGCATTACCCCTATTTGACTTTGTGTTTATAACCCTGTAATCACCTGCCCAAAAGTCTTGTTCCTCCTGCCACCAAACTTCACTAATTCCCACTATATCTAACTTTAACCTATCCATTTCCCTTTTTAAATTTTCTAACCTACCTGCCCGATTAAGGGATCTGACATTCCACGCTCCGATCCGTAGAACGCCAGTTTTCTTTCTCCTGATAACGACATCCTCTTGAGTAGTCCCCGCCCGGAGATCCGAATGGGGGACTATTTTACCTCCAGAATACTTTACCCAAGAGGACGCCATCATCATTTAATCATACAGTAAAGCTGCATGCCCTCAGGAAAAATTATGGCCGTAGTTTCCCCTTGCTTTTAGCCGTTTGCAGTACCAGCACAGCAAGGCCATTTTGGTTATTGTTACAAGGCCAGATCAGTCAATCATCCAGACTGTTGCCCTTGCAACTACTGAAAAGGCTGCTGCCCCTCTTCAGGAACCACACACTTTGTTCGTAACAACAGTTTGGTTTTGGCCATTCATCCATGTTGACGGTTGGTTGGTAGTCATACCAACATAATAAGCTGCTTAGTGTTTTCAGCAGATTTAGTTTATGACATGACTGCTTTCAAAAGTGACCTGCCCCAGATTGGGTTAATATAAGCCTGTGACAGAACTAGAGTAGAAAGTGTTGGGTGGATAGAGTGAGCCGGTCTCACACCTTGCCTACCACAGGGCTGTGATCCCTGTGGTAAGGGATTGGGCGTGGCATAGGTGTGTGTGGTGCAAAGAAATGCAGAACAGAAACAGCTCTTTAGTAGCTTTTGAGCTCTTGGTCATATGTAAAACAGAAAAAGTGCAACCCCGTGATGGTTTTGTCATTGTATTGGCATACATCACATGAAATGAATTGTTTATTTTGTAATAAAATAACAGCCTATGCAGGAAAAGATTTCATTAGAAATATTTACAGAGACTGTGGACCATTATGCACAAACGGAAAGCTTCTACTTTCTTCTTCTATCACCAAAATTTCACTTCCATATGAGGCTACATTTCAGAGAAATAGTTACAGAAGAGAGTTTCTAACACTTAAATTTATATTTGATGCAAACAAAGGTCTCTCTTTTTAAGAAACACTTCGCTTGCCATTGTCAGTTTGCATTTTATATCCTTTCTACACTGGACATAGTCAATTATCTTGCTGCCCGAATAGCAGAACTAGTCTATTTTTATTGTCTCATTTATGAATCTAGTTCCCTGGCTATCACCATATTTAAGGTACTACACTGTGTGCATTGTTTTACTGCTCATGACATTCATTTTATAATCTTTCTTCAAGATCCTGTCTACAGTGTGCAACACATCTTCCAAGTTCTTTACCTTATATGACAGAATTACAGTGTCCTTGGCAGACCTTGTAATGGTACTTTGACTTCCGCAAAGTTATAATTTACGATCGTGCACACAGAAGAGCGCTGTGCCAGCGACCGATTTTATAAATAATTTTGTTCTTTTTTTTTTTACTTTTGCGTAGGTTTTTTGTTTTTTAAGAACTAATTGATGTCTCTCTCTCTGGTCTTGATACAAAAGACGTGTATTTTTCCGCGATGTGTTGAATGTGCTTTTCGGTGGGAATTAAAATTACATTACAAAGCGAGGTTGTTTCAATAGCTAATGAGGAGAAGATAATAAAAGGTAACACTACAACCTCAGCTTTTTTGTTCCTTTTTTCTGAACTTTTAATTCCCTTTCTGAATTTCTTCTTGGTTTCCTTTACTGCTAGCTAATTTATACAGAGTGAACACGCTAATATGGGCAATAGATTGGCAACAACTTCATCTTATTGCATTAACAGTTTCTGCTCACCTTTCATGTCTTTCCACACATGTGTTTGCAGTCTGGTTTCTGTACAAGTTGCAAATAACCTTTCACTTGCTGTATTTTATCCCTGCTGCCTTCATGACTTCAAAAATATATTGCAGTCAGTGTTGTCAAAAGTAAAGAAATTATATTGACTCCAAATGAAATGACAGTGATACATAAAACATACACACATTTGTACAAAAGTGAAAACTCCTCTACAATCTACAAGGACCCCTTGTTTAGGTTTTCTATATATCTGGATAATCTCATTTCTCAGTGTCAAACAAAGTGAAGCACCCAGAAGAGGAGAAAGAATAAAATGAAACTTCATAAGTCGAGAGGGTACGTGATATTATTTACAAAGAACTTCGCAGTATGGGCCTACTTATCAGTATGACTCCCTCCCACCTAGGTCTGGGATGCATCCATTGATTTGCGTGGGAAGGGTACCATAAAGCCATTGTATAATATACTGAGGCAAGCTGGCCCACAGCTGTTGTACCTGTCCATTGTATCCTGGATACTGACACCGGGACAAAGTCGATGTCCAAACTGATCCCACACATGTTCTATCAGGGAATCTTGCTGCCCATTGGAATACCTCATCACCCCATCACCACTACCAAAATACTGTTGCATGGGAGGTAACACCTGAGGATGCAGGATGTTCCTGACATAATGTGCCATCAGAGGCTCTTCAGTCTCTACCAGCCATTACCTGAAGTCATACCTGATGGCTTCCCATACTATGATGCCAGGAATAACACCACTGTGCCTCTGCAAAACATTGGAAAAAATGGGACTTCTCCCCAGATTAGTGCCATACTCATTGACAGTAGTCATCCAGGGTAGTGCAGAACAGCAATTCATCACTGAACAAAGTGTAACGCCATTCACCAACAGTCCATGCTTCCTCTCATGGCACCACTCCAGACACAGCCGTTCATGTTGTGGTGTTTATGGGCACTTACTCATGGGATGGTAATTCCCCAGCTGTGCTGCTGCTAGTCTCTGACTAGTGGTGTGGGATGACACAGAATGTTGTAGGGAGTCCATTACTCATTTTTGGATGGTAGGTGCATAAGTATCTGGATTGCATTGTACTTCATGCACAGTATGTGATCCTCTCTTGTTGTTAGATGTGGTCGGCCAGAATCTTGACCTTGTGTATGCTCACACTCATGTTCAGATGCAGTCCAGTATCAGACCACTGTCACATCAGAGTGCCTAACACATCTGGATACTGCCCAGTTCAACCAGATGGTCAAATGAAGACCCACTGTGTCAGGTGCTGATAATGCTGTCTTACATGATTACATAGCATCGGAATGTCCTCCACAGTGATGACACAACATGAACTATTTGTGCCACTTACCTGGGTCGACGGACCAATGATGTAAATGTGTACAAACTTAGATTGAAATCCAACCATGTCTTCTGAGTGAGTTAGTGTAGTTTTTTTTAAAATCATTTCTATATTAATTCCAATGTCTTTTCTGTTATCCTTGGCCATGTCTGCATGTGCATTCCCAGTTCTAGTACATTCCCATCTGTTATGGCCACTTCATCAGTTTACCAAGTCAATAATTGCTTGAAGTTTTATTTCTTTTGTTACTTGTTCTTCCAAGGCAGTTGAATTTTTATTTCCTTAAACTTGCTTAAGTTCAAACATTTCAGCTGCTTTCTTGTAACTTCTTGAGTTTCTAACCGCATGTCATTATTACTGGGTTACTTTCACTATGAGCTGTGTAACTCTCCCAATTAAGTATGAAATATGGTCTGCAATCTGCCACAGGTTAGTAGAACAGCAAAAGTAGAACTGGATACACTAACAGCAGTGTGAAACTAACAATATTTTGGTCATGAAGCAAAAAAATAAATAAAATCCAAAAGAGACTGTTCCATAAACTGTTTGACAGTGCTACACTACAATAGGTCCCCAGGAAAATTTTGAAGATCCTGTAGAAGTGCTGTGGTAAAGATTGGAAATCTGCAGAAGAGCTTGAGACTCACTGGCACGAAAAGCAAAATTCGTCCTTCTGAAGCAAGACAATCATTGTGTTTGAATGAACATGCCCTTTGAGAATGGATTCATTATCGTGTGCAATGAGTACATTCCAGTTGTAATTTTAGTCTTGGAGCATAGCACAAAACATAGTCAGATTGTGAGTACTTGCTTATGTTGTCCCAGCAATTGTTGAGATTCTGGAATATGTCACCATATATGCCAATGTATCTCTGTTCCATGAAGCCAAAATTGGTGTGCAAGAGTAATCTGGTTGCCCTTGGTTTGTTCTTCTGTCTAATTGTTCAATGGGAGCATGTTGACTGGCCACCATACTCTTATTTTTATTGAAGTTTAACTCTGATAGTGGCTTGCAGAACTCCACACTTCATATAGCATTTATTGATACACAGTTTTAAGAGTTTGGGTACCTTATTTGGTGAGGACATGGCATCTGCAAAACTTCACAATTGTTAAATGTCCTCAGATGCCTAAATGGGAAGGCTATCATCCCATCAGCTGCAACAAATATGGTGTGATAAGTTGATTAGTTCATAACACAGAAAATTATTCTGCAGAGAAGAGCTCTTTTTGAGACTCTTTACACAATAGCCATAGCAAAAACCATTAAGCTTAAGACAGTACAGGGTGGCCATAATACAACTTTCTCCACTTGAGAGAGCCCCCATGGAAGAGCTAGAAGGTAGGATAGTGAAACTGCGTGGAAACAGTTGAAAGGACATGCATAAAAGAAATAACAAATAAATTGTTGAAAGTAATACATTTTAATTTCCACATGAGAGGATAACATTCATTAATCGCATACCATGTTCATATTCCAGGTTATAAACGTTGCTCAATGTGACAACCATCTGTATCCACGACATCCTGAAACTGCTCTAGATTGTCAGGCTGTAGGGAAATGTCGGTTGACAATTCTAGCATTTCCGAAATGGCGCTTCAGCAGCTGCTTAACTGGATTTTGCAATGTGCGGAGGTGTGCCATCTTGCATAAAAAATGATCTCATCCACACATCCATGCTGTCGGAGAGCTGGAATGATGTGGTTGCACAAAAGACACTAATTCTGCTTACCAGTGACTGTACTGGTAACAGGACTGGAAGCACCTGTGTCTTTGAAAAAATATGGCCCTGTGATAAATGATGCTGTAAACCTGCACCACACAGTGGCCTTGTCAGGATGAAATGGTACTGGTTGATTTGCGTGTGGATTTTCTGTTGCCCGTATTTGACAGTTCTGTGTGTTAACATATCTTGGGTGATGGAAGTGGGCTTTGTATGGCCACAAAATCTTCCGTGGCAGTCGTTGTCCACTTCCGTGTGAGCAAGAAATTCTAAAGCAAAGATCTCTCTTGCTTGCAGGTCAACAGGAATCAACTGGATAGCAAAGAAAGATGTCTTGTAGGATTTCACGCATTGCGCTCACGGGTATGTTCAATGTTCGGGCAATTCTCCATGCACTATTGTTTGCACACCACCATTTGTCTCCTCCTGCATTGCTGTGGCCACTGGTTCCACTGATGTCGAATCAATTCGTTTCCTCCCTCTACCAGACTGCACACCAAAAGAGTCTGTCTTTTGGAATTTCGGAATAATTTTCTTGAGACCATTGCAGTCATCGGACCAACACCTTTTTTCAAACCCTTCATTGTCCGGAACTTGTGCAGAGCAACGTTTGCACACTCATCATTCTTGTTATACAGCTTTACAAGCAGAGTACAAGCCTGCATTGAGACAGTCATGGCGAACGTTGCAGATGTGAAAAGAGGAAAAGCCATGTACCTGGTGTGTTTGTACCAACTTCAAAGAGTCGTGTGCATGACAGGTGTTTTCATTTACGTGTTCTGACACATACAGCGCCATCTATTGATCAATTTTCACACTATTTTTTCTTCTGCCATACATTTTCCCTCTTCTCCAATAATAGTCCGTTGTAATTTGATGTCATTCTGACCAGTGGTGGTGTTTCTACAGCATTCTGAAATTTTAACTTTAATTATAATCACCCTGTATCAGAGCTCCATTACTCCTAGTTGATCTACTTCTGCTGCAGAGCGAGCAAATTTTAAGCCTCTGGGATCTTCAGATTTTGGCTGAGATTGGCTGAAGTGATGCATTTGACATCGCTCATGCTGTGAAAAGTTTTCCAGTCACTAATAGTGGAGACAATGAAATCGAGATAGTTGAGTACATATTGCCAGCGTGATAAACTTGGGCAGTCTCTTCAATGTAGCAACAATTGATAGATCCAGCTGTTCAGCTTTTTTACATTCCCTGAATGGAGGACCTTTTATATACTGCAGAACACCAACAGTGCCAGATAATTTCTGCTGCTGCTCCATAACACAAGTGAAGTCCCAGTGCTGGTAGCTGGTAGAAATGATGAATTGCTTTTGAACAAGTATGTCAAGGCAATATTGTTGGTTGAGCCACTGACCATTGTCTAATAATATCAGCTAAAATAGGATTCCACATTTCACTTAAGGCCCTTGTATCTATAATGTTATCTGCCAGTTTAACTTTGATTGATTCCTTTTCATACACAGCCCAATAGTGAGATGCAGGGGCAACTATCTGTCTCTTTCAACATACACCGTTCTGTGTCCCTTTGTTTGACAATGCTCCACCATTGCAGATTTATGAGATTGTAGTAACTGAGCGTGGCAGTGGTGCTCAAAACGTGTTTTGGAAACAGTGAATTGTCTGAATGGCAGGAGACTTGGTAAATGCTGGACTTCCTCAATCCTAGACAATATTTTATCAAGCCAAGGGACACTCTGACAGATGAAATATAGTTTTAATATTAAATCTCCTTAAAACCCTTCCTATCTTTGAAGATGTGTGCCCCCCCTGCCCCATCAACCCACTACCCCCACACAGTATCTGGGAGGACAGTAACTGATGTGATCTACATTGATCTTCTGCTGGTCCAAACTCTCTAAGAAACAAGTGACCTGTTTGTCAATGTAGCCATTTTGTGTGAACATGAGCTTGAGGTGTTCTTAAGTCAAGATTTCAAGCTTTCTGGGTCCGGGAAGGTGTAAGCCCTCCTTGCGTGTGTTTGTACAGCAGACAAGTGTATAAAAATATATTAGTCCATGTGCAGATCTTCAATGCAAAAAAGTACAATTTTCAACTTGGCCATTTCTGATTTTCACCTAATTTGGTATGTTTGCTGTACATGGTGAGAGAATGATAAAGGCCAAATTACAGAATTGCAGCACAACTACACAACAGAAGTTACGGCCACCCGAAGTTCTGAAAATGTGTGTTGAAAAAATAACACTGCTGACAGGAACGGCTGTAATTTCTGTTCCAATAGAGACGCAATAGTGAAACAGGTAAATTTGGAAATGACTGGGAAAAGGCTTTTAAATGCTACCCAATGTAACCATACTTAAACAATGTACACAGTTCACCTTGAATACTTCAAAACATGTCACGATCATACAAAACAATCAAGTTGTAATGACATTTGTATTAGCTGATATAAATTAATACGTACCGCCATGTGATACAATAAAGCAATACAAACTGCAACAAAATGACATAAACTACTGAAAAACATTTTCACTGTTAAAAAAAATGACATGATAGTAGCACCTAGTAAGGCAGCAATGTGAACAGGCAAATAGCAAGCATTTTTAATTTGACTAATTACTGGTCAGCTTGCGAGGTGAACAGGCTAATAACAAGCATTTTTATTTTCACCACTCACCGTTAAGCAGGCAATCTGAAGAGGCCAATAGCAAGTATTCTTGTTTCGAATAATTACAGGTAAAGTTGTGAGGCGAATTTTTATTTTGACCAATCACATGTAATCTTTCAAAAGGAACAAGCCAGTAGCAAGCAGTATTGTTCCCTGACTGTTAAGTCAGAAGATAGGAAACTGTGTGAGTGAAGTGTTTTCGTTCAAAGCTTGGATGACATTGTGGATACTACATGTGCAGAGGAAGTTGTAGCAAAAGTGTTGTTTTTTGTGCCTTTACAAATTTACCAGGTGAAGATGGCGTTTGATGGGATTGTGTACTGCTGTAACTGCCTCAGGGAAAATAGACACAACATATGCAAGAAAAGTCTATGTAAAGTGTAAATGTTGATGGTTGGTAAGATCAGTGGCACAATGACAGACCGCAAAATATGTGACAGGCATAGGAAAAAATTAACAAGGGCCCATCCCAAGTACATTGAAACAGATAGGCATCGGTTGCATTAAATCACAGTCTGTTATCTCTTGGCGAATCCCCAGGAAGGAGAGGAGACAGATAGAAAACATGCACACAGAAAAAGTTTGAGAAAGTTTCAGAGGTACTCCAAACTAAAGAAAACATACACACAGAAAAAGCTTAGTGTCAGAGGTACTTCAGAGTAAATATGTACCCAGTGTTGGAGAAAAAGTGGAGGGTGAAACAAATTCGGAATGTGAAATTATAACACAATTGAAAGAGAGTACTAGCACCATAGGCAGTGAGAAGATCCAGATGTTGACACTTCTTCCAAAAAGTTGGAGCATTCGAAGAATTGAAATTTAATTTGGGGCCTCAAAACTATTTATTGAGAAAAGTAAAATAGTTTGTCAAAGTGGTTTCTTAGCAACTCCTATTCCAATACCTAGCTGTGTCCTAAGGGAACTCATTTTGAACTGTGTCATCGAATTTTGTAACAGAGAATAGATGAGCCACTGTTTGCCTGGGGAAAAAGGCTTTTGTTACTGTCGAGGAAATGGTTCCAGGGTTGATGAGTAAAAATAATTGGTGTCGGGGAACCTGAATAACCTTCATAAAGTATTCAGAGATATACGTCCAGGGCTGACAATAGAATTATCAAAATTTTGCCACTTATGATCCAAGTATTGTGTGCTGGCTGGTGCGAATGGTACCCAAAGCGTGTGTTTGTAGTATTCACCAAAATGTGAAGTTCATGTTGGAATGTTGCAGATGGAAAGAGTTGACATGTGATGCTGACTGTCAACATGTACAAATACTGCCTGGTGTACATTATATGCAATCCTACACAGCCAAAATATTATATGTCAGCATGTGAAAACTCTCCAGGTACACATTCTTTCACAACATACCTGGGAGAGTTGTTTGATGAAAATAGTATTAATGAAGTAACACACAAACTGCTGACACATACAGACAGAACAACTCTGCACACTCGCTTGTCTTCTGCGGAAGACTTCTTGGAAAACGTCATCAACTAATTAAAAAGCTGTCGCTGCTGCACTCCTTCAAAGTCACCTAACAGTCTGAATTTCTTCAACATGTGAAAGTGACATTTTGTGACAATGAGTACATTGTTATATGTGATTTTGTAGAGAATTATACATTTGTGTTTCACGATGAGGTCCAAGGGTTTCACAGAAATGATGCATAGGCCACTATTCATCCATTTTTTGTTTATTATAGGCATCCAGAAACCCATTTCATTTATCACCACATCAGAATGCCTTAAACATGACACTGTGTGTGTTCATCTTTTCCATCATTATTTGGTTAACTTCATAATATCTCATTTCCATAGAAAACACTAGTAAATTTATTAGTTCTCAAATGGTACTGCAGCCCAGTATAAAAACAGCAAGAATATTGCAAACATATCTTTTCATCTGGGCAATTTCAATGTCTGTGCATTTCCTTGCCGCATAACATGGCAGAAGACCATCTTATGGTATCGTTGGTACTATTAGGAGACATCCTGCTAATGCCAGCCTGCAGCGTGTCTAAAACTTTCAGATAATATACCCAGACAGCTGTTGGAATGGTGTTCCAGGAACATTGCACTTGTCATTTTCATTGTACAAAGAAAAAGGGTTGTGGCAAAGAAGTATCTCTCCTGCAAGAGTGGTTTTTGCCAATTTGCACAGTTGCATGTACCTAAAAGTTACACTGCGGTATTCCCACTGGCCATAATAAAATCCGGATGAAGGTTTTCTTCTATTCACCAGACACAAAAAATGAATACCTAACATTGGAACCAACAGTACTCATACCTCAATGATATCATAGGGTTTGTTGCATGGCTTAGATGTGTTTTGAGTGTTAATGAAGATACCAGTGAGGTTATAATTAGCTTCCTATAGCCTCGTTACATTAATCATCTTTTATATACCCTGAGGAACATGACATTTTTACCGTGGGCAAGAATGACATTCCTACACTTGCTGATGTAAGAACAGCAACAGGCTGAATATATGTCATTTCACCAAAAGACACACAAATAGAGTTGTTTTGAAGAGGCGATATTACCCCACCAGGGCAGAGGTCAACGGAGTGCATGCAAAACCTCTTTCCTGGTTTCTTCTGCTAGATCCTCAGGAAGGTTGGGCACTGCTTGCTCCACAGATTGGAAAGGATTCAGTGACCTTCTTAAGAGGGGGGGGGGGGGGGTGTTCTTGGCGTGGGAGCAAAATTTAGGGCTTCCTCAAAACTGATAGCTTGGCTTCATCAAATTCTTCACTAGTAAGATTAATCACAATCCATCGATGTGTGTCATAATCAGATGTCATGGGTCGAGAACAACAGAGTCAAAATTTTGAAGACTGAGAAGTGAACATGCTCCTGTGTACTGAGTCTGAGTGCCTAAGGAGATCAATCCAACAATTCCCTAGATATCTTTAAGAAAAATGAATGTGCCCTGTCATTAAGGCAAAACTAACATGCTTCTTAATATTGTTGCCCATTTTGATTATTAATATAACAAATTAATCTTGCAAATTTAGGTATAATATCTTGGGTACAGGGGCTCCACAGAAAAGCAAGTGCACACAGCATTGTCCCCTTTTTATGTTCATCAAACTTACATATAATTTCAACCATCTCCTCCTTGTAGAAGCTCTCGCTGTGATGAACAGTGGTCTTTGACTCAGCTGACAGTATGTATCGATGTAAGCATTTGATAATGTGTCATCGTTTCAGCCGGCTTTCCTACTGGGTAACTGTATCTTCAGTTGCATTAATGGGCAGCACCAACGATTTATGGCACATGCGCTGTTGGTTTTCCACAGTACATAAAAGGGCTGCAATTCATGGTGTGATCCAGTTCCAGGGAGTTCAACGAACAGTTAATACACCCAATAATAATTTTACAATTGCCAGCTTAATACAAATATATATATATATATTCCTTACTGAGGAAGGAACCAAGTTCTAAAATGTGATTCAGATTTAATAATAGAAGTTAACTCTTCTCATAATTGTTGGATTACCTGGTTCTAAAGTTAGGTCTCACCATCCCCAATAGAACCAACAGCTCTATTGAATACAATGTTCATACTGACCGTAGTATTGATGGAAGTTTTCCTTTTGTGCTATTGTCAGTGAACAAATTACTTCGTACCTTATGTCCAAGCCTGCGTGTTAATGAAGTCATCCTTTGTGCTTTTTCTTCCCCGGATACAGATTAGTGTGTCATGTGTATTGTCATACTCAGAACCAAGCATTCTGTATAAAGGGTGTCCCAAGAGAAATTGCCAGTATTCAGGGAATGATAATTCGAAGCAAAACAGTCGAGTGAAAGTGGACTCTAAAATGCATACCTTAAGAGCTAAGAGCATGATCATTTATTCAGTAGAAGGGATGTGTTCCATAGTATCAAAGTTGAAATAGTGCTCATAGCTCTTAAGGTATTCATTATGGAGCCCATGTTTACTAGACTTTTTTTTGCTTTGAATGATCATTCCTGTCGTATCCCTCAGTATTGACATTCCTCCTGCGACACACTATTTACATATTCTTCGTTTATCCCCTCCCTCCCACTGCCCCCCCCCACCCACCCCCCCCCCCCCCCACCAACTGTTGTGGGCCCCCCTTCCCCTCCCCCCTTGTCTCCTTTTTTTCCCATTAGGTTCCTATCTAGTATGGCTCACTCTTTATATCAACTTATCGCTGTAGGCTTTAAAGAATCAACTATAATGATTTATTCCTTACTCTCCACAAATCATTCTTATTTTGAACAGGACAAAACAATTCAGAGAATGTTATGCATTACCACACTTGTCTTCATATCTGTATGTGTAAGCTGGAGCCATCTACTAATTATACCATTCCTCATGTGGTGTTCACCATACCTTTAGGATCTGGGACTAACTGGTAGCCATTTCACAGCAAGTCTTCCTTCATATGGAAGTATTTCTGCCAAATTTTGTCTCCATTTGCTCCTGTCCTATACAGCATTCTTGTGGAAACAAGTAAAAGTTTCCATATTGTGCCAAGCTCTTTCTGACAAGTTTCTAATCAGAAAAATAATCTTCGTGGCCAGTTACCATGCAGAAGAAAGGAATTTGAATTATTGCCAGTCTTTTATGTGCCTTTCAACTGTAGTCTTTAATTAAGATTCGCAAATCCCTTATCAGCTCTAAAAGTGCTTTCCTGCTACCGTCAATAAGTTTATTTTTGCTTCCACTTTTGTGTTTAACATAAGTCATTTCCCACAAACTGTATATTTAGTAATCCAAAATTGAATAATATAATTGGATGGATAAAAAAGCTACTCACCAAACAGCAGCAGAACACACACTTAAACGGAGGTTATAATTAGGTAAGTTTTCAGAGCCATGCCACTGGTTGATAACTTGGTGGTAGTCATGCCAATGTAAAACACCAAACTAACCACTGTTTGGCCTTTTGCATCGGTATGACAAATAGCAGTTTATAAATTAGGATGAAAGGGCATAGGCAGAAGGTGTATACTGCCAACATGTAATATTATGTTGCAGAGTATGCACTAAAACATGACAATTGTGACCTCATTGCCTGTTTCACCACATGCACCACTTGGATTCTTCCCCCAGACATCAGTTTCTCAGAATTCTACAGGTGGGAACTAGCACTACAACATGTCCTCGGTTCTCAAAACCCATCTGGCCTTACTTTTGCATTAATTTTTTCTGTTTCAGCATTTCTTCACAGTAACAAGTCTTATCTTCACTCCATTTTAGTTTTCTGCAGCTTTCATTTTCTTGCCTGTCTATTTTTCGCCGCTTTCATTCCCACCTCCGTTACATACAGCGCACTAAGCTTTCCACTTTTATTAACTCATACAATATGTTTAAGCAGTAATGTGTCTTACATATTATCCTGTCTTCCACCTTTGAGCTTTCAGGTTTTCAAATCGCAGCAGGTGCAGTTCCCAACTACAGTCAGTCTTTCCTTGTCATCCTATCTGGTAAGTCTCCTCAGACCCACAGGTCTGGGTGACTTTTGCAAAATTTTCCCCTTTTCCTAGACCTCTCCAATCCTTTTCCTTCATCCCTCTTCCTTCCCCTTCAATCATTCTGCCTGAAGGAGGAGCCACTGGCTCCAAAAGCCTGCCTAATTATAACCTCCTTTCGTATGTATGTTCTGCCACCACTTGGTGAGTAGATTTTTTGATATATCCAACAACATTATTTTGTCAAAAATCCAAAATTGAAGCTATACATAGTGTGTAACAGACTAGCCCCCACTGTCTATGCCAAACTACTTCAAAAGGAGCACCTACAGACTGTTTTGCTCCCTGGCAATAGAGTGTGCGCACTTGCAAGGAGGTATTTATTTTCCACTAAATTTATTAACACTATACAGATTATAGAAATTAGTAACTAATGTAAGAAAGAAACACCCACAAATAGAGTTGTGTAAATCAGCAGTGCATTACATTGCATTGCACCACTTGATGGAAAATTTATTCTTAGTCATCCTGTTGGGTAGTTGTAACATTGAAAGCCCACTTACCATGTCACAAGCACTGCTCACTCTTTAGTTTACAGACAGTTTCTTATTTTGGAGAGTAATGCAAGAGATCTTACCTTTGCCCATCTAAACTACATACTGACTTACCTAACTTTCACTGAAAAGTCTTTGTCTTTCATGCTGTCCTTTCTTATTTCTCTGGCTGTCAGTGTTTGTCTTAAGAAATAAAGCAGTCATAAGCCAGAAGATTTATTCGAACACCTCGGGCTAAACTAAGACTGTCTTCTTTCAATTGCTTTGACCTGGTCTTTCCATTATTTATTAACATTCGTGCCTAGATCTGTATTGTTGGTCCTACAGAAAAGGAGCAGTGTTGGTGGTAAGGACTCTCCCCCAGATACAAGCTCTTTGTTATGTAAAGAAATGTTAATTTAGGTATCACTTTGTCTGATGACTTCTCTTCCATTGCTGAATTTTCCATTATGTTCTATGGGTCATTTTCATAATAAATTTTACTTCTGCCAAGTGCAACAATTATATTTTATTAATGTAGTATTCCCCCCATGAACCATGGACCTTGCCGTTGGTGGGAAGGCTTGCGTGCCTCAGCGATACAGATGGCCGTACCGTAGGTGCAACCACAACAGAGGGGTATCTGTTGAGAGGCCAGACAAACATGTGGTTCCTGAAGAGGGGCAGCAGCCTTTTCAGTAGTTGCAGGGGCAACAGTCTGGATGATTGATTGATCTGGCCTTGTAACATTAACCAAAATGGCCTTGCTGTGCTGGTACTGCGAACGGCTGAAAGCAAGGGGAAACTACAGCCGTAATTTTTCCCGAGGACATGCAGCTTTACTGTATGATTAAATGATGATGGCGTCCTCTTGGGTAACATATTCCGGAGGTAAAATAGTCCCCCATTCGGATCTCCGGGCGGGGACTACTCAAGAGAATGTCATTATCAGGAGAAAGAAAACTGACATTCTACGGATTGGAGCGTGGAATGTCAGATCCCTTAATCGGGCAGGTAGGTTAGAAAATTTAAAAAGGGTAATGGATAGGTTAAAGTTAGATATAGTGGGAATTAGTGAAGTTTGGTGGCAGGAGGAACAAGACTTTTGGGCAGGTGATTACGGGGTTATAAATACAAAATCAAATAGGGGTAATGCAGGAGTAGGTTTAATAATGAATAAAAAAATAGGAGTGCGGGTTAGCTACTACAAACAGCATAGTGAACGCATTATTGTGGCCAAGATAGACACAAAGCCCATGCCTACTACAGTAGTAAAAGTTTATATGCCAACTAGCTCTGCAGATGATGAAGAAATAGGTGAAATTTATGACGAGATAAAAGAAATTATTCAGGTAGTGAAGGGAGACGAAAATTTAATAGTCATGGGTGATTGGAATTCGTCAGTAGGAAAAGGGAGAGAAGGAAACATAATAGGTGAATATGGATTGGGGGGAAGGAATGAGAGAGGAAGCCGCCTCGTAGAATTTTGCACAGAGCATAACTTAATCATAGCTAACACTTGGTTCAAGAATCATAAAAGAAGGTTGTATACATGGAAGAATCCTGGAGGTACTAAAAGGTATCAGATAGATTATATAATGGTAAGACAGAGATATAGGAACCAGGTTTTAAATTGTAAGACATTTCCTGGGGCAGATGTGGATTCTGACCACAATCTATTGGTTATGAACTGCAGATTGAAACTGAAGAAACTGCAAAAAGGTGGGAATTTAAGGTGATGGGACCTGGATAAACTGAAAGAACCAGAGGTTGTAGAGTGTTTCAGGGAGAGCATAAGGGAACAATTGACAGGAATGGCAGAAAGAAATACAGTAGAAGAAGAATGGGTAGCTTTGAGGGATGAAGTAGTGAAGGCAGCAGACGATCAAGTAGGTAAAAAGACGAGGGCTAATAGAAATCCTTGGGTAACAGAAGAAATATTGAATTTAATTGATGAAAGGAGAATATACAAAAATGCAGTAAATGAAGCAGGCAAAAAGGAATACAAACGTCTCAAAAATGAGATCGACAGGAAGTGCAAAATGGCTAAGCAGGGATGGCTAGAGGACAAATATAAGGATGTAGAGGCTTATCTCACTAGGGGTAAGATAGATACTGCCTACAGGAAAATTACAGAGACCTTTGGAGATGAGAGAACCACTTGTATGAACATCAAGAGCTAAGATGGAAACACAGTTCTAAGCAAAGAAGGGAAAGCAGAAAGGTGGAAGGAGTATATAGAGGGTTTATACAAGGGCGATGTACTTGAGGACAATATTATGGAAATGGAAGAGGATGCAGATGAAGACGAAATGGGAGATAAGATACTGCGTGAAGAGTTTGACAGAGCACTGAAAGACGAGTCGAAACAAGGCCCCCGGAGTAGACAACATTCCATTAGAACTACTGATGGCCTCGGGAGAGCCAGTCCTGACAAAACTCTACCATCTGGTGAGCACGATGTATGAGACAGGCGAAATACCCTCAGACTTCAAGAAGAATATAATAATTCCAATCCCAAAGAAAGCAGGTGTTGACAGATGTGAAAATTACCGAACTATCAGTTTAATAAGTCATAGCTGCAAAATACTAACGCAAATTCTTTAGAGACGAATGGAAAAACTGGTAGAAGCCGACCTCGGGGAAGATCAGTTTGGATTCCTTAGAAATGTTGGAACACGTGAGGCAATACTGACCTTATGACTTATCTTAGAAGAAAGATTAAGAAAAGGCAAACCTACGTTTCTAGCATTTGTAGACTTAGAGAAAGCTTTTGACAATGTTAACTGGAATACTCTCTTTCAAATTCTAAAGGTGGCAGGGGTAAAATACAGGGAGCGAAAGGCTATTTACAATTTGTACAGAAACCAGATGGCAGTTATAAGAGTCGAGGGGCATGAAAGGGAAGCAGTGGTGGGGAAAGGAGTGAGACAGGGTTGTAGCCTTTACCCGATGTTACTCAATCTGTATATTGAGCAAGCAGTAAAGGAAACAAAAGAAAAATTCGGAGTAGGTATTAAAATTCATTGAGAAGAAGTAAAAACTTTGAGGTTCGCCGATGACATTGTAATTCTGTCAAAGACAGCAAAGGACTTGGAAGAGCAGTTGAACGGAATGGACAGTGTCTTGAAAGGATATAAGATGAACATCAACAAAAGCAAAACGAGGATAATGGAATGTAGTTGAATTAAGTCAGGTGATACTGAGGGAATTAGATTAGGAAATGAGACACTTAAAGTAGTAAAGGAGTTCTGCTATTTAGGGAGTAAAATAACCGATGATGGTCGAAGTAGAGAGGATATAAAATGTAGACTGGCAATGGCAAGAAAGCGTTTTTCAAGAAGAGAAATTTGTTAACATCGAGTATAGATTTAAGTGTCAGGAAGTCGTTTCTGAAAGTATTTGTATGGAGTGTAGCCATGTATGGAAGTGAAACATGGGCGATAACTAGTTTGGACAAGAAGAGAATAGAAGCTTTCGAAATGTGGTGCTACAGAAGAATGCTGAAGATAAGGTGGGTAGATCACGTAACTAATGAGGAGGTATTGAATAGGATTGGGGAGAAGAGAAGTTTGTGGCACAACTTGACTAGAAGAAGGGATCGGTTGGTAGGACATGTTTTGAGGCATCGAGGGATCACAAATTTAGTATTGGAGGGCACCGTGGAGGGTAAAAATCGTAGTGGGAGACCAAGAGATGAATACACTAAGCAGATTCAGAAGGATGAAGGTTGCAGTAGGTACTGGGAGATGAAGAAGCTTGCACAGGATAGAGTAGCATGGAGAGCTGCATCAAACCAGTCTCAGGACTGAAGACCACAACAACAACAATGTAGTATTTATTTAAATATGTCTGTATGCTGACAGTTTACAGATCTGCTCTCATAACAAAATAAAGTAATTTGGTAGCAGAAGTAGTATGTAATACTTTTCAACCAAATAAGTTTCTAAATAAAAATTATTCAGTGGAATAATAGAAGTTGTGCCAATGAAATTTCTTTCGGTTACTTTCGTATTTGTCAGATGTTTAATATCATTAGGAAAGTAACCAGAGTTGCTTGCAGCATTATTCACGACTTTCTAAACTAATGGGAACTCTTAATTAAGAGTATGAAGGGATTTTTTCTTCTGGTATTGTAGTTATGGATATTATTATTTGTCCCGAACTCTTATGGATTATTTATAACAATTTTATTGTGAGAAAGTATGTAATGTGATGCTGTAGTTAAAATACCTAGCTCCTTAACCAACTGTCTACAAGATAATAGTGAGTGAGTACCCTATACTATTTTTATAGAAAGCTTTTGTACAATGAAAACTTCCACCTTAAGAAAAGAGCTACTAAAAATTCATAATAAATTATTGAACGAAAATAGGCAAAAAATATTCACTTGTGGATTTGTGTCTGATCAGTGCTTGTCACAAAGTGCAGGAATTATTGAACTGGCCTGTTTAGGAAGCTCTAAGGCATATTTCTCTAGTTACATACATGTGCCCAAAATATTGGAATATCCTGTACACATATTATTTACAGTGTTGTCTGTGGCTGTAGGAGTTGGGAATAATTATAATATTTGTGTTAAAACAAAAAAGAACTAATTCTGTTCGATATATATTAAATGGAAGTCCATTTACATGTTAACAAGAGGCCTAATATTGAACCTCATGCAGCTCCATTAAATATGTCTACAGCCCCCCACTCCTACCCCCAAAAAAAGTCCCTGTCTACAATTGTTGAATTTAATTGTGTACTACAATGCCCTTTATTCTTTTGCTCAGAATAAAGTGAGCCACTTGATTTGTTAGCTATACCAGTACTGATAATGTCATAAAATCTTTGTTTTTCTGCTAAAATATTGTGAATTGCATTGTCATATTCCTTGCAAAGATAGAAAATACTGACTGAAACTGTTTTGGTATTTAGTCCTTGCAAAATTTAGTGAATTAATATAAAATAGCGTTGTTGAGCGAACCTTCTGAGATGTAAATTATTATTATTATTATTATTATTATTATTATTATTATTATTATTCCCAAGGCAAGACACTCTGTATAGCATATTAATTTCATTTAAAGTGGTAATTCATACTCATTGCTCCATTTTGTAATTTCACTCACAAATTATGTATGGCCCAATGTTGTTATAGATTACTTCTAGAGCCTGCTTCTTCCTTTGCTTGATTCAGATTCCTTTTTTTTTGTGTAATTTTTGTTAGTACCTTGTATATTACAGATAGGAGAGAGATAAGTCTTTTCTTTTGTGAAATAGAAAATTTACAGTAGGCCTATCTTTCAATTTTTGAGAATTGTCATCTTTGGAAGCCATCCTGCAAACAATTTTGCCAGTTCTGTATGTATTAGTAAGAACTCCGCAAATGCATAGATTATCTCTGTTGTTAATTAGTATGCAAGCTACCAACTTAACTGGTGAAATGTGATATCTGCCCAACTTAAATTATGGGTAAATGTTCATTACATCGTCTTGAAGATTTTTCCAATATGTACAGATCTCTGAGTGAATTCATTTACTATTACCTATTGAAGAGTTACTTATTCATCATTGTCCTGCTTTAATTTGGGCAAGAAACAGTTGGATCATAGGCAGAGTATTCACCAGTACAATGCAGGCTAGTGTACAAAATAGTTATTGTTCTTCAACTTACATTACAATTCTAACTTAAAAGATCAGTCTTGCACTGTTAGGGGACTAGTATGTATGAAGTTAGGAAGGGGCACAGATGAAAGGACATAACCCATCGAGGATAAGGGAAGAGCAAGAAGAGCAACTGCTGCTGTCCACCTCCAAGGAAAATATCTTTGCAAACTGAACCTGCAACCTGCCAGACAGACAGACATAGTTCAAGTAAGACTATTGTTCACTCAGAATGTGGGAAAAATACTTATATACTTAGGATCAGTTCGCTCAATAATGAGGAAAGGGGAGTAAGGAGGGGGAGGGGTGGAGAGAGGCTCACATAGTAGCATGGAACCAAAGTTATCAATAAAGTGAAAGCTGTTTGTGTTACACACAACAAGATTGTGTGCTTGGAAAGTTTATTTTGACCTTTAAACTCTTCGAGTAAGACAGAGACAAATGAATTACAATTAAAATGCCGGTCACACGCTTAACTTGGTAGGGTTCACAAGTTTGTAACTACCCTTTTTCGTGCATCTAAACGAAGTTGTTTCTGAACATTTCCAAAATCTTCACTGTCGCGAGTATCGTATAATACAAGAAACTAATTCATTAGGAGACCTTCTCCAGAGCTGATATTGGCAGCTGATTTTGTAATGTTGAACAATTTGAACTTAATGGCACGCGTAACGATCATAATTGTACTGTGGCTATCATTCGTGGAAGTCGTGTGTAGGCACTTCTTTCCATAGCGTACAGCGAATGCTACTGCCGATAAACAGAAGACCCCACAAATAACACAGCGTAGTCCTCATGTATTCGTTACGTAATGTTTTTAACCTTGAATGTGTTACGGTTTGCAGTAGCCAAGTGGACAAACAGATAAGATTATAACAATTTCCTCCGGTTTTCATGATGAGCCTCTTCACTTTACAATATTTCAGGTAACCGGTAAGTAATGCTCTGTATGCGGTTACACGTCCTTCGTCACGGAAAATTAACCGTGTAAGAAACACGCAAACAAGTGGCCGGTTTGCGTTGCCTAGCGTAAAAAAAAGATGCTGTATGTCTTTATGCTAATGTAGATATTTTAACCATCCAGCATATGCCTATGGCCATTTGTTTGGTGTTGTTAACCTTCCGCTAGTCGTGCCATACGTAACTGCGCCGCAGCTGGGAGGTGTTTTCCAATTAAAAAAAAAAAAAAAAAAAAAAATCGCCAACGTCTGGGCCCGTTGTAAACCCATGAATTAAATAGGAAACAACAAATTTTATGTGAGTGACTAACTTCATTGGATTTTAAAGTGAACAAACAAACGCATAACTTAGAATCCATGCACTTAGACGCGTGCACCTTTGAGGTACGCGCGAAGGTACGAATTGTGTCGCATGCGTCATTGTGTGTGTAATTTTGAATCGAGGCTTATTTTTTTTAATTAGTTTACAATATTTATCATTTAGACAACAAACCGCTGTTTGTAACAGCTAATCGCGATATATATCATGATAGGAATTTTTAATTTTTCCGTTATAACGGTGTTCTCGTCAAGAGATCGCAAATATATTCATCTGTCGGAAAAATCTTGCGAGACTCATATTCTCTTTACATCAGAGATACGTAAATACACTCATTTGACGGATATACCTTGCAAGAGTCACGTTATTGGAGAATCTAGATTAGGTCACTTTATATCTGAGTCCTTTTTCCTGCGCAGTCTGCGTCCTAGTTATGAACTGATAAAGGTTTTTGACGGCTAGTATTTAGTGACTGCTTACTTAGACAACACTGAACAACAAATTTGAAGCGAATGTGTATAAATTGCATGATTTTCAGTTAGTTATGTTTATTTCAGTATAAAATGATACAAAATCATCATGTTCATAAATATTTAGCACTAGTTTTTTGAAAAAAGTAATCTGTATTTTTGTATAAATAACTCGCTAACTAAATATGCATTCATGTTTCAAGATCCAGCATAAGAAATTTTAAGTGAACAATTACTTGAATTATGTTATGTGCTATCCATTTATAAATTTCAGTGCCATTGTGGAAGGACAGAAGTAAAATATTAAGGAAAAATGAAGATAATATTACATGAATGAAAATACTTTTTTAAGTATGCTTTGTACCAGAACTATGTAAAGCATATATATATATATATATAGAGAGAGAGAGAGAGAGAGAGAGAGAGAGAGAGAGAGAGGGGGGGGGGGGGACGTTCCACGTGGGAGAAATATATCTAAAAACAAAGGTGATGTGACTTACCAAAAGAAAGCGCTGGCAGGTCGATAGACACACAAACATACGCACAAAATTCTAGCTTTCACAACAAACGGTTGCTTCGTCAGGAAAGAGGGAAAGAAGAAAGGAAGTGGGTTTTAAGGGAGAGGGTAAGGAGTCATTCCAATCCGGGAGCAGAAAGACTTACCTTATATGTATATATATATCAACTAGTCACAAATGTATATAAAGGATAACAAATGTTAAATGTCCATATGTACTGTATATACAATTACATATTTTGTTCAGAGGTAAATTCAAATGATGACCATTATCGCTTGGCCATACGATTATACAGATACTCGGAAACATCCCATATGACAGTCCAGCAGTAATCGGCTAAAATGGTAGGGCTCCACTTTCCAGCACACCTCTTATCAAATGTGGCAATATCTTGATGAAATTGCTCCACATGCTCATCACTTGCTGCACCACAACCTTTGGTGAAGAAGTCAATATGACTACGTAAGAAATGCATTTTCAATGACATGTTGCAACCAAGTTTTTCATAAAATGACAACATGCTATCTACAATCTCCTTGTAATTTATTGCTCGTTTGTTCCCTGATAACTGTAAACAGACTGTCTTAAAACATTCCCATGCACACTTCTTATCACCTTGTATGGTTCCATCAAAAGTATGGTCTCTAAAAAGCTCTCGAATCTGTGGGCCTACAAAGATGCCCTCCTTTACTTTAGTATCACTTAAGTAAGGGAATTTTTGCCTTACGTAATTAAACACGTCACCATCATCATTCATTCCCTTGACAAAGTTTTTCATGGGACCCAACTTGATGTGCAAGGTCAGGAGCAGAATGTTTTTAGAGTCAACTAGAGGTTCACTCTTAATGTTCTTTATACCTCATTGAAGAGATTTTCTGGTGGGCTATTCATGTCTACTGTAATGAGATGCACGAGCTCGGCGATCCCATTCATAGAGAAAGCAGAAATATTTAGTATACCCTAACTGCATACCTAATAGCAGTGCAACCACTTTCAAGTCACCACAAATCTGCCATTGAGAGTCATTATACTTGATGGCTTCTAGTAAAATTTTCATGTTTTGGTATGACTCTTTCAATGCACACTATCCCCAACTGGAATAGAAGGAAGCTCATTACCAATATGTAAAAGCACTGCTTTTAAGCTCAACTTTGACAAATCAATGAAGAGTCTCCACTCATCATGGTTGTAATTAATACTGAGAAGAGTCTCCACTCATCATGGTTGTAATTAATACTGACCATTTATGTCTACACATGCCACAAGAATATCTTGCATGTTAAAAAAAAGAGTGAATTGTTGCTCTCTTCTGCAGTAGAATGAAACATTTACACTGCTTTCCGGAAAACTGCACTGCTGCAATCTTGATGCTAAAATCTCAGCCTTAGCTTTAGAGAGCTCCAAATCTCTAATGAGATCAGTTAACTTATTTTGAGACAATTTTTGTGGATCATCAGTTGATGATATATTTGGAAGAAACTCTGGATTGTGTGATGTACATGGTTTAGGACATTAAGAATCCCCATCAGAAGTAATCTCATACTCTATCGGTGGTTCAGATATTGGCAATCCTTCCCCGTTTAGAACTGGGCATATGGCAGATGGAATGTTAGGATAGATCACTGTTCACTTCTTAATCTTAGATATTTCCTTCTTGATAGTAACCATGCAAAAGTAGCAGTCACTGACATGGGTCGTTGGCTCACACCATATCATGGACACTGCAAAGGGCATTGAACATCCTTTCCCATGCATCCAATTCCTGAGGTTGCTGACACAAGTGTTGCAGATCACATGTGGAACTCAGGGTTTATCCTGATGACCTATTTTGCACCCAAAATAACAACTGTAAGCTTTTTGAATCAATGGCATTATTCACTGTTTTTGTGAAGCAAATGCCACTTCTCCACACACATAGCAAAATGTGTCAGCACTGTTAACACAAACTCATGGCGTTTTTGTTCACTTCAGTAGCAGTCAGCTTGAACAACTGGTGGTTAATCCGGAAACAAATGTACAAAAATTATTACATGCATCAATAAAGTCACTGAATTTGAAGAGGAAGAAGACAAAAAGATCACTAAAATTGGTATCAAAATGTTTATATCCAAAATATTGCACACAAGTAATACCAGGAACAATAATATAATCCATTGTTACTTGTTGTTATGACTTTGACAGACCATTATAATATTTGATTTTAAACTTAACATAAAAATCTGTATATAATTATATCACAATTATCTCAGCATAATAAAACAGCGTAAAATGAAAACTAGGGCTAATTTTGAATTGTCTTTGTGATATTCGCGATCAGCACATTAGAACTGATAGGAATTGGCTATTTTCGTTAGATTTACATTTTCATTGTTGCACAGTGCAATTAAACAATAACTAGCAACCTGCCCCAGCTCCGCTCAAGGAGCATTAAGTGGCCGGACGACGTGATGGCTTGTCGAGCATAGGATAATAAATTATATACACAAACCTTCTTTGTGAATCAGCCTACCTATTAGCGAAAACCGTTCCCAAATCCCTATAATACTTCCTGACATTAGCCCTCACATACAGACAGAAAAACTCGGTGGGGAACTTTAATTTGGTAATATGTATAGATGCATGCAGCAGCGCTACAATCGTTCTTATTTGCTGTGCTGCATTCTTGCCGTTTGTACGGTACTGAACAATGTAGCCATTTCTGGGCTATCGGGCATTACTTAAGAGTTCTTCAAGGAAAAGAGTCATATATATTGTCGATATTTATGGTACAACAGCACTGTTTTTGACATTGTTACACAACTCTTTAGTGAGCATAACCATGGCAGAAGTTAGAGGCATAACGTCACTGTACTGGATTGAGGCCTTTGCGTCTAAGCTGAGCAGAAAGCTTGAACCATAGACTTTAATGGTTCAATGACAAGATATTCTGAGGCTTCCTGGAGTGCACCCAATATTTACAGGAGTGAAATTTTTTTATATATATTTTTAAGTTTGTCAAGATGGTAGTCTAATGGGAAACAGAGGTGATGTTTTTGTTGCAGTAAACAAGAAACTCCAGTCCACCGAGATAAAAATTCAAGCTGCATGAAAGATGTTTGGGCATGAATTAGTTTCAAGGGTGGGCACAAACTTATAATTTGGACCTTCTACTGACGACCAAACTCTTCCCCAAATGTAACAGGAACTTCAGAATAATCCTCCACTCATTAATACATGTCCCCCAGTCATAGCATCATTATTCGTGGATACTTTAAACATCCAAGTGACGATTTATTGTATGTCTGCTTTCATCTTAGGCTTATCAACCAACGTTTATTTAACAATTTTTCTGACATTTTGCCAGTGCAAGTCGTTGACATTGTCAAATACTCGCCCTCCACTCCAGTGGAGGGTGATTCTGTGGCTATTCCAGACACCCATGACGGCAAAACCTCAGAAAAATCATTAAATAAATGTCAGCCAAAGATCCCAAGATGAAAAACTGTGGACAACATGTCAACATATGACACAAAATCCTCAACAGTTGATTAGGATAATTACATTTTCGTTAGTTGTGGTCTTGACAATATATCCTACAAATAATACAAAATGTTTTTTTCTTAAAATTACGTGGAACAAATAGTATGAAAGCTATCTCATTACAAAAATACATTAAATCTAATGGCAACAAATAGACTTGACTTTGAGGACATCTGTGTTCAAACTCGTATCAGTGACCATTACACGGGTGTGACAATGATGATTACTAAAGTACAAAGGGGAACTAAAACAAGTAGAAACACAAATGTTCAATAACTTGTTTAAAGAGATAATCATGGCATATCTCAAAGAGGAACTCGTAAGTTCTGACAGTCGACATGTACATGATTACGTTGCAGTGCGTACTCAAGTGTTTCGCAGAGTGTTCATAATACCACTTTGACTGTTTCTTTATTGTTCCACTCTTGAATAGCATGTAAGTCAAATGAACACCAAAATCTCTCAATTCAAGTTTAGTTTTCTCCTATTTTACTACAATGGTCATTTCTCGCAACGCAAGTGGGAGGCGGAACTGTGGCTCAAGTTTAAAAGAACAGTTGACTAAGCACTGGACAGAGATGGAGCTAGTGAAACATGCCATTTTCTACTTGAACAAGCATGTATTTCTTCTGACAGTTTATCGCTTTTGGGAGCACATCAATGCAGAATACTTGGCAGCATACATTTACTATGATACACATTAAAGATAGGTATTATTAGCTTGTTACCTTTTTGTTTGCAAGATTGACTTTTACTAGTCGTTTGTTTCACAGTTAAATAATTAGGATGCGATAGCATATATATTGAAACAGTTTTCTCATTCAGACAATGTCTCAAAGGGAAACCATTGAAAACCTTGAGATAGACAAAAGCCAATCATACACTTGTCCATCACAAGGATGGTGTTGTTGATAATTTGAATCCTCTGATAAGTCAGAGAGGTCAACAATTTAGGAACTTACTTAGGTTGTTAATCAGATAAGTAAACATATTTGAAAAATTCGTGTTCATAACTGGAGAAGTTGGTGAAAAAGAAATTACAAATGCTCCATTTGAGCAGCTTCTTGACAGATGCGGTGGAATGGTGTCAGAGGTATAGGCATGAGTAGGTGAAGTTCCAGATGTTCGAGAAGGCCACAGAAGGATAACCCATCTTGGTAGTGGAGGAGTGTGAATGAATCAGGAACAAGGTTGACAATGCTTAGAGTACATGAGTATGGTGGGATTGGGGGGGGGGGTGGGGGGGGGTGGTACATAGAATAACAGGAATTAATATTGAGAAATTGCATAGTTCTTCAAAAAGGAGGGATTACTCCACAAGAATGATTCATATGTTTCCCATAGTGAACCATCAGATTTGGAAGTCACTCACTGAGCAAAACGTCCTGCGGGTCCGGTTGTTAGAATAGGCCCGAGTTATCCCTGCCTGTCGTAAGAGGTGACTAAAAGGAGTCTCACAATTTTTGGTCCTATAAGTTCACGTTCCATTTTAGGGTTTGACCTGCCACTTTCTAAATTCTACAGAAGTGCGTGCCATATGGGGAAGGACATCTTATGTGATGCATGAGTTGTCAATAGTGCCCTTAAATTCAATTTCCAGAACCTCTTGTCATGGCTTTGCATCTCCACCTGCAATTCAGCTATTTGGGTGAGGACACTTTCCGGGGTATGTCATCTTCTTACATTGTCTCCTGTCCTCTTTCGCCTCCATGACAATACTGGATTTCTCTGCACCCAGTATCCAGCATGGTAGCCAGTCCGTTGTGGTGGGGCCGTCATGTACCCATTTGGTGGTAGCCCTTTGATAACACAGGGATCGCACTGCTGATGCCTGAGCTGTAAACTCCTTATGTATGCCAAGGAGTAGATGTCTGTCTTCCTGGGCTATCAGGACTCCCGGCAACGGCCATCATGCCAGGTGACCTTTGCTGTGGCTGGGTGGTGCCCATGGGGAGAGCCCCTGATCGGAGTAGGTGCATCCGGGCGAATGACCCGCAATGAAGCGGACTAAGTCATCTTTTGCTGGTGACCGTATGGTGCCAGCAGTCTCTAAAAAAGGGCAAGATTGAGTACAATGCTGACAGGTATAACCCTAAATCGTTTCTCTCCCTCGCTACACCATGGGAGGAACGTAGGGCTACAGAAAGAAGAGAGCCATATTCGCCTCTGTATTTAGTCTAGCAGAATGGATTGGGACTTCTTTCTACCTATGTAGCCTCAGTTTTTTGTTGAACATCTGAGGATAAGTGTGGGGAAGTGACAGCACTGTCCAAGATGAGAATGGTGCAGTCTTGATTTAGACAGCATCCCCAGCCCAATCCCAGGCGTTACTCACTTGTGACCAGCTGGGTGATATTCCTGTTCCGTCACTCCCCACAAAACCCTTAAAACATGGTCCAGGGTGTTATTTTCCATTGCGACCTCCTCTTGCTGTCTGACAACAAGCTCCACGCCAATCTAGAATGGTGGGTTGCTCATTTCATTTGGCGCATTTACAGGGGACCCAAAGCCAACAGGGTTGCTATCCATGCCTTCATCTTGGCCTTTGGGGGTAGTTCATTGCCTGAAAAGTCAAGGTAATGGTTTACCAATGTGATGTTAAACCTTACGTCCCTTCCCCTATGCGGTGCTTTAAGTGCTGGAAATCTCGGCACATGTCTTCCCACTGCACTTTCCAGCATCTCATGTCAAGACTGTGGACGTCCACTGGATCCAGATACTCCCATGTGCCTCCTCTCAATTGTGTCATCTGTGGAGAACACCACTCCCCCTGCTTGCCAGACTGCACAGTACTCCAAAAGGAGTGGAAAATCATGGAGTGCAAGACCTTGGACCAGTTGACTTACCAAGACGCTAAATATAAATTAGAATGATTACACATCTGTCTGCTTGACTTCCACATATGCTGCAGCTACATTACCATCGCCGTCACACATGCCAGTTGTACCACACTCTGTGCCATGTACAGTGGGCCCTCTGGGCTGCACTTTGCAAATAACATCTGCCCCCCTTGGTGGTAGGGAGAAAAATCTCCTTCCTGTTGCTCCCAAAGCACCTACTTAGGAAGCAAGCCCCCGCCCCCCCCCCCCCCACCCCCCCAAAAAAAAAAAAAAAAAAAAAAAAAACCGCAGGGGACATTGGGTTCCACCCATTAGGCAGAGAAGCAACAGCCTCCTCCAAGATCTCCACTAGTGCCACAGCAGACACTCACCAGTGGCTAAAGGACCCAAAAGCTACTGGGCGAAGAGCTTCACAGTGTTACCTCTGTTCCTGAAGCTACTTTGGAGAAGTCCTCCCAGCAAGCCCCTAAAGAGAAGCGAAAGGGCAAGCAAACACAAAAGTCTTCTAAGAAAAAGCACCCTCCGGTGGCCCCACCACCACCACCACCACCACCACCACTCTGTACCAATTCTGCACCTGCGATGAGGTGGGAGATCTGAGTGTCCCGTGAGGGCCTGGATCTCACTGAAGCCTCATCCACAGTAGGATAGATACAAATACTCTATCAGTGGCAGCAGGTGACTCTGAGGTGTAACCTGTCTCCTAGTGTGCTTCATGCCTTCCCAGCCTCATGATAACGACATCCTTCAGTGGAATTGCTGCATTTTTTTCCACTACCTGGCTGAACTACAGCAAATTTTAAGCTATACACCCGCTTTCTGCATAGCCCTTCAGGAAACCTGGTTCCCAGCAAATGCGGACCCCTGCCCTTCGCAGCTATAGGGGATATTACAAGAACCTTAGTGACTCTAATAGAGTGTCAGGTGGAGTTCGTGTCTATGTCCTGAACTGAGTATTCAGTGAACCTGTGCCCCTTCAAACCCCCCTTGAAGCTGTGGCTGTCAGGATAAAGACGATTCAGGAAATAACTGTCTGCAATGTATATCTTCCTCCAGATGGTGCATTACCCCTGAAAGCATTGGCTGCACTTATTACTAACTCCCTATACCTTTCCTGCTTGTGGGAGACTTTAATACCATTAACCCCTTGTGTGGGTGGCACTGTGCCTACTGGACAAGGTAGAGATGTCGAAACTTACCTCTGCCTCTTAAATACGGGGGCCCCCACACATTCCAGTGTGGCTCATGGCACTTAATCAGTCATTGATTTATCCCTCTGCAGCCCAGGACTTCTCCCATCTGTCCACTGGAGAGTCCACGATGACTTGTGTGGTAGTGACCGCTTCCGTTCTTCCTGTCACTCTCCCAGCGCCATTCCTCTAGATGTGTACCAAGTTGGGCTTTAAACAAGGCAGACTGGGAAGCTTTCACCTCTGCTGCCACTGTTGAATCTCCCCCACATGGTACCATCAATGTGGTAGTTACAGCAGGTCACTAGAACGGTCGTTTCTGCAGTGGAAAACATGATCCGGCGAAAGTCAGTACCTTGGTGGTCGCTGGAAATAGCTGAGGCCATTAATAAACAGCTCTGTGCCCGCATTCACCAGCTTATAAAAACACAGAAATGGGAATGTTGGGAGGAGGTACGTCTCAACAATTGGCTGCTGTGTGCCACCTTCCCAAGTGTTTGTGGGTACTCAGATCCTGACAGGTGTCACTGGCCTTAACATCAATGGTGTGTTACCTACTGGCACAAACCCAATTGCCTAGCTCTTTGCTGAGCACTATGCTCGAGCCTGCGCATTGGAGAATTATCCCCCAGCATTTCGCACCCTCAGACAGTGGATGGAAAGGAAACCCCTCTCGTACACTGAATGTCACAGTGAATCCTATAATGCTCCATTTACAGAGTGGGAGCTCCTCAGCATCCTTGCACATTGCCCCCGGCCAGCTCCTGGGCCAGATCGGACCCACATTCAGATGATCAAACATCTCTTGTCCGACTACAGACAACCATCTCCTCGTCATCTTCAACTGGATCTGGTGCAATGGCTCTTTTCATCGCAATGGTGAAAGAGCACCATCATTCCAGTGCTCAAACCCGGAAGATGCCTGGTTGATGTGGATAGCTATCAACCCATCAGCCTCACAATGATAATATTTGTAAGCTGTTAAAACGTATGATGAGTCGGCTCAATGCAGGGCGGTTTCCGCCAGGGGCCGCTCTACCATTGATAATCTAGATTCCCCCGAGTCTGCCATCATTTTTTTTTTTTTTTTTTTTTTTTTTTTTTTTTTTTTTTTTCTCCTCTATGAAAGGCTTATGACATGACCTGGTGCCATTATATCCTTGCCACGTTATATGAGTTGGATCTCTGAGGCCTGCTGCTGATTTTTGTCCTAAATTTCCTGTCACTCCGTACTTTCTATGTCAAGTTGGTGCCTCCAATAGTTCCCCCCATATCCAGGAGAATGAGGTCCCGCAGGGCTCTGTATCGAGTGTATCGTTATTTTTAGTGGTCATTAATGTTCTAGCAGTAGCCGTCGCGTAGTCGGTCTCATCTTCTCTGTATGCAGACGACTTCTGCATTTTGTACTGCTCCTCCAGTACTGGTGTTGCCAAGTGGTGCCTACAGGGAGCCATCCACAAGGCGCAAGTCATGGGCTCTAGCTTCCCAGTTTTCAGTCGTGATGTTGTGTGTCATGCACTTCTGTCGGCGTTGTACCGTTCATCTGGAACGAGAACTTTACCTTAATGACAATCCACTCACTGTAGTTTAGACATATTGATCTTAGGGCTGGTTTTCGACACCCATCAGCTGAAGGAAAAGTGCTGGGCAGCACCTCAGTGCCCTGCGCTGCCTGAGCAACACCAACTGGGTTGCAGATAGCTCTACGCTGCTGCAGCTCTACAGAGCCCTTGTTTAATCCCACTTTGACTATGGGAGTCCTGGATTATGGTTCAGTGGTGCTCTCAGCGTGCGGTTACTCGGACCCAGTGCACCACTATGGCGTTAGACTGGCAACAGGAGCCTTTAGGATGAGTCCGGTGACCAGTGTCCTGGTGGAGGGCCAGAGTACCTCCATTGAAGGTTAGGTGTGCACAACTGCTTGCCAGTTACGTTGCATGTTCATATTTCTCCTGACCATCTGAATTACCGTCTCCTTTTCCCACTCACGGCAGTTCATCTCCTGCATTGGAGGCCCAAGTCAGGGCCTACGGTAGTAGTTCGTGTCCGATCTCTTCTATCTGGAGTCCTTCCGTTTTCCACTTATACTGCAGGTCCATACACGTACCTCCATGGTGTACACCTAGGTCGAAGCTTCACCTGGACCTTTCACATGGTCCTAAGGACTCAGTTAACCCTGCAGCTCTCCACTGTCACTTCCTGTCGATTCTTGATGTGTGCTGGGACCATGAAGTGGTTTACACTGATGGCGCAATTGCTGATGGTCATGTTGGCTTCGTGTATGTTCATGGAGGACATATTGAACAGCATTCCTTGCCATATGGCTGCAGTGTTTTCACCGCAGAACTGGCGGCCATTTCTCACGCTCTTGAGCGCATCTGCTCATGCCTTGGCGAGTCATTTCTTCTCTGTACTGACTCCTGGAGCAGCCTACAAGCTATCGACCAGTGCTGTCGCTACCATCCTTTGGTAGTGACCATCCAGAAGTCCATCTATGCCCTGAAATGGTCCAGTAGTTCCATGGTGTTTGTGTGGACCCCAGGCCACATCAGAATCCCAGGAAATGAACTTGCCAACAAGCTGGCCAAACATGTGACACGGAAACCGCTTCTGGAGATCGGCATCCCCGTAACTGAACTGCAATCATTATTACACCACAAGGTTTTTCAGCTTTGGGAGACGGAATGGCATAATCTCAGTACGCACAACAAACTGCATGCCCTTAAGGAGACTACAAATGTGTGGAAGATCTCCATGCAGGCCTATTGCAGGGACTCTGTGATTCTCTGCCGGCTCCATATTGGCCATACATCGCCAACACGTGGCTACCTCCTCTATCGTGAGGACCCAACTCGGTGTCACTGTGGCTCACATATGACTGTCGTCCACATCTTGCTGGACTGCCCACTTTTAGCCCCTCTACGGCGGACTTTAAACCTTCCCAGCACCCTACCTTCGGTGTTGGGTGACAATGCCTCAACAGCAGATTTAGTTTTACATTTTATTTGTCAGGAGTTTTTTATTGTACCGTCTAAGGGTGGGCATTTGGCATTCTCTCCAAGGCCGCTACCCTCCCTCCATTTTAACTCTGTCGCATTTTCTTTGCATTTGTTTGTATTGGTGTTCTTTTCCCTTTGCATCTCACCCTGTCTTTTTGGGGTGGACATTTTAATGTGTTGTGGAGTGGCTGGCTCAGCCTCTTTTATTATTGTGATCAGCCAGCCCAGACCATCTGCTCTATGGTTTCAATACCTTCTTCTACTTTTCCTTGTGGTGTTGTTTGTTCCATTTGTTTGCTTTTTAGGTGTGGTTCACCATTTCTTTTCCCACTTTTACTTTCTCAAACATACATCGGGTGTTTTTGTACCTTGAGCCTTTCTTGCGCCAGGAAAAAGGGACTGATGCCCCTTTAGTATGGTCCCTTTATACCCCAAACCAACCGACCAACCAACCACTGAGCGAAATTCCATACTGTTTTGGTAACACAACAATTCACTCATAACTGTAAATCATTCACATACAACTGGAGTTGTCACACACACACACACACACACACACACACACACACTCTCTTTGACACTCAATTAGTACAACTTCACATTGGCTTGAGCCCTTCAGTTATTATAATCTTTATAAGACATGCACCTGAAGTCCATTGTTGTTTGTTTACTGACATTTACTTTGTCACCTATGGTTCAAACTTGAGTCCTATCTCACACAATCAGTGTATTACTGTACAACTAATCAGTAAGTTGCCACTTCCAAATTGGAAGAGTCGAGCTGCGGAATTCTAATCTCAGTAAATTTGCCATTATGTTATTATTATGGTTTGAGATGATGGCTCATAGAATATGATATTGGCAGCACAAGATACATGTCATCATTCTACAACTATATACCACCCATACCAGTCACTCCTAACTTTTAGGCAAGAACTTTGACTCATTTAACCAGAAGGGAATGAGCCTTATATTTCCACTGCAATGGCACAAAATCTCTTCATGTAAGTAAACATGAATAATTATTTTGTTATGATTTCAGTTTAACATATTTATTTTGACAATAAAAATTGCAATATTCATCCTCGAATAAATCGCGTACTTAAAACTACTCAATAACACTTGCTACTGCTAATCGTCATTGCCATCACATAAAATCACAAGAATTATGTATACAAGTATCATTCCATATAAACTGAAGAGCCACAGAAACTGGTACAATGGCCTAATATCGTGTAGGGCCCCCGCGAGCACTCAGAAGTACCGCAACACGACGTGTCGTGGACTCGACTAATGTCTGAAGTAGTATGCTGGAGGGAGTTAACACTATGAATCCAGCAGGGGACGGAGAGCTCTTCTGAACAGCACATTGCAAGGTATCCCAGATATGCTCAATAATGTTCATGTCTGGCGAGTTTTGTGGCCAGCAGGAGTGTTTAAACACAAAAGAGTGTTCCCGGAGACACTCTGTAGCAACTCTGGACAAGTGGGGTGTCGCATTGCCCTGCTGGAATTGCGCAAGTCCTTTGGAATGAACAATGGACTTGAATGGATTTAGGTGATCGGACAGGATACTTACGTATGTGTCACCTGTCAGTCAGATCTAGACGTATCAGGACGAGTGGGCCTTCGGCTCCCAAAGCCCATATTGGTGATGTTTCATTGAATAGTTCACATGCTGACACTTGTTGATGGCCCAGGACTGAAGTCTGCAGTAATTTGTGAACCGTTCGCACTTCATTGTGTCGTGTTGGAGCAATTCTCTTCAGTTTTCATTAGTCCTGTCCTTGCAGAATCTTTTTCTGGCCACAGCGATGTCAGAGATATTATGTTTTACTAGATTCGTGATATTCGCAGTACACTCATGAAATGGTGGTAAATCCTCAAGTCATCCCTACCTCGGAGATGTTGTGTCCCATCACTCATGCACTGACTATAAAATGTGTTCAGACTCGAGCATCATCTAGAGCCTCAGTGATCCATATCCAGTTCACCCTTTCGTGCACCGGATTCAACGCTCTCTTCAGCAGCTGGCAGACGACAGTTCTCCGGTTACCTTTATGTGGGTTCCTGGCCATGTCGGTGTCCCTGGGAACGAAGCTGCAGATGACGCGACCAAGGCTGTGGTTCTCCAGCCTCTGACAGCTTCTTGTTGTGTGCCTTCATCTGATTTTAACAGGGTCATTTGTCAGCGCATTTTATCGCTGTGGCATGCCGATTGGTCTACACTTACTGAAAACAAGCTTCGGACCTTGAAACCTCTCCCCACGGCTTGGACGACCTCTTCACACTCTTCTTGGCGGGAGGAGGTCGTTTTGGCCCGGTTACGGATTGGACACTGCCGGTTCAGCCACCGCCATCTGTTGACGACTGCGCCAGCGCCGTTCTGTCCATGTGGGCGCTTGCTGACGGTACACCACATTTTAACGTCTTGTCCGAATTTTAATACACTGCGCATTGATCTTGGCGTGCCATGAGCTCTGGACAACATTTTAGCGGATGACCCAGGAGCAGCTGCTCGCGTTCTTCATTTTATCCACTTGACAAACCTGTCCAAGGACATTTGATTATGCTGTTTTCTTTTAATCCCTTGCCTGTTAATGTGCCTTTTATAGTGTTGTCCTTTTTAAGTTGCTGTTTTAACATTGTGCCTCTCAGTGCATTCATAATTTAATCTGGGCGCTAATGACCACTGTAGTTGTGTGCCCCCCCCCCCCCCCCCAAAAAAAAAAAAAAAAAAAAGGATTCACTTAAATCATGATAACCTGCCATTCTAGCAATAGTAACCGATCTAACAACTGTGCCAGACACTTGTTGTCTTATATAGGCGTTGCCGAAGGCAGTGCTGTATTCTGCCTCTTTATGTGTCTCTGTATTTCAACACGCATGCCTATACCAGTTTCTTTGATGCTTCATTGTATTAGATAATCTGTGCAGAAAATATTAGTACACTGATTAATCTGTCTTGCTGAGTTCTTCTTCTTCTTCTGTTCTCTGGGAAACACGATTGATGACTTATGAATAACATACATTTATATAAATAATCTTCATACATATATACACATTTAAGTCTTTGTTGGTCATTTCACTTATCAAGAATAGAATTTCTTTAGGTGTTGATGATGCAAACCTTCAATTGATTGGCTCCGGGATATCCCAATAGATATGAACCCAGATGTAGTATCCTCAGTATTGTAAATGGTCTAGAGTACAAAAATTGCCACTTTTTATTCTGCTTGCTTAGCAGTGATGACGTGGGGTGTGTCCTCAGTAACACACATTCTTCAACCACAAAGTCATGCATTCTCAGTTTCTTTCATTCATGCAAAAGCCTTTGTTGCCTTGCCTTTTCAGTGAGGTTAACTTCTGTTCCCACTCATTTTTATTTGAACATTTAGTATTCGATTCACACATTTGTCCCTTTCCTCCATCATTTCGAAGGGTGTATAATGTGTTGTCGTAACTGGAAGATAATTCATGATCTCTTCAAACGCTGGAAGATAATCAATCCATGCTGTCTATTTTGCATGACAATAGGTTCACATTCTGAATCTGTTAAGTTCGCTATTTACTCGTCTGATGGGATTTTCTTTGGTACGGTACTGGGCAGTGAATATCTGTCAGATACTTGCTTGACTTAATGCATTTCACTAAGAAAAGCATGTGAAATTAGTCGCATTATCAGATAAAATTGTGTGCAGTTTAGCAATGTGCAGAACAAAGTCTTCGAATAGCCTCCTCAGTATAGGTAAACACATCGCTGTTTCCAGTAGATAGAGCTTCACATACTTGCTAAATGCATCCAAAAAGGGAACCATGTACTTCCAGCCACCTATAGATGTCAGCTCAGGGCCACTGTCATGCACACACAGTTATGAGTGGATTGCCTGGAATGATTGAATGCAACAGTCCTCGATACCTCTGCTGTATGGTTTTGCATGTTGGCAGATCTGACAAGATCTTATGTTGCATTGAACCTTCTTACATCTGGTAGGTAGCAGTAGACTGGAACTTTACTGGCACACATAAGTGCTGCGAAGTGGTCCCCTGAGTGATGCATATCAGATGAGTTTCTTTTTGTACACTTTCTGGATGCTTACGTACCTACTCGTAGCATCCACATTCTTTCTGTGAAATAGTACAGTATACACTAGCTTGTAAAACTTATACAGTTTGGAATCTGGAAGCTGTTAAAGTTTTCAAATCACAGTAGACGACAGTTGATCTTGCTCATGCAATGCTGTCATACTTTTGAATAGCTATAAATAGTAATTCTGGTTTATCTGATCTTGCAGTAACATGACAGGGAATTCCTTGCTTTGATCATCAAACCTGTTTCCTGATATTTAGCCCTTTGGGTAGCCTCGACAGGGCACCTGCAATAATGTTGTCTTTTCTTGTAATATATTTAATTTGGCAGTTATATCTTTGCAGAGATATTACCCATCAAGCGAGTCATGCACGTAACAGTTTATATACCAGAAGAAAGCTTAAAGGGTGAATGCTCAAACAACTGTGTGGGACCTATACAAATAATAGTTAAACTTTTGAAAGGCCAACACAATTACCAATGCTTCTTGCTCAGTTGTATACAAGTGTTCACACGGTGATAAAGTTTGACTGGCAAATGCAAAGGGACAGAATGTTGGTGCTCCATTGATGATTGAGGTTTGGAATAAACAAAACCCTAACACCATGGAGGATGTGTACGTAAGTAAATCAGATTCAGTTGACATGCCGTGCAGGTAGAGAACCACTGAATTCACCAGTGTAGTCTTACTGTCATTGAAAACTGCTTTGCATTCTTTTGCCCAATGCCAAAGCATGTTTCTCCGCAGTAGACTCAACAATGACTAGGTGTTCAGTGACTGATCTGGCATAAAATGCCTAAAATATGAGGCAAGCCAGAGAAACCCTTTTAATTTGCTCATAGTTCTAGGTTATGGAAAGTTTTTGGTTGCACGAATCTTCTTGAAGTCAGGCAGAACCCCCTTTTGAACCTATAAGATAACAGGGAAACCAAAGTGGGGATTCTGGAGAGGTTAGCTGTTACTCAAGATTCATGAAACATCTCTAGTTTGTGGGCTAAAAGAAAAACATGTTTGTGCCATGTAGATATAACAATTAGTGGATCATCGACAAACATACATTTTCACAGCAAAGACCTGAGCATGTAGTCCAACACAGAAATAAACACAACAGAGCTCACATGGAGTCCAATGGCTATACATTTAAACTGATAGCTTCATCTGGTGAACAAAAAGGCCGTGTTCTCCCTCGAGGATAGTCCGAGGACTACTTGCCACAATGAAGCTCTGAAATGTGTACAGAGGTACCTAACACCATTTAACTTTAATATTAGTTTGTCTGTATTCTCTGGATGTGTGTGTACTGGAACTGTCATGTTATTCACAATCCGGAAGTTGGGTACCAAGCAAACCTTCCCACCCCCATGAGGAGTGAACTGCGTATGGACTATTTTATGTATCTTCTATTTTATTGCGTATTTTAGTTTGCAAGGAACAAGATAACAGCTCTGAAAAAAAGTTGGGTGGTGTGGGTAAACCTCAAGATCACAAATTTATCCTCAGATTATAGGTAGTGGGGTGAACCGCAAGATCACACTTGACCTCAGATTATACCTGGCTCCTCTTCAAAAACACTGCAATAATCACTAGATTATTTGCTAACTGAGTCCTCTCCTCAGACATGAAATGCTCTGGTTGTTTAATTTCTCCTGTACTTGGTCAGGTACTCTGGCTTTGGATCTCGCAGATTTCTACAGCTGTTACCCATAATTAACTGAACAGGCTCCCCATGCCAGCGTCACAAGTGTTTGTCTTCACTCTGTAGTAGGTCTAGAAGGATCTTTGGAAGCAGCATTATCAGGAACCCCTGTATCTAAAATTACTGCCACAGGAATTCCTCCCACTATAACGCTGCGTAGTGTCCTCATTGGTTTGTGTCTGCGCAGAGTTCATAATCTTTTAGACACTCTCCATCATCGTAATACATGAAGTTGACCATTTGTCTATAGCCCCAGCAAACACTATTGGCCACCTCCTTGGGGCCTGAAATGATCAGAAGTAGTTTAACTCACTCATTCCACGTTGTGGGGCATACTCCTCGGGAACATCATGGCTTTCGACATTTAGTTCATTTGCCTATTACTCCTGTCAAGTCTAACTCACTGAAGTACGTTAAATGCTGACTAAGATTGTTAAATTGCAGTTCATTAAAGTCTGTTGTACAGATATTTTCCATTTCCTGTAGTGAATTGAGGAAGGGGGGGGGGATATTAACAAAATAGATCTTTGACAGCAGTTTCCTCATGGATTCCAACAGTCTGAATGCAGTATATCTGTAGTGGTAATTATCTCTGCAGGTTGAGTCGAAGAAAAGTGTTTTGCATTGTTAAATATTCTGAATATATTACCAGAAAAACGTTTGTTATAACTGAATCCTTTTACACTTATAGAACACCTTACCACACTCGAGAACAAAAGTAAAATTGTAAATAATTCTTCTCATCACATAAATGAATCAGAGATAACCTAGCACCCCCAAGTAACACAGCACCCATAAGAGTTTATATATTGTTATTGCTGCTTTGCAAGTAACTCACTGTTGGAAAAACATTTGTTTACAATTGTTGCATGGAACATGCCATAAATCACATTTAAATAAATTCTGTCTCAGGTCTGCAACCTGTATTAGTACCATTTCATATCAGTATATTTTACCGTAAGACAAATTAATATGAGCACATTGTGTCATTATATTTGATCCATAATATTTGTAGGAAAAAATGTGCTGATTGTGGTGGCTTGTGAGTTGTGGCTTGTTGTGGCTCCTGTTGAGTGCCTTCTGTGATGGCTGCTGGAGTGGCATAATGGTGTGGTGTAAATCTAGAGGTCAGGCTCAACTGAATAGAGCCAGTGACGTGAGAGAGATGGAGCTGCCGGGCATGGCCTCCAAGGCAGTTCCGTGAGCGCTCTAAGATCATGGGACAACATGTCACCAATTTCTCCGGCCTTTATTGACAGTAGATGACTCCTGATGATGCCACTGCTTCTGTATTCTAGTGGCTCCTGATTTGGCCTCACACAGGCTGAGTTAACCCCATACCACACCTTCCTATCCCAGATAAAGTATGTACAAGCATTCAGACTGGAGTCCTTGTACACCAAAGGCAACGACGCTATCCATTCGGCATGACTAACTATAAATACTGAACAAGTTCAAATAATGGCAGCCTGAATGGTCACCACTTTGCGTGACTCACAGAAAAGCTCCCCTAGGGAAACATGTTTGGCTACCATGCGGCCCCATTACGTCCTTTTTGTGCTGCATGCTTATACTTTCACTATCCCTTTCCCCCTCTTCCTCTCCATCAGATGATTTTCTTGGTGCTGACCCTGCTTGGATCTGGTTTATGATTGGGCCTTGAGTTTCCACTTCTAGTGTATTCTACAGTTTTCCATTAAATAAACACGTGATCCCCATTTTTGGGATTGACCTGCTGCCAACTTTCAAAATTCTCCAGAAGTGTGGATTGTGCAGGAAAGTCACCCAATGTGGTGTGTGCTCCACCTTGTGCCTTTCCATCTGTAAAGCCTTCCCTTTAAAGTGTTAAAATGCCCAAAACCGAGCACCATTGTGGGAAGGGGGGGATTGCACTGTTGGTGCCTGATCTGAAAACTCCTCTTGTATGCCAAGGAATATGTGCTCATTGGGGCTGGGTCACAGGGACTCAGAGCTACAGCTTACTGGCCAGGTTGCCATTATTGGCTGGAGACTGGGTGGTGCCCATGGGGTGAGCCCCCATTCAAAGCGGGTGGCACCACGGTGGATCAGCATCAAATGAAGAGAATACAGTTATCGCCTCCTGGTGGCTATTCAGCCTCAGCAGTCGCTATGGAAGGACAGCCCTCTTTCAGTGCAGAGAGATACAACCCTAAAATGTTTCCTTCCCTGGCTAGGCTGTGTGAGGAACTTAGGGCTAATTGGCAAGCAGAACGATACTCCTCGCAATACTTGGTTTGTACAGGGATTGATCGTGATTCCTTCTTGGCCTCAAAGCCCTTGTTCTTTGTGGAGAACTTAGAAGACAAATTTGGGGAAATGGCAGCCATCTCTAAAGTGAAAAGTGGGTCAATTTTGATCAAAATGGCATCTCCTACCCAGTCACAGGCACTGCTCGCTTGTAACAATCTGAGTGATATACTGGTGACTGTCACTCTCCATACCAGTCTAAATTTAGTTCAAGGCATCATTTTTCACAGAGACCTGCACCTACAATCTGATGATGAGCTACATGCCAAGTTGGAGCTATGCGATGTACACTTTGTTTGTCGCGTACGTATGAGGCCAAAGGAAAATAGCGTTGCTACTGTTGCCTTCATCTAGGCCTTGCCTGAAAAGGTGAAGGTGATGAAATACTAATGTTATGTGAAACTTCCAGCAACACAGATCCCAGCACTTTGTGGATACTGGATATATTATAAGACTCGTGCTGCATAAGACAGGGTGTCAGGCGGAGTTTGCACATATGTTCTAGACACACTGTATATTGAATTCGCACCTCTTAATACACTTTTGGAGGCTGTGGCTGTTCGAGTAAGGGTATTTCAAGATATTACCATCTGCAGTGTCTACCTCCGTTCCAATGGTGAAGTGTCTCAGAACACGCTGTTTGCTTTGGTTTTTCAGCTCCCCCCCACCTTTCTTAAGCTGAGGTGATTTAAACGACCATAACCCTTTGTGGGGTGGAACCTTCCATTAGTAGCCCTTGCCTTCTCGCACCCTTCCACTGAAAGATCGACACTCACTTGTGTGGTAGTGACCATTTCCTCCTGATCTTCCTGTCCCTCCTTCGATGTCACTCCCCTGGATGCCAGGCCAGATGGGCTCTCAACAGTTCTGTCTGGGATGCTTTTGCCTCTTTGTCAACCTTGGCTCCCCGCTGCATGGAGATATCGGTCAGACAGCCCAGAATTCAACTACAGCCATTCTTCCAGCAGCTGATTTGGCAATCTGCTGTTCCTCTACCCACCATAATGGAAGGCAATACCTATCATCCTTGAAAATCACAGAGGACATTCAAGATTATATGTGGGCTCCCATTGATGAAGCATCTCATTGTCTATAAATGGTTCCGTGCCTAGGTCTGCCATCTAATATAAAAATCATAGTGAGAATGCTGAGAACAGTAAGTTTTAACCATTGAACAACATACCTATCCTTCGCAGGTTTGTGCTAAGGTCAGATGTCTCCTATTAATACCATACATCTGCAGGTATAACTGGTATTACTTTGAATGGCACTGTCTATACTGACCCATATGCCTTTGCCAAACATTTTGCTCTGTTCTATGTTCAAACCTCAGTGTCTGAGAATTAGCAACTTGCCTTTTGTGTGCTAAAACAGTGGTTGGAGGGAAAGCAATTACCTTTTACTACACACCGGGTGGATCCGTATAATGCTCCATTCAGAGACGGGGAATTTGTCAGCATCCTAGCCCATTGCCCTGATACAGCCCCTGTTCCAGACCACATCCACAACCATGACCACAGTGTCATATCCTTGCCATCTTTAAGCCCATCTGGAGCAAGGGCACATTCTCATCGCATTGGCGAGAAAGCATTATTGTCCCAATACAAAAACCAGGTAAGCACCCTCTAGGAATGGACAGTTATCGCCCAATAATAAGTCTCTCCAAAGTTCTCTGTAAGTTTCTTGAATGCATGGTGTGCTAGGGGATGTATTAGCTCCTTGATTGTTGGGGGTCTTCTCGTGCCATCCCTGGGTGGTTTTCACCAAGGGTGTTGCCTTACTGATAATCTGGTTTACCTGGAGTGTACCATCCAAACAGCTTTTGCCTGATTTCAACATCTTATAGTTCACCCTGGGTTTATGACGCCACATGGAACATATCCTTGCTACCTTACATGAGTAGGGTCTCCGGGGTCCAATCCCGATTGTGATCCAAAACTTTCTGTCACACTGTACATTCCGGGTTCAAGTTAGTGCTTCCCACAGTACCCCCAATATCCAAAAGAATGGGGTCCCGCAGGGCTCTGTACTGCAGCAGCTCTGGGGACCTCATTATCCTTGTATGCTGATGACTTTTGCCTGTACTGTTGCTCCTCTAGTGTGGGTGTTGCTGAACGTCAAGTGCAAGGTGCTAATGGAAGGTGCAGGCATGGTGCCTCTCCCATGGCTTTCGATTTTCAGCTGCCAAGACTCGCATCATGAACTTCTGTTAACATTGTATCATTCACCCACAATCAGAACATTACCTCGACAATCAACAACTCAATGTGGTGGAATCGCTTTTAGGACTAGTCCTTGATTCTCGGTTGATGTGCATTCCCCATTTCGCCAGCTTAATCGAAAGTGCTGGCTGCACTTTAATACACTTCGCTGCCTGAGTTACACCAACTGGGATGCAGGTCGCACTGCCCTTCTGCAGCTTTACAAAGCCCTGATACAGTCCCACCTTGATTATTGAAGTCTGGCATACATTTCAGTACTGCCCACAGCATTGCAGATATCGGATTCGACACACCACTGTGAGATTCGACTTGGGACAGGAGCCTTTTGAACTAGCCCTGTGAACAGCTTACTCTTGAAGGCGGGGTTCTCTCCATTTTGGATCAAGTGCTAACAACAGCTTGTAAGTTATGCTACCCACATTTGCCACTCTCCTAAGCATCTGAACTACTGTCTCCTCTTTCAAAACATGGTAACCCAACTCCTGCAACAGCGCCCCCAGTCAGGGATTAAGATTGCAATGCACATCCGATCTGTCCTCTCTTAACTTCAGTTGTTTCCTCTTCCACCTCTCCTCTGGGCTCACTCACATATACCTTGGTGCATCCCTCGGTCACAGCTTCATCTTGACCTATCACTAAGTCCAAAAGACTCAGTTCATCCCGAGGCCCTCTGCCACCAATTTTTCTCCATTCTTGGTGCATTCCAGGGTTCAGAAGTAGTCTATACTGATGGCTCGATGGTTGCTGACCATGTAGGCTTTGCGTATACTCAAGCAGGACATTCTGAATGGTTCTCTTTGCCGGATGGCTGTAACGTTTTCATTGGGCAGTTGGTTACCATATCTCATGCTCCTGAGTGTATCCTTTCCTGCACTGGTCCGTCCTTTCTCATCTGCAGCAACTCCTTGAGCAGTTTGCAAGCTCTCAACCACTGCTAGCCTCGCCATCCTTTGGTCATTGCTATCCGGGAGTCCCTGTATGCCCTTGAACAGTGTGGACACTCAGTGACCTTAGTCTAGACCCTGGGCCACGTCGGGATCTTAACGAATGAGCTTGCTGATGCCTGGCCAAACTGGCTACCAGTAAACCATCACTTGAGATCAGTATTCTGGAAATGGACCTCTGCTCAGTATTATGCTGTCAAGTTTTAGGTGCTTGGAATACAGAATCACTCTCTCTGACTTCACCAAACAAACTAAAGGTGATAAAGGAGACTATGAATCTGTGGAGGTCCTCCATGCAGTCCTCTCACAAGGACCTAACAGTCCTTCGTCGGCTCCTCATCAGCCATACTTGGCTCACCCACTGTCATCTCCTCCATCACAGGGACCCATCCCACTGTCATTGTGGCACCCGTTTGACGGTGGTCTATGTTTTGCTGGACTGTTCCAACTAGCCGCCTTGCGGCAGTCTCTTAATCTCCTTGACTCCCTCCCTTGGTGTTAGGAGATGATGCCCCAATGGCTGACTGGCTGACTTACTTTTACATTTTATTAATGAGGTGGGCTTGTACCACTCTCTTTAAGGGAAGTTTGCTTACCCCTATTGACCCATTGAGGGATTGGCAGAACACACTGTTGCCGCCTGTGCCCAGACCAGGCTGCAGCGGCTTGGTGGTACAGCCCATTCGTATTAGACTTGTTCATTTTTTGTCTCTCTGCGCATCTGTTGTCCTGTTCATGTTGCTAGTCTGTCCTAGGCAATCTTGGAGTAGAGTACCTCTGGTAAGTGGCAGGGGCTGGGAGATGTATGTCTCTCATCGCACTCTGCTTCCAGGGGCTTCCGGCTGCTTCCTAGATGGGGCATGTTGTTCGCCTTTCTTCTTTTTGTCCGTTACCTCAGCTTTTATGACATTGGTAGATCTTGGGATTATCTTCCCCTGGGTTCCATGTGGTAGGTGAGGACAAAGGGATTGATGACCTAATGTCTGGTCCCTTTATACGTCCAAACAACCACCAACTAACTCACAGAAATGCTGTAAAACTTGAACTGGCAGAAGCTTAAAGATAGACAGTTGTTATCATCCAAAAACCCGCTTGTTAAGTTTCAACTGTTAAGGGAAGAACCTAGAAATAGGTTAACATCCAGCATAACACTCCCGTAGGGACCACAAACACAAGATTAGACTAATATAGTGGGCACGGAAGTATTTAAACAGTCATTCTTCCTACACTTCATACGCAATTGGCAAGGTAAGAAACCTTAACGTGGTACAATGCAAAGGGCCTTCTGCCATGCACTCCACAGTTGTTTGCAGAGTACGTATGTAGATATAGAAATTTTAACTTACTATCCACAGTGAGGAAATTGTCCAGCACAAGCATAGGAATAGTGTTTGCATTGAGAGTAGGAGACAATACCTTCTCTCTTTGCGCCAAGTCCTTGCATGGCACACTTGCCAGGTGGAGCACTCAATTAAAAGTGTGCACACTTAACATGTTGTGTTGATTATATAGTTTAGGAATTTATGCTGAAATCTTTAAAAACTTAAACATATAGTGGCATTTACACAGTGTGTAGTAAATTTTGTGATGTTATCATATTTTGCAACAAATTTCTTTCAATATTCTTGCACGGATACTTTATTGACAAAGAAAATGCATTCATAGACCATTCCAGGATGGAGATACTTGGCTAAACCTTTGAGTTAGTTATATGTTATATAGAACATTGCGTGATTTATGTTTAAATAATGGGGAGTCATTTTATAGGTTATGCGCACATAGTTTATGTGGCTGAATGCTTGCCATTTAAAGAATTCTAAATAGATCAGTGGCCTAAATAAAACTGAACACATTAACCATTGTGATAACTCATGACATGTACTGTTCAGTGTGAGGTATATTTATTACATATGGAAACATAACAAGACCTGACGTGACATGGAAGAAAAATGAGAGAGAAGTCAGTGATTCAAATCATTGTGTTGCTGAATGGTGTCTAAACATCCCTGGTACCCATTGTCCAGGATATCTGAGGGAGTCAGGCCCTGAAACTAAGTCCCTTCCACCTACATTCAGCACACAAGACCAAATACAATGAACATTGTAGTTGCTTGGACTGTGAATGAAGGGTGTGAGTGACTATGACAAGACACATCATGCAGAAGCAGCAGGAGGAGGAATAATGGAGGAGGTGACACAGGGACACAGGGAGCATGCCTTCCCAATCGGGGGGGGGGGGGGGGGGGGGGGGGGGGGGGGAGTGATTGCAGCAGTAACTCCATATGCTGATCCCTGCATTTTAAGTATTAAAGAGACTTCTCACAACATTGTTTTGATTTGTAGTGACTTAATAAGCATTTCTAGGCTATTCCTTGATGTTGCTCCTGTCACCCTGTAGTATCAGCTGTTCATTGTCTCTCTCTGATTGTACTCATACTACTTGCTCTGTTGTTTACTCGGAGTCCTAAATCACGTGGGTACCCTGTGAAATAGAGAAGTGGTTACTTGCCCAACATTTGATTTGATAATACCAGGAGAAAAAATGGTGTCTGCACAGAGATGGAACATCATCTGGTGCGCTACTGTCCCTTCTAATAAACTCTGTGCTGTCAGGGAGACTACAGTTGCATGGAACTACTCCTTTCATTAACTCATAGATTTATCTCATGTGATGAGCCACCCTCAAATTGCAGTTACAGAGTCTTACAGACAGTGAATCTTTTGGCTCTCCACACCAAGCTTGGGCTTCTGGATTCTTTGTCTCTAATGTTGGTGGACAACATACAGACAGTTGGACTGGGTCTCCATTTCTACAGAGAAAATGGTTTCTGTTCTCAAATCTAATGTTTTAAACTGCTTTTTGGCTGTGGATGGGGTGATTGGGGTGCCTTCCAGTGCTTGCTAGGCGCAGGAAGCCCTTGACCCTTCTTTCTCCATCAACTGCCTCGGGTATCCCTCTTTCACATTGTATGTTTTTTTATGTGAATAGTCCTTACTCTGCTGCACCGGGGAGGGGGGGAGTGCCCTTTCAGATAGCACTCCAGCGCATGCAAGACCTTAAGGATTCATTACTCTTGATAGTAGTTGACTAGGAAAGAACAGTTGAACAGTCTTCTATGCACCTCTGAGAGGGTCGGTTCTGTTCTCATCTTTAGCACTTTAATCATATGTGGTCCATTGAGATTTTCCTGAATGATACTGCAATTCACAGCAACATTTTTTATCTAGTGCAAAGCTGTCATACATTTTAATTGATATATTAATGAATTGACCTCAAAAATTCAAAGTAACTCAGTTTTTCTTACATTAAGACAGTGAGCATTTTCATTGTAACTTGTAGCTAAGTAACTGACATCTGTTTCTTTTTGTGATTGTGTGGCTGTATCTTCATTAAAAGCTGTATTCCTTCTAACATCTGGTCATTTATTGATAAAGACTGAAGCGCCAGAGAAACTGGTATAGGCATGCACATTCAAATACAGAGATGGGTAAACAGGCAGAATATGGAGCTGCGGTTGGCAATGCCTGTATAAGGCACCAAGTATCTGGCACAGTTGTAAGATTGGTTACTGCTGCTACAGTGGCAGGTTATCAAGATTTAAGTGAGTTTGAACGTGGTGATATAGTCGGCACATGCGCGATGGGACACAGCATCTCCGAGGTAGCGATGAATTGAGGATTTTCCCATACGACCATTTCATGAGTGTACCGTGAATATCAGGATTCTGATAAAACACGAAATCTCCGACATTGCATGTGGCTGGAAAAAGATCCTGCAAGAATGAAACCAATGACAATTGAAAAGAGACATTCAATGTGACAAAAGTGCAACCCTTCTGAAAATTGCTGTAGATTTCAGAGCTGGGCAATCGACAAGTGTCAGCATGCGAACCATTCAACAAAGCATTGACTGGAAGCATTTCACCTGGTGGGATGAGTCTCATTTCAAATTGTATCAAGCAGGTGGACGTGTACGGGTTTGGAGACAATGTGCATGTCAGCAGTGGACTGTTCAAGCTGGTGGAGGCTCTGTAATGGTGTGGGGCATGTGCAGTTGGAGTGATATGGGACCCCTGATATGTCTAGATGTGATTCTTACAGGTGACATGTTCGTAAGCATCCTGTCTGATCAGCTGCATCCATTCATGTCCATCTTGCAATCCGAAGGACTTGCGCAGAACCAGCAGGACAATGTGACATCCCACATGTCCAGAATTGCTACAGAGTGGCTCCGGGAACACACTTCTGCGTTTAAACATTTCTGCTGGCCACCAAACTCCCCAGACGAACATTTTGATCATATTTGGGGTACTGTGCAATGTGCTGTTCAGAAGAGCTCTCCATCCCTTTGTACTCTTACATATTTGTGGATAGCCCTGCAGGACTCAGGATGTCAGTTCCATCCAGTACTACTTCAGACGTTAGTTGAGTCCATGCTACGTCATGTTGTGGCACTTGGGTGTGCTCATGGGGGCTCTACACAATATTAGAGAGGTGTACCAGTTTCTTTGGGTCTTCAGTGTAATTTAATCATTTGGTCACACCATAAGGCTTCATAGCCCCCAATTCCATTTAATAGATATGGTCGTATCACTAACGTTCTCCTTATAACAGATATATTTATCATCATCCTGGACTAGACATTTTCTTTTGATTTGTGCGCCATGTGTCTTGGTATCTTGGCAAAGTGCTTGCCTGTGCTCTACCATCATCTCACTACAGAGTGAAAGTATTGAGGCCGAGTAAATTTTTACAACCAGAGTATCTCAGATGTCAGTTATAAGTGACTAGTTCATAATACAGAATTGGAAAGTGATAATAAGAATCCTTAAAAGCTTACATTGTAGCAAAGTGCTTGTGTGTAGTTACTCTTGGGTTTGATATACTTTCGATATAGTCAATGCAGAGGCCTGCCAGTAAGTGTATATCGGTAGAAAAAAAGTGTTTACAGCACAGAAGCAGCAGACACAAACATAATTTTATTTGATTACGATTTACAAAATTTATTTAGATCACCTTCAGATTCAATAGGATGCAGTACTTGAAAAATACACTGTCCAGTCACATCAGTGTGACCACCTGCTGAAAGCCTAATAACAATTTATTTCTGTGTGAACAGCTGCAAGACATGCAGGAAGAGAATCATTGCTGTTCTCAAAGATACCAACAGCAAGGTAAAGCCATTTCGACCAGTACTGTGGCCAGCTGCACTGGGTTTATCAGGTGAGGATCCATGGCACAAACAGCCTGATTGGGCTGGGATTCTCGATTGGGTTTTAATGAAGGGAGTTTAGTGGCCTGGGGACTACTGTAAACTCATACTGCTGCTCTTCGAACCATGCACATACTTGATATGTTACTTTGTCCTGCTGGTAGGTGCCATCATGCCGAGGAAAAACGAACTGCTTTTAGGGGTGGACATGGTCCCCAAGGATAGATGCATACTTGTGTTGATCTTCTGTACCTTCCAGAATGAGGTGATCAACCAAGGAATGCCCTTTGTCCTGGACCCTTCTGATGATTGTTGCAGGGTGTCTGCTGTCAGACATTTCATGCCGTAAACACCAATGGTCTTCTGTCCAGTGGATCATAAAATGTGATTCATCTGTAAAAACCACCTGTCACCACTTAGTGGATGTCCAGTTGCGGTATTGGGATGCAAATTAAAGCCTTCATCGCCCATGAACAGCTGTCAGCATGAACCAGGCACCAGTTGTGGAGACCCATACACAAAAATGTATGCTGAACAGTTGTTGAGGAGACACCTTGGTAGCCCCCTTGGTTCATCTAGGTGATCAATTGCTCAACATTTGCATGTCTGTTCACCCATATGCATCTCTGCAGCCATCATTCAGCCCAGTCATAATGCCATGATCCACCACAGTTGTCTTGGCACCCATTTTGGATAGCATCATTTTGCCATACACAGTACACTTTAACCACAACACACAAATAGTACACAAACCTACTCATTTCGGCCATGCTCCCACCCTTGGCCCAAGATCTAGTGGTCATGCCGTTTCATACGTTAGATGAATCACTTCTGTTGTGCATTAACGACAATGACTGCACTGTTTATCATGCCCCGCTGACATACTTTATATACCCAACACTGCTAGGGCTATGTCCTGCTGTCTGCAAGTGGTTATTGCTTGTTGATGTCGAACATAGGCAGTGGTTACATTAATGTCGCTGGGCCCCAAATTTTTTGATGTCTCTGCATAAGTTTATGCTGTAAAGTCTTTGAAATGGACATTTATTGTATCCTTCTCATGGATCAGTGGTGCTGAGGTATTTGGGAGTGATACTCGGTGTTAATCTCATCAAAAATTACCATAATAGTGTAATGCACCATTTAGTGGAACAGCTTTCAATTACAGTCAGTTAACTTATACAGTTACTTTGTTATCTGCTATTCTTCCATTGTCTTGTGTGTGTGTGTGTGTGTGTGTGTGTGTGTGTGTGTGTGTGTGTGGTACGGGTCTTTTGCCACCAGCGCAATATGCATTCTAAAATGAATAAATTTATGTTCCAGGATCACCATGTCTAACATACGCATTGGTGTCTTGGGAGCAGGCGTGGTAGGTGTGACAACTGCTTTGGAACTACAAAAGGAATATCCTTCGGCTTCTCTAACTATTATTGCTGACAAATTTGGTCAGGAAACTACAAGTGATGGTGCTGCTGGCATATTTAGACCAGCCTCTAGTTTCTGTGGTCCTACTGAAGATATTAGCAGGTAAGTAACACTGTAAATGAAACTCTTTGACTGTGTTGTGGCGATTGTGATATATTTGGTTCTCTGAAAATAGAAGTAGTAGACTGAAAGCAAGCTGAAACTGTATTCATATGGCTTATAGTTGGAAACTGAATGTCTATTAAGACTGTGCCAGACTTAAAACTATAAATATTTACGTTAATGAACATAAACCTAGGAAAAGCAAATACTGACACACAGCACACAGATATATAATGAGTTCACAAAGGCGTATGTAAAAGATCAAACACACACCTTCTCTCTCTCTCTCTCTCTCTCTCTCTCTCTCTCTCTCTACATACACACACACACACACACACACACACACACACACACACACACACACACACACACCTGCCTGTGATTTCTTCCATACTATGTAATATTTTTTTCTAGATAAGTAGTTCTGTAAATACTAAGTTGATGTCATAGTTGATATTCCACCTGTGCCTGGATAGGTGAATGGAAAATAGTCTTTTGAAACAATCAACTTCCACATTCTCAGAGAGGATTTCTTAAAATAGTAGTATTTTATGATTTTCATGTGTATTCAAAATAGTGCAGCATCATTCATTTTCTCCCAAGATGCCTTTGAGATTTTCAGGAATTTGATTGTTTTGCTCAGTACTTCCATGTGAGAGAAAAATCCATCTCTACTAATGTGTAATGGACATAATAATCTCACAGAATAAACATTATATTACTTTATTTGATCTACAAGTTATTGCTGTATTACCTCAGATGTACATTGTGCTTTTTCCCCAAAGTACAGCCCTGAAGAACTGGGGTGCAATTTACCTGTGTAACCCCTCAGGTGTCAGTATATTTTCATAGCATAGAAACTGCAAAAGCAGTGTCTGATCCCTTGTTCAAAATGGAATAGTAATATCACCAGTGTTTGGAAATTCATTGTTGTATATAAGGTAATGTATAATCATCTTCAACTGTTGACATTTCATTTTTGCACCTACTATTGTCAAGTTCACGGTTCCGATATTGTATGACAGGCTCACTTTTTCTGTAACTAAAGGATAAAATTTAATCTTCACCACCGAGTAGTAACATCAAAAGAAAATCAACAACAAACTTCTACACAGTTATGATTCAGATTTCAAATTCTCAGTTTGTTGTTATGCAAACAGTAGATCTAATAGACAAGCTGCAAAATGTATGATTCAGACAAATGTAATATGCAGTGTTGGATTGCATTGCAGAATAAGCTGCAAACTGCTGTTTCATCAGAGAAGGGCCAAAAGCTGGCAAATATTTTAACATAAAAACTGGATTCTCTCTTCTGTAAAAGGCCAAAGAAAAGATGGGATATATAACTTGACAAGTAATCCAGCTAAATCCTTTATATAAAGTGAAGACCTTAAACATATCACATACAGAATTCCCTGGGACTTTCAGCTGGTGCCACAATTTAATGCATAGAAGTGGCCCCCGTGTTTGATGAGCTACTTCACTTGCAAAGATTGTATTGAGAAATATGTCAACTTCATGAGGCATGTAATCCAAATGCAGCAATGGCACCTGTATCTCTACACTAGATATTTAACACCACTGGGGCAACCTTCTTTTGGGGCATACCGAGCAATACAACACTGGACTATAAATGGTCAAAAAGCATCTCATTAAAAACAAGAAAAGACAAAGAATTACTGTAATGGTAGGAGGTACGGCAAGTGAGGAAAGCTGTCCCACTTTGTTGTTGTGAAGTGTAAAAATAGTCAAAAGAAAATTTGGTTTAGGGATTGGTGATTTGTTTCCAAGAAAGAGACTGGGAAATGACAGAATGAATGAAGGACTGTCTAGCTCCTGTTTGAAATTGCATACTTGATGCATTGCTAAGTAACAGAGCTGTGCTAGTGTTGGATACCTTTAAAGGTCATCTGACATCTGAAGTAAAGAACAGAGGTGAAGACATACCTATTCATAGTATGTGTTGATTGGACTTCTAACTCCAGACTGGGTTGATATACCTTTGGAAGGAAATCATGCACTCACTCAACCTAGCAAGATTAAATGCCATCAGTTAGCCTTATGTGTTAGTGGGTTATCTCTCACAATGTACCATACACCATACACCATATACTATCATCAAAGAGTGCAAGAATTGCCATGTGTCAAATTCTGTGGTTGCTAGTAAGGACTACACATTTTTGGAGCATAGTGACAAAAAATACTGACAGTTATGAAAAAAGTTCTGGTAGTGAAGTTGAGTGACATCAGCAAAGCCTGGGAGGATGGTATTTCTGTGTAATTTATCTATATAACAACACTATACAAGCTATGATATAATTTTCATGTTCAGTTTCTGTAGATGACTTAATAGTCATAATTTACTATTTTACTTATCTTGTTGAACTGTGTTCAGAAACAAAAAATAGGATTCCATGTATGCAAATCCAGCATCAGAATGTGCATTATGATGATGTATGATGAAACATGAAATTAGATTATGATGATGTATAATAAAACACAAAATTAGATTGTGAAGCTCTTTGGTGAATGATACATAAATCAGAATGTGGTATGCTGTTTATTAACTCACTCAAATTTATCATTATGCTCTATTGCCTCCCTGCCACTTGCACCCATTCAGCACTGTAGATGGGCATGGCATGGCATCTACTTACACATATTCGGGAACTGGCATCACAAATAAAAATAACTGATTCAAACACTTTCTTATTTGAATGTTCCGTAGAGTAACTTCCACAGTAGAATGGGCATGAAAGAGGAAGAAAAACATAGATTCTCTGTCATTTTCTCACTATGGTTTGCCTACCACCAGCCAATTGGTTGTGCAGTTTATATGTCACACCAGCATTATTTAACCAACCCAACAACAGTGTCAAATGATGGCTCATTTGAGTTAGACTCCTAAAGTAATTGTCACCCAAAGGGAATCTTTTTAACTATGAAACATTAAGTGGTCCACTTTTACTTTGGAATAAAAGGTCCTTTAACAGTCTGTGTTAATGTTGATCCAAAAACTGCTTTCTGACCTGGGCATTTTTATTAGTTTCTGTTTAGGGGTTACTGATATTTGATACAGAATTAGTTATGGACTTAGAGTTTCTCTTGTTATTAATTTATAATTTCATTGTTTTCTTGTAAGTCAGGTGTAGAAGGCAAAGGATAGTGTTAAAAAATTCCTGTCTACATGAATTAAGATAATTTTGTGTAAATATTCCCCAAAATGTTAATTATCATTTTGTGGGCTGTGTATTTAGTGATGTGTTCTGTGACTTAATAGGTTTTTGGCCGTCAGATGCCCCAAAGAATCAGAGAAAATATAATTTGATGTAGAATATGTATTAATACAAAAGTAATGTAGTTAAATTTAATACTGCTGATTTTCACCCAGGCAGTGGATCAATGACTCCTACTACTACTACGAAGATATCAGAAAATCAGCTGAAGCAGCACATGCTGGTGTAATCCAGATGTCGGGGTACATACTTTCAAGTATCAACAAAGATATTGTTCAGGTAAGTAGCCGTCCTTGTGATATATTTCTTCAGGTTTTCCCAGTGGTATGTCGATATTTAGACGGCGTGACTCGCTGTCTTCCTCAGTTCCTCTCTGACACTGGTCTTTTGGTGTGTCAGGTCCAGTGCTGATGCCTGGTGTTCCATCTTCAGTCCACACTGTATCAGGCACTTCGTCTGCAGTCCGCACCTGACACAGTGCAAGCTGCAGGCAGAGCACTTGATGTGGCGCAGGCTGTGGACTGAGCATCTAGCACCATCCAGGCATAAGTACTGGGCATAATACACGCAGAGACCAGTTTCAGGGAGCACCTGAGGAGGACAGTGAGCCAAGCAGTCGAAATAACCTGCAAGAACAACACAAACAGTCGGCAGAAGACCTGGTTATTCAACATGTGTTATATTTGCTTAAGTGAGTGAGTGATGAGTATGACAAGACAGACCTAATCAAAAACAGCTGCATTCTCATCGTTATTCTATCAACTTAAAAAAACTGAATAATTGTGATTTTCTATCAAACGTGTTGTAGATTGTGCAATCTGTTTTAGTCCACTAGAAAATTGCAGTAGAAAGACAGAATTGTTTTTGGACCATGTGTATATTACAAACACTTCCCATTAACCTATGGACAGCACACGAACAAAGGACTGAAATATTAGTGAGGGCTTCTGTTTTTTATTTGGTGTGGGGGGAGTGGCACAGGTGTGTGCATGTCCATTAGTCCAGCGCATTTTTTATCCATATGCTCCTTTCTGCTTTTATTTCTTGAAAGATCATTCAACACAATTTAAATAATCATTACCTTCTTACCTGCTTTGTGTTTTCATGGTGGAATCAACAGTCACAGATGTCTAATGAAATCTTTGATGCACTTAATATTTGACTGAAGTTTTTGGGGGACATAAATCGAGGAAGGTTCTCCAGTGGAGCCATTGAAGCAAGACCAAACTCAACCTTAGCAGGCACAGCTCAGGTAATAGCTGAACACACTTACATGTGGTTTACTGCTAAGAAATTGTCTCTCAGAAGGACCTTACACACTGGACCTTTTTGATTTGCTTCATACTTACTGGATTTGAACTTCACTGGCTGGATGTCGCTTTTCTAAAGCAGTATGATAAAGAAACACAAAAAAGTTGTCTTTTTAAGATAAGAAAATTTCCAGCTGTTGTTAAGTGAAATACATTTATAGCTCATTAATATAGTCGTTGGTAGTTGAGTCTGTAGTGTAAAAGTTATGTAATCAATAAGTTGCTGGTTTGAATCTCAGTAGTGGGCAACACTTTTTAATTTTTAAAATTTTATTTTGTTATTTATTTTTTATTAAAATTTCATATCTATTAACCAGAGAAATGGTAATTAATACTTATTGAATCATAGTTCTTAAGAAAACTGTTTTATGATTTGTAATTATGAGGGCTATCTAGAAAGTAAAAGACATTTTGGAATAAAAGATTTTATTACATGCATTTTAAAGATACATTCTTCAGCTATTTTTCTACATAATCACCACTCAAATTGAGGCACTTATACTGTAGCACAAGTTTTTAATACTGTCTCTGTAGAAATCTGCTGCCTGTGATTGCAACCACTAGCTTATATGGGCATGTAATTTGGCATCAGTATCAAAGTGTTGTGTAGTGAGCCATGTCTTCATTACTGGCAAAAGGTGGTAGTTTTAAAAGTTCCATTAAGATGAAATGACGATTTCCACGAATTTTCTCTTTGATTTACATCACCAGTTCATTGGTCATTAGGCTAGACCCACCACTGTGGTCCTCATTGTGAACATTGTTATGGTTATTTTCTCATAAAATCAATGCACCATTCCCTCACTTGATTTTCACGTATTATTCCTTTTCCGTATGCACCCCATTGTTGTTGTTGTGGTCTTCAGTTCTGAGACTGGTTTGATGCAGCTCTCCATGCTACTCTATCCTGTGCAAGCTTTTTCATCTCCCAGTACCTACTGCAACCTACATCCTTCTGAATCTGCTTAGTGTATTCATCTCTTGGTCTCCCTCTACGATTTTTACCCTCCACGCTGCCCTCCAATACTAAATTGGTGATCCCTTGATGCCTCAGAACATGTCCTACCAACCGATCCCTTCTTCTGGTCAAGTTGTGCCACAAACTTCTCTTCTCCCCAATCTTATTCAATACTTCCTCATTAGTTATGTGATCTACCCATCTAATCTTCAGCATTCTTCTGTAGCACCACATTTCGAAAGCTTCTATTCTCTTCTTGTCCAAACTATTTATCGTCCATGTTTCACTTCCATACATGGCATGCACCCCAAAGGTCTCGATAAATTTCAGTTGGTCAGCTGTTTTTTACCAACAAAAACCTATTCACAGGACGCATCTGACAAGTATCGGATTTTGTATTGCAGCGCACATTGTAACACATCACATAAAGCAAAGTAGCAGAGAGACAGACCACACACTACCATCACTGGATGCTTAATGGGTGTAGGAACATTATAGCACCAAGATAAGGACTGTAGCCTTGCCCACCGCCACGACAGACGAAAACGTCTATTACTTTCTCGATAGCCCTTGTATTAACCACATGAAAATGAGTGTGTTCATAATAAGTTAAAATTTAGTACAAAAATACTAAACATCAAGCACAAAGTAAGATCCTTTTATATTTCTAGGCATGGAACAGTATTAGTGATTTTTTTTTTTTTTTTTTTTTTTTTTTTTTTAACATTAAGGTATTTTGTTTGTCTTTATCAAATTTTATTTTATTTTCATACAACAAGTAATTACAAGCATAGGTGTTGTTTTTATTAAAAACATATCTACTAAAGAGAAACAAATCAGGGTGTTCATGATTACAAGACTTCTACACTATGCACTCAGCTACTGGTGGCTATGTTAACAAGTCTGAAATGTTTTGCACTTACCAACACTTGATAATCTGCAAAAGTTATTTCGTCCCTTCACTCACTACACCCCCCCCTCCCCCTCGATGTGGCTCATAGACATTGCTAGACACTAAACAAACACATTATGTGATTCCTTGGGGTGCAGCTAAGTAACAAATTGAAATGCGGTCAACACACACAAAACTAACAAAAAAAGCATAGTTCAGTGTATTATGTTGTTAGAAGCATTTCTCATTGTGGTGATCTAAAGGCAAGTGTGTTGGCTTATTTTGTATATTTGCTCTGTTGCCTTATGATATTGTATTGTGGGACAGTCCACCTAAATTAATTAAGTGTTTATTCAGCAAAAACATGCTATAAGAATATTTTGTGAAGCAGATAACTGTACGTCTTGCAGAAACCTTTTTGATAATCTTGGAATTCTCTCTCTCACTTCTCAATAAATTAACTCCTTAGTGGTTTTTGTTCCTGTAAATAGGCATCAGTTTGAGATGAGCTGTGATTTACACAGCCACAATACAAGACATAAAATCATTTTCAAAATTATTGAATTGGATAGACAAAAAATCTATTCACCAAGTGGCGGCAGAACACATACATAAAAGACAGTTGTAATTGGCAAGCTTTCAGAGCCAGTGGCTCCTCCTTCAGGTCGAACGGTTGAAGGGGGAGGAAAAGGGGTGAAGGTAAAGGACTGGAGAGGTCTAGGAAAAGGGGTAGATTTTGGGAAACTCACCCAGAACTGTGGGTCAGGGGGGGAGACTTACCGAACAGGATGAGAAGGAAAGACTGATTGTTGGAAATCATTTTCATGTAGACTGTGCCTATTTGTCTAGGTTTCAGCGTGGAGTTGTAAGAAGATATTCAAAAGCTTCCATCTTAAAATAAAGCAAGAAATTAGGAAGCCCCGTGTAACCAAAAGAAAACTAAAACCATAATTCACTGGCCATTCTTTCCACAAGTTACCTGAATGTCTAGATTCAAGAATTAAAAAATTCTGTTAACTGCATGACAAGTAATAGTATTTCTTATAAAGCTCCATGTACTGTAAATAGTAGTCAGTATTTACAGGTGTTGGAAAATACTCCATATACCTAACTATAAGACAAGGTTTTTTCCTCTAATTCATCATTTGAAAAATACAGTCCTGTCTTTGATTCACAGATCAAACTATTGTTGCAGGGGTCACCATCTTATATTGTATAATAGTTGAATATATAGGGGTCATCATATATTTGCAGTTTGAGCTTTGGAAATTGAGGTCACACAGATTTAATTTGAAAAATTTGGAAGAGTGGGAGGGGAAGCAGTGGCATCTGTGTGTCCTAGTACTAGGACAAATAGGGGTAGGGAAGTGGCGAGCTAGCGGCAAGTTACGTCTTGCTACCAGCAATGGGAATGTATCCTCTGTACCTTGCTTTTTAAGAACATCTACCATGCTTACACAGCAGTTCACCGGAATACAGGAAACAACTTAATGCTGACAAAAATATGTTTGCACCAAACATTAAAATGTTCACCGACATGAAAAATTTGCTTCAGAAATGGCACGAAAGGCACGAAAGCTGCTACTGCTATACAGCACTTGATTTTCAAAGTTGTCAACAAATGACGGCGTGCACTGTTAACCCAAAGTGATATAATTTCTGCCAGTTCAACTGTATGGAGGCAAATGGGCAGCATAGTGTTTGTCATTCAGTTTGCTTATATTGTCAACGCTGTGTGAACTGTACATTACAGCAGGCAGTAACGAGTGCAAATCACAGCTGTGACTCTATTGGAGATCACAGAAGTGAGAGTTTGTAGTTCACAATACCACAGGCAATGCAAAGTTATTTGTACATTAATGGTAATACAAGAAACATGGGCCAAAAATGACTGTGTAGCAGCTAGAAAAGGTGGTGTCATAGATGTGAAGGTGGCATCAGAGGAAGAATAAATTAAAGACTGCCAGTTCTACATGCTAAAATTCGGAGGGGGGGGGGGGGGTTTGACGCAGGGTAGGTTCATGAAATGAGGCATCTGGTTATTCAGTACATGCCAGAGAAACACGATGAAGACATCCAGATTACACGAGAAATTATCTGAATGGAGGTGCTGGAGATAAAGAGGAGTTTACAGACTCCATGCAACTCGGAATTCAAAGGAAGTGGTGTGTGAGGATGATGAAGAGGGTGGTGCTGAAATTACAACAGCAACAGAACAATACTACCTCAACACCTTCCCACAGTGTTTCACAAAAAAAACTGCTCACATATCAACATCATACACTCAGTGTAGTAGATCGCACAACAATATACTTGGCCCGTGGGCAGCAAACTGCAGTTCACAAGCCACATGTGGCTCTTTGGTCCCATGTGTATGGGTCTTCCACAAAATTGCAAATGTGCGAGTGCTCGTACATTTCCAGAAAGATAAAACATCAACATGTTTTGTCAAGTCATGTTGTTGTGGTCTTCGGTCCTGAGATTGGTTTGATGCAGCTCTCCATGTTACTCTATCCTGTGCAAGCTTCTACATCTCCCAGTACCTACTGCAACCTACATCCTTCTGAATCTGCTTGGTGTATTCATCTCTTGGTCTCCCTCTACAATTTTTACCCTCCACGCTGCCCTCCAATACTAAATCGGTGATCCCTTGATGCCTCAGAACATGTCCTACCAACCGATTCCTTCTTCTGGTCAAGTTGTGCCACAAACTTCTCTTCTCCCCAATCCTATTCAATACTTCCTCATTAGTTATGTGATCTACCCATCTAATCTTCAGCATTCTTCTGTAGCACCACATTTCGAAAGCTTCTATTCTCTTCTTGTCCAAACTATTTATTGTCTATGTTTCCCTTCCATACATGGCTACACACCATACAAATACTTTCAGAAATGACTTCCTGACACTTAAATCTATAGTCAATGTTAACAAATTTCTCTTCTTCAGAAACGCTTTCCTTGCCATTGCCAGTCTACATTTTATATCCTCTCTACTTCGACCATCATCAGTTATTTTGCTCCCCAAATAGCAAAACTCCTTGACTACTTTAAGTGTCTCATTTCTTTATCTAATACCGTCAGCATCACCCGACTTAATTCGACTACATTCCATTATCCTCGTTTTGCTTTTGTTGATGTTCATCTTATATCCTCCTTTCAAGACACTGTCCATTCCATTCAACTGCTCTTCCAAGTCCTTTGCTGTCTCTGACAGAATTACAATGTCATCGGCGAACCTCAAAGTTTTTATTTCTTCTCCATGGATTTTAATACCCACTCCGAATTTTGCTTTTGTTTCCTTTACTGCTTGCTCAATATACAGATTGAATAACATCGGGGAGAGGCTACAACCCTGTCTTACTCCCTTCCCAACCACTGCTTCCCTTTCATGTCCCTCGACTCTTATAATTGCCATCTGGTTTCTGTACAAATTGTAAATAGCATTTCGCTCCCTGTATTTTACCCCTGCCATCTTTAGAATTTGAAAGAGAGTATTCCAGTCAGCATTGTCAAAAGCTTTTTCTAAGTCTACAAATGCTAGAAATGTAGGTTTGCCTTTCCTTAATCTTTCTTCTAAGATAAGTCGTAAGGTCAGTATTGCCTCACATGTTCCAGTGTTTCTACGGAATCCAAACTGATCTTCCCCGAGGTCGGCTTCTACTAGTTTTTCCATTCGTCTGTAAAGAATTCGTGTTAGTATTTTGCAGCTGTGGCTTATTAAACTGACTGTTCGGTAATTTTCACATCTGTCAACACCTGTTTTCTTTGGGATTGGAATTATTATATTCTTCTTGAAGTCTGAGGGTATTTCGCCTGTTTCATACATCTTGCTCACCAGATGGTAGAGTTTTGACAGGACTGGCTCTCCCAAGGCCGTCAGTAGTTCCAATGGAATGTTGTCTACTCCGGGGGCCTTGTTCCGACTTAGGTCTTTCAGTGCTCTGTCAAACTCTTCACGCAGTATCGTATCTCCCATTTCATCTTCATCTACATCCTCTTCCATTTCCATAATATTGTCCTCAAGTACATCGCCCTTGTATAAACCCCCTATATACTCCTTCCACCTTTCTGCTTTCCCTTCTTTGCTTAGAACTGGGTTTCCATCTGAGCTTTTGATATTCATACAAGTGGTTCTCTTATCTCCAAAGGTCTCTTTAATTTTCCTGTAGGCAGTATCTATCTTACCCCTAGTGAGATAAGCCTCTACATCCCTACATTTGTCCTCTAGCCATCCCTGCTTAGCCATTTTGCACTTCCTGTCGATCTCATTTTTGAGACGTCTGTATTCCTTTTTGCCTGCTTCATTTACTGCATTTTTATATTTTCTCGTTTCATCAATTAAATTCAATATTTCTTCTGTTACCCAAGGATTTCTACTAGCCCTCGTCTTTTTACCTACTTGATCCTCTGCTTCCTTCACTACTTCATCCCTCATTCTTCTTCTACTGTATTTCTTTCCCCCATTCCTGTCAATTGTTGCCTTATGCCCTCCCTGAAACTCTGTACAACCTCTGGTTCTTTTAGTTTATCCAGGTCCCATCTCCTTAAATTCCCACCTTTTTGCAGTTTCTTAAGTTTTAATCTACAGGTCATAACCAATAGATTGTGGTCAGAGTTGACATCTGCCCCTGGAAATGTCTTACAATTTAAAACCTGGTTCCTAAATCTATGTCTTACCATTATATAATCTATCTGATACCTTTTAGTATCTCCAGGGTTCTTCCATGTATACAACCTTCTTTCATGATTCTTAAACCAAGTGTTAGCTATGATTATGTTGTGCTCTGTGCAAAATTCTACCAGGCAGCTTCCTCTTTCATTTCTTAGCCCCAATCCATATTCACCTACTACGTTTCCTTCTCTCCCTTTTCCTACACTCGAATTCCAGTCACCCATGACTATTAAATTTTCGTCTCCTTCACTATCTGAATAATTTCTTTTATTTCATCATACATTTCTTCAATTTCTTCGTCATCTGCAGAGCTAGTTGGCATATAAACTTGTACTACTGTAGTAGGTGTGGGCTTCGTATCTATCTTGGCCACAACAATGCGTTCGCTGTGCTGTTTGTAGTAGCTTACCCGCATTCCTATTTTCCTATTCATTATTAAACCTACTCCTGCATTACCCCTATTTGATTTTGTGTTGATAACCCTGTAGTCACCTGACCAGAAGTCTTGTTCCTCCTGCCACCAAACTTCACTAATTCCCATTATATCTAACTTTAACCTATCCATTATCCCTTTTTAAATTTTCTAACCTACCTGCCCGATTAAGGGATCTGACATTCCACGCTCCGATCCGTAGAACGCCAGTTTTCTTTCTCATGATAACGACATCCTCTTGAGTAGTCCCCGCCCGGAGATCCGAATGGGGGACTATTTTACCTCCGGAATATTTTACCCAAAAGGACGCCATCATCATTTAATCATACAGTAAAGCTGCATGCCCTCGGGAAAAATTACGGCTGTAGTTTCCCCTTGCTTTCAGCCGTTCGCAGTACCAACACAGCAAGGCCGTTTTGGTTATTGTTACAAGGCCAGATCAGTCAATCATCCAGACTTTTGCCCCTGCAACTACTGAAAAGGCTGCTGCCCCTCTTCAAGAACCACACGTTTGTCTGGCCTCTCAACAGATACCCCTCCGTTGTGGTTGTACCTACGGTACGGCTATCTGTATCGCTGAGGCACGCAAGCCTCCCCACCAACGGCAAGGTCCATGGTTCATGGAGGGGGGCGGGGGGGGGGGGGTGTCAAGTCATATCTTTGCATAGTGTTGTGCAATATAGTATTTCTAGCATGTGTCCCCATAGGAAAAAATATAATTGTAGTTAAAATCTGCACCCTTGAAACTGGCAGTTCCACCCGCCTCTGTCCAAAGTGCTTTGCCTCCCTTGCAAGATTGCCCCATGAGAGGCACTTTCTTCTACATTCATTGTCGTTCTGCAAACAAGGTTATTATAAATGATTGAAGTGGCTTCATATATTCACTGTAGCTGCATTAATTGACATATTGTCACAAAACTCAACACGCTTATAGAAAACTCCAAAAATTTAGTACTGTTCAAGCTGCACTTCAGATTTATGCCATGAGAGCACAGCATTGAGCACTTAGTCAAGATGGTGGCAGGCACTGAGAAAGTGTATGTTGTGCTTGAAATACATTCACATCAATCTGTTGTTACACAGTCACTCCAGAACGAAGTTCAACAAAGATCCACCTGCTGTCAACTCCATTTGGCGATTGTATGCAGAGTTTAAAGCTTTAGGATGCCTCTACAATGGGAAATGAATGGCTCAGCCTCCAGTGACTGATGAAACAGATTGACCACATATTGGCAAGTTTCACACATAGCCCACAGAGGTCAATGAACAGAGCAAGCAGCGAGCTGAACATACCACACTTGAACTTCAGGAAAGTCTTAAGGAAACAACTGATCCTGAAATGTTGTTGTTGTTGTTGTTGTCTTCAGTCTGAAGACAGATTTGATGCAGCTCTCCATGTTACTCATCTGTGCAAGCCTCCTCATCTCCATATAACTAATTGAAACTTATATCCTTCTGAATCTGCTTACTGTATTCACCTCTTGGTCTCCCTCTACAATTTTCACCCTCCTTTATGTCTCAGACAGTGTCCTATCAACTGATCCTTTCTTCTAGTCAGGTTGTGCCACAAATTACATTCCTCCCCATTTCTATTCAGTGTCTCATTGTTAGTTATGTGATTTATCAAATCTTCAGCATTCTTCGGGTTGCACCACATTTCAAAACCTCTTGTTCTCTTCTTGTCAATTATTCACTTCCTTATATGGCTACACTCCATACAAATACTTTCGGAAAAGACTTCATAACATTAAATCTATATTTTATGTTAACAAATTTCACTTCTTCAGAAACACTTTTCGTGCCAGTCTACAACTTATTCTTTCTACTTAGGCCATCATCAGCTAAGCCCATTTTACGTAAGTAACTTTCTGCTTAAAAACAACTACTGCTTATAAATCAGCAACCAACCACGACACAAATGTGTCTATGACGTTGGTGATCGATAAATTGTGGTACATGTCGAGTTCTGCACATTTGCAGAGACAAGGAACTGTGGTGGTGTCTGATAACATCAGAAGGGAACTATGGCTGTGTCTGGTAACATCAGAAGTTATAACTTAGTCTCGTTGAGCTCACTTCTATTACAGAAATGAAATTTGTGCCTTTGTATCCTCTTAATCTTTGTTATGTTGTTTGCTTTGTTTTTGTGGCACACTGAAAAGTTACCCAAGGTTTTGGTATTTTTTCCTGCAAGTCTTCTCCTACAAGAGAGACGAAAGATATGAAAGCAAAAAGTATTTACATTTTACAGCAGAAAAAACCCACACTATGCATACAAAAGAACATAAATAGGTAAACATGTTTTAGTGAAAAGTATTTTAACAGTGAAAAAGTCAGAATTATTGGACGAGAAAAATAATTTTCATTGTTATTTGGTGCTCATCTAGAAAACAAGATGTAAAGGATAAAGCCAAATGGTGCTACCTACTGCATTCTATGTTATCTGATGTGTTTGCAAGTAAATATTTTCATGAGCAAATAAATATATATGTTCTGAAATCTTTTGGCGACACTTTTCTTATTCTTTTAGTTCTCAGGTGTGTGAACAATTTACCAAACGACCTTTGACAAGAACTTATGCTGTGAATTCTGCTTTAGTCATTAACAAACTCTAGTGTCATTGCTTGTTCTTACACTTTGTTGCTGTATTTTGATTTATCAGTGTAAAGGATAGTTGCTCATAACCTCACTTTCACCATTCCGATGCTAAACTGCACACCAGACAGCTCTCACAACACTGTCTATTTTGGTGCTGACGTAAACAGAAATGACCACTTGAAACAGACGAGACTCAGTACAGGACTAAAGTACCAGGGGCATTGCAGTAGACACCCTTGTCTCGAGTAGTCAATTGAAACAAGAAAGTCAGTTGTGTAAAACGGCCTTTATTTTGCTGCCCAAATACCAAAACTCATCTACTGCTTTAAATGTCTTGTTTCTTAATCTAATTTCTTTAGCATCACCTGATTTAATTTGTCTACATTCCATTACCCTTTTTTTGCTTTTGTTAATGCTCATTTCGTATCCTCCCATTCCGTTCAGCTGCTCACCTAGGTCCTTGCTATCTATGACAGAATTACATTGTCATTGGCAAACGTCAGAGTTTTTATTTCCTCTCCCTCTACTTTAATTCCTGCTCCAAATTTTTCTTCTGTTTCCTTTACTGCTTGCTCGGTGTACAGATTGAATAACACCACTGCCTCCCTTTTATGCCCTTCAACTCATATAACTGCTGTCTAGGTTCTGTACAAGTTGTAAATAACTTTTCACACGTTGAATTTAACGTTGATACTTTCAGAATATCAAAGGGAGTATTCCAGTCTATATTGTCAAAAGCTTTCTCTAAATCAGCAAATGCTATAAATGTAGGTTTGCCTTTCCTTAACGTATCTTCTAAGATAAATGTAGGATCTGCATGACTTTGCATGTTCCTGCCTTTCTCTGGAATCCAAACTGATCTACCTCAAAGTTGGCTTCTACCAGATTTTCCATTCTTCTGTAAAGAATTCATGTTAGTATTGTATGACCATGACATTGATCTGATAGTTTGGTAATATTCACATCTGTCACCACGTGCTTCCTTGAGAATTGGAGTTGTTATTTTGTTATTGAATTCTTAGCATATTTCTCCTGTCTCATTTATATTGCACACCAGATAGAAGAATTTTGTCATGGCTGGGTATCAGTAATTTTGATGGAATGTTGTCTACTTCTGGTACCTTGTTTTGACTTAGGTCTTTCAGTGATGTGTCACATTCTTCTCAGATTCGTATCTCCTATCTCATCTTCATCTACCTCCACTTCCATTTCTATATTACCATCTTCTAGTTCATCTCCATTGTATAGACCTTCTACATACTCCTTCCACCATACAGCTTTCCCTTCTTTGCTTAGGACTGGTTTTCTATCTGATATCTTGATGTCATACAACTGCTTCTCTTTTCTCCAAAGGCCTCTTCAGTTTTCCTGTAAGCGTTGTCAATCTGTCTTCTAATGAAGTATACTTCTAAATCCTTAAATTTGTCCTCTACCCCTTTCTGCTTAGCCATTTTGCACTTCCTGTCAGTCTCATTTTTTAGACATTTGTATTCCGTTTCGCCTGCTTCCTTTACTTGAGCTTTATATTTTCTCCTTCCATCAGTTAAATTCAATAGTGCATGTGTTATCCAAGGGTCTCTGCTAGGCCTTGTCTTTTTTACTTATTTTATCCTGTACTGCCTTCACTATTTCATCTCTCAGTGCTACCTATTCATCTTCTACAGTATTCCTTTCCTAAGTTTCAGTTAGTCATTGCCCAATGGTGCCTTTGAAACTGTGAACAACCTCTCATTCTTTCTTCTTAAGTAAGTCCCTTCTCCTTAATTTCCCACCTCGTTGTAAGTTCTTCAGTTTTATTCTACAGTTCATAAACAGTAAATTATGTTCGGAGTCTACATCTGCCCCTGGAAATATCGTACAGTATAAAATCTGGTTCCAAAATCTCTGTCTTACTATCATATAATCAGTCTGAAACCTTCCAGGTTCCCCAAACCTCTTTCACAATTCTTAAACCAAGTGTTAGTGATGATTAAATTGTGCTGTGTTAAAAATCTACCTGGCAGCTTCCTCTTCCATTCCTTTCCTCCAGTCCATATTCACATACAATTTTTCCTTCTCTTCCTTTTTCTAACTATCAAATTCCAGTCCCCCATCAGAATTAAATTTTTGTCTCCCTTCATATCTGAGTAATTTCTTTTACATCATTGTACATTTCTTCAATCTCTTCATCATCTGCAGATTTGTTGGCATATTAACTACCACCACTTGCAATTGCTAGAAGCCCTGACTCCCGACATCAAAGTCTCACACTTTAAATTTTTGGCACATTTGCAATAGCTTAAGACAAAGGATGGCTTTTGTGAGAAACTCATCCTCAATGAAGAGGCAACATTTTTTTTTTTGTGAACAGCACAGTGAAGAGGCACATTGTGCAAATCTGGAGGCAAATCCCCATGCTATCATGCAGAACATTTGAGATTAATCAAAGTTAATGTATTCCGTGCAATCTCATGGCTTAAAGTTTACAGACCCTTTTTCTTGTGCAAAAAGACCGTTGTAGAACACGTGTATCTGGACATGTTAGAAAATTGGCTCATGCCACAACTGGAGACTGACAATGTGGACTTCATCTATCAAAAGTATGATGCTCCACCTTACTTCCATCATGATATTCGTGAATTCTTAAACAGGAAATTGAGAAACTGATGTATCGGTTATGATGGGATATATATATATATATATATATATATATGTGGAAACATTCCACGTAGGAAAAATATATCTAAAAACAAAGATGATGTGACTTACCAAATGAAAGTGCTGTCAGGTCGACAGACACACAAACATACACACAAAATTCAAGCTTTCACAACAAACTGTTGCCTCATCAGGAAAGAGGGAAAGACGAAAGGATGTGGGTTTTAAGGGAGAGAGTAAGGAGTCATTCCATTCCCGGGAGCGGAAAGACTTACCTTAGGGGGAAAAAAAGGACCGGTATACATTCGCGCACACACACACATATCCATCCACACATATACATGTACAGACCAGGTCTGTATATGTGTGGATGGATATATGTGTGTGTGTGTGCGCGCGAATGTATACCCGTCCTTTTTTCCCCCTAAGGTAAGTCTTTCCGCTCCCGGGATTGGAATGACTCCTTACCCTCTCCCTTAAAACCCACATCCTTTCGTCTTTCCCTCTCATTCCCTCTTTCCTGATGAGGCAACAGTTTGTTGCGAAAGCTTGAATTTTGTGTGTATGTTTGTGTGTGTTTGTGTGTCTGTCGACCTGCCAGCACTTTCATTTGGTAAGTCACATCATCTTTGTTTTTAGAGATATATATATATATATCTGCGTGTGTGTGTGTGTGTGTGTGGGGGGGGGGGGGGGGGGGTTATACCAGAAATGCAAGCTCTTGTTAACAGTGCATACCTACAAAACCAATTGGGAAAGGGGGGGGGGGGGTGCACATATGGAGCACTTGTAATATGTCAAAAAAATTCAGTCAGGCTGCACACATGTGGAAGGCACTCAAGATTCAAGCACGAGTTGTGTGGGCGAGCCAGTCAGTCAGCACCCTTGTTGTGCAGTGGTTAATGCTAGTTGCATCTGTAAACTGTGTGTGGGCAACAAAAGCTCCTACTCGAAGCATAAAGTGACCTGCATGTTTCCAGTCAGCTACAAATCGTACAGGTATATTTGTCATCAGTTTAAGAATTGTAGTAATTTTTTGTTGGTGACTTTATTATTATAAAATGAAAATTTTTGGTCGCCCTGTTTAACATGGCTACAAAAAAGAAGCAGAGAAAAATGGAAGGTTAATGCCATGCATTTAAAGTTGAACGGACTGAAGGTTTATTCGAAAATTTAGTGGCCTTCTGACCTGTCTTATTTATTGTTAGGAATAAATGGCTCCTAACATTGAAAGTGTGTGGAAAGACACTTTGCAACTAAATGTGTCATTTAGTACAAAATATCCAATTGGTGAAGCAGTGAAGAAAGCAGTTGATGAACTTCAGATGAGACAAGAAAAATAAAGTTCTGTATTTAATTACTGCATGCAATACTTCAACAGTGTTTTAGTTAGTCAAGAGACTGCTAAGAGAGGGAAACCACATATAGACGGTGAATATATAAAAAGTTGGTTTACATGGGTGTGCTGAAGAGTAATGACTCCAAATTTTTTACATGAAAACTCTTTAAGCTCTTTAAATAAAACAAATGTTATTAATATTCTAAATATTTATTCTTCATGTCTGCATATTTGCAACCCTCTGCCAATAGAGGGCATCCTCCATATAGTCCTGACTTTGCTTGTCCAAGATTAATCGGTTTCCAGAACTTAGAGAACATGTTCGAGGACTTTACTTCAATAGTGACGAAGCAGTGCAAGCAGAGTGAGGTTGTGGCTCTAACAACAAAGTCAAACAAAGAGATAGAGGGGCTGGCCAGTACTTACCTCAGCTCAGTACAGCCGATAGATACACATAAAACAGAACTGAAAATTTACATTCCTAGCTTTCGTTATCACACTTACCAACTTCATCCTCACCCATAATTACTTCACTTTTGAAGGCCAGACCTACAAACAAATCAGGGGAACGGCCATGAGAACCAGGATGGCTCCCTCCTATGCCAACCTCTTCATGGGCCACATGGAGGAGGCTTTCCTGAAGACCCAACAGCTGCTTCCCCTGGCCTGGTATAGGTTTATAGATGACATCTTTGTGGTCTGGACTCATGGTGAAGAAACACTCCTTAATTTCCTTCATAACCTCAACTCCTTTTCGAATCTGAATTTCACCTGGTCCTTCTCCAAAACCCAAGCCACCTTCCTGGATGTTGACCTTCATCTTGTTGAAGCTCACATTCACACCTCTGTCCATATCAAACCCACAAACAAACAACAGTACCTTCACTTTGATAGCTGCCATCCTTTCCACATCAAACGCTCCCTTCCCTACAGCCTAGGTATTCATGGCAAACGTATCTGCTCCAGTGACGAATCCCTCAACAATTACATCAATAACCTGACCAGTGCTTTCCTCTCCCGCAACTATCCTGCAGACCTTGTCCACAAACAGATTTCCCGAGCAATACATTCCTCCCCATCCAACAACAATGTTTCTACCCCCAGACCACACAGAAGCATCCCCCTTGTCACCCAATATTATCCCGGCCTCGAAAACATCAACAAATTACTCCGCCAGGGATATGACTTTCTCAAGTCAACCCCTGAAATGAGATCATCCCTTGACAAAATTCTCCCCACACCACCCAGAGTTGCCTTTCGTCGCCCCCCTAACCTCCGTAACATCCTTGTTAAACCCTACAATATTCCCAGACTACCTTCTCTACCCAGCTTTTCCTACCCCTGTAACCGACCCCGCTGCAAAACCTGCCCCATGCATCCCCCCACAACCACCTACTCCAGCCCCGCTACTGGTAAAACATACACAATTCAAGGCAGGGCTACGTGTGAAACTACACATGTCATTTATCAACTGACATGCCTGCACTGCACAGCCCTTTACATCGGCATGACAACAACTAAACTGGCTGAGCGCATGAACGGACACAGACGAACTGTCCGCCTAGGAGATGCCCAATACCCAGTAGCGGAGCATGCCCTCCAGCATAATTCTAGGGACCTAGGAACCTGCTACACCATATGTGCCATTTGGCTTCTCCCGCCCAGCACCAGTCCCTCTGAACTGCGGAGATGGGAACTTGCACTCCAACACATCCTTTCATCCCGCCATCCCCCTGGACTGAACCTACGTTAAACAACCTCACTCCCATTCACTCTTCAGTCTCCTCCTCTTTCCCTTTCCTCTTTAGCCATTCACGCATCTTTTCATCCTACATAGTTGTGTTTATCTTTATACTATATACCTCTTTACTTCTGTATGCATCCTCTTTGGTTTGAAGCTGGCACAGTACTTACAGTAGAATATCTTTGGCTTCCCTCTGACAACCATGCCTCCATCCTTGCTACCCTCCCTGTTTACCTTTCCCTGTTGCTTCATAACCTGGGTTGTGAGTAACTGAATCCACTTTCCCTTCTTCCCTTTTTTTCCCCTCTCTCCTCCCTGATGAAGGAACAAAGTTCCGAAAGCTAGGAATGTAAATTTTCAGTTCTGTTTTATGTGTATCTATCGGCTGTACTGAGCTGAGGTAAGTACTGGCCAGCCCCTCTATCTCTTTGTTAGTATTTGTTTCACATCTTATATGAGATTTTCCATTAATCATTAACAACAAAGTCAAACACTCTACAGTGATGGTATCAACAAACTTGTCTGTTGTTGGGAGAAATGTATCTATAGCCAGGGTGATAATGTTGAGAAATTAATGTGTGGACATGAAGGATAAAGATGTAGAATGTTAAAAAAAGTTTGTTATATTTAAAGAGCTTTAACATAAATAATTCAGAGGCATTACTTTCCAGTGCACCCTCTAAGTGCATCTGAATAGCTGTTTCGGAATTTAATAACAAAGCAGATATTCTAAAAAATGAAAGATTTACCAGTTCCTGCTACAACAGTGAAAGATAAAACAGTCAAAATGTCTTCCAATGTAGCCAACCAGTAAATTGAAGATCTTAAATGGGTTTCAGCTTCATCACTAGCAGTTGAAGCATCTTGTGACAAAATGATACAGTGCAAAGGTTTACCTTTTTGTATGATTCATTTCATCTACAAGTCACAAAGAAGAACTTTTAGGATTATTGCCACTCAACAGACAAAGAGCTCTACGTAATGGTGTACATTGGTTATCAAGAGTAAATGCTTTGGAACGTTTTATATTCTTATTAACAGAAATTAAAGCATTTCTCCTTGAGAGGGTGTTCACTGTCCAGAACTAACAGATAGTCAGTGGATCCAAAAATTTTATTGTGGTGGGTGTTACATCAATCCAAAGCCACCTTAAATGTAAGCTTCAGAGGAAAGTAAACAGTTTTTTCAAAGTTACAAGAGGGAAACAAATTCTCTTTTTTCTCTCAAGCTCTTGAAAGAGAAACTTTTATTCACTTTGCAAACTTACTGAAACATCGGCAAGAAAATAATTCTGAAATTGACATTTGTTATTTCAAAACTCCACTTATATTTAAAAGGATAGTTTTCTTAACAGGTTCCAGGAATTCAGAAACAGCAAAATGTTGTTAGTGTTTGTTAAAAAAATTTCTTAATGCTTCTGTAATGGAATTAAATTTTTCTTCCTTTAATACACACACTGATACTTCAAATGTAATTGCTGAATTTGGGGGGGGGGGACAAGGAATTGCAGATCTCAACAGTTCAATGTCTTTGTGCTAATATAGAAATATTGGAGAAAAACAAAAATGAGCTTAGTTCACAGCATAAGTGGCCAGCTTTGAAAGACCTGGAAAAGAAAGGTGTGTTGGTTTTTAACATCTGAAATAGTAGTCCTGAGTCACGTAATCAGCAGAAAAAACTAATGTTTGCTATGCTACATATTCATGTGAACAGTCATTTACAACCATAAATCTTTTTGTGGGTATACTGAGAATTTGTCATACTGATGAGAATGTGGAAATGTGCTTGATATTAAAAACAACATACAGTCTTGACTTACCCAAGCCTCCCAGAGAGATGTAACCAGGCCATTGTTCACATTAGTGTTTGTCGGTAATTTTCATGAACTAATTTTACGAATACTATATTTATTAAGTATGGTATCAAGTTTTATTCAACAGTCCTATAGTGTAGCCGAGGCTTATAAGTATACTAGAAGTTTATTAAGTTAATTTTAGGGAGCTTTGAGGAGTGAGATGATGTAGTGTTGAGATTGTTTGGACATGCAGAGTGGATGAACAACCAGTCATAGAGATGAAACAAGTAAACAAGACCAGTTTGGGTAGGGGAGTTAGTAGGTGTTGACCTCTTTGAAGTACCTCAATCAAATTGAAGACATTTCTGCCAAAGGCCAGCTTAGAAGTTTCCTAATTAAGTTAATAACAGTGTACCTGTGTATATAGTGTAAGTTTAAAAAATGTGGCTCTCAAAATAAAGTTCAGTCATTGTACTGCTGATATTTGACTCTCTTGACTAATGAGTTTGCTGACCACTGTACTAGGCCACATGATTAGTGTTGCTCAGACATCTGTTTATTTTGATACACCTTCAAGTGATACTGCCAACATGGAAGGGCAATGATGTGAATAGTGACGAGAAGGTCCACTACACAGTAATCCTGGGAATGATATTAGATGGAATGAGACTGAGGAAGCTGCCCCCCTATGTGATTCTTACTAGGAAAATCATACAAAAGGGGAAACTGCCTGCAGGTTTACCTCCATCGTCAAGAAAAGTGTGGATTACAAATGACGTAGTGCTAAATTAGTGCAAGGTTGTTTGGAACAGAGTACCAGACAAAAGACAAATCTTGGCACTGGATACTTTCAGGGGACACCTATCCAGGAAGATAAGGATCTGATATCAAAAAGCAATGCAGAATGTGTATGTGATAGACCTTTTAAGTCTCACCTCTGACAACTTTATAATTAGTTGTTTCTTCGTGGGGATTGTGTGTCACTCGGGCAGTCAAGTTATAGAAACCCTCAATATCTGTGCTATACCAGTGGCTCCTTAATTTATGGAACAGAATCTCAAGTGAATCTATAATGAAAGGATACAAGAAGTGTGCTGCAAATCCATTGTATTGATTGATTCAGATGACTTTTATTTGATCATTTCATTCTAAATTTGCTTTTGACGCATTTCTTGAGATATTTCATAGTTTTGGCTGTTACCAGTAATTTATCAACAATAGGGAAAATAATATGTGAGCATAAAATGTGTTCCATAATTTTACAACAGAGCGCCATCAGGTACATAGGTCCATTGTTATGCACATCTGTTTGATGACCCATCTCAAAAACAGAAATTATCTCTGTCTTTTTCCAATCTCTTGCAATGCTTTGTTGCTCCAGTGACATTCAGTAAACTATTCAAGACACGGAGCAAGTTCATTTGTATTTTCCATCTAAAATTGTGCAGGAGTCAGATCCTACCACCTTTCCTTGGTTGAGTGATATTAAGTGATTTTCTGTTACACTGTCATATGTGACAATATATGTCGATTTCAATTAAACAGAAGCACACAATTTATTTGAAATATACTCTTTTATTTGCAAATGTCTTGATCACATTTGGCAGATATATCACAGTTAACAGATACTGACTCTGATGAGTTATCGTCATAACTAAAAATCCAAATACAAAGGCATCATGATGCACTTATTCTGGTTGCCCCAAATTTTAAATTGCCTGAATGATTGCTTGATGACACCTAGATATGTTATTTCTGTTGCAAGATACTGGATTTTTAGTTATAATGACGACTTATTACAGTCAATACCAGTTAACAAATTTATCCACCAAATACGACCAAGACGTTTGTGAGTAAAAGATATGTCAATTTGGTGTTTGAGTAGTAATCAAAGAAGAACTTGTGATAAGATCTTCCTCAGTGTATAATTTTAGAAGACCAAAATCAGTACTGTCATCATAGTCACTGATTGACTGTGTCTACAAATTTTAACTATTTACTGACTGTACAGAAGACCAAATAATCTGATGTTTTTTGTCAGATGGTTCATAAAATTTACTTTAAGCTGAGAGGATGAACTGGTCCGATCATTCACTTTGGCAGAATAGTGACATCGTGGAGCCCTGTTGATGTGATGTCCGAATAACGCTACAGTTGAGGGCAGCAGCTCGAAACCTGTTGTTCTTCACAAGGTTGTCTCTAGTTGCTGATGGGCAGTGGCTGATTCTCCCCTGCATAAATGTCATTTCCATGTCTTCTGTTACTGACAACTATACAATAACACAGGGAACAAACTGTAGTTGAGTTGGCATTAAGTTGATCCTCAACAGTTGTGCGGCTGCTTCATGGGCCAACCTCAACCAGTAATGTAATGCAATTTTATAAATATCTCTATGTTGTAGATTCAGCATTGTCACATCTCTGCAGATGGCTACTGTTTTCACTTGCAGCCATTAGTGCTTCACAGTTGAAAGCAGGCAACGGTTCTGCAAGGTGTCAGGGACCTTCTTGTGCTGCCTGTACTGTACACAACTGTGACACTATAAACATTGTAAAATTTCACTATTAAAAGTATGAACTACAAAGAACAAGAATAAAAATTAGTCCTGGTGCCTTTTGGTCAGTGCTAACACTCTTTTACAAAAGCAGAAACCCAAGCTACAACACAAACTGCATACAGGCAGACAAGCGACCACTTTGTTTTTTATTGCCTTTACCTGCTTTGAACAGCCAGTTCACCTTCATATGGCTGCATTATGTTTATTAAATGTATCACTTAGCATCTGTCGCATTTTTATAGAGCTGGTACTCTACAGCATTAATTTCTACCCTCTACATGGCAGACATTAACAGAGAAGCTTTAGAATATGTTTTGTCAAGTATTTTGGTTTCTGGAAAGTGATGTCATTGACTAAAATATTTGTTTTAGGAGAGCATAAACCTACTCAGATCCTTTATGGTAGAGTTTAAAAAGAGAGGGTGGATCCATAAGGCTGACACTTTAAGTGAGCCAAGTTAAGACAGTGAATTTTCTACAGAATATGCATTGTGACATTTAATGAGGAATTAAACTCTTTAAATCTGAAAATAATAAGCCCTGCCTGATTGAAACAGTTAATTTTTTTCTCTTTTTCTTTGGGCAGGGGGAGGGATTAAAAATCTGTCCTACAGGCAACATAAATAATGTGGAAATGATTCCAAAACATATATTGTGAAGTTGTGTGCTTGTAATTGTAAGTAATTTTATAACTGCTGTGCATGGTTGCAGGGATATGTTGATGAAGATGTTAGTGAGAGTAGCGTCCGTCTTTTCAGAGATGGTTCGGCATCTCGGATGTTCAGTACAGAGTGTCAAACCAACAACTTTCAGTCACCTAAATATACAGATTGTTATCTTATTGGGCACCAGTTTCGATGATATATTTCAGGCCCTCTGACTGACGTGTAGGAAGATTCCCACCTCGCTTCCTGTCAAAATAGGGGCCAGCATTCAAAGATTGGTTGTCTGTAGATTTTTGAGAAAGCGATCACTTCATCAGGTGATGTCTTCTGAAGTGATCACTGTCTCAAAAATGTACAGATACCAGTCTTGCTGTCCCCTATTTTGACTGGAACCGAGGTTGAAATGTTCCTAGATGTCGGTCAGGGGCCCTGAAGTAGAGCGGGGCCTGGTATCCCGTGAGGATGCTGGAAAGCATTGCTACAGTCAACTGGGAGACAAACCTTAAGGTGTTCAAATATAGATCAGCTGATGGAACAAAAACCATACGTAATTGATTGTCTGAATGAAGGAAGCCTTTCCCGCCAACAGCACATGGAGGGGGGGGGGGGTGTTTGCAACAGAAATAACATAATAGAGGTTTGTAGTGGAAATAAAACTTGCAGGATTATTCAGAGACTGTTCGCATAAGAAGACAACAAATAATATTTCAAACAACAATGTTGTTAAACAAATTGACAAGAATGGGAACAGTAAATGTGGTGAGATGTAGGTTGTGGACCTCTTTAAATTGTTGGCAGTACTATACAAGTGTGTTACTAAAATCCATAATAACTACACTGGGGGGGGGGGGGGAGAGAGATTACACTATATTTGTGCAAATTACTTCAGAATTACTGAAGTGAGTTGAAGAAACATTTCGTGTAAGTGACTCTTATTATCTGAGGTGTACCGTAGTGATAATGCACTGGACTCATATTCAGGAGGAATGTAGTGCAAATCCCCCATCCGGTCAACCAGATTTTGATTTTACAAGATTTCCCTAAATTGCTAGAGGCAAATGCTGAGAAGGTTCATTTGAAAGGGTGCAAAATGTATCCTCCCTCAGTCCAAGTTTGCTCTAATGACCTTATCATTAGTGGGACGTCAGACCCATCTTCTTCCTTCCATTTTATCTGCATCACCGTAACTGGATCCACGTACCTGTACCCCTTTAAACTGTGAGTAAGATTGTTTTAATTGCTTCAAATTCAGAACAATTTAATAAAAGAATGGAGAAGCAAAAATATAAGAATTATTATAATAGGCCTGAAAGTTAACTCCAAAAAAACAAAAATTAACTATTGTCAATATGCTGACAGTAAATCAGAAAAGATTAGTTATAACTTGAACCAGCTGATGAGCTTATGTTCTTAGGGCAACTGCAAATGATTAGCAGATTGGCTCAGAAACAGAAATAGGGGAATTAAAAAATGTCTGGAAGTTCATTGGGAAAAGTTTATGATCTGTTCATTAGGAAATTCACAATTTGCCAACAACATAAAATATATCTAATGCGTGTGTACTGCCAGGTCAAACTATGACTAAGACATGAATCTTAAATAGTAAGGAAAAAACATTTAGAAATGCTTAATGAACAGTTGAAGAAAGCATGTCAGAAATAACCGAAGTTGATAGTGATTTCAGAAGGAGATGGTCCAGGTGCTTAGTAAAGGTAATTGGCTAAAGAAGAAATAAATAAACTCTCTGTTGGACTCATTACCGTAAGAGATGGCAATGACAATGTCCTAGTGGTAGATGGTTGGATGTTAATGAGGATAAATGTGTGGGCATGTGTAAAGCTGAAACTCACAGTATCTCATGAGCTCTGTAAATGCTCCGTATCCAACCAGCTAATGAAAAAATTGCCTGCTGATGAGATGTAAAAGCAATTGTGAGGTTACAAATTCCAGTTTTGCAGACATGGTGTGTCCATTGAAGTTTACAACGAGGAATCCATGTTCAAAATCCAAAAGTCTGTGGAGCTACTAGGACAGACTTTGTGGAAACTCCATCAGGAAAACACTGACACACCTCTCTCCAGACGTTTGGATTGTCAAACATTAAGGTGAAGGTGGTGGTACAACTTCTTTGTGAAGCTTCCTGGTGGATGAAAACTATTTACTGGGCCATGACTCGAACTCAAGACCTTCGTCTTTTGTGGACAAGTGCTTTACCAACTGAAATACACATGCACGAGTCACGAACCATCCGCACAGCTTTACTTGTGCCAAACCTCATCTCTTACCTTCCAAACTTCGCAGAACATCTCCTGCAAAACTTGTAATACCAGCACTCCTGGAATGCTAGTCTTCTGTGAAGGTTAGAAGGTAGGAGATGAGGTACTGGTGGAAGTAGAACTGAGAGGATGGGTTGTGAGTCATGCTTGGGTAGCTCAGTCAGTAAAGTACTGCCCCATGGAAGGAAAAGGTCCTGAGTTCGACTCTCAGTCTGGCACGCAGTTTTGATATGCCAGGAAGTTTCAGATCAGTGCCACTGTGATGCAGAGTGAAAATCTCGCTCTGGAAACTTCTTTGTGGTCAGGAACTACCTATACATCTTATGCAAATAACAGTATAAAACTAATGAATTTTCAAGCAAAGAGGATTTTAGAGTACAAAGAAGATTAAACAGTTGTTTTTGAAGGATAAAGAAGTACAAAGCATGTGGCACATGTTGTTTTAAAGACTGTAAAGTTGAAACTTTTTGATAGTATTCCTTGCTCAGCATGAGGGCAGGGACATTGTAGCCTACTTTAACAAATTGACTGGGAAGATACTTGCTCTCAATATCGCCACTTCACTGTTACAGATGGAAGTTAGACATAATTTGACTCTGCACTCATGTGACAACCAGTTTGTTACTGTGTAGTAATGTATGCTGAAGAAAACCCTGTTTATTTTTACTTTCAAAAGTATTATGCTTTCAGAACCACTACCTGGAAAAACTTTTGCCTCTATTCAGAAGAGCAACAGAAGAAGAACTCTCTTTGTACCCAGGAAACTGGAGGTATGGAACCTTTTACACAACACTTGTGACGGAGTGTCGAAAGTTCTTGCCTTGGGGAATGCACAGGTAATTTCTGTAGATATTGTGTGTTATATCTTTAGTTGTGTAATACTGTGGTTAAGTCAACTGCAAGATCTTTTCCTTTTTTGCTTGTGTCTGTGTATGTGCAGATGGATGTGTGTGTGTGTGTGTGTGTGTGTGTGTGTGTGTGTGTGTGTGTGTGTGCGCGAGTGTATACCTGTCCTTTTTTGCCCCTAAGGTAAGTCTTCCCACTCCCGGGATTGGAATGACTCCTTACCCTCTCCCTTAAAACCCACATCCTTTTGTCTTTCCCTCTCCTTCCCTCTTTCCTGATGAAGCAACCGTTTGTTGCGAAAGCTTGAATTTTGTGTGTTTGTGTGTCTATCGACCTGCCAGCATCTTTGTTTTTATATATATTTGGCCATCCAAGGTACACAGGCCAGTGATAGCAGTTTCCTGTTAACTACCAGGAGTGTATGTGCAGCTTACTTAACCTCCCCCCACTGCTCACCCTCCCCCCACTGCTCACCTTCCTCCCACTGCTCACCCTCCTCCCACTGCTCACCCTCCTCCCACTGCTCACCCTCCTCCCACTGCTCACCCTCCTCCCACTGCTCACCCTCCTCCCACTGCTCACCCTCCTCCCACTGCTCACCCTCCTCCCACTGCTCACCCTCCTCCCACTGCTCACCCTCCTCCCACTGCTCACCCTCCTCCCACTGCTCACCCTCCTCCCACTGCTCACCCTCCTCCCACTGCTCACCCTCCTCCCACTGCTCACCCTCCTCCCACTGCTCACTCCCTCCCACTGCTCACCCTCCTCCCACTGCTCACCCCTCCTCCTACTGCTCACCCCTCCTCCCACTGCTCACCCTCCTCCCACTGCTCACCCTCCTCCCACTGCTCACCCTCCCACCCACTGCTCACCCTCCCACCCACTGCTCACCCTCCCACCCACTGCTCACCCTCCCACCCACTGCTCACCCTCCCACCCACTGCTCACCCTCCCACCCACTGCTCACCCCTCCCACCCACTGCTCCCCTCCCACCCACTGCGCCCCTCCCACCCACTGCGCCCCTCCCCCTCACTGCTGCTCCTCCCCCCACTGCCGACGCTCCCCCCCACTGCTGCTCCTCCCCCCCACTGCGACGCCACCCCCCACTGCGACGCCACCCCCCCACTGCGACGCCACCCCCCCACTGCGACGCCACCCCCCACTGCGACGCCACCCCCCCCCACCCACTGCGACGCCACCCCCCCCCCCCACCCACTGCGACGCCAACCCCCCACCCCCCCCTCGACGCCACCCCCCCTGTGACGCCACCCCCCCTGTGACGCCACCCCCCCTGTGACGCCACCCCCCCTGTGACGCCACCCCCCCTGTGACGCCACCCCCCTGTGACGCCACCCCCCCTGTGACGCCACCCCCCCCTGTGACGCCACCCCCCCCCTGTGACGCCACCCCCCCTCCCCTGCGACGCCACCCCCCCCTGCGACGCCACCCCCCCCCCCCTTGCGGCGCCCCCCGCCCACTGTGGCGCCCCCGCCCCCGCCCACTGCGACGCCCCCCCCACCCCCCGCCCACTGCGACCACCCCCCACTGCGACCCCCCCCCAGTGCGACGCCCCCCCCCCCCCCACTGCGACGCCTACGCCCCCCCCCCCACCGCGATGCCTACGCCCCCCCCACCGGGACGCCTACGCCCCCCACTGTGACGCCACCCCCCCCCACTGCGACGCCCACCCCCCTCACACTCCGACGCCACCCCCCCCCCCCACCCACTCCGACGCCACCCCCCCCCACTCACTGCCACGCCTACACCCCCACTGCGACGCCACCCCCCACTGCGACGCCGCCACCACCCACTGTGACACACCCCCACTGCGCCGCCAACCCCCCCCCCCGCACACTGCGACGCCTCCCCCCCACTGCAACGCCTGCCCCGCCCCCACTGTGACGCCTCCCCTCCCCCCAACTGCAATGAAACCCCCCCTCCTCGCTGCGACACCTACCCCCCCCCCCCCACTGCGACACCTCCCCCCCCCCCCCCACTGCCACTCCTCCCCCCACCGTGCCCCCTCCCCTCCCACCGCAAAACGTCCCCACCTCAAACTGTACAAGGATTTTCACAAATTTCGGCCTTTATGTGATAGTCCCCTGTAGGGTTTGACCTCCATTCTTCAAAATTTTCCCCAAGAGCGAGTCAATTGGGGAATGGTGCCTTATTGGTGCATCGTGTTCACCGTGCATTGAGATCATTAGCCCACTTTCTCATAATCACATTTCAGTCTCGCTCCCCCCCTGCGAGTTCGGGGGTTAGAATAGGCCCGCGGTATTCCTGCCTGTCGTAAGAGGCGACTAAAAGGAGTCTCAAACGTTTCGGCCTTATGTGATTGTCCCCTCTCGGGTTTGACCTCCATCTATCTAAATTATTCCGAAGAGCGAGCCAATTGGGGAAGGGCACCTTACATGGTGCACTGTATCCTTCGTGCAATTAGACCTATAGCCGTCTTTCTCGTCGTTGCAATGGTGTCCCGCTCGTTTTCGATCTCTTGGGCGATTACCACGCTGCACTCTGCAGTGTTTCTTTTCACTGTGACGACGACCTTGGCCATTTTTGCACCTAAGATCCAGCACGGTAGCCAGTCCGTTGTGGTGGGGTCGCCATGTACCCTCTTGGTTGTAGCCCCCTGACAATACAGGGATCGCTCTACTGATGCCTGCGCCGTTCACTCCCCACGTATGCCAAGGAGTAGATGCCCATCTCCCTGGGGCATCAGGACTCCCGGCAATGTCCATCCTGCCAGGTGGCCTTTGCTGTGGCTGGGTGGTGCCCGTGGGGAGGGCCCTTGGTCGGAGTAGGTGGCATCAGGGCGGATGACCCGCAATGAAGCGTGGTACATCATCTGTCGCTGGCGGCCAGCCATCAGCAGTCTCTAAGCGTTCGAGAGCCCATTTTAAAGGTAACGTTCATGACCCCAAATCGTTCCCCTCCCTCGCCACACCATGGGAGGAACGACAGGCATTGCGTGACACTGAGACGTATTCGCCCAGATATCTTGTCTGTACCAGAGCTGATGGGGAATCTTTTCTATCCGTGAAGCCTCAGTTCTTTGTAGAGCATTTAGAGGACAAGTTCGGTGAGGTGGAGGGCTTGTCCAAGATGCGGTCTGGATCGGTGTTGATAAAAACGGCATCCTCTGCCCAGTCACGGAGGTTGCTCAATTGTGACAAGTTGGGGGATGTTTCCGTTAGCATCACGCCGCATAAGAGTCTGAACATGGTCCAGGGTATTATATTCCACCGGGATCTTCTTCTGCAGTCCGACGATGAATTACGCGCCAACCTCGAACGACGAGGTGTTCACTTCGTCCGGCGCGTCCATCGGGGTCCGAGGGATAATCAGGTCGCCACTGGTGCCTTCATCTTGGCCTTTGAGGGTGATGTCTTACCCGAAAAGGTTAAGGTGATGGTTTACCGTTGTGATGTGAAACCATATATCCCTCCTCCGATGCGGTGTTTTAAATGCTGGAAGTTCGGGCACATGTCATCTCGCTGTACTTCCAGCATGACGTGTCGGGATTGCGGACGTCCTTCGCATCCCGATACTCCATGTGCCCCGCCTCCTATCTGTGTTAACTGCGGAGAACACCATTCCCCCTGCTCGCCGGACTGTAGGATATTGCAGAAAGAACGGAAGATAATGGAATATAAGACCTTGGACCGGCTGACCTACCCCGAGGCTAGACGGAAATATGAGAGGCTCCATCCTGTGGCAATGCCGTCAACCTACGCCGCTGCTGCAACGACGGTTCTTTCGTCATCACGAATCGGCTCTAAGATCGGTCAGCATCCACCGGCCCCCTTGCTTGTGGGGGGCACTTCACACCCTGTTGCTCCTGCTCCATCTTCTTCAGGAGCAACACCCTCCCAACCTTCGGGGACATCAGCTCCTCCTTCCCAGCCGGAGAAGCGTAAGACTTCTTCGGCTGCTCTCGCCAGGAAGGGATCCCTTGGGGACCTCCCTTCGCAAGTTCCGACCATTGGAAAAGCGGACGCCCGCAAGTGGTTGAAACAACCGGCAGTCCCTGGTCGTCGGGCCTCGCGGTCGTCGTCTGTCCCTGAGACTGACCCAGTGAAGCCCATGCAGCCTGAAGCGCCGAAGGCACAGCGTGACAAGCAGAAAAAGAAGAAAGTCCCCAAGACCAACGGTAATGCGGTGGCACCGATCCCGCCGCTTCCTACAAGCTCTGCCTCTGAGGACGAGGTGGAGATTCTGGCGTCTGCTGAGGACCTCGCTCTTGCCGGTCCCGCGGACGCAATGGATGGCATTTGCACGGATGCTACATCGGAGGCAGCAGGTGACCCAGTGGCGTAATCTGCCTTCCCCGTCCCGTCACGCCTTTCCCAGCCATGGACAACACCATCCTCCAGTGGAACTGCAGCGGTTTGTTCCACCATCTAGCTGAGCTCCGCCACCTTATCAGCCTTCACCCTTTCTTCTGCATTGCTCTCCAGGAAACTTGGTTTCCAGCAATGCGAACCCCCGCCCTCCGTGGCTATCGGGGTTATTATAAGAACCGAGCAGCTTATGAAAGGGTGTCTGGTGGCGTCTGCATATATGTCCTTCACACTCTGCACAGCGAGTCTGTCCCTCTCCAGACGCCTTTAGAGGCTGTCGCTGTACGCGTGTGGACGCCACAGGCTGTTACCGTCTGCAGTCTTTACATTCCACCGGATGGTGATGTCTCGCAGCATGTCCTGGCTGCACTGGTCGCCCAATTGCCGCCACCTTTCTTGCTATTGGGCGACTTCAACGCTCATAACCCTCTGTGGGGTGGGTCAGTGGCAACAGGTCGAGGCGCCATCGTTGAGCATTTATTGTCGCAGCTCGATCTCTCGCTGTTAAATGATGGTGCCTTCACACACTTCAGTGTGGCGCATGGCACCTACTCCGCCATTGACCTTTCAATCTGTAGCCATAGCCTCTTACCGTCTGTCCAATGGAGTGTGCATGACGACCTGTGTGGTAGTGACCATTTTCCGATCATTTTGTCACTACCACAGCGCCACTCTTCTGGGTGCCCTAGCAGATGGGCTATGAATAAGGCTGACTGGGACTTGTTCTCCTCCACTGCCGCTTTTGAGCCTCTCTCTACCGATGACATTGATGCGGTGGTTCAATCGGTCACCACCGGCATCGTTACTGCCGCCGAATCTGCCATTCCCCATTCCTGTGGGTCCCCTCGGCGGAAGGCTGTGCCTTGGTGGTCGCCTGAGATCGCTGAAGCAATTAAAGATCGCCAGCGGGCGCTCCAGCGTCACAAGCGACATCCCTCCCTCGACCACCTTATCGCCTTCAAACGGCTGCGTGCGCGGGCCCGCCTCCTTATCCGCCAAGGCAAGAAGGAGTGCTGGGAGCGGTATGTGTCCACAATTGGCCTCCATGTCACTCCAGCGCAGCTCTGGGCCAAGATTCGACGCGTCTACGGCTATCGGCCACCTGTCAGCGTCCCTGCGCTCTCACTGAATGGAGCAGTTTGTACTGACTCCGACGTCATTGCAAATCGCTTAGCAGAGCATTTTGCTATGAGTTCCGCTTCTGCGAATTACCCCCAGGCCTTCCGCTCCATTAAAGAGTGGATGGAACGTCGGAGCCTTTCGTTACGCACCAACCACCCAGAATCTTACAATGCTCCATTTAGTGAGTGGGAATTTCGCAGTGCCCTCGCTGCTTGCCTGATACCGCTCCTGGGCCAGATGGCATCCACTGTCAGATGCTGAAACACCTTTCAGTGGACTGCCAGCGGCGCCTTCTCGATCTTTACAACCGTCTTTGGGTCGAGGGGGAGTTTCCGTCGCAATGGCGGGAAGGCATTGTCATCCCCGTTTTGAAACCTGGAAAGAACCCTCTGGAGGTGGACAGCTACCGTCCCATTAGCCTCACAATGTTCTTTGCAAGTTGCTTGAACGGATGGTGAGCCGGCGCTTGCATTGGGTACTGGAGTCTCGGGGCCTTCTGGCTCCATCTCAGGGTGGGTTCCGTAAAGGCCGCTCCGCCGCCGACAATCTGGTGAGCCTGGAGTCGGCCATCCGTACTGCCTTTTCCCGCCGTCAGCACCTGGTCGCTGTCTTTTTCGACATGCGGAAGGCGTACGATACGACGTGGCGTCATCACATTCTTTCTACGCTTCATGGATGGGGTCTTCGGGGTCCTCTGCCGATTTTTATCCGCAATTTTCTGTCGTGTCGTACCTTCCGCGTGCAAGTCGCGGCCTCGTATAGTTCCTCCCACGTCCAGGAGAACGGTGTGCCACAGGGTTCCGTTTTAAGTGTCTGTCTGTTTTTAATAGCTATTAACGGTCTTGCTGAGGCCGTGGGAAACTCTGTCTCCGCTTCCCTGTATGCTGACGACTTCTGCCTTTATTACAGCTCTCCTGGCATTGCAGCTGTTGAACGTCAGCTACAGGGCGCTATCCGTAGGGCGCAGTCTTGGGCTGTAGCGCATGGGTTTCAGTTTTCGGCAGCCAAGACCTGCGTTATGCATTTCTGCCGGCGACGTACTGTCCACCCGGAGCCGCAGCTTTCTCTTAACGGCGAACTTCTTTCGGTGGTGGAATCACACAGGTTTTTGGGGGTGGTTTTCGATGCCCGGTTGACTTGGCTGCCTCATATCCGGCAGCTCAAACAGACGTGTTGGCGGCATCTCAATGCACTGCGATGTTTGAGCCACACCCGCTGGGGAGCCGACCGCTCTACCCTGTTACAGCTCTACCAGGCGTTAATCCAGTCCCGTCTGGATTATGGGTGCCTGGCATATGGCTCAGCATCCCCGTCTGCGTTGCGGGTGCTGGACCCAATTCTCCACAGCGGGATACGCCTTGCCACTGGTGCTTTCCGCACCAGCCCTGTGGACAGCTTACTCGTGGAGGCAGGTGTCCCTCCACTGCGGTTCCGACGCCAACGTTTGCTAGCCGCTTATGCTGCCCATGTTCTAAGCTCGCCCGGGCATCCTAACTATCGTCTCCTGTTCCTGCCGTCAGTCGTCCATCTGCCGGAACGTCGGCCCCGGTCGGGTTGTCCGATCGCCATACGCGTCAAGGAGCTTCTCTGCGGGCTTGGGTTTTTCCCTATTCCGCCTCCTTTCCAGACGCCCCTGCGTACACCCCCGTGGTGTGTTCCTCGCCCTTGCCTTCGGCTCAACTTGGCACAGGGCTCGAAGGACTCGGTCCCTCCAGAGGCCTTCCGCCGCCGCTTTTATTCCATCCTGGCCACGTATCAGGGCTCTGGCATTGTTTACACCGACGGCTCGATGGTTGCTGGTCGAGTCGGTTATGCGCTCACTCTAGGGGACCATTCCGAACAACGTTCCTTGCCGGCTGGCTGCAGCGTTTACACTGCTGAGCTGGTCGCCATCTTTCGAGCCCTAGAGTATATCCGCTCCTGCTCAGGTGAGTCCTTCGTTATCTGTAGCGATTCCCTGAGCAGTTTACGAGCACTCGACCAGTGTTTTCCTCGTTCCCGTCTGGTGATGGCTATCCATGAGTCCCTGCATACTCTTGCGCGTTGCGGCCGCTCTGCGGTCTTCGTGTGGACCCCAGGCCATGTTGGGATCCCCGGCAACGAGAATGTTGACCGGCTGGCGAAAGAGGCGACTAGTGCACCATCTCTGGACGTTGGCCTCCCGGAGACAGATTTGCGAGCGTTCCTACGCCGCAAAATTCTGGACCTTTGGGACACTGAATGGCGCGCCCTGCCTTCACGCAACAAACTTCGGGCCATCAAGGGGGCTACCGGTGTGTGGCGCTCCTCCTTGCGGGTCTCTCGCAAGGAGTCTGTTGTCCTCTGCCGGCTGCGCATTGGGCACACTCGGCTTACGCACGGCCACTTATTGCGCCGTGAGGACGCGCCTCTATGTCGCTGCGGCTCCGTTTTATCCGTGGTTCATGTTTTATTGGAGTGTCCGTTTTTAGCTGCGCTCAGGCAGTCGTTCGCACTGCCTGACTCGCTCCCTGCCCTTTTAACTGATGACTCGGCTATGGCTGACTTAGTTTTACGTTTTATTCGGGCAGGGGGTTTTTATTCTTTAATCTGAGTGTTTCTGTTTTTATCTTCTTGTTTTGTGTTGATTCTGGCCTTTGGCCTCCGGTTTTAAACTGATTTTTTAATGTGTTTCAAGTGGTTGGCTTTTCCTTTTTTATTTCCATGGTCGGCCAACCACCGTCACACTCTGTGTGCTTTTAGTTCGTTTTGTCTGGTCTTTGTCTCAGTTTCTCTTGTTCAGTGTCGTCTGTGCTCTATTCTGTTACTCGTATTTTATTATCTGTATGTGTTTTTTTTAGTACTTGGACAAAGGGACCGATGACCGTAGCAGTCTGGTCCCTTTAATCCCCCCAAACCAACCAACCAATCAGTCTCGCTCATTCACCATCTCTTGGGCGAGGACATCTTCCTGAATGTGTTTTCCACCATGCATTATGCAGTGTCGCTTTCTGCGTCGATGATGACCATGGACGTCTTTGCACCTGATATCCAGCACGTTAGCCAGTCAATTGTGATGGGGCTGCCATGTATTCTTTTGGTTGTAGCCCCCTGACCGCACAGGGATCACGCTTCTGATGCCTGTGCCATTGACTACCCATGTATGCCAAGGGGTAGATGCCCGTCCCCCTGGGGCATCAGGACTCCTGCCAGATGGCCTTTGCTGTGGCTGGGTGGCGCCCGTGGAGAGGGCCCCTGGTCGGAGTGGGTGGCATAAGGGCGGATGACATGTGATGAAGCGTAGTCCGTCACCTCTTGCTGGTGATGAAACACCAGCAGTCCTTAAGCGTTCACGAGCTCAATTCAACGCACAGAAGTACAGCCCCAAATTGTTCCCCTCCCTGGCCACACCGTGGGAGGAACCTCAGGCTAAGGATGACAGCGGATCTTATTCACCCCGGTACCTTGTATTTTAGAGAGCTGATGGGGAATTTTTCTTGATGATGAAGCCTCAAGTTTTTGTTGAGCATATAGAGGACAAGTTTGGGGAGATGGAGGGATTGTCCAAAATGAGATCTGGGTCAGTCTTGATCAGAACATCATCCTTTGCCCACTCACAGACATTACTCGCTTGTGACAAGCTGGGGGATGTTTCCGTAACCATCACGCCCCATAAGATATTAAATATGGTCCAGTGTTTCATTTTTCACAGGGACCTTCTTTTGCAGTCTGACAATGAGCTGCGGGCCAATTTAGAGCAGCAAGGTGTACATTTTGTCCGCCATGTCCACTGGGGTCCCAAAGATAACCATGTTGCCACGAGTGCCTTCATCCTGGCCTTCGAGGGTGTTACATTGCCTGAGGAGGTCCAGGTGATAGTCTACCGCTGTGATGTAAAGCCTTATATCCCTCCCCCGATGCAGTGCTTTAAGTGCTGGAAGTTCGGCCATATGTCTACCCACTGTGCTTCCAGCGTCACATGTCGAGATTGTGGATGTCCATCACATCCCAATACTCCATGTGCCCTGCCTCCCATCTGTGTCAGCTGTGGAGAGCACTATTCACCCTGCTCGTCAGACTGCAGGATTCTCCAGAAAGAAAGGAAAATCGTGAAGTATAAGACCCGACTGACCTACACTGAGGCTAAGAGAAAATTTGAACACCTGCATCCTGTATGCATGACATCATCTTACACCTGCTACAACAGTTCTGGCACCATCAGCTCTGCCAACCCCATCACGTCCCAGAGCTGGAAGACTACACCTGCCCCCTCGATGGTAGGGAGCATTCCCCCCCTCCCCCGACAATCGGGGACACCCATCCCCACTTCTAAGCTGGAGAAGTGTAAGTCTTCTTCGGCTTCTCTTGCTAGGAAGGGGTCCCTTGGATTACTCCCTTCCCAGGAGCTCAAAAGCAGCTGGTCATAGGGCTTCACGCTCATCCTCAGTCCCGGAGACTGAGCTAGTGAAGTCCTCGCAGCCAGGGAAACCCAAGGAGCAGTGAGGGAAATCCAAAAAGAAGAGCCCTAAGACCAAAGAAATTGCGGTGTCACCCACACCGCCACTACCTACAAGCTCTGCGTCTGAGGATGGGGGTGGAGATTCTGGTGTCCACTGAGGACCTAGATCTTGCCAAACCCTCAGACACAATGGAGTACACTGTCCCACTTTGACTGCCCAGCGATGAAATCTTGGGGTACCAGACTTGTTGTCGCTCATTTTACCTAACAACGCCTCATTGGCTGATTTAGTTTTACGTTTTATTTGTGAGGGTGGGTTTTATCATTTGATCTAAGTTTTAGCTCATGTCCTTTGTCCCTCTGGGTCCTCCACCATAGTGCTTTTAGGGTGGAGGGTTTAATGTGTTGCAGAGTGGCTGGCTTTTCCTCTTTATTCACCGTGCAGCTGCTACAGTCACAGGTTCGAATCCTGCCTCGGGCATGGATATGTGTGATGTCCTTAGGTTAGTTAGGTTTAAGTAGTTCTAAGTCTATCGGACTGATGACCTCAGATGTTAAGTCCCATAGTGCTTAGAGCCATTTGAACCTTTTTATTGTCGTGGCCGGCCAGCCACTGTAGTCTGATTTCTTGTTTTACTCTCTTCTGTTTCTAGTGTCTCTCTGTTGTTTCCTTGTCCTCTTTTGTTCCTTTTAGTGTTCATTGCCTTTCTTTCATTCTTGTGGTTTTTCCTTTATGTCCATTTTGTGTTATATGTCTCGTCTGTTTTATTCTCACACTTGTGGCGTTGTTTTATTAGGAACAAGGGACCGATGGCCTCGTAGTTTGGTCCCTCCCCCCCTATTTTAAACCAACTAACCAACCAATCACCCCTCTTAACCCACTCTCACCCTGCCCCAACCTCCCTCTCCCCCAAACCTCCTTCCCCCCTCCTCCCTGCCCCTATATCCACCCTTGCTCCCCCTCCCTTCCCTCCCCCCCTCTCTTTCCTCACCACGTCTCCCCCTGCTCCCTTCCCTCCCCTTCACTTCTGCTCCCTCTCTCCCACTCCCTCGTTTTTGTGGCCTAAAGCTTCACAATATGAGACTTGTCACAACTGAGTAATGTAGCTTTCTTTAGTTCATATCATTCTGTAGAATATATAAACAATTTTATTTTCTTCAATACTTCAAAAGTGCCAAATACTGCTTCACTTCAGATGTAGTCAGCATTGCATGAAAACCTAATTCCCTAGTGTAATAGCCTTTCATTCTGTCCATTGATAATGATGTACAAATGATTTTTTTCACATTATGACTTACTTGCATAAACAAAGAACTTGCTGGGTAACAAATGTGCAAACTGCTATAATTTTTGCTGAGAGATGAGCCTAACTTAAGTTTTCCTTTTACACGATTTTGTGGGGGGGGGGGGGGGAGTGAAAATGGGTGCATGTGCGCATGAGTGCATGGGAGAGGGGGGGGGGGGGAGTGAGGACGATGGCGATGAATGGAAGAAGGCATTCAAATAACATCCCGAGTGTTTTCTTACCAACAGTTTATGAGATATTCGAAAGATTCCTTGGCAGCCATGATCCATTAGCAACTGGCACTCTGTAAAATCTATAAAGATCCCATTTGATGAATTTTCCATCTAGATTAAAGCTGTACCAAATATGCCTCAAACATCATCATATGTCTTTCAAAGAAAATCAGTTTACTAGTTGAACATTCAGGCAAACTTCATAGCACAAGACAAGGCTTCAGTCTTTCAAAAGTTCTGTACCTTGCTCAGTAGCATCCTCTGAGAGATGATAAGAATAACTCACTGTCAATACATCATATTCTTGGTTTTTGGTAATAATTTTAATAGAAAACATCTTATAAATATTTTTTTTTTTTTTTTTTTTTTTTTTTTTTTTTTTTTTTTTTTTTTTTGCAGGTTTGAGGAAGCTGGTGGACAAGTCAAAAACAAACTTCTGAGCAGCTTTAATGATGTTTCTGGTGACTTTGATATTGTTGTTAACTGCCTTGGTTTGGGAGCAAAATATTTGTGCTCTGATCATAATATGGTACCCATCAGAGGCCAGGTTCTCAAGGTATAAAATATAAATGAAGTATCTTTATTTCTTAGAAATTAGGTGTTTTTTATACCATTGCAGTACTTGATTAAACCTTCACTGCAGCAGATCGCTGTACTGCTTGCCAAATGCAGGTGCTATTGCTGAGAGACAGCATTCCAACCAATATGAAATATTTATCATCCAATTTTTTGAAAGCTATTCAGTGAAAAATTTTGATTTTTGCACATCTTTCAATCTGATATCCTCACTCAATAAAGAACGGAATTTCTTTTCATTATCCATCATACTTACTGCACTGCATCAGATTAAGTAAAACATTGCAAACAATTTTAAAGATTTTGCAGATGTAAAAACACATTGCTTTTTAGCTCGTACACTTCTGTGAATGAAATGTAGATAAGATATTGAAATATTATTTTAAACTGAGATGAGATTGATATCTCACTTCGTTCTCAAGTTATTGAATTTAGTATCTGATAGATGGTCGCGTGTGACATACCCATTCCTGTCCATACACATAGCAAATCACGTGGTATTAACAATCACCATATCTCATATACAATACCAAAGAAGGAAAGTTGCTACTCACCATATAGCTGAGATGCTTGCTGAGTCGCGATAGGCACAGCAAAAAAATTTACACAATTATAGCTGTCAGCCATTAAGGCCTTTGTCAGCAGTAGACACACACCACACACACACACACACACACACACACACACACACACACACACACACACACACACACCTGCAGTCTCAGATGTCCCCTAACCACAAGCGCGTACGGACGTGACTCGCGCACGCTCCCGCAACTACGGTCTTTTTGTCGGTTCTATCGGGAACAATCATGCCAGTGAACTAAAAAACAGTGATCAGTGATGGATAATAGTGAAGTGAAGCAGTCCTACAACATTTTCTCGTGTTTCGACTAGAGAAATAGTGCAATTAGTGACTTCGCGGGCACATTTACAGCATGTCGGACCTCATCAAAGGTATTTCACTACAACTAACATCCACAAACACTACTAATACGATTAGGAATGCTTGACATTACTAACATTACTAACCGCAGTGCTGTGAAAGTGTTAAAAACAATATAAAAGGAAAGTTACCGTGTGACGAATCATCAAAGTAACGTATGGTAGAATTTTTCTCCGTAATAAGACGGTAAATATCCACCAAACTCATGATAACATGTTAGAACAGTGAAGGGTAGTTTCCAAAAGCGTCCCGAATAAAAAAAAAACTGATAATAACGGACTTAGACAAAAAACGAAGACTAACATATGGTAGCAAATCTCGCAGAAAAGACTAGCTTAATATGAAGAAAACCAGTGTGAACAATACTCATACAGTGAAGGGAAACGAGCATAATTCTGAATTATAGACATATTATAGGTAAAAGTCATAAACTGTCGAAAGTGAGGAAAATTGATTACGAGTAACGTAAAGCAATACGCCGAGCGACGGAACGCAAAGTCCCGAGAGTAGGTCGCAGTGCGCCAGCTGACATGCACTACGCTTGAGTTTCGCAAATAGGCCAAATTGCGCTGGCCACAGCGAACTGGTTTTGCTAAGCACGACTCGTGTTTCCACGCCCAACTGCGGGAGTCAGCAGCTTACGCGAGCTCACAGTCCCCACTTGGTCCCGCGAACCATGTGGCTGGCTGACGTGCGGAGCTGACCGCGGCACTCAGTGTCGATCGGACATCGCCGGCGAAGCCACCCAGCCCACATTCGACCTCGCTCTGTGACTTATCGCTTTTGGGACTTACGTGTCACAATGTGGTGCCGCACACACAATACACACCAAATAAAGGTCACTCTTTAAGAACTAAAACGCACATCCGCAATCCTGGATCAAGCACGCCAACTAGGTGGTGCTAACACTACACCCAAGTCCACGAAAGGGACACTTAGTAGAGCGCAGAGCAGCACCAGTTGCAAAGTATCGCCTATAGGCATGGCGCCTGGTGCCCACGAATATGCCATCATGTCACCAAGCCAGAAGATCGCTGCAGTTGACGAGCTATTAAATGACACTGGGGCGGAATTAAAGGACAAACATGTATCGAGTAGTGTACTGAATACAATAAGGAATAAAATATTCCCTTTGGCTTTCCAACTCACGTCAGCAGAAGCAAAGGTCGAGCTGCTGCAAGAGCAGTACAAAGATCTACTGCGCGAACTTCAGCACTCAGCTGACCCAGTTAAAGGACCTTAGAATTGAGTCTCTCACAGAACAGGTCAACAAACTCAAAGACAATACAAAGCTCGCTGAAATAAAGCAAGAGCTCAGGGACCACATTAGGGTCCCATCTCCGGCCATCCTGATTTAGGTTTTCCGTGATTTCCCTAAATTGTTCCAGGCAAATGCCGGGATGGTTCCTTTGAAAGGGCACGGCCGATTTCCTTCCCAATCCTTCCCTAACCCGAGCTTGCACTCCGTCTCTAATGACCTCGTTGTCGACGGGACGTTAAACACTACCCACCACCACCACCACCACCACCATCATATTAGGGATCTGACAGGAAAGGTTACTGAACAGGCACAGCAACAGGCCAAGACACTAACATACGCTGCGGCACTCTCCACCACACCCAAAGAACATAAACGCATTGAGGTGGCAAAAGCCAAGCAGGCAACCACTCTCTTCATAAAGTCTACCAACAACCAAGACACGACAACAATAAAGCAAACGTTGACAAAAAACATCAACCCAAGACGAGACAACCTACACATTAAGTCAATAAGAAACACTAAGACAGCTGTGATTGTCGAAGCAGCAACACAGGAGGACTGTAGGAAAATAATAGAAAAGACAAAAGATATTGAGAATATCGCATGTGAGGGGCCCAGAAAGCGGCAAACCTTGGTGATAGTCTATCGAGCGACAGACACTACCTCGGGTAGAGAATTTCTTGAGTGTCTATCCGACCAAAATCTCAGTGACGATTTCACAAAAGACGAATTCGACAAAGACATGAAAATCGGATTCCGCACAGGGCCCAAAGGAAAGGGATACAACCATCAAGTGTTGGAAGTCACACCCATAATTTATTGGTGCCTCACCAAAAAAGGAAGGGTGTACATAGACTTCCAATCCCTATCTGTGAAAGACTTTACGCCAGTAAGCCAGTGTTACAACTGTTGTGACCTTGGCCATACAACCAAAGCCTCCGCAGACACAGGTACGGCCTGTTCAAGGTGTGGCAAAAAGGGCCACAAACGCGCAGACTGTCGAGCATCAGATCCCATCGATTGCATTCCGTGCAGAAACAGAAACCGAATTTGCAATAAGAGCAGGGGTGGCGTCTGCCAGACCTACCAACAGCTGCTTGATAGACTAATTGACAATACTGACTATGGCAACTGAACACCCCCCTGAGTCAACCAACATGCTCCATAAATTAACCCCTGAAAACAAGATCATACAAGTCACCATCCACCAAGCACAGAAACCATCTACGTGCAATACTCTGGCATAAGAGGCAAAAACTATTACCTGACGACTACCCCAACAATGGTCACATTCCAGGCTTGATACAAAATATAAACCTGGAGGACAGCCATCATGCAATCACTGAATACATAGACAACCTAACACTCACAGGACAAATGTCACCAGAAGCCGCCAAACTAATCAAAAGGCAAATAATGTACTGGATGACATTCCAGATGACACTTATGAACAGGATAGACGAACTCGAAGACGAACTACTGAGAATAGACATGATAACCCCAAATCCTGATACCGACAGACCAGAAAACCATACCACACCATACAAAATCATGACAGAGAAAATTAAGAGCCCTCTGGTTCTGGGAACGCTGCGACAGGAGGATGGTGAGATGACTAAGGGCTGGAGACGCACAGCGGAGTTCCTGCTGAGCGAACTCCTGCCTGACGACATCGCAGACACACACACACACCACAACATGTAGCACTGAGACGCGAAGTAGACACAGTATACATCACACCAACCGTCACCTGTCCATTTGCGCGGGAAGAAGTGGCGACAGCGATCTCAGAACTCAAAAACAAAAAGGCACCTGGACCGGATGGTATCCACTCTGAGGTACTGAAACAAATTGCACCGCAGATCACTCTGTTTCTCACAACATTGTTAAACGATGCATTAAGGCTGGGCTGTGTGCCTGCAGTGTGGAAGACCTCAAAGGCGGTTATCATCAAAAAGGCTCCAGACAAAGACCCATCAGACCCCATGTCATACAGACCAATTTGCCTTACCAATACACTCAGTAAAGTACAAGAAAAACTACTCTGCAAAAGACTACAAGCACACCGAACACTATGGGGACTGACACCACACCAATACGGCTTCAGGGAAGGGAAATCTACAGACGACACAATTAACAGAGCACTCCAAATAGTACACAACACACCCTCCAAACACACACTTGCAATTATGATAGACATCTCAGGTGCCTTCGATAACCTCTGGTGGCCGGCCTTGTTCAAGAGGCTCAGACACCTGCAGGTACCGGAGTCTCTGTATAATAGTTTCATGGGCTACTGCAGAGACAGAACGGTCGTTTGGCAATTGGTCAACCAGAAAGTGATTGAACGAATTACACAAGGTCGGTCTGCGGCCCCATCTTCTGGGACATAGTTATAGAACCGCTCCTACAGCTACTAGACGAGCACATCTTGACAGATTGAGTTCTCGCTTATGCTGATGATCTACTCGTCATAGTTTCAGCAAACAACTGTGCCCAGCTAGAAGAAAGAGCCAATGGAACACTTAGGACAATAACCCAATTGTGCACAGATAATAAATTAAAGATAGCAGGAAACAAAACAACTTATACATTGCTAAAGGGTATCCTGCGCTGGAACCCAATAGTCAAAGACTAGCAGTCACATGCGATCTAGGAGTATACATTGATGAACGATTGAACTTCCACGAACACATGCGAATATGCACAAACAAAGCAGAAAAGATACTACCCAAACTGGCTAGGTTAAATTCGGAACAATTCAGACTATCCCTGTCAGTGACACGAACATACCATTGTGCTCTCTTGGAGTCAGTACTATGCTTTGCTGCCAGTACGTGGACCCACAGGTTAAATCTCTCAATCAACAGAACCATTGTACGTCGATGCCAAAGAAGTGTTCTACTTCGACTAACAGGGGCATTCAGCACATCATCAAATGACACACTATGTGTCATCATGGGAATCTTCCCCATAGATATCACTATCAGGTACCGCGCAGCAATGTACTGGCTTAGGATGGGGAGAATAGACCAGGTTCGGCAGATCACTGGTGTACCGATTGAGACAACATGCCAACTCAGAGCATGGCAAGTGGATACGTGGCAGAGTGAGTGGGCCAACAGCGATAAGGGCCGCTGTGTATACAACTTCTTCCCTGACATCCGGGAAAGACTAAAACTAAAACATATTGATCCCAGCTGCGGTATGGTACATTTCATCACAGGACATGGCCCTTATCCCACGCACCTGAACCGCGTGAGTCTGCAGCAAACTAATAGATGCACATGCGGGGAAGAAGGTTCCCCTGAACATACTGTCTTCTTCTGCGGACAACGCACGAACATAAGACAAACAGTACACATAAATCGCCTGAACACAGAACAAACTAATGGACGAAATCTCGAAGATCCAACAAATAGAATACTTGCACAACAGACCCTACCGAAGGCAAGTCGGTCCAAACAGACGTCACGATGCCCAGTGGGACACAGATATGATTAGCACCATGAGTGATGAAGAAGAAACAGATACAGATCATGGCACCAACACAGATCTTGAAGCGTCCAACACGGATGATCCATAGTGTCAACCAAGTCAAATTCAAAGAACAGAGTGGAACAACCGACAAGAGGTGCACAAGTCACACACAATCCTAAAAACAGGTTGCACCTTATATGTAAATGGTTAACAGCATCTCCATGTCTAATAAGAGCTTAAAGCTAGGTACCTCTTCAAGGGACCTACGCCTTCCGTTAAGAGGCAGCGCACAGTCTGGATGGAAGGATCTTAATTGTGGTCCCTCTCTTTTGAACCCAACCCGACGGATACCTATGGTAGATTGGGGCAAACCACCGTTCAGGCTGTGTTGCTGGCGGGGCCGGAAGGTGCTAACTGCCACACCACGTATCATTGTAAGTCTCATTGGCTCAGCGTGAACTGTTTGTACAACCAACCTACACAGCCTATACCTCAACCTCCACTACACTAATGACTTCTGATCTGAAGCTTAAAGTTGGACACCTCTTCAAGGGACCTACGCCCCCTGGTAAGAGGCCGCGCACGTCCTGGATGGAAAGATCTTAATTGTGGTTCCTCTCTTTTGAGCCCAACCCGATGGATACCTATGGTAGCTCGGGGAAAACCGACGTTCAGGTTGTGTTGTCGGCGGGACCGGGAGGTGCTAGCGCCTGATGTACTCTGCTAGGAGCCTTGTAGGCTCAACACAAACCGTTAGCGTCATTACCTTATTACTTTTACCACAAGTACCCTTTCATTAGCAACTTTGAGCCAAGCACAAAATCAGTTACCCCTCTATTGTATATCGTAAATAGTTTAGCAGACTGGACATGGAGGTCTTAGTCTTAGTTTCTAGCTTTAACGTACCCTAATATCTTCTAGTTAAGTTAGTTTTTAGGATGGTAGATGTTAAAGGCATGGTGAGCAACGGCCAGCGTCTTGAGGGTCATTCCAAGACCCGGGCCGCCACCCACAACCAGGTGACGGGCAATATTATACCTATCCCTTCTCTATTCAGTTCTCTTCCTTCCTTCTTTCTAAATATTAATTTCGTTTTGTTTATTAATATCTTACTTGATTTTGTATTAGTTATGAGTTTTTCTAATGCTGCACAGAAAAAAAGATATCAAATAGATCTAAGCAGAGCCCGCCTCGACGTGGCGGAACACGGGCAACGGTATGAGTGCGGACGGGAGCCGGTGTGGTGTTACTTTCAGTCACACCGGACCCCGGACCCAGTCACAGCGGCTAAGTGGCAACATCGACCCACCATAAGAAGTTAGACGGTGGGTGTGGAGAGGGAAGAGGGTAAGTAGCGGAAAGGAGAGAAATAAAAAGAAATTAAAAGACTAGGTGTGGCGGTGAAATGGCGACTGTGTAGTGCTGGAATGGGAACAGGGAGGGGGCTGGATGGGTGAGGACAGTGACTAATGAAGGTTGAGGCCAGGAGGGTTACGGGAACGTAGGATGTATTGTAGGGAACATTCCCACCTGTGCAATTCAGAAAAGCTGGTGTTGGTGGGAAGGATCCATATGGCACAGGCTGTGAAGCAGTCATTGAGATGAGGGAGATCATGTTTGGCAGTGTGTTCAGCAACAGGGTGGTCCACTTGTTTTTTGGCCACAGTTTGTCAGTGGCTGTTCATGCAGACAGACAGCTACATAGATTGCAGCACAGTGGTTGCAACGTATCTTGTAAATCACATGACTGATTTCACAGGTAGCCCTGCCTTTGATGGGATTGGTGATGGTAGTGATCAGACTGGAGTAGGTGATGGTAGGAGGATGTATGGGACAGGTCTTGAATCTTAGTCTATTACAGGGGTATGAGCCATGAGGTAAGGGATTGGGAGCAGGGGTTGTGTAAGGATGGACATGTATATTGTGTAGGTTCGGTGGATGGCGGAATACCACGGTAGGAGGGGTAGGAAGGATAGTGGGCAGGACATTTCTCATTCCAGGGCACGACAAGAGGTAATCGAAACCCTGGCAGAGAATGTAATTCAGTTGCTCCAGTCCCGGATGGTACTGAGTTAGGAGGGGAATGCTCCTCTGTGGGACTTCGGGAGGTGCAGGGAGTCTGGAAAGATAAGGCACGGGAGATTTGTTTTTGTACAAGAATGGGAGGATAATTACAGTCAGTGATGGCTTCAGTGAGACCCTTGGTATGTTTTGAGAGGGACTGCTCGTCGCTGCAGATGCGACGACCATGGGAGGATAGGCTGTACGGGACTTCTTGGTATGGAATGGGTGGCAGCTGTGGAAGTGGGGGTATTGCTGGTGGTTAGTAGGTTTGATATGGGCGGAGGTACTGATGTAGCCATCTCTGTGGTGAAGGTCCACATCTAGGAAGGTGGCTTGTTGAGTTGAGTAGGACCAGGTGAAGCAAATGGGGGAGAAGTTGTTGAGGCTGTGGAGGAATGTGAATAAGGTGTCCTCACCTTCAATCCAGATAGCAAAGACGTCATCAATGAATCTCAACCAGATGAGGGGTTTAGGATTCTGGGTTTTTAGGAAGGATTCCTCTAGATGGCCCATGAATAGGTTAGCATAGGATGGCACCATGCGGGTGCCCATAGCCGTACCGTGGATTTGTTTGTAGGTAATGCCTTCAAAGGAGAAGTAATTGTGGGTGAGGATATAGTTAGTCATGGAGACTAGGAAGGAGGTTGTTGGTTTGGAATCCATAGTGACGAGCAGGGCACCGTGTGGTAAAGGCACAGGAACTGTGGACAATCGGCCGAGGAAATGGTTGGTATCTTTTATATAGGAGGATAGGTTCCAGGTAATAGGTTGAAGGTATTGATCTACGAGAGCAGAGATTCTCTCAGTGGGGGCACAGTAGTTGGCCACCATGGAGTATCCTGGGTGGTTGGGTTTATGGATTTAGGAAGCATGTAGAAGGTGGGAGTGCATGGAGTGGTAGGGGTAAGTAGAGAGATCGACTCTGGGGAGAGGTTCTGGGATGGGCCTAAGGATTTGAGTAGTGACTGGAGATCCTGCTGGATTACTGGAATGGGATCACTGTGGCGTGGTTTGCAGGTGGACATATCTGACAGCTGACAGTCCTTCTGCCACGTAATCCTTGCGGTTCAAAACAACGGTGGTGGAGCCTTTGTCTGCAGGTAGGATTATAAGGTGGGATCAGTTTTTAGATGGTGGACTGTGGTTCTTTCTGCGGATGTAAGGTTAGTTTGCATGTTGAGGGATTTGGGGAATGATTGTGAGGCAGGGTTCGAGGTTAAGAAATTCTGGAAAGTTAACCGGGGGTGGTTCGGAGGTAGTGGGGGTGGATCATGGTTGGATGGAGGAGTGAACTGAGTTAGGCAAACTTCAATATTGGTCTTTGGTTGAGTCTGATTGGTCGGGTTGGTGATGATAAAGTATTTCCACTGTAGGGACTGTGAGAAGGAGAGAAGGTCTTTAACTAGTCCTGCATGGTTGAATTTGGGAGTGGGGCAAAAGGTGAGGCCTTTGGAAAGGACTGATATTTCTGTGGGACTAAGGCTTCTGGAGGAAAGGTTCATAACTGTGTTGCAGGTCTGTTAAGTTCTGGGTTGTGTGTGGTGGTGGGAGGGAGTTTTGGAGGATGGTGTAAGTGTAGTGGGTCTGCAAGACAGAGTTTGTCAGCTATGAGAGGGCATGGGGAAAGTTTGTAGGTCGTTGTAGAAGTGGTGGGCAGTGGTACTCTGAGGTGGGAGTAGGAAGTGAGCAGGATGGAGAGCTTTTTGAGGTGGCGTTGTGCATGTTGCTTAAGTTCCTGGAGGACAAGAATTTCAATGTGTGTTATGCACTCCAGGAATTTGGGATTACATAGCAGGAGAATTTTGGGATGGAGAGAAGGTACTGCAAGGAGGATTGGGCTTGTTTGATATGGTTTTGCAGGACTATGTTGGTGAGGGCTAAGGATTGGTGAAATCTGAACAGGTGAAGGACATTGTGAAAGGTGGGGTGGAAACCAGATATGGGTAATTTGATGGTAAGGCCATTAGGGGGGATTTCATGACCCAAGCAACAATGCAGGAATAGTATGTGGGACTGGGATTTGGCTAGGTATAAGGAAACTTTTCTCCCACCACCTACATGCTTCCTAAAGTCCATAAATCCAACCACCCAGGATGCCCCATTGCGACCAATTACTGTGCCCCCCCTGAGAGAATCTCTGCTCTCGTAGACCAACACCTTCAACCTATTACCTGGAACCTATCCTCCTATATAAAAGATACCAACCATTTCCTCAGCCGACTATCCACAGTTCCTGTGCCTTTACCACACAGTGCCCTGCTCGTCATTATGGATTCCAAACCAACAACCTCCTTCCTAGTCTCCATGACTAACTATATCCTCACCCACAATTACTTCTCCTTTGAAGGCATTACCTACAAACAAATCCACGGTACGGCTATGGGCACCCGCATGGCACCATCCTATGCTAACCTATTCATGGGCCATCTAGAGGAATCCTTCCTAAAAACCCAGAATCCTAAACCCCTCATCTGGTTGAGATTCATTGATGACGTCTTTGCTATCTGGATTGAAGGTGAGGACACCTTATTCACATTCCTCCACAACCTCAACAACTTCTCCCCCATTTGCTTCACCTGGTCCTACTCAACCCAAGCCACCTTCCTAGATGTGGACCTTCACCACAGAGATGGCTACATCAGTACCTCCGCCCATATCAAACCTACTAACCACCAGCAATACCCCCACTTCCACAGCTGCCACCCATTCCATACCAAGAAGTCCCGTACAGCCTATCCTCCCATGGTCGTCGCATCTGCAGCGACGAGCAGTCCCTCTCAAAATATACCAAGGGTCTCACTGAAGCCATCACTGACTGTAATTATCCTCCCATTCTTGTACAAAAACAAATCTCCCGTGCCTTATCTTTCCAGACTCCCTGCACCTCCCAAAGTCCCACAGAGGAGCATTCCCCTCTTAACTCAGTACCATCCAGGACTGGAGCAACTGAATCACATTCTCTGCCAGGGTTTCGATTACCTCTTGCCGTGCCCTGGAATGAGAAATGTCCTGCCCACTATCTTTCCTACCCCTCCTACCGTGGTATTCCGCCATCCACCGAACCTACACAATATACATGTCCATCCTTACACAACCCCTGCTCCCAATCCCTTACCTCATGGCTCATACCCCTGTAATAGACTAAGATTCAAGACCTGTCCCATACATCCTCCTACCATCACCTACTCCAGTCTGATCACTACCATCACCAATCCCATCAAAGGCAGGGCTACCTGTGAAATCAGTCATGTGATTTACAAGATACGTTGCAACCACTGTGCTGCAATCTATGTAGCTGTCTGTCTGCATGAACAGCCACTGACAAACTGTGGCCAAAAAACAAGTGGACCACCCTGTTGCTGAACACCCTGCCAAACATGATCTCCCTCATCTCAATGACTGCTTCACAGCCTGTGCCATATGGAACCTTCCCACCAACACCAGCTTTTCTGAATTGCACAGGTGGGAATGTTCCCTACAATACATCCTACGTTCCCGTAACCCTCCTGGCCTCAACCTTCGTTAGTCACTGTCCTCACCCATCCAGCCCCCTCCCTGTTCCCATTCCAGCACTACACAGTCGCCATTTCACCGCCACACCCAGTCTTTTAATTTCTTTTTATTTCTCTCCTTTCCGCTACTTACCCCCTCCCCCCTCCGCATCTTCTCTCCTGCCCTCTGTCTAAAATGCAACACTTCACTGTCCACCATTCCCACCATACTATCCTTCCCCCACCCTGCCCCAGCCTCCTCCTTACACAGTCACCAATCCCATCGTGCATTGGTGCTGCTGCTCACAGTGTGGTTCAGTTCTCTGAGACTCAGATGTGTGTGCAAGATGCATTTGTGTGTGTGTGTGTGTGTGTGTGTGTGTGTGTGTGTGTGTGTACTGCTGACAAAGGCCTTAATGCCGGTGCCGGCAGCTATAAATGTGTAAATCTTTTTGCTGTGCCTATCACGACCCAGCATTTCCGCTATCTGGTGAGTAGTTTCTTTCCTTCTTTGGTATTGTTACATTCGATCTTGGATTTTCCATTGTTTGATATCTCATAAACAGTTCAAGATACTGAAACAAAGTTTTGCAAGTGCGACACATATTTTGTATGGGAAATACTCAAAACTTAATTCATCTACAGTAGTGAGACGTTGGCAGTTCAGGACACGTACAGACATCCATAGCACTGTAGAAAAACCAAAGCAGCACATACATATATACATCTGCAGCACCTGGAAAACGGCATAGCAGGAGTTGTATACACACTCACAGAAGCAAAAGAGTTAAGGACTCTAAAAGCGTCGGTATATTGTCACAATAACTGTATTTTTAATGGCCAACAGCCCTATCTTTAGAAAGGACACACTAATTTTGTTCTTGGTATGGCAATGGGGAGTTCTTAACATAAATGATGGAATGAGCACAGGTAACAACCTGCCATATAACTGAGTGGTTGAGTGGTTGTTAGGCCCACGAACAGTGATGCTGATCTTTCAGACCAGTCCTTCATATATAATAGAATACATGTAGATCTGCACAGGTACATTGTCCTGGCTATGGCATTACCTTCCAATCATAGTCCACAAACAGGTCTCTTGTGCCATATCCTCATATGTCCCTAATCTTCTGAAAACATCCATGAAGCAGCTACAAAGGAACATCCTCACCATTATTTACTGTCACCCTGGACTGGAAGAGCTAAACTATATCCATTACTTGGGCTCCCACTACTTACTGTTTTTCCTGGAAATGAAGAAAATTCTATCCATAATATTTCTCACCCTTCCCAATATGGAATTTCACCACCCTCCCAGTCTATGAGATATCCTCATCCATCCTTATGTCACGTTCATTTCCAACCCGTTGCCATATTGGTCATTTATCTGTGAAAGACTCATGTGCAAGACTTGACCAATCCATCTACCCAGCACATCCTATTCCAGTTTTGTCACAGGCATAACCTGCCCTATCAGAATCAGGGACATCTGTAAAAAATGTCAAATCACATACCAGCTCTGCCGTAACTTTCACATAGCTTTGTGTGTGTACATGGCCACTGACCAGCTGTCCACCCAATTGAATGGCCACTGCCAAACTGGCCAAGAACAGGCTTGACCACCCAAATACAGACATGCTGCTGAACACAGCATGTTCGACTACAGTGGCTACTTTACAACTGAAGAAATTTTGATACACTGCTCCCAGTACTATCTTCTCTGAACCACGTAGAAAGGATCCTCCTGGCCTCGGTCTCTACTAGCCCCCATTCCATACCAATCTCCATCTCTGCCACCATGCCCTCTGCTTCTCTTGGTCTATACAGGCAGCCTCTTCTCTGCAGTTGCTCCTTCCTCTGTTCTACCTCTCCCTTCTAGGCCACTGCTTCACATCATTTTGTTTCATGTGCAACTCTCCCTGCCTGCGTCAGAGTGAGGTCACTGGTACCACATTCTCATCATGTGCGATGGCTGCTTTTCCCTCCCAGCCATCAAGCACACATCCTTCCAAACCTCCCCTCTCTGCCATCTTTCTCCCTGTGGTTAGTCGACCCAGTATGCCTACGCCCTGGATGAGCTGCATTGCTGGTACAGTGTAGTCAGGTCAGACTATTTAGCCATGCAATCTTGTTTATGAACTTGTTTATCGCTCAGTGCCTCAGTGTGATGGTGAGTTGTTACAGTTACTCCTTCTGTTGATGGTCTCCCACTATCTTGTTGTCTTCTTACCCCCCACCCCCAACTGCCTTTATTATTTCCATCTGTGTTTTGTGATTTCCTTCAAGCTCTTGCTGTCGTCTTTCACCTGTCAGTTGCATGCAGCCCATTGTTAATACTGTGATAGTTCAGTCTTGACTGACTGCTATAGTCCACTTTCACTTCAACTCCTTTCATTTCTCTCAATCACGGAACTGCTTGAAACATTGAAAGGTCGAGTGCCCATATTGCTCTGTAGTCAGTCTCTCTCTCTCTCTCTCTCTCTCTCTCTCTCTCTCTCTCTCTCTCTCTCTCTCTCTCTCTCTCTCTCTCTCTCTGACACCAACTGTGTTTCCTGTGTCTCTTGTACTTGACAGGTGCTTATCTTCAGTTCCTCATAAATGAGAAGCTGTTAGTTTGAACACCATGATTGTTTACGAATATGAGACTTGATGAGCAGAAAGTATCCAGCTTAGCTTCAGGAGGCAGCAATCAGAATAGATCATGAGGCATGGCTTGTAGACCATGTTATGCAAATGATTGGTCATGTGTGATAGTATGTAATTTGGGTAATCCCAAGGAAACCAAACAAAAAAGTACACAAGCAAGCATGCACGCAAAGACAGACAGTGGGGGGGGGGGGGGGGTGATGAAACAGAGAGATTATTGAGCTGTTGAGAAATGCTGAAATAGTGTACAATTTTCATTATCAACTTTTGTAGTCCTGTCTTCCTCAGTTGCGTGTATTATTACAATATATTGATAATTTTTACTTACGGACCTCCTGACAGCAACTGAATAAAACACAATTTTAGTGCCATACGCGTTTTGCCTTTATTTTCTGCAAGGTGTCATCAGTGGCCTGGAATGTGTACATATGTTTGCTATTTGATTTACATTTTGGTCACTCTATAGGTTATAAACAGTTCTGATGGTTGGTATTTCCTATCAATGTGTTGAACTGTACTTACAGGTTGCATGGACGATTTTCTGCATATTATGCTCCTGTTGCATTTTTGGTGTCGTTCTTCTTCTTATAAATGCCAATTTGTGGTTTTTTTCCCCACATTTCACAGCACTATGCACTGAAATCTTGTTTCAGTGCAATGCTTTGGTTTCTGTTGCCGAGTGTCAGATGTTTTTGCGAAAGATCGAATGTTATTGCCAAACTACCTTTTTTTTTTTTTTTTTTTTTTTTTTTTACATGCAGTAAGGAACCTGTGCTGATGTGTGTTTGTTCATTTATCACATGTTTATTTTCAGCGATGGCTTTCTGAATGTGGAAGTTTTCTTGCGTTTGTATAAGATATTTGTCATGGTTGCTTATTCTCATAATTTTCATTTCTTGTTGCATGTTTGTAGGATGGTGGTTATGGTGTTTTAAATGTTCTGCAAATGTGGAATGGTTTGTTTCGTACTTCCAACACCTGATATGTTCTTTGTATCGTGTTTTAAAATTCCTGCATGTCATGCCTATTTATACTGCATCACAACTTTCACATTCAAGTTTATATATTCCTGATTGTTGGAATTTGTCCCTCTTTGTATCTGGTTGGCTTAGATGTGATTGGAGGGTTTGCCCAGACTTATATGCTATTTGGAAGCCCTGTCTCTTTAGGATATTTCGAACTCTGTGTGTTAGTTTATGTGTGTAGGTCATGGTGTACCATCTGGTTCTTTTCTGTGGGGAGTTGTCATTGTGTGTGTTTGTTGAGTGTGTTCGTAAGTTTTCAGCTTGTGAGTTCCCTTGTATTCTGGAAATGTTGTGTTTGTTTTGTATTAGTGTTTTTATTTTTTGATTGAGCCTGTGTACTACATGTGTGTCATATCCATTGTTCCTAGCTATTTGTATGATTGCACTCTTTTTTTTCATAGTTTTTCTTGTTGATGGGATTCTGTTTAATATATGTAACACATGTCTTAGTGCTGCAAGTTTCTGGCTGTGGGGGTGGTTAGATGTGGAATGTATGATTGTGTCTGTGACTGTTGGTTTTTTAAAGATGTTAAATGTATGTACTTACTAGGAAATACCAACCACCAGAACTGTTTATAACCTATAGATAGAATGACCAAAATGTAAATTAAATAGCAAACATATGTACATATTCCAGGCCACTGAGGATGCCTTGCAGAAAATGAAGGCAAAATGCATATGGCACTAAAATTGTGTTTTATTCAGTTGTTATCAGACGGTCCATAAGTAAAAATTATCAATATACCGTAATTTTCATTATGTGTATTCCCCTCTATCCTCCACGTAATGCAATAGCATTGTATGAGAATGAGAGGACTGTAACTCCTTTTTAATGATTTTACAGAACAGATGAAAGAAATTTCACGTTTCAGTGGCATAATAAAAACTTCATGGACAGATCTCTATACCACTAAGGAAGACACTTAAAAACTGTCTGATGGTAGTACACCTTTAAAAATATTCTTTACTTGCTGAGCGTTATTTACTGTTTAATGTAGTGCTAAGGATTTACATCATTATGATTCTAAGCAATTCAGTCTAAATAAATGTATTACACTTTGGAGATAAGCACTTGGCTGAGAAAATATAGTACAAAGAATTAATTTTCACACTAAAAACAGTTAATTTTAGTTAAAATAAATGCATATTAGTAGATTTTTGTACGAATGCCGCCACTGAATGTTAACTTCCTCATTACCTTCATCACAACCATTACTTCTGCTGTCTGAATATTCAGCTTTCTCCTTTTGAAAACTTGTGTAAAATGCTTCATACTGTTCCTTGATAATGCCAGTGCAGCGAATATCCTTAAGGACTTTTATTTTCTCTTCCTGAATTTTTAGTGTTCCCCGATATTTTGGTTCTGTCTGGAAGTCTGTATCAGAATTATAGTATTTTCTGAAAACTGGCAGACTTTTGAATTGTTGACCATGAAAGGATTGAAAAGGATATGATTAATATAACTTCTATGATATTGAATCTGCAACACCTTAAGACATTGTACTTGATTTTCTTCACTGGCAGTTTTCGTATTTTTCGACCTTTCCTTCTGCAAAACTCCAAAATTCAGTCCTTCTAGTCCATTTCCACTACTTCATACAGCATTTGTTTTTTATGCAGTCTGAACAACAGTATACCGCTAAATGTCATAGATGTTAAAATTTTTTGCAGCCCTCTCTATACTGGCACGGACTGAATCACACTCCATTTTGGGAATGTTCGAAGTTTTACACCATGAAGAAAAATTAATTTCATATTGACTTCTCAATTTTGTCCTCCATAGGTGTCTGCGGACAAAACAACTGGATAGCCATCTGCAGTCTTCAGGCGTTCTTGAAATTTACATAGTGCTACTTCAGTTGATCCATATTAAGCCACACCTTCATGCCCCATGTCATTTGTAGCTTTTTTGGTGTCTTTATTTTATACTGAGTGTCGTATACAGCTATTTTTCTTCTGTAGAAAATGGCCTTAGCTGCTATATTTGGACAGTACCCTAAAGCTTCTAGATCCTATTCCAGTAAATGGCATTCTTCTGCTCAGGCTTGCTCTTTCATATAATTTTTTCCCTTGTTCTGTGTGCTGGTTTTTCTCTGCCTGATGATTTTCCTCTGAAAGATATTGAAAGTGATAGCAGTGGTTGCATACATCTTTCGTAGTATTTGAAAATCTCGGTTAAACCCTGTATTGAATCTTTCTCTGTGGAGCCAATATTTTTCATCAGTTGATTGTTTCTGACATAATTCATGCCTTCTTTGTACAATCAGATCTCATGATAATAACTGTCACACCTCTGTTGGCAGATATGCGAAGGTGCAATGGGAAATGAATTTATGTGGTTTCTTATTCTCTCTCTTGTCATATTGGATCTCCTTACATGTGGACTATGATGCCCTCTCTTTTCAGCAGTCAAAATCATGTTGCTGTTGTCTCTTTTTCTTCTTATGTGTTGCACAAATGTTTCTGATATATTAAAAGTTCTAAGGAGAAACCCTAGACACATATGAACTTCAGTCACCATTCAGGAGAAAGTACATCTTCGTCAGGTTTCTTTGACATTTTGCACCAGCAGAATGTGGCCTTGCTTCAGGGACCTTCTTAATAAGTGTAGCTAAATATTGTCACTGCATTTCTGTATCTTTCAATATCCAGAATCCATGGAACATCCTGCTCACTCCAGTCTCACTAATGAGCTCACTACACTTCCTTGGGTTTTTCAGCAATTCTTGTACTTAAATGTTTGGCCGGCACATCTTTTTTAGCAGTTGGTGTGTGTGCGCCATTCCTGACTGCCTATTCATTTTTCTTATATTCCTCCTCCAGTAGTCTGTGTTCTTGCTCCATTTTATAACAGAGTGTGTGCACTGGCATTAACCTCTTCACAGTCTGCCCTTCAAGAAACTAAACATAATCTGATGTGACAATGAAAGCAGTATGACCGTGTTGACAGTGCCTACAAAGGATAGTCATTGTTTCGTCTAGTGTTTCTCCACTTGCTGATACTCACTGAAGAAGTGAAATAACTTGAAAGCTTGTATGTGAACTGTGAGAACTGATGGATAGGCAAATGATTCAGCAGTGAGATATGATTCGACATTTTCACCTGACATTGCAAGATTTTTTATTAGGTGCTTGTCAACATACATTTCTCTTTCAGTACATCGGAAACTAACACACAAGTGCAGGAACATGGAATTATACAAAACAAGCAGATAGCAGTCTCTGCTGGATTAAAATGCATTTCTAAATTTAGTGATTAAATAAAGAGTCAGAAGAACATAAGTTCCGATAGATTTTGCTGATTCCAAAATTGAGATGCACTTCGTTGAGGCACAAGAATGTGTCCCAGTATGTCTATATCTCTCTAAAATAAACTTGCAACATGGAGGTACAGTATTTTGACACAATATACAGCTGATTGCCATAAGAACATAAATAAAGAAGTCGAAAATTGCCGTTTTTGGAGATACGTTGCCTTCTCACACGACATTAAGGTAATTAGAGTCTGTTATCTATTGAAATGTTTAATTCATCAAAACACAACAATATTGCATAGAAGACCAAACACATAATATGTTATAGATTTCTGTTATTCTTAATAAGAGACTAACATCTGATATAGAATATTGAAGTGATTCTTGGCTTAAATAGAATAATGTGTATAGTCTTAAAAAATTCAGTAACCCTTCATTGTATGTCATTGTCCAGATGGTATGTTTCTCTCATTGTGATTGTGACTGGAGAAAATGTGTTAATCTTTCTACACTTCCTCTAATGAATTGATTGAAAGTACAAGAATGCCAGTCTGTTAGTACGCTACTCTTAAAAGTTCTAAATGTCATGTGTTGCAGGTGAATGCACCATGGATAAAAACTTTTCTCTATGGTGATTTTGATACTTACATAATACCTGGTATAGAGGCTGCAACCCTTGGGGGTTGTCGAAATTATGACAGTTATGATTTGCGAGTGAACCGTCATGATACAGCGTCTATTTTAGAACGATGCACTGCTCTTGTCCCAAGTCTCAAGAAAGCTTCTATTATCAGAGAATGGGTTGGACTGAGACCACATCGCAGTCCTGTTCGAGTGGAGGCTGAAAACATAAATGGCCTGAAGGTAATACTTCATTTACTTTCTGCATTCCACCTTCGTTTTCAATGGTTTTTGTAAGCTGTTTTTTATAGTCTGCGTCTAACATCTCTCTGCATACCCTGCTGCTTGAGATTGGGAGATTATTTGTGCATCTCCTTTTTCTAACCTTATCTCACACTTACTGTGTAAATGTTACCTGTTTAAAGCCTTTTTTGTGGAGTGAGTTAAGATATCAGCTTGGCCATTTCAATGAAAAGCAGACAGGTTTATGAAGTAGCCATTTAGCTATTAAATTCCTTATTTCATGTACATGGTATGTTATAGCGATGTGAAATAAGTTAATTTAACAGTCGAATATGATTGTGGTATAATCATTGCATTGAAGGGTGTGATGCTTTAACTGTTCTTGGAATAAAAGGAATATGAATGCATAGTAAACAGGTTCACTGTTGAGAATTATGTAGTAGTCATTATTTCTGAATACCAATGTGAAAATTAGTTATTGTAAGTATACAGTCTCTGAAATTGCCTGCAAGAGACAACTGCATCAGTAATATATACCAGTGTCAACTGATATTTTACCACACAGATTGCAGCAGAGAGATGAAATTATGTTACATGCAGTTCACTTTCTAAGTTTTTTTTATCAAAAATTATTTTGGTAATCGGTATGCTACAGGGCAACACTTATCCTAAGCTGTGAAAATCAAACAAGATTCATTAGCCTTATATTTGATTCTTTTATTGTAATATCATATGTAATACTAACTGGCACAAGATATAGTGGAAATTAGCGAAGTGCAGTGGCAGGAAGAAAAAGATTTCTGCTCAGGTGAGTTACAGGGCTGTCACCAAAAATCAGGTAGTGATAATGCAGGAGTAGGTCTAGTAATAAATAATAAATGAGAAAATAGGAATGCGGAGAAACTACCATGAAAACCATAGTGAACACATTTTTGTAGCTAGGGGAGAAAGCAAAGACCTTCCACAGTTGAACAATTGTGTATGCCTACTTGCCCCACAACCAACATAACCTTGCTATGTTGGTACTGAAAATGGCTTAAAGCAAGGGAAATCTAGTCATTATTTTTCCTGAAGGAATGGATCTTTACTCTTTGGCTTAACGATGATAGCATCCTCTTGGGTAGAGGATTTAGGAGATCAAAGTCCACCATGCATATCTGTGAGTGGGGACTATTCAAGAGGAAGCTGACATTGGGAGACACAAAAATAGAATTCTTTTAAAAAGGCCAGTTGGGAAACTATCGCAGAGTAACTGGATAAAGGCATAGTGAACTTCGCCCCAACCCCAGAGAACTATCAGGCATTTGTACAAATGCTATAGAGAACTTCCAGACAACATATACCACGAGGATACCGACAGCAGTTCATTCCAGGCCTTTCTGATGACTCCAGGCATCTCCTAGCCAAGTACGAGGAATTATACAAAAAGGACCCCTTTAATCAAAAAACCATACCATGTGGATAGCTTTAAAAGAAATGCTAAGTGAAGCTCAGCAAAATAGATGGATTGAGACCCTGGAGAGGATGGATATGGCCCATAGCAGCAAAAGAGCCTGGAATCTTATTAAAAAACTTGACAGAGATCCAAATGGTCCCAAACAGTCTGCTGCAGTAACACCTAATCAGGTGGCTCATCAACTGCTCCTGAATGGAAAGGCTAATACAAAACAGAGAGTAAAAGTTAACAGCACTTCAGAATCAGAAACTAATAGGATTTTAACACCCTTTACAATGAAGGAAATCAACAAGGGTCTCAGCAATATGAAAAGCGGCAAAGCAGCTGGGGTGGATGCCACGTGCACAGAGCATATCAAATGCTTTTGAACGGGCACAAAGAACTGGATCCTGCAACTTTTCAGTCAATGTCGCGAAACTTGTAAGATCCCCAAGATGAGGAGGAAGCAAGGATAGTGGCACTCCTGAAACCTGGGAAGGCACCTGATTCACCAAAGAGCTATCACCGAATATCTCTCTTGTGTCATCTTTACAAACTGCATGAGAGACTTATTTTAAATCCTATGACAGACTGTATTGAGATGAAACATGTTCCTCAACAAGCTGGTTTTCAGAGGAAGGATACAAAAATAAAAAGATAACAGGGCTAACCATGGTCGACCTTAGCTCTGCACATGATACAATTAATCACAGGCTGCTGCTCCAGAAGCTCTAAAATGAACTAAGAGACTATCAATTTGTTAAGATTATCAAGTCCCTAACACAAAATAGACAATTTTATGTTTTCCTCAATGGGAAAAAGAGCAGATGGAGAAACCAGAAAAATGGCCTAGCCCAAAGAAGCGTTTTGGCGCCCTCCCTATTTAATCTGTACACCAATGACCAACCAGTGCCTAAGCATACAAAACAGTTTCTGTATGCAGATGACCTGGCAATTATAGCACAGGGGAGGACCTTAGAGGATATAGAACAGAAGTGGGGAAAAAGTTCTTAGAGAAATGTCAGAGTTTTATAAAAACAACTTTCTTAAGCCAAACTGTCCAAAAGACAAGTCAGCGCCTTCCATCTTTGATCTTGGCAAGCTAACTATAAACTTAACATCTCTTGGAATAATACCACACTGGAGCATACCGACAAACTAACTTACCTGGGTGTGGTGCTAGATAGATCTGACATAAAGGTACCATTGCAAAAACACACGACAAAAGGTAACTGCCAGAAATAATATTCTGCAGAAACTAGCTAACAGCAGATGGGGTGCTAAACCTTCCATATTAAGAACCACCACACAAGCCTTATGCTTCTCTATAGCTGAATATGCCTTCCCAGTATGGTCCAGATCAACCCATGCAAAGAAGGTCAACATAGGTCTTAATGAAACATGTCGATTAACAACAGGATGCTGTATAGAGCTGCCGGGTTTGCGAATCCCAACTCTCGGAGAACGTGACATGAATTCACAGAGAGGCTCAGACAGACTATTGAAGATCGACATCCTGTTTTTGGCAGTGAGTGTAAACCTGGGCGATTGAAATCCTGTAAAAGGTTCTTAGCCACAGGAAGTGCCCAGCGGATTCAGCACAAACTGGAAGACATGGAGGACACTGAACTGGATAGGGGCAGGGGTGATTCCAGTGAAAAAAAATGTGCAGGATATGGAGCATCTGCTCAACTGGCCTTATAGGTGCAACCCTGACAATTTATGGCTGGACAAGAAAGAAGCCTTGGACATGGTGCTATACTGGGCTGAAAGATTGTGACGTGGTTTCCGGACACGAAAAAATAATGTAAGTAAAGTGGTCAGAGCTTGGAATGTTAGATCTATTAATAGGGGAAATAGATAGACAGTTTAGAAAGAGGAATGGATAGTTTTAAGTTAGATGTAGTGGGGAATTAGTGAAGTACAGTGGCAGGAAGACCAGGACTTCTGGTCAGGTTAACACAAAATCAAATAGGGATAGTGCAGGAGGAGGTCTAATAATGAATAAGAAAATAGGAATGCATATAAGTTACAATGAACAGCATTGCGAACAGATTACCATAGCACAGACATACATGAAGCGAAACCGTACCACAGTAGTAAAATTTTAAGTGCCTAATAGTTCCACAGATGATGAAGAGCTTAAAAGAAGACAAAAATTAAAAATGACGCGGGACTGGAATTTGATAGTAGGAAAAGGAAGAGAATAATAGATATTAGCAGAACATGGACAGGGGGAAAAGAATGAATGTGGAGGGTTCCTGGTAGAATTTTGCACAGAGTTTAAGAATTGTTAAAGAAGGTTGTATATGTGAGAGAAACTTTGATATATCCTAGGGTTTCAGGTAGAGTATGTAATGGTAAGACATATTTTGAAACCAGATTTGAAACTGTAAGACATTTCTAGGGGCAGATGCAGATGGGTTCTGATAATTGATTTGATTTATACAAGGAACCAAAAATGAAAGTGGTCATAGCCCATCTTTGCCTCCACCGAAATTGAGTTTATTGCATAGTTTCGCTCCCTGTGATTCTAGTAAAGCCAGCTGGTACTCCTAAAGAATAGTAGGATACCCTTCATTATGCCTTATTAGACATGATCGCTTCAGGCCTTAATGACCTACATATTCTGTGTCTTTTGACCTCTAACACTTCATGTTGGAAAGTTAGACGGGGTGTGTTTTCATCTCTGTCACCTCATAGTCTGCACGTAGGGGCTGCTTTCTCTACACCCATCATGTGCAGGTGTTTCTTAAAGTTCTGTAGCCAGTCCTTAGTGCTATCATGAGTTTAAACTGTCACTTGTTTAAGTCTGGGATTATTGAACTGCACTTGAAACATGGCTTTGGCATGATTAGCTTATCATGATTTTGTTTTTGGATCCTAGTCCAGTATTCTACACACAATCTCCTGATGTAACAACGTAGTTTCGACTTTATCTCCTTGCTGATGATTAGGAGAGGTTCCAGTCCAATAAACAAAGTCGCCCCCCCATGTCCTGGCTAGCCTGTCGGCTTCTTCATTGTCATTAATTCCTGAATGACCAGGGACCCATAGGAGATTGATGCTTTTGCAGGGGCTGGTTAAAAATCTCCTCTGCACACACTCCAATATTTCCACCTGAATACTGTGGACAGCTTCCTTGGAGTGATTGCCCTCTCTCTACTGTAGGCTCTGGCCCCAGTGCCTTTGTATGTTTTCAACCGGTCCATAAAACAGACTGTGTCTCCTGAATGGTGTCATGGTTTGTTCTTCCACTGCCCCCTTCCAATTCTTACACTGAAAGGTTTATTGAAGCAGCAGGAAGTTACTGTATGGTCAGCTGGCATTTCTCCAACAATTCTGTATTTACGGCACTCACTATATTAGTTGTGAGATCATGGATATCCTAAAGATATGCTGTTTTTTCCAGTTTTTGACCTATATGCCCCTGCTGCTGCCTCCATTGTTACCCAAAGATATAGTGGGAGCATGTCCAGTATCATCTCCATCCCACAAGTGGGTTTGCTGCTTACATTTGCCTGTATGGCTAAGCAGGCAAATTTTGCACCTTTAAAAGCTCCTTGGCAGTTCCTTCTGTTCTGCTGTATTCCACCATACTGTAGTCCTATAAATTATCAAAGTCTTATTACAGTAGTGCTTATCCAGTACATACTCCTGGAGCTTATAAACCAGTTTTTTCCACAGACTCTTCTAGTGCTCGTAAGAGCACCTTTTTCCTTGGAACAGATATTCTTTATGTGAAGAATCCATGATAGTTTCGCATCCAGGGTTACCCCTAGATACTTTACTATTTCCACTACTGGTAGAGTTTCGTCTAGAAGCTTGAGATTCCAGTACATATACCGGATATGTTTCCTCACAAATATGTTAGTGGGACTAGAAAGTAATGTCATTTCTATGCTTGTTGATATTCATATGTCATTTATCAGCTAATTGCATTCTTCAAAGTCATGTTAAAGACATTTTAAGGCTAGAGTGACTTAATTACTCGTAATTAATATATACTGCAATTTATGGTGATATAGCAAGCCAAATACCTCAAGAGGTATGTGTCTGGCATGATTTTTGAGCTTTGCAAGGGTAGTAATGCAACAGTTGCTACAAAAAACATTTGAGGACCTCCAGCTTGCTGCATATTAAGTATGTCAGCAACTTTTCCTTTATTGAAATAAGGGTTGGAATTCAGTCAAAAGTAGCATTAAAAAGTATCCTTAATTTATTGTTGGGGACAAGTTTCAAACATTATGTCCTTAGTCAAACGATATATCTGTGTAAGTAATTAAAATACCCGTGCTCGCAAATAGCCACAGCGTTCAGTTCAGTATGGCTACACAGATATGTTGTGGTGTCTTCTGCCAACTAATGTATCAGAATGACCAAATGTAGTGGGAAGACACCAAATATAGTGGGTGGGTGCCAGGAAGTGCCATATTAAATCTCAGTGAGAACTTTCCAAATTATTTATTTGCTTACACTACAGTCCTCCATTCACCTCGGTCTGCGTCACATGGCCCTGCGATGCTGAGGAAGCACCCCAGCGGCCTGTGTAACGCAACATTGTGTTGTGCCGGCCATGTACGCCAGCGGAGTTGCGGCATCATCAGGATGCCACAATTGACTTGACGGTCTGCGTCCCTGGTGTGGCTGAGATTGTGGTGACAAACAAGCGCCCGCTATCCGGCGTCCGCATCTGCGGCCCTTGCCTTGGAAGTCTCTGGGATGTGTCGGGAGCCAAGACGACTGCCCGCAGTAGCGAGCCGAAGAGTGGCCCGCCCTGGCTGGCTGCGGACCCCGCCTCAGCCTCAGAGCGTCGAACCAATGACCCGCCATGGACTGGGACACTGTTACTGGATGTAGCCCGGCAGTGTGATACGACCTGCTGTCCAGGAGAGCTGCCACACTTGAATGAATATCGTTAGAAAACATCACCTATTTATACTTTGCTGTGCACCTCTGTTTTGCCAAGTGCGCCGGTTCACATCACGTACGCGTAACAATTAGGTTGGCCAGTGGCCCTCTTCTGCCTGTGACTTGCGCCATGGAAACTGCTGTGTGCGCCCTCGCCAGCAGTTCTACGCCCCTGTGGCCTCTGTTTGCCTTCGCAACTGCTGGTATACGTAACTTATTGTGTTCCAGCTCACACCTGGCTGTAACTCGTGCTCCGAATATCGCACAAAACTTACTTTCCCTATCCTAAACAGTGGTGTCGCTACATTATTCTCCTCTTCGGAAAGACCCGGTCCCCGGGTCATCCTTTAACTAACTCTTAAACTTGTTTGGTTGGCACTTATGACATATTTTCTTACTACTAGAAAACGTAAATGTGGTCTAGTGCCCTCTTAAAACCATGACATGAAACAAAACGTACAAATTTCCAACTGGACAACCACTGCTCGATCAAGACCTTACCTACTCGTCTCATGCCCTCGGTATCCATTCCACTGGGTCTTGGACTACCCTTGGTTCCCTCTTGGAATTAGCTCTCTGCCTGATCAGAAAGAAAATAACACATAACAAAGTTAAGGCTGCGATGGCACTTCGCACAGAGGTGTTCGAAATGATCATTATTTGCCATTGCCTTTCCCTATACTGAACGACATGTTGAACAAGCTGTTCGGCTGTTATGCGCCCCTCTTGCTCCAAAACGAACTGGTTTACAGATCTCAACAGACCTGGTTCCAGAGTTTGATTTAACAAGGTCAGATTCTGCCTTGGCAAAAATTCTAAAGTGGTTTCGGACCAGTACAGCTGTGGCTGCATAACATTCAATTGTGTGATTCCTGAAATTGATGCTGGCAGATGGAAGGTTGGTCCTATTATGTTACACTTAGTTCCATTGATTAAAATTCCGCTTCCTTCGAGCTCTACATGGTTCGCTTCCGTAAACATTCCTTGCTCAAAACAACTTCCTACTACTACCAAATTCTCGTAGGTGGAGAAGATCCAATGCACCCCAACCTGTGGCAAGCTCAATTTTGGCACCACAATGTCCCTTGGACAGTCTATTCCTTTTCCCCTGGCTAAAAATAACTGCACCGTGCATGTGTCCCATATTTTTAGCTTCACAGATTTTCTTCCAACGTTCACTATTTTTGATCCAAACTCATCACCGATCATGTGACTACTTTTATCCTTAAATTTACATTATATGAACTGGTGCAATAAACACGACTTTCCTGACCCAGCACTTTCGATAACAAAGAATTTAAACAGGAAATCGTACGACTCTTACATCGTTCAACACATATTTAATACGGCTTTGCTGCAAAATTTACTCCAACGCATTTATTTCTCCAGAACTGCATTTGATTTCTCCTCCAACAACATTCCACATACGTCAGATGCTACACTTCCCTTTTCAGTGACCTAAGGACAGGGATCGCCTTCACCCTTCCTCCCTCTTCAAAAAGACTGCTGTCCCTAGCAGGCTCACAATACCCGAAAACACTTATAAAATACAATTCCCAATTACTCTACGGCAACTGAATGATACATGACACGGAAAAAAAAAAAAAAAAAAAATACAAATACTCTACTACTTTCTAGATCACAAAGCATACGGTACTTCATGCTGTACTGTATCTTTCTGGTTTTCTCTGTGCTTAGCAACTTCTCTTCACTCTCTCTTTCTTCCTCTTTTCTTCCTGTGACACGCCTGGAATCACATCCAGGCAACCATTAAATGGCCGTAACCGCTCAGTGTGCGCTATCGTTGTTCTAGTTGGCAACTGAAGCTTAACATTAAAGGGAGATGTGGTTTCAATAACTTGGTATGGCCCTTGATACCTAGTGAGGAACTTCTTCGTTTTCCCTTTTCGCATATAGGGGCTGGACAGCATTACCCATTGCCCCACTTTATACTGCGGTAAACTTCCTTTTCGCTTTACCGCATCTTCCTGCATTTCCAAAGCCTTTGTATTCGCCTTTTGTACCCGTTTCCAAAGATCTCAAATTGTTCTCGCAGATTGACGTACAGATTCACCGGTCCTTTCTTTCTGCAGCTTCACTAAATCAAACGGTGACAGCATTTTTCGCCCATACGTTACCTCATATCGAGACAAACCGGTATTTGTATGGACTTTTGCATTGTATGCACATACAATATGTTTCAAATACTTGTCCCACTGATGGTGATGAGAATCGACATAAAAACTCAGCATCTTCCTGATTGTTCTGTGTACCCGTTCTGTCCTTCCGTTGGCCTGTGGATGCAACGTGCTCATCCTCAACTTCTTTACGTTCAACAGTTTACACAGCTCCTTCATTAAATCTGACATGAAGTTGGTCCCTTGGTCAGTAATTATTGTCTTCGGTACACCAAACTTCAAAATCCAGTTGTTTACTAATGCTAGCGTGACCATTGCTGCCTGTTGACTTGGCATAGCCACCATCTCCACATACCTTGAAAAATGGTATATTATTGTCAGAACGAATCTGTTCCATGGTGTTCGCCTGAAAGGTCCTAAGACATCGATCCCCAACATAGAGAATGGACATGTCGCTTCCGGCAATCTTTGTAGCTGTATCTGTTTCCGACTCAAATCTGCTCTCTGTGCACATGGTATACAATTCTTGACATACTGATCCACATCTATTTTCCTACCCCTCCACCACTCTATTTGTCGCTCTACACTCTCCATGACCAGATAACATTTGATCATGTGCTTTCTTTAAAACCTCATCCCTCAACTTCGCTGGCACTACTACCCTTGGCCCTAACTTCGTTTCCCTTCACAGAAGACTGTCAAACACTTTAAACTGTGGCTGTGTCTGATACAATTTACACTCGTTATCCGTGTCCTGTAATTTTTGCCATACTGCTAGGGTATAACCTATGACTTCTACTTTTTCCACCTTCCTACTCAGTGCATCCGCATTACTGTGCTTCTTCCCAGGTTTGTGCACCACCTCATAATCGAATTCACTAAGCCTCACAGCCCATCTAGCGAGTCTAGTGGACGGATCCTACAACCACTTCAACTCAGCATGATCTGTCACTACCCGAAATCTTCTCCCGTATAAATAACATTTAAAATACGTGATTCCATAGATTACGCTAAGCATCTCCCTATCAGTTGTCGCGTAATTCCTCTTTTCTGCTTTCAACTGCCTGACTAAGAACACACCCTAATGCTTGATTCGATGCATCGCATGCTAGTATAAATCCTTTTCAAAATCTGGAAACACAAGAACTGTACTTGATGTTAACACTTCTTTCAGTTTGTCAAACGTTTTCTAACACTCTTCTGTCCTCTCAAATTTCACACTCTTCCGTAACAATCGCATCAACGGCTGTGCTAAATCTGCAAAACCCTTCACGAACTTTCGATAGAAATTGCAAATTCCGATGAATAACTGCACTTCCTTAACTGTTTTCAGTTCCCGAAAATCCCTTACAGCCTGTACCAACCTCCGATCTGTTCACACTCCGTCCTTACTGATAATACGACCCAAATATTTTACTTCTTCTAATGCGAAATGACACTTCTCGAGGCTCAACGACAAATGAACTGCTCTTAACCTCATAAAGACTTTCCTTAACTGTTGTCTGTCTTGCCTCATACTACTTGAAAACACTATAATGTCACCCAAATAGACAAGACACTGCCATGGTTTCAAACCCCTCAAGACACTGTCTAGCAACCTCTGAAATGTTGCCAGAGTGTTTTTCAAACTGAATGGCATTCTAATGTACTGGTGATGACCTCCAGGTGTAGAGAAAGCAGTTTTTGGACGATCCTCTGGAGCCACGTCTAACTGATGATAACCACTTGTCAAATCCATCATAGAAAAGTACTGGCACTGTCCTCAATGATCCAAAGCCTCCGATATGTTTGGAATGGTGTAAGCATCCGTTACTGTCTTATTATTGAGGTATCGGTAGTCACAACGGAACGTTTATTTCTTAGTTCATCCGTAGATTTTTTAGGCACAGTGACAATGCCTGCTTCCCCGCAACTATTACTATGCTCTATAATACCATCCGCAAGCTGCTGGTCAATGAAATCCTCCACAATTGGCTGCAAATACCTCGGTATTCTGTATGGTTTATGGTAAACAGGTGCTTCATTCCCTGTTGGTATCCTATGTTGAACTAATGGAGTTGCTGGTAACGGCCCTTGTGGAAAAAACAAATCCTTAAATTCCCACAATAATTCCTCCATATGCTCTCTTTCGTCTCCTTTCAAACGCTTCATTGTGTCACACAATGCATTTCTATTGGCAGTTAGTGATTTATCACTTCGCCTGCCTCTCGAACACCAGTCTTCGTCATCTGGCACATCTAAATTTGCTACTAAAACTCCTTTCCTCAAATTCGCGTCTACAGCACTAAAATTATCCACGTTCACGGGAACTACTTGCCCATCATTCCCCTCCTGTACATGTACAACACTACGTTTCACAAAACACTCCAATGAACCCAAATCTTCATTATCTTCCAATGGTTCAGTAACACTTATTGTACCCACAGGTAGATTTGACTCCACACTTACACAAAGCGACTTCCCGGTGTCACTAGACACACAGTCATGTGAATTAAGCCTTAATGCTAATGTACACGGTTCAATTGGTTTGTTCATTACGTTAAATGCCCCTCGCGACAGCTCTGCATTGACAACAGTTTCCCCTAGCAGAAATAACATTCCACCAAGTTCCACAGTTCATTGTCCGAGGGCAATTTTGGCATGATGTTGATGCAAGAAATCTACTCCTAGGATCATGGTGTAGCCCTCGCTTACCCATGGTGCCACCTCCATGCATGCATTAAATCGGACTTTCCCTATGGGAAAATCGACTGTCACTGACCCCAAAGGCGTGACCTCCTTATCCCCCACTCCACGCAACCTATAACATGGTGGGTGTAACTTCCTTTATCCCACTATATTCTTAGTAGCCACTGACACTTGTGCCCCTGTGTCCAACAAAACCGTAAACTTTTTAGTTCCTACGGATCCTACCACTGAACATTCCATCCCTGCATACGTATTCGTAGCATTGAAATTAAACGGGAGCTCCCTTAGGTGGGTCTTGGGCCCCGTTTAACTCTTGTGCACCTCTCCTATCTCCACTTCTCCATCTTCCACACTGCTAATTTCCACCCCTTCCTCTATTCCTCGGTGACTGGGTACATTGCCTCTGCACATGTCCCATATGACCACACTTGTAGCATTTTATACTGCTGCAAATACTGTTTGCCTCTCACTTACCCCTGTTGCCAAGTCTTTTTCTCACATAGAATTGCCAGCTGAATGGCCGAATACAAATCTTTCGGATTCCCTTCAAGCACTTTCTGTGACATTTGCACTGGTAACCCTCTCAAAAATACATCAAGTGCCCTTTGCTCGGCCTCCTGCAACGTAACACTATTCGCTTCATCGCTCTGACCCAACTCGTAAGTATACTCATTAATTTTCCTTATCCTGTCCGCAAATTTCTCCACCATCTCCCCCTGTCTCTTTATCATTGTACTTAACCTCTCCCTAAAGTACCGAGCACTATTCTGTTTCTTGTACCTTTGTAAAAGCCCTTCCTTTAACTGTTTAAACTGTCCTGCCTTCCTTAATGCCTCAGAACACCTTACATATGTTTTCGCTTCACCCGTTAGTCTAATCTTGGCTATATGTAACAACTGCTCATCGGACCACCCATTCATCACCGCTGAAGTCTCCAAGTCCTCCACAAATGAACGCACATCCTCAGATGCCTTGCTAGAAAACGGAATAATCAAACTTGCAGAAGTTAATTCATTTCTCAAGTGCATACTGACTGCTGTCAATTGTGCTACTTTTTCCATCAAAATCCGCACCGCTTCTCGTTCCTACACACCTCGCGTCCTTGACTCTGCCATTGTGTTACTTTCGTCCCCAGTTAGTCCCATTTCAACTTATAAAATCCCAAAAACCAAAACATTTAACTGCAAAAATAATCTGATTCCTTATACCTCAGTACCATCACACTCAAATTAACACAAAGGTAATTAAATACCACAAAAACAATGTTAAACATCTAAAAATGTGGCTTGCCAGGAGACATACTCGAAAAAGCAAAAAAGAAAGAAAACGTCCAACACTCAAAAAGAACAATTTTGTCAGCACTCACCACATCTTGTGACTGTACTGCAGGCGGTGGGCTCGGAACGTCATACTGGACGGATGCCGTCCTCGATTCTGACACCAAATGTTGTGGTGTCTTCTGCCACCAAATGTATCAGGATGACCAAATGTAGCGGGAAGACACCAAATGTAGTGGGTGGGTGCCAGGAGGTGCCATATTAAAACTCGGCGAGAACTTTCCAAATGATTTATTTGCTTTCACTACAGTGCTCCATTCACCTCAGTCTGCGTCACATGGTCCCGCAATGCTGAGGAAGTACCCCAGCGGCCTGTGCCACGCAACGCTGTGTCATGCCGGCCTTGTATGCCAGCGGAGTTGCGGCATTGTCAGGATGCCACAGTTGACTCAGCGGTCTGCGTCCCTGCCGACTCAGCGCCGCTCGGTGTGAGCTGCAGGTGGCCAGCTGCGTCCTTCTTCTCGCTGGCGTGGCTGAGATCGCGGTGACAAACAAGTGCCCGCTATGTGATGTCCGCATCTGCGGCCCTCGCCTCGGAAGTCTCCGGCGTGTGTCGGGAGTGAAGACGACTGCCTGCGGTAGCGAGCCGAAGCGTGGCCCGCCCAGCTGGCTGCGGACCCTGCGTGGCCTCAGATGGTCGAACCAATGACTCACCATGGACTGGGACAGTGTTGCCCCATCTGTTGCTGCTTGTAGCCCGGCTGTGTGATACGATCCGCCGTCCAGGAGAGCTGCCACACTTGAATGAATCTCGTTAGAAAACCACAAATATTACATTTTCCACATTACTCTATATTCATTCACCTGTAGATTTACTTTGAGCTGATATGATGTGCTGCTATCTACCTAAAGCAGTGGCTGTTAATGGGCATATATTCTGTGCAGTCTGTGTTTATGGTGCTGCCACTTGTTTCAGTAATTGAGCATCTTGTGAGAAATGTTACTGCATCAAGCACAGGTGTCTTTATGCTCACTACTATGTTTGAAGATTTGGGCATTGCTGTGGATACTCGCCTGCATCCGCTGTCCTTGAATCCGTACTGTATCTCATTTTGCCATTGAATCCTTAATGTAATTCATTTTAGATTTATAGTCATGAGATCCTCACCCAGTTAAATGTACCTCAAAAGTTTACGGGATGTGACATGACAACAGAGAGATCGCAATACCAAAATCCAAAATCCGTTGCACTTCTTTCCATTACCAAATTGAAAATACCTTGATGCCTCGGGATTGGACTGTCAACCGATACCTCCTTTGCTTAACTTGTGCCATAAATTTTGTTTTTCCCCAGTTCGAATCAGTACATCCTCATTAGTTATTTGATCTACCCATATAATCTTCAGCTGTCTTGTGTAGTACTACAACTCAAAAGCTTTTGTTCTACTCTTATCTGAACTATTTATCATCCACATTTCACTTCCACATAAGGCTACACTCCAGACAAATACCTTCAGAAAAAACTTCTCAACACTTAACTTGATATTAGATATTACCAAATACCTGTTTTACAGAAATACTTTTCTGCTATAGACAGTCTGCATATTATATCCTCTCTACTCCAGCCATCATCAGGTTATGTTATTGCCCAAATAGCAAAATTCATCTACTGTTACTGTTTCCTTTCATAATCTAATTCTCCCGACATCACCTGATTTCATTTTAATACATTCCACTAGCCATCCTTTACTTTTTTTGGTGTTAATCTTATAACCTCTTATCAAGACACTATCCATTTACTTCAGCCACTCTCTCAAGTCCTTATGTCCTCTTACAAGATCAGAATATGCCATTGGCTGGCTGTTGCACTGTCTTTCTTTCCTCTTCCAGCTTTGTTACAAACAACAGTCTCTCCTGCTGCCTCCCTTCCCTCTCTCACACAGATTCACAGATTGAGAGATTTGGAGGGGGAGGGGGGCAGAGTTACTGTTTCGGAATTGTTGACACTGTTAGACTAGGGCGCTTAGTGGAAAACAATATTTAAATTGTGTCCTTTACTTTCTCCTTCAGTATTCATGTATTTTTAGTACACGTAAGCTGTAGAGTTGATATGATTGAAGAAAGATGATGTTGAGCATAATTGGGGTTGTAAAGTACAACTTTCTGTGAATATCACATGAACGCACATACATTCAGAACAGATGTAAGATCAATTACCGGCAACAGATTTGTTTGTAATTCATGAAAGTATCACAGAAATAGTATAGAATTAAAATAAGTAATTTTTGTGTTCTAGGTTGTTCATAACTACGGTCATGGTGGTTATGGAGTTACATCAGCACCTGGAACAGCAAAGCATGCAGTTCAGCTTGTGAAAGAAATGCATTCTGCACGCAGCAAATTATAAGGGCTTGTTATTAAGAGGAGGAGATGTTGTTCCTGATCACATTTACACATACTTGCCACTCCACAAGACATTGACTGTAACACATAACATCTTAATACTGTTTAGCTTAAGAAAAACTCAAAGTTTACAATGTACAGAAATAAAAAAGTTCTTATGACGTGCTGTCTTTATGTTGCTTTGAATTTTTGACCACCTGTTACATACAAATAAATAGCCTGGCTTGTACTCGTGGAATTGAAAGTTAACAGATGCAAAAGCAGTATAGTTTTAGGAAACTGTTGTCATTAAATTTGAAAGCTGCTACTTCATTAAATTAAAATTCAAGGGCATGTATGCTTTCAGTTGTATTCCATTAAGTTTCATATTTGATTGAGAACTTGAGTAAATGTTTGAATGTCATCGTTGTAAAGCAATTCATGTCTAGTTTTCTGCTATAAGTGTAATTTTGTGACAGTGCTTAAGTGTTTAATTGCACCTATGTTTTTGTAGCACATTTTAATGCACGTATGATACTATTTTAATCTAAAAAGATTGGTTTCACCGTTGTTTCTTTTATGTCACATTCCATAGTAATGTAATTTTGTGTTCCTCATTAGTGCGTAATTTTGTCCCTTTAAAACAAAAATTTTGGGGAGGTATTAGACTCCTGAATCACACACTTACATGGAGGTGTTATACAAAAGTCATTTGCTTGGAAAGCACACATTCTGAAAATTACGGAAAAATAAATCATTTAAAATTTTTTTGCAAACTTTTGTTTATGATGTGTAATTTTTAACATAATTTATCTTGTCCATAGTTTTCTTCAAGGGCATTATCCCACTCCTTTTCGAGTTTGGTCACCTTTTGCTTTTCATTTAAATAGTTTGTTAGCCAATTCTGGTGTAACAATTACTAATTACATCATGTTGACTTCATCCTTCTAATTGACCTATTCAATCCAGTATACATTTCACCAGGTCATGGCAATACATTGCTTCCTGAAATATGGGTAATTAACAAATTAAAGATCATTTTCACTAAATTCCCTTTGAAAAATGAATGAATTACTACCAGTTTGTTAAAACGCATAATTGCCTTAGTTGATACCCAATTTAATTCATGTGAAGTGAAAAATCCTGTTTAATTGGTGATTTTACTAATTTCTACTCTTGATTTGTATTTCCTATCAACATAATAGTAATTTTTATTTATTTTGTTCCTTTCTGCACACTTTTGTTTACTTTTTAGGAACTGAAGCAGCAGCCTAACTAATTAAAACAACAATTGTAACATTTTCCATGAATGGAAGTATGTGTGTCACTCAATCTATTAGACTCAGCCCGTAATATTACAGTTAACAGTCTTTCGCTGACATATGATAGAACAGAATCCATTATACTTGCTACTCTTGCTTGTGACAACTACTGTTTGCCCACACCAAATGTATTGTTTGTTTTTTATGTTTTGTTTCTGTCTTCATTCTGTAATATAATTTTTAAATTCATTAAAACTGTATTTTTGTAGCTTATAGTTGGCATTCTAATTACACTAACAACATTCCAAGCTAGTACAGAAATTCCAAATTCATTATGATCATTAGTCAACTGTGTTCTGTCCCACAGAAAACGGGAGAGCTTGTTAAAACATTCATTTGGTATCCTACAATGAGCTCTAATACCTTGATAGAGTAGCTACATGGTACAGCTGTGCTACATGACAACGCATCCCAGCCTGCCTGATTTTGTTTTGAAGTTGTCGTCTTCAACCTTTGAAGCTGCTTCTCCATAGGTCAGTGTGGAGACCTTTCATTCATCAGCCCTGTTACGTTGAAGAGCATTTTCTCTGCTGCCACTGAAAAGCTCATTGAATCCACCTTAGCACTACTTTTCAGGGATCCTATATTTTTTACTGAAGCACATAAAATCCTAACTTCGTCAGTAAAGGTCTTATGTTGTGCTATTGCTCATTTCCCATGACTTTAGTGAAGGTTAAACATTTAGGATTCATGTCTATTATACTTATGTAGGTTGTTATAAGTAACCAAGATACTTGTTTCTTTTTAATTGAAAAAAAAACAACCGTTAATAAACTATGCTGACAATCTGATTATATATAGCTTTTAAAAGCTGTGCGCAGTTGTATATTAGTAGTGGGCATCAGAAAATGCATTATGGAAGACTTTGTGGATCTTCATGAAAGATTTTATTGAGATCAATGATGGTTTTAGGAAAAACACAGCCAGCACATTTTACAGGCTATTGTAATTACAATGTTAATTCTGTAACTGAAGTTATGTCCAATTGTTAATGAATAACATCTCAAACGGTGGTATGAAATGAGTATTTGACACTGCTCAGCATTTAGAGGTGCAAATAAAATTTGTCTCATCATATAGTGTACTCTATCTTGATTTTTATTGTTCCTGATTTCCTCTCCCTTGAGAAAAGTGACTCAATATCTTTTCAAAACTGACAGTGGAAATGAGAACTGTGATTTTATAGCAACAAATAAACTGAAGCAAGTCATGTAATCTTAATTATTATTTCCACACAAAAGTAGCTCATAAGTATATGAGGAGATTCAAAACAAAAGACACACATAAACTGAAGCAAGTTACATCATCATAATTATTTTCACACCAATTTGTACCATATTTTACTGGTTATAAGACACTATGGACTATAAGATGCACCTTAATTTTCAAGCAGTTTTTTAATAACATTTTTATAATTTTTTTTATTAGATTGCGAAGACAGACTAAAAAAAAAATCTCAGTTTATAAAACCGAACTGACCTTTAAAATCCCTGACAGTTTCCATATGAACTTTCTTCTTCTTCCTCTTCATTGTCATCATTGTTCACTATTCTATTACTTTCAATTTATAGCTTGCATCATATGAATACCTTTTATTTTTTTCCACTTCAAAACTAGCTACTAACAAAAAAATTGTACTGTTACCGATAACACACATCACTTTCAGTTCAAGTTCACTGGCAATGTAGATTGCAATGATGCATCATATGCTAGACAGTGAAGGTTTGTGATAGAGAGTCAGGAGGGAGGCACTGTTAGCAAGCTTGTGAATCCCCGCAACTCTTGTTTGTTGCATCAGCACACTGCTGTTGCCAGTTGTATCCAGTTTTGCCAGATAGAGATAGGTTTCCTGTGGCATACAATATATGGCCATTTTAAAGACTGGAAGGAATTTTAAATCAAACATTGGACATTTTTATGTTAATTTTAAGTATAAGATGGACCTGATTATTGGAGGGAATTTCTTGGAGAAAAAAATGCATCTTATAGTTCATAAAATACAAACGTTCATAAATAGTAAAATGCAAAACAAAAGAGGATCTTGGAATGGTTAAATGATAGTGGCAATGGTTTGCATCTGATATTAACTGGAACTTTAGTTTGTCTTCCTGGAGCATTCAGTTTCTCACCCACGGTGAAGGTATAGGCATGTGCTATGAACTGTGAAGGTACTCTGATTATGAAATACCAGTAGGCATTAAATCGTACTGGATATTGATAACTGTTCTATTGTGCTCGCTAATACAAACACCACTAAAGTTAGTAAGAGGACTGAAAAGTATAGATATAGGAGCTTCAATGGCAGAGATGGGGAGACCCTACGTCTGCCATTGGAATTTTTTTCAGCACCATTAGAATCGACAGGAAGTAATCTGACATACTTGCTGCAACAAGTACAAAGCCACATTTCCAGACTCCAGCCATCACCAGCAACATGACATGGTGAATGCAAGTTTTTTGTGTACAAAGATCTCAGCACTTGTGCACGTGTAATGCTGAAGACAGATGTATTAGGTCCCCCTCTACGACCACTATATGCAGGGCCATGCAGAGCCATAAGATGGGACAAACATATGATACAATGTAACGGCAAACAATAGACATTGTCCCTAGAAAGTGTGAAGCCTGCATATATATTGGCATCAGACAACAGATTATTTTCAGAAAAGACAGAAGAAGGAGCATAATTGGAGCAAATGAAACCCTCAACATGGCCAACAGACCTAGAAGAAATGCCAGGAAAGCCAGTAGTTCACATCAGTGCCAGATGATGCGTGCAATACAGATACCCGTACATTCCAGCAGCTCCACTCTGCTACAGGGGGCTGTGTGGGAAACACCACACAAAAAATAGATTGCACACAGTGTATTTCAATGTGTGTGAAACAGACACTGTTGACAGTATGTTTACTCTTTGGGATTGGACACTACGCTTAGACTTGTAAGTTCACTTTCGACAGTTTGTGAAAGCAAATTATGTAAAAATAAAAAATTTTGTTGTAGCATGCACAAGAGTGTTTTCATTGTCTAAAATGATGAACATACAGGATCATTAAAACTTTGTAAATTTGGGAAACTTTCCATTGTTACAATCATTTACATTAGAGATTAATCTCTACTTTCAGAATCCTGTCATACCTGAACCTCAACATGTGCAAATGTTTCACAATGCTGGTGCAATACTGCACTTTTTTAATGAATCTTCAGTAGAATATAACTGTTCAACATACTCCTCACCTTGCTGTGAATTAGGCTATTATCACAATTTTTTTTTTTCAAACTTCAGTATGTTTTAACTAACCTTACTACAACAAAATTAAGCACTGCAAAAGTTGAAGCAAAAGCTTATTTATACCTACATATTTGGTAGTCAAGGGCACACATAGCTACACAGTTTAACAGTATTTGACAGTGGCATAGCAACTAGTGGAAATACTACCCTGATGCATTAAAGCACCAGAAGCAGGCATGTTGAGTCCTCTATGTACAATTCCACTATCAGGAAATACAGCCAGTTCAAAACGTGAGGCAATAGTTAGCATACTTCCTATTTAAGAAAGATGAAAAGTAAGTCAACACGTGCTGATCTCCAGAACCACAATATTCTAATACTGGTATATTCAGAGGTTCCTGTAAGTCACAGGACAGTGGCACATATCCTGTGGAAATGCAGAGTTTAAACATTTGATGTGGGCTGCAGATGTTGGGCATTGCTGGGTGGTTGGACAGATGCTTTGTAATATTGTTTTTAAAAGCATGGAACAAAAAGGACTATGACATAATAATAAGGGATATACGATGGTTTGGGATTTGAATGTACTAATAAGTGATGTGATGTAGTGAGCATACCTGATACATGCTACCTGAATATTGTTAATAAAAACAAATGCACATTGTAAAGTATGTCTTAACAATTGTTGGTATTTTAGCAGAAGTGTTAAATTTGACTGCAACTGCGTATAAAGGATAAGAGTGAGACTCCAGGTTGGAGATTAACATGGAAATGTAGTCTGAGAAATACGACTCAAGTAGTAATAAACAAGTGACCACTTGCAAGAGATTTCCATTACAGTACTCTGCACCAGAAGTCAGGAAAATCAAATATAAAGAAATTTATTGGTTATATTGTTATGTCATGGAAGTGAATAATTACTATTCAAGACTGCAATTTATTTTTACAAGAAAGAAACATTTTCAGTTCCTTGGAATAAAGTCACAGAAATGAAACTGTGGTTACCAATGGATATAAACATGTATCAACTAGAGTTTCTGACTACCGGTATATTTGGCTACTATTACTTTCATGCTTAATGTTTTGAAATAGAAAGTGAGGAGAAAGCTTTAATAAGCTAATTTTAACAAAGTACTTAATGAAATAGAGAATACAAAAAAGAGAATATTATTATTTGGGGTGCAACATATGACTTGAAATGTATGCAGTGCTCCAAAAGAAGAAATGAAATGGAAGACAGAAAAAAGGAGAGAGAAAAATTGTGGTACTTCTGAGCAAGTACTTATATTCAAAGAACAAAAAATGAGAAGAGCCAATCTTCTCCTATTTGATATTGATGCTTGGTTGTGCTGGTAGTACAACTTCACCTCCAATGGGGATCCTGCTGACATGAACTGTCATCAGGAGCACCAACAGAGATTGGTGCAGTTGCTGCAATGACAGCTGTGAGTACCTGATCTAGAATTACCATCCATCTGCTGCTATTTCATTTGTAAGATTGACAGTGTACAAGAGTTGCTTGTTTCATTACATAAAACGAAGTACACAATGTAATTGGATAAGTAAAAAAAAAAAAAGAAAAATCTACTCACCAAGTGGTGGCAGGAGAACACATACATAAAAAAAAATTACTTATGTGATCTTTTGGAGCCAGTGGCTCCTTTTTCTGGCAGAAGGGTTGAATGGGAAGGAAGAGGAGTGAAGGAAAAGGACTGGAGAGGTGTACGAAATGGGTTAGAATTCAGAAAAGTCATTCAGAACCCCGGGTCAGTGGGGACTTACAGGACAGGATGAGAAGGGAAGACTTGATTGTTGGAGACTGCACCAGACGAGATTTGAAAACCCGTGAGTTTAAAGGTGGAAGACAGGGTATGGTGCAAGACAGAGAGTACTGGTAAAACATCATGTATGAGTCAATAAGAGTGAAAAGCTAAGTGCACTGTATATAATAGAGGTGGGAGGGGTACAGAGGAATATAGACAGGACAGAAAATGAAAGATGTATAAAACTAAAATGGAATGAAGAAAGGAATAGATACTATGAAGAAATGCTGAGATGGAAGGTATTAACACAAATTAAGGCCAGGTGGGTGGTGAGAACCAAGGACATGTCGTAGTACCAGTTCCCACCTGCAGAGTTCTGAGAAACTGGTGTATGGGGAAGAAACTAGATGGCACATTTGGTGAAACAGGCACCAGGGTCACGACTGTCATGTTGTAGAGCATGGTCTGCAACAGGATCCTGTGTGTTCCTGGTATACAACCTCTGTCTACATCCATTCATCCTAACTGATAACTTGATGGTAGTCAAGCCGATTTAAAAGGCCGAACAATGCTTACATAACAGCTGTTATATGATATGGCGTGCATCATTTCACAGGTGACTCTCCCTTTGATAGTATATGTTTTGCCAGTCACAGAGCTTGTAGAGCTGGTTAATAAATACATTCAAGACTAAGATAATACTGAGTGGTAAATGTGTGCTCTGAAATTGTTTTTTTTGAGGGATTAGCAGTACTAGGATTGGATGTGAAGGTCTGGGAAATCTGCTTTTGAACCAGACTGATGCGGTAATCACATCCAGTGCAGGCTGAGGTGAGAATTTTGGTGTATTGCTGTAAAGATTCTACATCTGAACAAATACATTTGCTTCAAATACCACAGCCGTATGGGAGGGAATGTTTGACGTAGGAAGGATGGCAACTGTCAAAACTGTGCAGGTGCGAACTAGAGCTGCAGGTAGGAACTAGTTCTACATGTCCTTGGTTCTTGCCACCCACCTGGACTTAATTTACATTAATTTGTTCTGTCTCAGCGTTTCTTCACAGTAACTACTCCTTTATTCATTCCATTTTAGTTTTCTAAATTTTCGTTTTATGATCAGCCTATTTTCCAACATCTCCCTCCCATCTCTGTTACATACAATGCAACTAGCTTTTCACTCCTGTGCACAATGTGATAGTAGTAATCTCTGTCATTACCCTGTCTTCCACCTTTAAACTCTCAGTTTTCAAATCTCATATTGTGCAGTCTCCAACAATCAGTCTTTCCTTCTCATCCCATCTGGTGACTGTGCTGATGTTCCACAAACAATGAAGCATATAGCAATGGATTGCCCCTCCATGCCCTCCCTGGAAATGTGGTGGATTTGAACGTGATTACTTCCGAAGTGGTGGATTGGATCAATGGCTTAGATGTAAAGATATAAACTGTATTTTAATGTGTCTGTGGTTCTGTATTTTATGTGTTATTGTGATTGTTACGTATCATACACGAAATAAATAAATAAAATCCCATCTGGTAAGTCTCCCCTGATGTGGGTTTCTGAGTGACTTTTCCAAACTCCAACCCTTTTCCTAAATCTCTCCAATGTCTTTCCTTCACCCCTCTTCCTTCCCCCTCAACCCTTCTGCTTTTGGCTGCAATATTTTATTGGCCAAGCAATTGCAAGAACAAGTCACAACAGTACAGTGTTCTCAACCTCTTGTCTAAAGCATTCTCCCCTCCTGAATTATCTTTATTATCCAAGAGTCTCACTTTCAGCCCTAAATGTGCATTTAATCATGCTGCATTCCTGAAGGACCTAATTTCCTTCACACATAATGACAACTGATAATATTACTTTGCTAACCAATCTCAAAACCTTTCTAGCAGCAAACCTGACATTGAACCCTGCTTTGAAGAGTTCCGACCATGATCCCCACTTGATCCGTCACCATTGCCTGAAAATCAAACCTTCCAAGAATTCCTCACATCCAGTATTGCTTCACAACCTTTCGCGTTTTTGGTCGTGAAATATATATATATACTCTTTTCTATTTATTTTGGTTTTGTTTTTGTTATTGCTCGCGTAATAACGCATATACGAAAAGAGCCGCGAAATACCTTTTAGTAATGCTGTGCCCAGAATTTCTTTATAATCATTAATTTTCAACAAAACAGAATATATTGGGTTCTTATTGTTCTGTATCTGGCTTTCTATTAAAGGAACATTTTTGGTTACTGTAACTCACTATAAGAAATCAACATATCTTCCCTACTTTATAGTTATTGAAAATGAAAATTACTTTGTTATGAAATACTGATGTTACAGTTCGCAAAGATTGTTCAACATTTTGCAGTGGATTTTTGTTAAGCGTAAAACACCAATAATTACCACGACTAGCACAAGAACATGAGACTATTGTCGGAGACAAATACGTTTTCACTATAAGGTTTGCCAGACCAGAACTAAGCACAACAAAATTCCTATTATGTTACGAAGGTAAATTATCCCTTTTGTACTGTTAGCAATATATTATCAACAGCCCGCGTCAACCTGCAAAACACATCATAAAATCTGCTGCTCTGCTCTGCAAGTCCGGAAGCTGAAAGACATGATTTTATTTCACTATTACCTTCCCGCTTCTTTGCGGTATGATCGATTTCTTTTAATGCAGTTTGAATGCGCCGCGGCAGCGGCTTGTTCGTTCGTAGCGCACCTCTGCACCACGGATAATATTTAAATAACTGAAAATGTCTTAAAAGGATGGGATAATAATTTAAGCAAGCTACTACAAATAATAATGCAAGGTTTCATTAAATAACTCTATTCAAAACATTCAAATATGTTAACTTATCTACAATACACACCTTTTTTTAAAAATGAGTACGTAATGGCGTACATCGACTAACCATGACAAAAGAAGACTACGTTAGCATGTACAACTGCGACACAGGCTATCTTACTCCCGTAATCCAAGAGGAAGACAAAGAAATTAATGTTCATGCTGTATTATTTATACTAGTGATGTTTTTCATCTGTGTATGATATTTATCGTCTGTGCGGTTTCAGTACTCGCCGACACAGATATTATCTAAAATAAATAATAATAAAAAAAATACATAATTCCATACAATAACAGAATACGATGCACAATATTTTCTCTTTACTACAAAATATGTCTTTTGCTAAAGAATGCCCCCTGGCAGCAATTGACCAACGTTAAGAATGTTCGGCAATATGCTGCCACTAACGTCCGTTTTGTCATTGTCTATCACCTTGTTTGGAATATTCACTGTTCACTTCTCTGCTCTTTTACATTATAGTTTTAATTACACTTTTTATAGTTTTTTCACACTTTGCGAGGTGGCCGTAAACCTAGTCCCAGGGTCATTACAGTTTTCTGGCTCCCCCATTTGGGCTACGTGCGATCAGAAAACCTGGGAAAACTGCGCCGGAGCCATGGTCATCTCGCCTGGTTTGTCTTAACACACGGTTTTGTTCATTAAACAAGGGTGGACTTTATCCAATGTTCACAGATAACAATGATTATTTATGTCAAAATGTTAAACCCTTTAGTCTCTCTATTAAAAATGTACCTTCTACACTTTCTCACATTTGTGTTCTGTGTCACAATTAAGGTCAATCATTAAACAGTTCGATAGCAATGTAATGGATTGTCTCTACACCTACTCGCGACAAATGTTCTACCATTGTATAACATTCGTGTCAGTTTGTGTCACTAATATGACGAAAACATATGACATATATCATCGAACAAGTGAATGTTTTGAGTTATACTCAGCAAAAAAAAAAATGTTTGTCACGTAATTTCGTGTTCAATAAATCATTTTCATATTAGTACATGAACAACGTAGTTGGTAATGTTCGGTTGAACGTCAACAATGTTGTACGGAGCGGGCGGCGCGAAGCAATTGTTGCGTAGCGTCGTCTGGAGCGCGGCGTGCCAACGACCGCTGAGGTCGACGACCTTCTAGCAGCAACATCGACGGCGTGCTGCGGTGGCGCCCGAGCAGTCGCGAACCGCACCGAACCATTCACCAATGTCGGCGTGTTGCAGTGGTTTCCTGCGACCGGCTGGCTGGCGGCACGGCCCCCGTCTCTGCTTCTCCGCATGGCTCCCCGTCGTAACGCATGAAACAAATATTCCACAACGGTGTACTGTCTTTAAGGATACAACTTATTAGCTGTGGAAGAAAATGCACTTTGGTTAAAAGCGTTTATTGTTCATTACGCCGTCGCTTCGCTGGTATGCACAGGATGTTTTGGCGTGATAACAGGTTTCTTGTGGCATTGTGACACTGGTATTCAGGGTTCGTCACACGCACATTGTACTACACACTTTCACTTGTTCTCACGGTTGATACACTGCCAGAGCGTCTTTCAACACGCGAAAATATTTCGGTACACACATACTAAATGTCTCCGTCGAGCGATGTTTGTTTGAATCGACTCCGAACGGATCACTAATTACCGTTTTTACTCGCAGTGTACTGTTCGTTGAGCACTGCACTATGACAGTTAGTCACTCAACACTTAACTTATACCGACGTATATATTGGTGCAGATACAACAGTCATTTTCTGTCCCTATTACACACAATATTCCGTCCTTTCCTAGATTGTTTATGCACACACTTTATTTTTAATGCATAACAACTGTTCTTAGCATAATCACTCTCATCTACATTGAGTCCATTGTGTTACCTTCTCATTACACACTTTTAATACGATTACTAGGCATATATTGCTTTTTTGTAATTATTTAAAGGTGTGTGATTTTTTTGTACACAGCTTTCTTTTCCTCTTTTAGTGTAGCTTGCCAGGTTATCACCCATCTAGCAAACAGATTTTACCATGTGCATGACAGCTTGACTTGGGCATATTGTTCAATAAATACTTCATTTAGTACTAGTATTATTTTTAACGGTCCGTCCTACAGGACTACAGTGTAGTTTCCGCGTAACTTGATTCGCGTACCGCGTAATTAATATTCAAGAACGTGTACCAAGTACACAGGCTTCAATTGAAGCATTAATACATACAAAGCATAGGTTACACGGAACGGTTTTGTTTTTTATTGGTTTCTGCTCCAGTGTCGTTCTCAGATCACTATTGGCAGTACACATTACATCACATAATTATTTCGTACTACAAAGTCAATTTTTGGCTAGTATAGACTCTCTCTCAGGGTTCCTTAATTCTAACACAATTACATCTGCTACATATTTATATGAGATTTCATCATTAATTGCACTTACTTACTACAAAATGATTCAAGAAATTAATCATTATTTTATCAACAAAAGATTATTCATTGCTTGAAGAGCATGTAGTATTTTAATGACACTAACTGTCTGTAAACAAAGTCTTCCATTTGCATATTATTGCTCAGTTTACTGATTCTACTTCCTCAAAATTGTAACTATACATAAATTCTTTCTTAAAACTAACATACTTATACTCTAAAACACAATTGAAATCTTCTTACCACTACTATTTACATCAGACATGTCACTGAATAAATAATTTTACATCTTTACGTGGATACAGTCCTTTTATTTTCCCCGTCTGGGGATGTGCTAACAAATAGCTACATTCGTGTGGCAACATCTTCCGAACCTCTTTAGCCACTACTTCCCTCCTCGACCAAGGGATGGAGTAAGATGCGCGACAGTATGTTTTGTGAGGCATCACCTCTATGTGATAGTGGTACCCTTTGACTATTCCTGGTCGGTCGGTAAATACCATGGTATATTCCGATAACAGCTGCGTCAACTGTTGCTTTTGTATGTTGCTTAAACTTTCAGATTCCTGTACTTTGGTTCGAAATTCATCAACATTTGGTTCAAAATTTCTATCTCCTATATTCGGATAATAGAGATCCGTCACAGGTGAATAATCATTAAAGTGTAGTACCCAGGGGTTCCTACCTTTGATATTAATTCGATTGCAACATGGCACAAGTACCTCCTTCGATTTCATCATAGACAACTCAATCCTCCTACCTTTATTAACTATACTTAGTTTTCCCGAGGAGAGGTCGATCACTGCGTCCCTCTCACGGAGAAAATCTACTCCCAGAATGCAGGCCACCTTTAACCCTTTAACAATGAGGAACGAGCTCACTATGGCTTCGCCCTCCTTACAAATCTCCACCTGCACCTGGTACTTAACTAACTGGCTCTGTGCACTTATAGCTCCAGACCCCTTGCAATTATTAACCGGGAAAGTCGGTATACTACGTCCCTTCCCTAGCGCTTTAAACAACTCTGTACTCATCACACTCACTGAGGCACCTGTGTCAATGATTATATTCACTGTGACATCATTGATTTTCGCTTCTATTATGGCTTGCACATTTTCGTTGCTATCTTTCTTGCATTCATGCGGTTCGGTCAGTAGATCTTTATCCATACTGATACCGTCGTTGTATCGCAGCATATGTATTCCAGGGATACTATTGTTATTCGTGTTGCTCTCACTCCACCCCACGGCCAGCGATGGAGAGCATATCGAGGCCGATTCTAGTTTGTTGGATGGCTTGCTTGCGAGGTACTTGTACGGCTATTATCCGCGACCTCTACTATGTTTACGCTTTGGTTTGTGGGCCGCCACGACTGTGCAATAGGCGCGTTCTGCAGTGGTGGTCTGTTGTTATCGTACCGGTCATTACCCTGCCGCTCTGGGCTTGGTCGCTGATTCTGATTCCAATTACGATTACCGTCATTGTAATTGCTATGCCACTGACCTCGCGCATTTTTCCAGCGGTTGGTCCCTGGCAATCCGGAATCATACCCGTCGTCAAACCGACGCTTTTTATTGTGGGACGGTTGACCATACCCGTTTTGATTTCTGCCGTTATTACAATTTTGCGAATGCTCTTGCCGCTTGTTACCCCCTCCACCATTTCCATGGTTGTGGTTTTGTGCACTATTATTTCTGTCATGTTTACATCCTGATCCATTATTCCGCGAGTGATCACACGCTGCTTTTGCGTCTTCCTGGATTAAGTCTATTGAATCTAGAACAGACAGGAAATGTTCCATGTCGCTTTCTGGTACGTGTATTAATTTCTCTTTGATATGAATGGGTAAATGTGATTTTAGGAGTCTTATTATGTCTCTTGGTGAGATAGGCTCGTCCCAGTAACGCGTTTTGTTTATGTACTTCTCGAAATACCGTCTCAGATTCCCAAGACGGTGTGAGTACGGTTCGGGATTGTATACTTCTTTTCTTAGCCGCTCTTGTATACAAGGCGACCAGTATTTCGACAAAAACGCCCTTTCGAACTGTTCATATGTCATGCAGCTGTCTGCTACTTCCGTAGCCCACAATGCTGCATCACCCTGAATGTATGACATTACATATTGAATTTTCTGTGCTTCGTTCCACACACTAGGCAAGATATTTTTAAAGCTTTTTATGAATACTACTGGGTGTACTGACTTCCGTTCAGTAGTAAACGTTTGAAATTGCCTATTTTTTATCAAACTTTCTTCAACTAATATTCTTGGACTGTACTGGTTTGTTCCTGGGACACTGGCTGTGTGCTCCGAACAGAAGCTACAGCTCTTCGCATTATCGCCTAAAGATTCACCATTGTTGCGTCGCGTATAAGTTTGTGCGTTGCCAGAAACATTGGCTGTTGGCGACATAGTTTCATGTTGAAGATGTTTGCTGCTTTGTGCTAAACCCTTTTCCAAGTCGGATGTCGGTTTGTTAATATTCACTTGCCACTGCGGAATATCCTCACTGAGTATTTGTTTGATGGTTTGCACGTCGTTCTGTACCTGACTATTTACTGCGGTACTGAACGATTCGGAATCTCTATCCGCTATGGCTGCTTGTACCTTAGAATTAATATTTTTGTCAATCTCACTCTCCTTCGCTTCTAGCCATGAGTTGAATTCGGTTTCAATTTTAGTCGCTTGTTCGTTCCACTTCTGCTCTACAAGCTGTGTGGAATCTATTTCTAGCTTTTCTACTCGGTTGGCTAAGACACCTATTTCATCTACCATGTTAGTGTTTGCTACTTGCAGGTTGTTGACCTGTACCGTCAACTCCTGCACAGCCTTAGGTATCGACTCATAGTTCTGTTTCATACAGGCAATCTCTTTTTTCATATTTTCTAACGATTGCACAAGTTGCTGGTCCCGCTCAGCTTGCTGGCGATCCCTCTCAGCCTGCTGGGCAAGTAAATTTTCTGCTAACTGGCGATCTCGCTCAGCTTGCTGGCGATCTCGCTCGGCTTGCTGTTGCGCAAATTTTGCCTGGTAATCCAGCACGCGCTCTAATATCGCCTGAAGTGAATTCCCACCAGGCAGATTACCACTCTCTGGTTCCTGCTTTTCTGGAGGGGGTGTAATTTCTTTATCTACCTCTCCTTGAGCACTGGTGGGCGGTGGCACCACTTCCTGTGCCCCTGCCCCCACATTTTCGCATGGTATATCCTCAAAGAGAGTACTTGTACTGCTTAATGCACCCGTTTCTACATTTCCTGCACTAACTAATGACTGTTCCTCAGTATCCTTATTGCTCGGACGTTGACTACGCAATTTAACCATATTCATAAATTACCTACTCGAACACAAGACCTGACAGTTTTTTCACTTGCACACAAAATATGTTAGTTTATCTACAATACACTTCCCACTAAAAATTACTATCTACAATCATCTTTGTCCTGTCATAAACACTAACATCAAACTACACACCACTAGCGATATGAGATCACTTCACTGGAGTTAAGCTTCTACAAACAGGACAACTACGCTGTAGTCTTACCTTTTATTTATCTGATCTCGGGGTTCGGCTGCCCCCGGATTATGTAGTCGTTACAGTTTCTCAGTACTATCAGGATCGTTTCCTCTAACTTGCTTGCAGTGGTGCGGTTTTTCATGAAAAATTTTTGTACATTCATTAATACATAGCATTAATCATGATACACATACATACATTTATCACTATATACATACATATATATAACAATAAACACTGAAAGAAACTACATAAAATATTCTTGTTTTCGTGGCCACTGCAAATTCGGGCCCCGCGTTTTTGGGCGCCAATTTCGCGTTTTTGGTCGTGAAATATATATATATATATATATACTCTTTTCTATTTATTTTGGTTTTGTTTTTATTATTGCTCGCGTAATAACGCATATACGAAAAGAGCCGCGAAATACCTTTTAGTAATGCTGTGCCCAGAATTTCTTTATAATCATTAATTTTCAACAAAACAGAATATATTGGGTTCTTATTGTTCTGTATCTGGCTTTCTATTAAAGGAACATTTTTGGTTACTGTAACTCACTATAAGAAATCAACATATCTTCCCTACTTTATAGTTATTGAAAATGAAAATTACTTTGTTATGAAATACTGATGTTACAGTTCGCAAAGATTGTTCAACATTTTGCAGTGGATTTTTGTTAAGCGTAAAACACCAATAATTACCACGACTAGCACAAGAACATGAGACTATTGTCGGAGACAAATACGTTTTCACTATAAGGTTTGCCAGACCAGAACTAAGCACAACAAAATTCCTATTATGTTACGAAGGTAAATTATCCCTTTTGTACTGTTAGCAATATATTATCAACAGCCCGCGTCAACCTGCAAAACACATCGTAAAATCTGCTGCTCTGCTCTGCAAGTCCGGAAGCTGAAAGAGATGATTTTATTTCACTATTACCTTCCCGCTTCTTTGCGGTATGATCGATTTCTTTTAATGCAGTTTGAATGCGCCGCGGCGGCGGCTTGTTCGTTCGTAGCGCAGCTCTGCACCACGGATAATATTTAAATAACTGAAATAATAATTTAAGCAAGCTACTACAAATAATAATGCAAGGTTTCATTAAATAACTCTATTCAAAACATTCAAATATGTTAACTTATCTACAATACACACCTTTTTTTAAAAATGAGTACGTAATGGCGTACATCGACTAACCATGACAAAAGAAGACTACGTTAGCATGTACAACTGCGACACAGGCTATCTTACTCCCGTAACTCCAAGAGGAAGACAAAGAAATTAATGTTCATGCTGTATTATTTATACTAGTGATGTTTTTCATCTGTGTGTGATATTTATCGTCTGTGCGGTTTCAGTACTCGCCGACACAGATATTATCTAAAATAAATAATAATAAAAAAAATACATAATTCCATACAATAACAGAATACGATGCACAATATTTTCTCTTTACTACAAAATATGTCTTTTGCTAAGGGACGTTACAAACCCTTCCTCAGGTACCTACAACATGACCCTAATCTGTCCTCTCCAAAACGCCAGGCTCTGTGTGACTCCAAGTATAGTTCAAAAAATTCAGTTTTCTGTAAGATTGATTAATTTTTTGAGAATGTAAAGCTAACAAATTCTAGTAACAGAAGTTATTGATGAAGTGTCTGTTGGGGTATAGCAGGAAGAGTGCTAGACTCCAGTTCTGAAGATTCTGGGTTTAATCCCAGGTAAGAGTGGGGATTTTTCCTCATTCCAATCCCTCCAGGACACTCCCAGGTCCCCTCAGTCTGATATCAAATTGAATAATGGGGACCTTTCTAATAGAGGCTATGAGCTCATCACTCTCCCCCTCCTCGTGTCATGGCCAACCATAGACTTTATCTTTTATCTTCTACCTTTTTAGTTGCTAATGAAGATGATGCATGGATGCTAATATTGGATGTGAATGATCACCACCAAAGACAAAATCAGAATCAATTTAATACATTGGAAAGTATTCAGATTCAAGTAAACACTATGTTTGGCAGTCTCAAGCAATGGCTAGATGACACTATCGCTCAGAAGGAAGGTTGAATGGGCGAGTGAGAGACGCAAGTAGATGATTATTTAAAAAGGACAATGGCTTTGATGAATGATTAGAAACTGCTGAAGATATAACTTCTAACAGAGCGGAGCAAATGCAAGATTTACAACTCAAGACTACTAATTCAAAAGAAGAAATTCAGCATGAGGAACTAGAATTAGATTTAAGTGTGCGTAATAGCAAGACTGACATTAAGGACCAAATTATGCAAGTAATTCAATGACAACTCAAAATTGACCAAAAAATTGAAGATTTTGATAAAACATAATCCAATGTGGGTTATGTGATAGCTGAGGGTGGGACATTTAGGTCAATCAGTAATGTATTGTGAAGCTGACAAAATTGAAAAAGAGTCTTACAGAACTTTTACAGAGTTGTTAGTAAATTTAGGAAGGAGTGTGGTGATGAATATATTCCCAAACACAAAGAGAGTATATGGGAGTCATTAAAGTTTGAGGCAGGCAGATCTGTAACATACAGGTTCCGTACATTTAAGCTAAATGGAGAGGAACATCCAGTAGTTTCTCTTAAATCCTTTAAGGGAGTCATTCCTGAAACATAAAGTGATTCACAGAAGATTCATTTTCTAATTAATCATTTAGAGGGCGAAGCACTCCAGTGGAGGATGTTGCACCAAGATGAATTTTGCATGTATAGCAAATTTGAGAGACAATTTAAAGATAAGTACTGGTCAGAAGGAGCTCAGTGTAAGCTACGGTTACAGCTGCTTTGTCCACACCACTTAGGACAGTTGGATGTGCTAGAAACACTGGAAAATGAGAATAAAAACACTTCATTTATCCCAAAGATTATGATAGGGAGAAGGAAAATGGTGGAAAACTAACCAATAGAGAGTCACCAAATGGAAATGAAACATGGGCAATAGAGAAAGGAAATCTGGGAGACTGTTCCCTTGCATGGCAGAATACAAATTCAACTAACAAGAAACATATTCAGGATTCACAGGGTTATCATAACAATAATCACAAAAATAATTATTAAACAACAGAATGTAGCAACGATCAAACTAAACATAATGAACAATGAGAGGTACACTTGGTGAGTATTGAAGCTGGGTGAAAATTGTGAGATGAGCTGTTGGAAGAACAAGTGAGGGAAAACATATAACTGTTTAAACCACTTTTTACTGGAAAAATATGACAGGATAGTATTAATGTGCTTTTTGACTCAAGCAGTGATATAATTATTAAAATTAAGACGTATTTAGGAGATGAACTGTGTGGAAGTAGTTTCCCTGCTTTACCACCACCTGAGGTCAAAATATTTGGAGTTACAGGAATTACTAGGAATGTAATGACAGAGAAAGAGTGAGTTAGTTTTAAAATAGACAGATTAGAATATGAGCAACCTAGGCTTGTACTGAACATTATAAACACTCTTAATTTTGGGTATTGATTGGATGATTACTCCTCATGTTGTCACTGATTTTAGCAGAGAAATTGTAAGTTTTGCAATTTTACTTTTTGTAGGAATGGCTTATCAGTTTAAGATGCTACATTTTAGCCTTAATGTCTCAGTTTCAGTTTTTATTACAGCTTTAAACCAAATAATTGGTAATGAAGTATGTGATATGATGTTGACGTAGGTTGAAGATATTGTCATTCTTAACTCTAAGTGGGAGGATCACTGTGAAACTATGGAGAGACTGTTTCAATGGCCAAAAAGTGGAGAAGTGAGTCTTAGAATAAGCAAATCACAATTTAGATGCCAGAGAGTTCTGTAAATGTATTCTTAGGTTAATAACAATTAATTCTAAAATTGTATGTATTTGGTCCTAGTAGGCAGTAAGAGGTGGTGGAATTTGAAGCATATGTTTATCTAGATTGAATATTTGACTGCTCATGGAATGTAGTCCTGTACAAAATGTCTATTAATCTGATTTTCTGAACAATGTACAAAGTAAACGATTTTATAAGTTGACTAACTTTACTATTTAAAACCATGGGTGGACATTAGGGGATGTCAATTCATGTTCTAAGGGTGCAAAAATTTGGCATCCTTCCTGTTCCATAGATATGAAAAGCAAGATGAAACACTTTCATCTCCAGAACCATGGTATTTTATTATTAATTCCAAAGCACTGTGAGTTTCAGATATTCCACTGAGTTATTAGGTGGTGGCATGGCTCCTGTCTTGCTCACCTACCGAGTTTAAATATTGGGTGCAAGCTGCTGCTAAATGCCAGATGGTTGCTGGCAAAGACCAAAAAGAACTGTGACATAATAATAAAAAAAATGATGGAGTATAACAATATTATGAGAAGGAAAGTTGCTACTCACCATATAGCAGAGATGCTAAGTCCCAGATAGGCACAGCAAAAATATTTTCATGCTTAAAGCTTTTGGCCAATGGCCTTTGTCAACAATAGACACATCCATCCTGGATTTTACATTTTTTGATAATGGAGTATAATACATATATGATGGATTCGAACTGGAATGTACTGATGTGCAACATTTTTAATGAAAAGAGCTCGTGTAAGCTACCTGAATGTTATTAATAAAAGTTAATACCTATTAAAAAGTACATTCTGGTAATAATTGGTATTTTAACAAAATATATAATTTGATTTCATCTGTGTACAAGGGATATGAGCAAGGTTCCAGGATAGAGATAATATGGAAATATAATCCGAGATCCATGACTCAAGAAGTAATAAGCAACTGGACCATCACAAAAAGAAATTTTTAACACTTCAAACAATGGGCACACCAAGTTGGGATATCAACAATGTAGGAAAAGGTAGATTGCTACTAACAATAGAATGAATTTTCACTCTGTAGCGGAGTGTGCGCTGATATGAAACTTTCCTGGTGGATTAAAATTATGTGCCAGACCAAGACTCGAACTCGGGACATTTTCCTTTCACAGGCAAGTGCTCTACCAACTGAGCTACCCAAACATGACTATCGACCCATGCTCACAGTTTTGCTTCCACCAGTACCTTGTTTCCTACCTTCCAAACTTCACAGAAGTATTGCAAGGTTTGCAGGAGAGCTTCTGTGAAGCTTGAAAGGTAGAAGTCATGCAAGGTCCACACGAGAACCTGTGTGAAACTTGGAAGGTAGGAGATGAGGTACTGGTGGAAGTAAAGCTGTGAGGATGGGTCATGGGTTGTGCTTGGGTAGCTGAGTTGGTAGAGCACCTGCCCACGAAAGGTCCCGAGTTTGATCTCGGTCCAGCATACAGTTTTAATCTGCCCGTAAAGTTTCGTATCAATGCACACTCAGCTGCAGAGGGAAAATTAATTGTGGAAATAATCGCCCAGGCTGTGGCTAAGCCATTTTTTCCGCAGTATCCTTTCCTCTAGGAGTGCTAGTCTTGCAAGGTTCTCAGGAGAACTTCTGTGAGGTTTGGAAGGTAGCAGATGAGGTATTGGTGGAAGTAAAGCTGTGAGGATGGTTCGTGAGTCTTTCTTCGGTAGCTCAGTTGGTAGAGCATCTACCCACAAAAGGGAAAAGTCCCAAGTTTGAGTCTCAGTCTGGCACACAGTTTTAATCTGGTATATCTTTTTCTCTCTCTTTCTTGTTCTGATTAAGGCTGTGGAAGCTTATGTGTAAGTGTATTTTAATTGTGCCTACCTGCAACTTACTGTGTCATATTTATAGTAAATAGCAGTCTATTTTTTCCTACAGCTTTAACATTTTAGTCATTCATTCATTCAGTTGGTCAGTCATCTTAATGCCTTGGCTTTTGCTGTTACTAATGCACTCTGGTGAGAAACAGGGGTGGAAGTACAATTGGATGGCTTTGACATAAAAGGAACCAAGCCCCAGTTTAACATTTCATAGCTATACTCATACATGAACATGTGAACTCTTTTAAAACACACAATATTTTATTTAAATGGAACCAACTGATGTCTAGGCCATGCTGGCTAACTACCAAATAACACATACACACACACACACACACACACACACACACACACAGCACTAGATACGTGGTACAATTGCCATGTGGACTGATAAAGAAGGAAATGAAGAAGAAAATACTCCTCGGAGAGGGAGAAGTATATAAGTATATTAGAGAAAAGGAAGAGATATGATTTAGAGGTTAGTCTGGCATGCTGTATTGTACAATTTTATTTATTTAGGCTACTGCAATAATTACCTTTCATTAATGCATTGCATTTAATAATAATTAAAAGCAATAATTATTGTTTTTGTACAGATTACACAAATTCCACTACCACCAACAGCAGAATTAATGGCAGTACAAGTACGAGTAGGCTACAATATAATCAGTTCTCATTTGTTACTCATGATCCTAGAGCAAGTGTGTTAAAGTATTTTACTCACTATGATTAGCGGGCTGTGATTTTATGATGATTACCTGTTCAATGAAAGATCATTGGACTTTTTATCATGTTCTAGTTTTCATATTTTATATGAACAACATCAACATGTTTCACTGTTTTTGAGGTAATTGCATGAATATGTGATTTTGTGGCTACACAATAGTTCCACAAACAGATACAATTTTCCGATATTTCATCTGTAGCTTGTGTTTTCCATACTTGAAATAAAGTTTTTAGCACATTTTGTCCATATTATTAATAATAACAAATCACAGTCCTCATAATTAGACATTGTTCAGGTTTGCAATGTAAAGTGAACAGATTACTCAGCACAAAAGGTGGCAAAGACGAATGTATCACATGATGTAATAACTCCTACTTGCTTTATCCTTAGAATAAAGTGCCTACTGATGTGGCCACATATTACTGAAATGAATGTGGATACAATTTTGAACAATCTGATGATGTACAAGGTCCAGATTACACTCTAGATCACTCAGGTTTGAGTGATGAGGAATGGAATGGGGAGGAAAAGGTAGAAGAGGACAAAGGCAATATGCAAAGGGATATATTTATTAATAGTGAAGAAATAACTCCAAATAAAGGAGCAGGTAGACGTAACAATGGAAGAAAATGGAAACATGTAGGTCAAACATTTCAATCTAGGAAGAAACTCAAGAACAGCAACAAACAGCATTTTTCAGTGACAGATGTGTACTGTATTCCAAAGATCTACAATGATTTTACCTGCAACTGTTCCAAAAAGATACAAAGATAATGTTCCTAGTGAATCCACAAAGAAAATATTTAAAAAGTTTTGGGACTTAGGATCTTATGATTGCCAGACTGTTTTCACTGCTGCACTTATTAAAGAGGTGAATACTAGAAGGAAGAAATTATCTTCTAACAAAGGGCAGTACATAAATTATTACAAACACTCTGGAGTGCATATTTGTAGGTAAATGTTTTTAGAAACTTTGGGAATATCAACAAAATGAGTACACACAGCTCTCAGTAAAATGTGATCTGACTGTGTAATTGACAAGAGGGGAACTCACAGGAAATGTGTACATCATGTTTCTCCAGAAGAAATTCAGTGTGAAGAATCAGCTTAATAAGTCTTCATGATTTAAATCCCATTACTGTCACAGGGAGAGTGTCAATACAGAATATATGTCCACAGAACATGACTTATACAAGGAAGAGAATGCACAGAATGACACAGGAAGTTGCACTTGCTGTAGGAAGATACTTCTCACAAATTTTAATGTAGAAAGAAAGAAGCTGAAGAAAGATAGCTGCAATGAATGTGACAGTTTTCATGCAAAGATGCAGATCCAAAATAATATTACTGATGGGAAAGAAATTAAGATTGATTTCAATTCGCACTTCTTATAAGCTAAAGATACAAGAGAAGCAATGAATAATGACCTTCAAACTGCAAAAGAAAGTGAAAACATGGAAACTTTATGTTATGACATACATAAAACATTGTCCCTACCAAGAATACCAACAAATTTTATTTTTTACAAAAGGCAAATATGGATATACAATACAGTAATCCACACTTGAAAAGAAAACAAAGGTTTATGTTTGGATGAAAGGTACTGCAGGTTGAGGTGCACAGGAAGTGGGTTGCTGCTTGTGAGAACACATTCTTTCTCGCGTTGGAAGGAATGTGACAGATCTAAGTGTATGCTCTGACTTGTGGATGGCAGACCTGGAACATAAAAAAATGTACTGATGATGAATACACTCTTTGATGATCTACATATGCTGAATTCTCTGATATTAAAGTACCTTATTTCAAGACACATTTATCTTATAAATGATTAGAGATGTAGATTCTGCCCTCAAAGACTGACAATGACTATACACTTTGGAGGACTACAGTAACATGATGCAAGGAAGTTGAAAAAGGAGGTAATTTGTTGTGACATGAATGCAGAAGGATGACTTCAAAGGGAAACAAAATCAGCCGGTTCACATTTCATGCCATAAACTTTAGTTAAATTATAGAAGACCAAACAAGTTGTTCTACAAATGAAAACTAGTCATTTACAAGAAAATTTCATTCAAGTAGATATTAATAGCAAAGAGTGAGGGAGAAGTTCAGACAGATTTTGTATAGCTGAGTTGATTTCCCCATGGCCAGAACAAAAGTTAATAAGTAAAGAGAAACTTAAGAATCTTGAATCTGTCACCTCATACAAAAAGGTGTCTGGCCTTTCTATAAGAAACTAAATTCCAGTATTGACTTTGAAGATGAGAATGGAACAGTTGCAGATTTCACAATGGAAGATGATGAATGAGTGGAATGCTAATTTGTATCATATGTTAATACTCAGTGATCTATTGTCAAACCATCCCTGGGTCCTTATAAATAGAATCAATTTGAATTCATTTAAAGAGAACCAACAGCCAATTTGATTGATGAGTGTATGAAGAGAGGTTAATATTTCAATTCAATGGAATATGTACTAGTAAAACAGTCTACTGTGCTTCTCAATTATCTTAATGCCCTTTGCCAAAAACAGAAGTTTTTAAATTTTTAAACTCTAGATAACTTTAAATAGCTTTTTCTCAATTTGAAAAACTGGAGCTTGATGCCTTTTATGCAAAAACAACCCAGTTGAGACTGAACAAATGGATGGATGAAGTCCAAAAATGCTGTCATAAAACAAGTGAAGCTAAAACAGTGGTAAAGAAAGTGAATAGGGAAAGCAGGTCTTCAAACATGAAGCTAGATAATTATCCCCTGGAAAGTGTAAACCAAAAAGCTGTTCCTATCTTGAAAGTGTAATTTCTTCAGACAATTTAATCATGAAAGAGGCTACACATAGGTTCAGAAGAGCTCATGCTTTTATCTAACATGTTAAACAACTTATTTGTGGTACCAAGAAAAGCAAAATCTATAATATACAACAGCTACTTCTGGATAGTCCTAAAATATGCTACAGAAACATGCATTCTCATAAAGAGTGACTCATCTTGACTAAAGATGTCATCTTGTAGTTCTTGAGGTTGAAATACGGAAAATGAAAGTGGACAAAAGGTGAAATGAAAGGGTAAGGACATGGCTGGGAACTAAACAGCATTACTAGAGCAAGTTGGAATTTCTAGACTCAAGTGGTTTGGGCACACATTAAGGGTGGAACCAATGTGGGCAGCTTCAGTTAATCTGGAGATAAACTGAAGGGAGTCAGACCAAGACAATGCTGGATGGTAACTATAAATGTGAACATTGCAGTGAGAGGAGAAACACTGGATGATGGCAAGAATAATAAGATGTTTGTTGATAGGGAAGTATGGAGGAGACTTGTGTGCAACACCTGGGGAAATGGAGCTGTTAGATGATGATGATGAACATTTAAAAAATCATTAAGAGAAAGACCAATGATGTGAAGGTAGTGTTAAAAAATTTTCACACCAGCAGTTCCAAATTGTTTAGAGAATGTACACAGTAACTAGTGGGCATGTTGTCTTGTGTACAAGCCTTCAGTTGTCAGTATCAGACCTCAGTTTTTAATTGTCTTTAGTGTACATTACATATTACTCACATTCTTGGCACCAAAACATTCAAAACTACTCACTTATTTTGTTCCAAACCGTATCTGCCATGATTTTTTGTACAGATTAAAGATATTTGAAATTTTTATTTTATAAGACATTAAATAACGCAGTTGTTTCAAGTCTGTCATGACTCAAGGTATTACTTGCAACAGAGTCACAATGTGTGATGAAATTTCTTCAGTTATTGTTATACTGGAAAAAACGCATGTATGCTGATGTCATTCATTGTTTTATGAGTATGTGGCAACACTATTGGTATCTACCTCGGATGTAGTTACATGGCAACATTTCTACACAACATTGCCTAGGACAGGGGTAGGCAACCACAAAGCCTTCACGATCTACTATTCCGTACCAACAGATTAAAGTGATCTATTTTTAAAAATTCAATTGCTACATTTTTAATTTTTGGATACTGGTACTGTAAATGGCTCTGAGCACTATGGCACTTAACATCGGAGGTCATCAGTCCCCGAGAACTTAGAACCACTTAAACGTAACTAACCTAAGGACATCACACACATCCATGCCCGAGGCAGGATTCGAACCTGCGACTGGTACTGTAAAACAACTATTTAAAATAAAAGTTTTAAATCTTCACTATATATTCGAAACATAATAATTTTATTTCATAATATTCTCAAGTATATTCTTTCATTAATAACACAAGAATTATTTTACATTTAATGTGAAATCTGAGTAACTGTTTTGTCAACAATGTCCTTCATATTTGGTGTTTAACTTTTTACACTTAGTTGAATATACGAGTCTAGATGTTCATCAGTCAACCTTGTTCTGTGTTTATTTTTAATAAAGTTCATATTTGAAAACAGTGATTTACACAGGCCTTTATTCTAAGAGCAACGTTAACTAAGATAGATCAACACTTTTGAGAAACAAATCATTTTTAATGATATTATTTCAAGTTCAAGAGCTGCCCTATCTATGTCAAAAACTTTTCCAATGGAAGAAGATATATTCAATAGTTCAATGTTAGCTCAAGGGAAAGATACAAACTGGGTTACCACTGAAATCTTTTAGAAGTCTGAAAACTGGTCGCTGAAATCATCCCTCAAATTGGAGATCATTATTGCGTGACATTCACTATTGTTAAGATAGCTTACTTTCTTCTGTTTGTGTCTTCAGAGTTGGAAAATGTCTTAATTCACTCCTCCTAAGGCAGCACTCCCACAAAAACAATTTTTCAGTAAAAGAATTTACTTCAGATAATTTCAAATTCAGCTCATTAAGCTTTTCTGTTAGGTCAATTAAGAAAGCAAAATTCATAAGCCAGAGAGGATCTTCAATACTGACCAGCTATTCTCATCCTGTTTTTGCAAAAACAGTTTGATAGCTGGTAAAAACTTGTGGAAAACTTGCAGCACTTTTCCCCTTGCTGAGCCAACGCACTTCAATGTGGAGCAGAGCAGTAAATCTCCATACTGTAGTTCTAGTTCATTTGGCAAATCTTTGAAAAGTCTTCTTTGAAGAGAGTGAGACCTAATTTTGTTGACTATTTTACAACAGTATTCATAGTTTCATTCAAATTTAAAAACTTTCCACACAGAGACTTCTGGTGTAAAACACAGTGATATGTTAAAAACAATGGAAAACTTTCATGTCTTTGGCACAGAGCAATAAAAACACTTTCAGAACCTCTCAAGGCTGGGGCTCCATCTGTGGTAATGCTTACAAGCTTGTGGCTAGGTATTTTCTCCGATAGAATGAGTTGCTTCATGGCAAAAAATATATCTTCTCCTCTTGTATGGCCTTTCAAAGAAATTACTTTCAAATTTCTTCCTTGACAGTAAAGTTAATAAAAACCATTCTTACAAAAACTGGCAACTGAGCAGTAGGGGAGAGTGGGGCACGTTGAACCATAAAAAATATTTCTTCATGTTACTCATGCAATAATTTTATTACAGAGTTGTGATTTACAGATGTTACAGTTTAATCATTCAAGTATCAAATGGCCTTATATGACTGCATTGTCATTAATTGTTTTTAGCTGCACACCTTTGAAGAAAATTGGGTAAATGGTTCATTGTGCCCCACATGTGGTGTACAATGAACCACTTTAAACATGTTCATTGAAAGAACTTATTTAGCATACAAAGTAAGTGTACATGTACTTTAAACATAATGTTTACATATATTCCATGTGTGAATCATATAATTAAATCTGTAGGTACACAATCATGTAACTTGTTTTGGAATTACCGAACATCCATGGACTCGAACCAGATTCCAAATTTGAAATATGATTTTTGTCTCTTTGTCACACCATCAGTAGCAGGTCATGGGAGCATGCAAAGTATGTTGCTAGCTGGAACAAAAGCTTCATCCTTTACATGAGGAAATGATACCTGATAGTCTCCTGCATCATCCTTCGGTTTCAAAATCTTCCCCACATAGTAAACTGGTGTTTTGTTTTTCAGTTCAAATTTGGTCAAAACGTAATCATCTGTTTCTGGTAATTTGTCCAAGTCTTCAAAGTTGTACTCAGATTCACCAGACACATCCACATTGGCATAGCTCTCTTCATAATGCGCCTCACTAATGTCGCCATCTGATTCCTGTTCATAAAGCTTCCGGTTGACCTTTTTATTGGGATGTTTTGTGGCTTGCAACAAATCTTTCTCTGGTGTATCAGTTGCAATTAAACTTCGTCCTCTCATGTTTACTGCTCTTCTTTCTGTACTCTGCTTTTGGATATCCTCGAATTATTTCAGGAGAAACTCCATTAGGAAAAGCTGTTTGGGTGTTAAGTACTGCAGATGGTCCTGCTTGCTGCACATCTTGTGCCTGGCTGACAATGACTGAGGCTTGTCCTGCAGATCATTCATTCTTGATATGATGGAGAGAATTAACATCTGAACTTGATCTGTTTGCCTCTACGACCCTGTCTGTTACTTCACTGACCATAAAGTCTTCATCAGTGAAAAAATCTTCATCAAATAGAAATATTCCACGTTTCTTGAAAGCTGAACATATGTTAGTGGGTCTCATTGATCTGTCATGAGCAATTTTGACACATACAGCTACATCATAAGTAGTGAGAGGAGTGCCTTTTTTGTGTAGGAGTTTTGAATTTAATTCTGAGTAATAAGTTCCCTTGAATGAAGAGAACACTCCTACATCTAGAGGCTGCAGTTTGTTCGAGGTATGGGGGGGAGGGGCGCAGTTAGCATAACCACCCCATTGGCTTTTGCTACATCGATTACCTCAGTTGACAGATGGGTTTCATGAATGTCTAAAATTAGAAGCGCAGGATTGTCTTTGCTACTACTGAATTTGTGGGTGAAATGTTTCACGACATCCACAAAAAGTTCGCTATTCAGCCAGCCACTCTTTATTGCTAACCCCAGGGTGCCTGTTGCTGCATTCCTTACCATATGTTGTTTAAAATGTACTTGAGGAAATATTGCTGGGGGCAGGGGAAAGTACCACCTGCACCGATTATGCAACAGGTGGTCACTAAGACACCACGTTCTCCACTAGTAGCTTGAGAAAAGTTGTTTACTTCCCTTTTGTGCCACTACCTTTGGAAGCCTATCTGGTACAGTTGAGGTACTTGCTTCATCCAGATTGAAAACCCTTGTACCACCAGCAAAAGTAGGATATTTCTGGTAAAGGTCTTTCGTGTTTTTGAAGAAATTCGAAACAGTATATCGATTAAAGGATGTTGCTCTGGATAAGCTGCAGCCCTCTGGGGTTCAGATACTTAAACTGGGATTTCGTTTCATGAACCCATAGAACCAGTCTACACCAGCCATTCCCTCCGTCCAGTTCTCAGGATATTTCATACCATTTTTCACAGCCAGCTCACTTGCTAAGCGCCTGCATGTTTTAGTGTCAACACCAAAGCAAATCTTAGAAGAATGCAACAAATACTCCACTAATTGTTTCTCCTGCTCCACAGAAAATACCTTTCGATTTTCATAGTTTGGTGTCAATCTTTCACTGGAACCACATTTAATGTTTTGAACATGCTGTTGAAGAGTAGGGTAAGATATTGAATGAAATTTAGCTGCTTGGTGAACTGACATACCCTTATTAAGAACATCTTGTACAGCTTTTTGCATAACATCATGGTCAGTTTTACCTCTGTCCGTCTTCCTGCGGTACAAACAAACCATCTTCAAACGTGATAATATAAAACAGGACTGCTGAACGTCTGTAATTTCAAAGCCTTAAATACCTACACATATGTATTTCCTATGCTAAGGAAACAAAGTACAGAGTGCTTGTATTGGACAATTAAAATATTCCTGGGGCACAGTGGACCACCCTGGGGCACAACGAACCATGGCTCATTGTGCCCCGGGAGAGCTTGGTTCAGTCTGCCCCAACTGTACATATTTCAGACAAAGCTCATGTGAGGTTATGTACGAACATTGTTAATATTTGAAGATTTGTATAATTAAAATACAGTATTGGTATTGTTGCAATGACCTACTTTCTCTCAAATTTGGTGACAAAGGACTGAACAAAATTCAATCTATCTACGTCTCCAGAAATTACTTCACTGTCACGAATCTAACATATCACCAGTACAACACTAATGGTGGGAATTAGATCCTGCAGAAAACAAATGGCAGTACTGACAACATATGCACAGAGGAAAAAATAATTTACCACCTTATACAGAAATTATGCTACCTGATTCATTGTGCCCCATGGTTCAGAGTGCCCCACTCTCCCCTACCTGTTGCATCAATGGACTCACCTAATTGCACTGAAAACTAACAGCACTCATCCAAATCTGTTTTCAGTTGAGAGGAAACATCAGTACACATATTTTTAACTCTCCTTTTGACTGTTCTTGATGAAAGTTGAAGGGATTCAATAGCAGCAACTATTTCAGACTTGTTCTTGAAATTACGAAACAACTCGTCAGCAGCTTCTTGAAACGCTTCTTTTATGAATTCACCATCTTCGAAGGGTTTCTTCCTTTTTGCCAATACATTCAAAACATGATAAGAAGCAAGAGTGGCAGCAACACTTTTGTTTACTGTTTTCGTGAACATGCTTTGTTGAACACTTAATTGATTTTTAAGTTTCTTGATTTTCTCTTTTCTCAGTTTGGAATTTACAGGAAACTCGGTGTTAAAATGTGGGTGCACAGTTTTGAAGTGTCTCTCAACCTTTATGTGAGTGCAGGCTTTCTTGGCGAATTTCATATATCAGGTGTTCACGGGTTGTCAGCCGAGTAGCATCTTCATCTCATAGCAACATTTTGATGGAATGCATCTCCATCATCTTCAGGCAAAGTGTCGGGATATTGCTCACTCTCATCTTCTACTTTCCCATCTTTGGGGAAGTGTGTGGGAGAGTTTGTAGCCTTTCGGCTTTTACTCCTCTGTGTACTTGTGTGTGTGATTTTATCTGTTATTTTTTTGTGTATGTGAAATGTGATGAATGTTCTGTATGTGTCTGGTACTTGCCTGAGGTTGGCATGATGATTGGTAGTATGTGGGAGGGAGCAGGGTTAGGGACTGGATGTTGGGATTTTCTCTTCGACTTAATCATCAAAGATCATCATTGGGCGTTTGTGCTTATTGTGGGACATGTCATACCGACCTAGGGAGCGGATGAGAACGTTTCCTGATCTGGAAGAGTCCCCATAGAAGGCCCTTGCCAGATCTTGGAAACGCTCTCTTAGGAGTGGGATTTCAGCTGCAGCGTGCAGATCATTGGTAGGGAATCCAAGGGGTAGATGCAGTACCCTCCTGAGGGCGTGGTTCTGCAGCCTCTGGAATTTGTTCAGGTGCTGATTTGCTGTGGTTGGGATATAACTCTCTCTCTCACCTTTTACTTTCCCCTCCTTGGGGAAGTGTATAGAGGAGTTTGTAGCCTGTTGGCTTTTACTCCATAGTTTATGTTGTGGGTGTGTGATTGTCTTTGATTGTTTTGGCTGTCTGTGTGTTGTGTTGGTGTTCTGATGGTGTCTGGTACTTGCCTGAGGTTGGTGAGATATTGGGTATTTTAAGGATTAAGGATTGGTGTAAGGATTTGGAGATTTTTTGGGATTTTTCTCTTCGACTTAGTCGTCAAAGATGGTCATGAGGCATTTGTGCTTATTGCGGGACATGCCATACCGACCTAAGGAGTGGAAGAGGTTATTTTTAGGTCTGGAAGAGATCAGGATATCATTGGTCAGTGGCTGATATCTTTGCTGGACCGCTCTCTGCTTCTCACCACTAGCCAATCACGCACCCATGGAATCGCCCGATGTGCCTGGAGCTGCCAGTAGTGGGGGGGGGATGCGTGTGCGGGGTTCGTGTCCCAGTGTCCGTCTCTGTCTGCTCCTTCCGTGGCCCTTGGTCTGTTGACGTTTGTCTTTTTCACAAATGCAATCTTAGCATCACACAATAAACAAATGAAAAATTCGTGTTCCCATTTGGAATGAAAATGATAAATTTTATGTTTTTTTGATACACAACTCATTATACGTGAAGTCGCTGCACTACTCAAACGTTCTCGAAAAGTGTCAACAAGGTATGCAACTACACATGCTCAGTGCTGAGTACTGACAGCACAAAAAAGTTCTACCTATGTCCTTTCCACGCTCTATTACATTGCAGAAGTTGGTAGTACACGGCACGAAACTCAGCACCTTCTCCTGACACATATCAAACACATTTCACAAAGATGAGTGAAACAGTGCAGCAATGAGAGGTGCGCAGGTGGCAGCTGATTTAAATTTTAGAGGTTCAAGGTTGATGTTGATACCAGTTGTAGGCTGTTATTAACAAACAAAACAAATTGTGTCGAACGAGCGCGCATTTTTACTGCTACGGAAAACCACTGATGATTTTATTCAACCATTTATCTTTTGTACTCTCAGTACTTGTGCGATCTACCAAATAAGCACTCGTGATCTACCAGTAGATCGCGATCGATGTGTTGCCGACCCCTGGCCTAGGACAACTTACTTCACATTCCCTACAGGAATGATACATAGGGGGCTATTGAATATCTCTAGATTCCTTGCTTACTTGTTGTTTTCAGAACTTTAAAAGCAGGCCTTTGTGGGATAGTTAACTAGCTTCAAACATTTGCCAGTCCAGTCTTTGGTATTTCTGTGTTACACTACTGTCAGTCAAAGGAGACAGTCACGATTTGCACTGCCCTACTTTGTATGTTTCATATCCAATTAGTCCTATTTAGTATAGATGCTACACACTTGTACAATATTCTAGGATGGGACACAACTGACAATATTCCATCTTTCCATATCATTGGGAAGTTCACAATAATAGATTAATGAGAAAGATGAAGAAAGTTCTTGAGTACAACTGGCAATGACAATACTTAGGTGGTGATTCACTAGAGAGTAATGATGTAACTGTGACTGATTGATTTTTACCCCAGTTACCTTTGTTTCTGTGATGATACCTTCACAACAGAGAAAAATCATGTAACATACAGTAACCAATATGTACAAAACAAAACACAGAGTAATGCAAAAATGTCAAATGGAACACATACATTTATCACCATGTTGTCATGATACTCTTTCATTGAATTCAGTGGATACATACATGTGGTGCATATTGGCCAAATATTCCATCAGTAAAATTAGCCAGTGTTGTTTATCACTGTTAATGTACAAATAACATTGCTGGGAAAACAATCCCAGGACAGAACTGAGCAGTACTGAAGAAAACCGAAGGGTGAAGTGTAGAGTGAGCAATACAGCTTTCAACAAGTACCATGAATAAATGGAACAAACTTGTTCCCAAACCAGACACACACAGCTCATGCCCTCATCATTTTACAGATACAAAGATAACTGGGGTATGAAAATGAAACGCAATTACCCTCTAATGAGCCACTGGTGACCATGGGTCCCTTTACCATAATACTCAGAAATATACCAAACAATCTCCAAAATTTTGTCAGTGGAGTTCACACTCTTCAAAAAAGATAATCCAGCTTGAGATTCTGGAGCTGGCAGTCATATGTGCATGTGGTGCACATGCTTGTGTGTTACACTTTTGCTGATGAAGGCTGTGGCCAAGAGCTTTATTTAAGTGTCTTTTAATTGTAACTGTCTGCAACTTAACATGTCTCCTTTATGGTAAATAGCGCTCTGTCTTTTCCTACATTGTTGATATCCTACCTGAAGTTTGTATTGTTTGATAATCTGGAGTGTTTCAATTAGTCACCCAATTGTAAAATCAGTTAGGACCTCTGAAATAGACAGGGATGATGGTTTATTCCATCTCTGGCTCATTGTCTTGAATTCTTGTACACATAACTTGAAATATGTTCTTTAACATTCATTCTGGAAGCCTTAGCCACATATGACAGATGTGCTCAAAGTTTGTAGGATGAAACACACTAAATGCCAGTGGTTGTGGTTATAGCTATATACTCTCAGGACTCATCTCATCCATGATGAGGCACCACCTTGCTTGGAGCAGTGGCTCACCATCCTGCATGTGCAGATTCACAAATGGGCTACTCCAGTAGGTGTCTATTGATCCTTCATGATGGGACAACATCTAGTATTATCTGATAGGAGGACCACGTTCAATTATAAATAGCACTACAACTTTGTGAAACTACAGGAGGCAAATATTGTTAGCATTCCATGCACATCTCCTGACGTATTTCAAAGTGTGATTGCATGAACTTTTTTCTAAGATCTTTCATATGTGGTAACCAGGTGTATTTCTTGTCAGTGATTAATCCAAAAAGATACATATCATTTCACATTTAAAATAGTTTCCATCTTTTTTAACTTTAATTTGTTAAAAAAGATAAAACATTGCAAAAATAACTATCTTATATTAAAACCTGAAATCAGTATTTCCTGCCCATTCTTCCCACCTTCAGCTACACAGCTGTAGCTTTCATATTGTGGTTGTAAGACTGAACAATGAGCAAACGGTGTCAAAATCATTCACAACCAGCAAATACTTAACAGGACTCCTTAATGAGAATAAAATGCTATGGATGCCTATTGCAAATCATATTATACCTAAAATATTGCGTTGAGGAAATTGTTTGATGTAGCACCACTGATATGTTCATTGAAATAGTAGTGTGCCCCTTGGAAAGACTGAACAAAAGTTGGCAGATGTCCTCAAAAGCACCATTTGTGGAATTTGAGACTTCTTCCCATGACTTTTTTAACTACTGCATATGCTGAGGTTTTACTCTTGTAATATAAAAGACAGATTGCTACTTAATGTAAAGAAGACACTTTAAGTAGCAGGCATGACAAGAGGTGCTGACATATTAGCTTTCAGTCACAACTTTTGTCAGAAAAAGAAATGGGAACACACACACATGTGCATGAGACATGGTTACTTGTGTGAATGAATATGTGTGTGTGTGTGTGTGTGTGTGTGTATGTGTGTGTGTGTGTGTGTGTGTGTGTGTGTGTGTGTATTTCTGTTTCCTTTCTGATGAAGGCTGTCACTGAAAGCTAATAGCTATGTGCCTTTTAGTTGTGCCTGTCTGTAACTTAATCTTTATGGTAAGTAGCAATCTATCTCTTCCTTATATCGTTGATATTCCAATCTGGAGTTTCCATTGTTTGAGATCTTACTCTTACAGTTTGAAAGGCTGCATGATTTTCTACTAATGGGTTACATTTAAACTTCTGAAAAGCCTCATGAGTGTCCATTTTTACCAATTTGCATTCCTTACTCTGCCAGGGAGGAGAAGATTAGTGTTTAACGTCCCATCGACAACAAGGTAATTAGAGACAGGGCACAAGCTCAGACTAGGGAAGTATGGGGAAGGACACTATCCGTGCCCTTTCAAAGGAACTATTCCAGCATCTGCCTGAAATGATTTAGGGAAATCACAAAAAACCAAAATTAGGATGGCCGGAGATAGGTTTTAAACCATCATCCTCCCAAATGCAAGTCCAGCAAGCTAACCACTGTGCCATCTTGCTCCGTACTCTACCAGGGGACAGGCACCCAGGTGACCGAGTGATCTTAGAAGGGATGCTCCAGCAGCATGTGAATCATGTTGATAGTGTGATCCACGATGTCTTGCATATGTCTCAGAGTTTGGACATAGCTATGTGACATAAAAATAAGCAGCTCTACCAGCTAAGCATTCATTTAGGCAGCCTCTTGTGAAGTACTGCTCTTTAAAGAAGGAAAAATATTGTCATATAGAAGAAGGTGTAATTAGATGAATGACGAACACTAACTTCACTTAATCAAGGTTTATTCAGCACTTGCACATACAAGAGTGTGAAGCAAACTGCCTCCAGCCAGAACACATACAGTATATACATACAGCTACAGAACATTCCATTACAATGATTCTTGAAATTTGTGGATACTTCTAGGATGTACTTGATTGAATATAGAAATTAAAATTGTACAGTTCAGGTGAGTTTTGAACTCATGACCCTCCATGCAACAGTTTAGTATCATAACCACTAGACGACAGTGCTACTCAGCTTCTTCTGTGACATTGCTTCCTCCTTAAGAGAACAGTGTTTCAGTGTTATGTCCTCCTAGACCAGGAATGAGTCATCAGTCCTGGATACTTCGACTCCCAATTACTGATGCTCACCCTGGTGGTGATCTCCTTAGAACTTCTTTTGCCGCTATGCTCTTTGTCACCTTTCTGCTTGTTGCCTGTCACTGGAGCTTCGAATTTACCCTGGGTGGCAGGATACTTGTAGGGCTTCATTTGAAGGACATCGACCATATCTCTGATCTTTCGTCGTCTCGCGTTGGGGTTGAAATTTTCAACTTCATAAGTAAAATCAGACACCTGTCTTACAACCTTATACGGTCCAAATAGCGCGTCAGGAGCCTCTCAGAGAGACCAACCTTTTGAACAGGAGTGAACAAGGTCACCAGGCTGGTAGGCAACAGGACGGTGGCTCGCATCTTACATTCGGCAATTGTTTTCGTGAGCCTGCAGCGTGCGGAGTCAAGTTAACTGCTGAGCTTCCTCAGCTCTGGTTAACACTGGGCCAACGTAGTTGTTGTCCATGTCATCAGGATGTAACGAAAACACAGTGTCCATCGTTGTAGTCACCTCATGCCCATGCACCAGGAAAAATTACGTAAATCCTGTAGTGTGTTGTTTGGCAGTGTTGTAGGCAAACATCATGAAAAGTAGCACCTCATCCCAGTTGCTCTGCTCAATATTGACAGCATGTAGGCCAAGTTCTTATTAGGGCATTCAGTAAGCTCATTAGTTTGCTGATGGTAGGCAGTTGTTATGTGATGAGTAATGTTGCACCAACGGTTTATTTCTGTTACAAGATTCCATTGAAAAACTTTCCTTCGATCCATAATTAACGACCTTGGGGCACTTTGTTTTAATACAATGTCTTCCACGATGAATTTGGCTACCTCGGATGCTTCGGCTGTTTTCACGGCTTTTGTAATGGCATAGCATGTCAGATAATCAGTGCAAACAATAATCCATCTATTGTCAGTAGCAGACATCAGAAATAGTCCAAGGAGGTCAATCACAACACACTGGAAAGGTGTTTCGGCTGGTGGAATTGGTATGAGTCAGCCAGGTGGTTTCTGGGGACCTGTCTTTCTCCTCTGGCGCTCTCAACATAGTGACGGACACTCCTAAATAAATATGGCCAGAAAAATCTCTTGTGGACTCTATCATAGGTCTTAATAAATCCTAAATATCCAGCCTTAGGTGTGTCATGGAATTTCTGTAGAACATCTAAGCGCATGTGTTTAGGAATCACTGGGTTTCTTGAGAAACAGTCGGCTTCTTGGTGTTTTCTTCCACTTTTGTACACTATGGTAATGTCATACTCTTGAAGACGTAGTGCCCACATGGCAAGTCGTCCTTTTGGATCCTTAAGACCTATCAGCCAACAAAGTAAATTATGGTCTCTAACAACTGTGAATGGCCTTCCATAGAGATACTGTCGAAATTTGCACATGGCCCAGATCACAGGAAGACATTCTCTTTCTGTGGTTGAGTAGTTTCTCTCGGCTTTTCTGGGTGTCCTAGAAGCATAGGCCATAACCTTCTCTTTTCCATCCGAAATTTGCACCAGAAAAGCACCGATCCCATACCCACTGCTATCTGTGTGTAGTTCTGTAGGTGCTCTCTCATCATACAGACCAAGTACAGGGTCAGTCGACAGAGCTTTTCACAGCACATCGAAAGAGTCTTGTTGAGCACCACCCCAGATAAATTTAGTATCAGCTTTTAACAACTCTTGGAGTGGCCGTCTTTGATACAAAAGTCTTTGATAAAATGATGGTAATAAGAACATAATCTGAGGAAGCTTCTCTCTAATACTTTTAGGAATAGGAAATTCCGTTATAGAGCTCACCTTTTCTGGGTCTGGCCACACACCTTCGTTTGAAACAAGGTGTCCAAGTATTTTGATTTCTTTTGCTCCAAAGAGACACTTTCTTGGATTAAGTTTCAGTCCGCCTTCTTGGAGATACTTAGGAACAGCCTTCAGTCTTTTTGTGTGTTTATCAAATGTCTCTGAGAACACTATAATGTCATCTAAATAACAAAACACACATCATCCACTTCACGTGACTTCGAAGATTATCCATCATCTGTTCAGAAGTTGCTGGTGCATTACACAAACCAAACGGCATTACCTTAAACTCATACAGGCCCTCAGGGGTGATGAATGCAGTTTTCTCATGATCAGCCTCATCTACTTCGATTTGCCAGTATACCGAGTACATGTCCATGGTTGAAAAAAAAAACTTAGCCCCCTTCAGACAATGTAGTGTATCGTCAATTCATGGAAGAGGGTAAACATCCTTCTTAGTTATCTTATTAAGCTTCCTGTATTCAACACAAAAGTGCCAACTGCCATCCTTCTTCCTGATGACGACCACTGCTGATGACCATGGGCTCTGCGAAGGCTGATTGATGTCATTCTTCATCATTTTCTGTACCTTGTCCTGAATTATTCGTCATTCCATTGCTGACACACAGTATGCTCTCTGGCTTATTGGTTGATGATCTCCAGTGCTAATCCAGTGCTTCATTGTCAATTTGTCTAATTTGCACTTCACCTGTGGATTGAAGCATTCAGAGAACCCTTGAAGAATGGCAAGTAGCTTCTTCTGTTGTTCCTTAGTGAGATCTGGTGGTAGTTGAGCTAGATCATGTCTCGTAGTGGTAGTGCTAATTTCACCCACAGACTCAACATGGGAGGTTTCTATGACACTCAGCTGTTCTTCAATTAATGGCTCAGTGTTTCCTATGGATCTGTGTCTAGAAATGATCTGTGGTTCTCGGTGACAGTTAACTATCCACAATTCACCGAATCCGTTCTTAAACAAGTAGACAGAGGCTGGGATGACCAAGTTATTCTTCATTGGTATGCTTCTCTTACATTCCACTACAAGATCCATGGGTTGATGATGCATGGCATGACACGTGACAGTTACCTTTCTAATGCTGACTGCAGGAATGATCACTTCATCCAGCACATATAGTCTCCACACACTCGGATGTGCATCTTCCTATCCACAGTATCTCATCTCGTCTAGCATATCATAATCTTTGAGCGACCACAATCTATAATTGCCTGAGAAGCTTTCAAAAAGTCCCATCTGAGAATGACGTCATGACTACTCTCTTGTAAGATGATGAATTCTAAGGGCTGTGTAAGGCCACTTAAACCCACACGAACGGTACATCTTCCTGTTGGTTTTCCATATTTCCCTTTAGCCACCTTCAGTAGAGATGTTTTACTGTTGACGAATAAGGTTTTCTGCAGCTGGCGACAGTACTTCTCTGAAATGACTGAATATGATGCTCGAGAGACCACAAGAGCTTGAAATGGTCAGCCATCCATGAAGATATCGATGTAGTTACCTATCATTTTTGTAGTGATCGATGGCAGAGGGTTTTTCTCTTCAGTGGCCTCACCTCCAAGGGAGGTTGCACCTTTTAGCTTTCCATGTAGCGATGGCTAGGTGATTGACTGGAGCTACTAAACTGCAATGGAGACCTTGATCGGTGTGTTGGGGAGCATCCTCTCCAGTGGCTAGCTTGTGGCGATGGTGACGTACAGCGCTCTGCACCCACATCTTCTTCTTTATCTTCGTCATCCCGGAGTTGGCGTTGGGTAAGATCAACCTGCTGTCTTATGGTGTGGGCGTCATCACATATCCACTGCCTTTCTCGACAATAGCGCACCACATGTCCCGGTCGTCCACAGTGGAAACATACTGGTTGGTTTTCCTGGGTCCTCCAGACATCGGTCTTCCTTGGTGCCCAAACAGGTTCCTCATGTGGCATTGTAGGAACGTAACTCCGCTTGGGTCTTGACTTTTTCACCGTTTTAAAGAGAAATGAAGGACGAGAGATTGGGTTCAATGTCTGTTCCACTTCCTCCCTTATGACCTCTTGAAGTGTTTAGGTTTTTTTACTTGCCGTGCAATCCAAGTGCCTTCTGAACTTCGTCTCTCACTATCTGACAAAGAACACTTGTGAAATCAGTTGCTTCCTCCATCACAGACATCAATATGACGTTTGGAAGCCATTCAAACTTCTTGCATGTAATTCTTTTTTGATGCGTTGTCTCGATAGACTGGCACCATTTTATGAAGTCGTCTGCTGTCGAAACCTCCTTCAGGAGCAGGGCTTGACACATGTCCGCAGCAACACCCTTCATGAGATGTGCAACCTTATCTTCCTCCTTCATTCTAGGATCCACTGTTTTACACAGCTCCAAGATGCCTCGAATGTAGGGTGCTGATGTTAAGTCCCATAGTGCTCAGAGCCATTTGTAGGGTGCTGTTGTTTCTCTTGGATGCTGTGCCCTGCACTTTAATTTGTCTTCAGCCTTGCACTTCTGTCATTGTGTGTTGCCGAAATGCTTGTGCAATTTCGCCTGGAATACTTCCCACCTTGTGAACTTCTCCTCGTTGCTCTCATACCATGGCTTGGCAGTGCCCTCCAAGTAGAAAAATACATTTGCCAAACACATGGTGTCATCTGATTTGTAAAATTTGGCTATATGCTCTCATACCTTCAGGCACTTGTTTGGATCTTGGCCATCGTCACCAGAGAACCCAGAAGGATGTCTCATGAGGTGGCACACAGTTGCTATCATCGTAATGTCCTCTTCTTCTTCTGTCTCTGGTAGATTGCGATCTTTTGAAAATGGCTCAAACTCAGGTTTCTCGCCACATAAATGGCGGCTCTGTTGTGGCCTGATGGGAGCCACTGTGTCGTTGATAATTTGCGCTATCACAAGTTCCGACACCCTGCGTCTCAACCAGAATAATGCCACAAAGAAGAAGGTGTAATTAGATGAATGACAAAGACTAACTTCACTTAACGAAGGTTTATTCAGCACTTGCACATACAAGAGCACGGAGCGAACTGCCTCCAGCCGGAACACATACAGTATATATACAGCTCAAGAAAATTCCAGTACAATGATTCTTGACATTTGTGGTTACTTCTATAATGTACTTGATTGAATATAGAAATTAAAATTGTACAGTCCCAGTGAGTTTTGAACTCATGACTCCATGCAACAGTATAGTAACATAACCACTACACCACAGTGCTACTCAGCTTCTTCTGCAACAATATTATCATGTCCAGTGGTTTGTATCAACCCTGTTACAATCCTGATGGGTGTCCCTATCCCTCTGTAGAACAGAAAAATGTCCTCTCTGAAGAACTGACTTTCTAGAGCTTGATCACTGGAACAGATATTAGCAGAGCCCCATGGCACAATACATGCACTAAAATCACCTTTAGTAGTAACTAAGTGTGGAAGGTGCCTCTTGAAGAACCATGGTTGTAGAGAGTCAGGCAGTGACATGTATGAAGAGTCTGTCATTTTTTCAGTGACAAATTCTGACAGCAGTAGCTTACAAGCGAAATTCATTAGGGTATTATGTGTTGGTGACAAACACAGTCACCTCTTCTCTAGCCCTAAGATCACAGTGGTAATCTTTCTTTGTGCCGGTGTAGCCTCTTATCACAGGTGTGTTAATATCTTTAAAGTTTTAGACACACAAGTGTAGGGGTCTCCCCTACGCAAAGAGCTTTAATTCTTCTGCATGAGTGCTGAATACAGTCATATTCCACTGAAAAATATGACTCATTTTAGCAGTGAAATGTGTTTTTGTGGTATGCGCAAGACACTGGAGGAAGGTGTCTTTAAGAATTACTGGTTTTATGAAATAGAATTATGAGTCAGAATTGCTGGCCAATACCTACCTTTCAGAGGCAAAATGTCTAAAATTGCCTATCTAGGTTTGAAATTTTTAGTTCCTTCTTTGGGAAGGAAAAAGGGATATGTTGACAAAAGTGAAAAAGGAAGAGCATGTAACTCAAATTCTAAGATAAGAGGCTCAGTTTCGCAAACCTGTTCATCAAATTTCTCAGAATTTTCCACAATTTTCAATATTTTTTTCCCTCAGTGTTTGTTTTTCTTAGACTACACACATTGCTTCTATTGAAAACGGGGGTTATGTATTGTGATAGACACACATTGTTGCCATCTCATACCACTTGTATTTTATGTTACCTTTTGTCACTGATTATGGTTGCCAAAATTCCTCACAGCCAATTGTGGGTATTGATTCGCAAGCACACTTGTAGGTGCAGGTAGTATTGTGGCAATACCACATTTTATCTCTGGTTTTGGGATTATATACCGTGGCGATAACGTTATTGAAAGCACAGAAAAATAACATATCAAACATTTGGAGCTACAATTCTGTAAATGCCTTTCATGCTTTAACATAAGGTATTCATTCAATACCTTCAATTTAGATTTTTTAAAATCTTCTTGGCAAACACAAGACAGACGTTGATCCTCACAGAGAAATAACTAGAATAAATGCAAAATGAAAAGGAAACTGAATGGCATTTCTAGTTCATATGCAGCTGATCCACAATCCCCATAGTTTTCTTTGCTTCCAGATGAAATTATTTTGTGTTTGGACTTTTGCTGGATTATATATTTGCTCAGTAACATAATATTTTACAGAGAAACATTATTTAGGAACATATATTTTACTATATTTCATGTTTCCCAAGAAATTTACAAAGGCATACAACACAGAGGCATATAACACAGAAAATCTAGCACACATGCCTAAGAATACATACAATAAGCAGAGACTTCTATACACATTAACTCACTGCCGACATACATCTCAAATATTTTATTCATCAAATCCCAACACTTCCCTTCACTAAATATTTTTAAGTGTTCGCAATACTCAAACACTACACCATCTCAAAACACTATGCATGGAACTTGATGTTAAATTATACAATTTTTGGAATTTGTCATTACTGGGAGGCTTGGTCAATAAATCAGAAAGCATTTCCTCTGTACACAAATAGTTTCTAGTATTATCCTTCTGTTTTTGGTAGCATATATGAAATGGTGTCTAATATCAATGTGCTTGGATTGCACAATTGTTATTTGGTTATGAGCTAACTTGATAGCACCCATATTGTTGCAAAACACTTGGGTTGGCTCTATAATCATATATGGCTCAATTCTACCTGGTAGAGACCTTAAAATAACACTCCTTGCATGGTGAAAGACAATGCCATTTACTCAGCCTCAACAGTAATCAAAGCCACAATTCTTTGGTTCTTGTAAGACCAGGATAATAATCCTCCCGTCAACTAGAAACAGCTACACGTAATAGAATGTCTGTTAAGTAGTTCATTTCCCGAGTTCGCACCACTATAACATTCCAGATTAGAGCTTCCTGTCTTACAGTACCTTAATTTGTAATCAACGGCTCCTTTTAAGTACCTGAATATTCTCTTAACTGCAACCTAATGTTTAATTCTAACATCTTTGCAATTATTGCTCACAGTATTGGTAGCAAAAACAATATCTGTCCTGGAAATATGAGCTAAATATAAAAGCCTTCTCAGTGTGTCCAAATAAGATACTTCCATTTTACACAATGTAACCTTACCCTCCCCCCCCCCTGCCCCCCCAATACATCACCATTAAATTTTTCTTAGTGTCTTCATTAGTTTCAAAAGCTTTTAGAAGTGTAAGATTTACAAAAGAAAGACTTTGTAAATGAGTCCAGAAATAAACTTTATAATTACTGGCAAATTGTGCAATTAATAACAGGAAATTTAAGTAAACCAGAAATTTTGCAATTTCTAATACTTTTAAAATAAGAGTAATTTTAATTGTACTAATTCTCTAAACAGTGAGTTCCGTGACTATACAACACGCCAGAGTAATGACTTCCACAGAGAAGTGCATAAGATAGCCCAGTACAACACGAGTGCAATATACCACCTGAAAATTCTCTTCCCTTAAAAATTAAAAGGATTCAGAAGCTGAGCAGTTTTAAAAGTGAACTCAAAAGAATGTTAATTAGTAATAGTTTTTACAGTGTTAGTGAATACATGAATTCTTCAGAAAGATAGCGTGCCTTCACCTATCTTATAAATCACTCATATACAAACTTGTATCGTGGGGTAGACTCTTTTATGTACACACAAAAATTAATTAATATGTCAATATAGAGTGTTATAATCATTGTTTCTTGTTGCTGTCCATTATACACAGAATATATGTAACCTATTTGTGTCCTATATTGTTACAAATTTATATCATGTAAGCTATAATTGTTTTTGCTTATATATTTAATTCAGATTTGTTCACTGATATTTTTTACATAATATGTTGTTATTCATATTTTTTCTGTATGTAACACATGACAAATCCCATATCATTGTATATGATAAAACGGGTGCTCAATAAATCAAAATCAAATCAAAAAATTTTAGTTAAGCAGCTCAGATAATGTTCACCTATACAAGAATCGATAGTATAAATGGTATTGCTTATTTCTATAAAAAATAGTAATGTTAGAAAAGGGGGTCCCATTACAATATCCCCCTCACAAAATTTGTCTGCAGAGTATTTTGTGACAGTCTACAAGGTTTGCCAAATGATGTATGTAATGATGCCCAGGATAGCAGATAAGTGTATAGAAGTATCTGATACATAACATATTACAGAAAACATAAGAAAAATATCCACTATACAAATCATTATCTATACGTATATCAGGATATAGCATTCAGATTTTCAGAGCTGTGGAACATACTGTCACAAGACAAATACTACAAGGTCAAAACTACAATACTACACCACTAAACTACAGAAATAAATACAGAGACAAGGAAAATTACTATGTTGACTCATGAAAGAACAAAACAATGGTAAAATATTAGGGCCTAAGTTTGCACACACACACACACACACACACACACATTCGCAATGACCAGGGGTACCCAACATAAAGCTAAGCGTGAGTCTGTCCTCAACTCAAGCTCCAATCAGATAAAATATTGCAATATTCAGGATAAATTCAGGTAAACAAACTCATAAATTAGCTTTGAATGATGACACAATCCAGTAGCTCAAGGACTAAAATCAGTGCATGAAAGCAGACATGTATACATCTTATTATATTGTCCATACTAGTAAATGTCTTCCACACTATTTGCTAACTGTCCATACAAAGTAACCTATGTACAGAAAGACCTAGAACAATTACATGCTGATTTAAAGTTACATAATGTGTTGGAAAGCCAATCCCCCTACTCTTAAAAAGAATTTTAAAAAATGCATTAATGCTGAATAACACTGTCTTTAGCAGCCTTAGTTAACAATTCACAAATATCTATCACAACACAGACCCAGTTCACAGATGCTCAAGTACATTATCCAATACCCATGATCTTTTGCAAGTTGATTGTTCCAGCAAGGTACAGCCATACAGCAATGTGGGGAGCGGATCTGCCCATATCTTTCAGTTTCCTTCTTAGAGTTCTCATCACACACTCCAACAGATAGGTAATTTCCTGTCTAGCAATCACATCAAAGCCTGAAACATTGTTTTATGTACTAATTACATTGTTCAATACCTTCTTCACTTCACACAAATATGTTCTGCTTAGTAACTTTTCAAAGTCTATTATATGGGATTTATGTCAGTTGGGATTAAAAAGTGTTCACATATGAAACATTAATAAACTTAGATAGATTAAGATACTATTCCTAATTTTTGTAGTACAAATTATGAACATTGTCCCATTTCAAAATTGTAAAAAGATCAAATTTACCCTCAAGGCATATATGTATCAAACTCTAAGGCACAAATCTAATACAGAACATAATTATATATTGTATCATGGATTTTAACTCAGTCTATACATATGAAGATCTTCAAAAATCACGTAATCTTACATACTAAATTCCAGACAATCAAAACACAATTAAATATTTTTTATGAAACTACTAAGATTTAAACTCAGCCAATGGATAAGACAGAACTTTAGAAACTACATGATCTTACATATTATGTTCATGGCAAATAAATCACAGTTACATAGTCTTAAAAATTGACAGACATAGTGAATATTTTCTTCTAAACTAGGTATCATTATGCATCCATGTTCATATCTCTTGTCCTCTATACTAAATGTTAACAGTACTTGACATCTTACATACTTGCTTTTCTTACCAGTAGCTCCTCTGATCTTTACATGTGCAATGGACATTTTCATAAAATTCCTACTGTATTTAATCTTGTCTCCAAATTGTTCAGATATACCACAAATCAGGCTACCTGTATCAATCAAACAGTTCCCTTCCCACTGATAAGTCTTAATCTTAATATAAGGACATCCAAAATCTGAATCATCATCATCTCTGTTATCAGATGCTTCGTGTAAAAGATTACTTCCAATTTCATCAAATGCTACATCTACACCGTTTTTGCAGAGTTTTATCAACTTTACTGGTATCATAGCATTACTTTGGTTACACATGTTGTCAGGTATAGGCTGAACACGCTGAATGGATTCCACAGCATAACTAACCTCACTTATTACAGAAGAAACACAAAATATGTTACCATCAAAATTACATTTCCTGCTTAGATATTCATTCACTTCATTCCACCAATTTGGATACAAATTTTGACTACACAGCTAACTTATTCCAGAATGTGCATTTGTCATCGATCTTGTTTCAAACAAATTTCAAAAAGTTTTCACCTTTATTCTCTAGGCTTACAGATAACTCACCTCTACTGTTAGGATCATTACTCTGCATGACATTAATGAAAAACTGCTTCGACTGGACTGGTATTCCATAACTCTCACTTACATCATCACATACATCACTCAACTTACCTGTGTTCCCAAATTAACTCTGAAACTTCACCATTCTTAACCTGTTCCCAAATTACTTCATCAATAACATCATTAATAAAACAAGTCTCATCACCATCAAAGTCACATGCCTCACCTACATTCATTTGCAATAAGCTATCAGTCTCAGACATACCTACCTCAGTCATTTCACAGCTCTCATTCACATCTACATAAAAAATACCACCTAATTCACATCCGATAAAGTCATCACCTGTTTTGCACACATCAGTAGCACTGTTCTCTGACCAAGAGAAGAAGTCATTAGAACAAACTACATCAAAATTCACATTACTCTCACATTCTAGTTTGTGATTAGTATCTACATTACTATAATTAAACATAGTATTCCAAAACTTGTGACCAAAACATAAATGAGAAATCCGATAGTCCTTCTGTCCAACTTCAGATACCTGTGCCACATTATTAATGCTGTGGGGTCCTGTACTTCTTGTGTTTCCTCACCCCAAAACTATGGACCTTCCTTGAGGCAGACTGCCATTTCCTGAATATTTACCTTTATGATTGTTTCTCCTGTTAAATTGCCCATGGTTATTCCCATTGTTCCTATTTTGTTGATGTTCAAAATTTCTGTCTCTGTTACCTTTTTGACCCTGATAGAAGTTACCACTATCTCTGTTTCTGTAGTTGTTACCATTGTGACCTCTATCATTTCGATTGTTACGGTACATGCTTCTTTCTACTGCCCTATCTAGCCTGTCAACATACTGCAAAAATTGTTCAAGGCAATTGTCAGGTCTGTGTACTAAATCTCACTGCAACCTTCCTGGTAATCTTCTTTTTAGTGTGCCAATCAATGTCATTTCATCAAATGGTTTATCAAGGTGTGTTAATTTCATAAGTTGATTGTTACAGAACTCTTTCAGGGTACCATCCATATTCCTATAATTTGGACCACTCAGATATTCACTTTTAATTCTCCCTTGTTCAGCTTCTGAACAGAATTTATTTAAAAAAACTTTTTGTGAAACTTTGATATGTTCCCCACTGACTTAAATTTAGATTTGTCCACGACAACTTCACCTTCAAGACATCTTATAACAAATTTAATCTTTTGGTCATCACTCATGCCCGACCCAAAACTATCTCTACAGTGGTCTAGAAAATCCACTGGATGTAAATTGTGTGATGGAAAACTTTTGATTGGCATGCAATACCGTTGTTATTTGGATGCAGATTGTTGTGAATGCAGTTTTCCTGAACTACTGAAATTTTTTGATCTAAAACATTTACATTAGTTAGCATATTGTTTCAACATTTAAGATTTTTTAATCTAAAGTACTAAAGTTCTGTTCCATTTTCTCCTCTATGGCTTTCTGTTGAACTCTGACACCATTAACATTCTTCTCATGGTTTGCAGATTGTGTGACTAACTCATTTTCCAAAACAGTAAATTTATTTTCTAATACACTGACTTTTTCATTCCACTTTTTAACCCATCTGACAACCCATTTTTTAGCTCTGAAACATGATTACTAAGTTGGTCTATTTGGTATTGTACCTTGTCCATTTTATCATTGCTTTCAGTTCGGATTTCCTTTAGCTGATCAGTAACTGCACTCAGTTTTCCCCAAATCAACTGCATGACATCGGTTTTAACTGTTTCTTTGCTAACTACACTTTCACTTGGTTCAAACCTGTCAACGCTACGTCCTACAGCTTTCACTTCATCACCACTACCCTCATCTCTATTCATTTTTCTAGCAATCACACAAGTCTACCAAAACAATGAATTTCACAAAAGTCTGCACTTATCTTTTTTCTTATCAATGTCCCTCTTTGTAGTTGTAAAGTCCTCTTTCAATTCATGTGGTCCAACATTGTCTATATTATCTCGTCACTGTTGATACGACTTTGTAGGGCAGTTCCTGGGTCTTCTTTCATCAAGTAATTGGGACTTCATTAATATATAAAAACTTCAGATATAGAAATGATTGTCCTTACTTCTTCTGCAATAGACAAAACTTCATTGTCTGTCAACAGATCACGGCTGATGCCCACACTTGTAATCTTACCCTCCAACACATCACCATTAAATTTTTCTTAGTGTCTTCATTAGTTTCAAAAGCTTTGAGAGGTGTAAGATTTACAAAAGAAAAACGTTTTACTTATCTTCATTTTCTCTTTTTGTTGTTGGCTCCAAGTCTTATGTCTAGAGGTACATTTTTGTGGATGAAATTTTAATTTAACGTTGTGGTTTCCTGATTACTAAATAACTGATAAAGATTCACCTGAATATTTTTTGAGTTTTATTCTTTGTCACATTATTAAATATCAGACCATCTTTACAATTTCCACTTCTATCGCACCACAAATATCACTGTTAGTGACACAATCAAAAACACGTCAGATTCCATCCGAGGCATGCCCACTACTACCAACATTCTGTGGTACTCATAATATTCCAAAGAGTTTACAAAGCAAAAGAGTTTACACACTTTCTTGACAAAAGACTAAAATATATCATCATTTTTAAATGAGTCCAGAAATAAACTTTATAATTACTGACAGATTGTGCAATTAATAATAGGAATTTTATGTAAAGCAGAAATTTTGTTCTATCAAATATTTTTTAAAGAATTTTAGCTGTACGTACATAGTACTACCAAATTAATTTTTTTGTACGTTTTAGCCTCAAATATAATACATTGTATACGAAATCATATTAAATTCTTTTAGTTATATGGCTGCGATAATGTTCACGTATACAAGAATTGATAGTATCAATGATATTGGTTATTTCTATAAAAAATGGTAATTTTAGAAAAGAGTGTCCCATTACAACATTTCATCATATTCTGTTACTAACAGCTTCACATTCTGTTCCATAGTTGTGGAACCTGGCTTACAGTTTTTCATGCCAAATGTTTCTAGTGTCCTCTTTGTGTAGACTGATTGGTCAATCGACAATTCTTCTCCGTTGTCAGTTCTTATGATCTTCATGCCAAACCATTGTTACACATCATGTATAGGCCTATGAAATTCAGTCAGAAGATCTTTCTTGAAGCTACTCATTCAACTTTCACTTTTCATCAAAATAAAAATACATTGTTCGATAGAATTAGGAAAACATGTTTCAGTGTCCAGTATGGTAAGTCTATTTTGATAAAGACAGTACCTGTAGTCTTATTGAATGGCTTGAGATCCTTGCTTTGAATGTAGGCTACAATTACAACCATTCACTGTCTATTGGTTGTGCTGTGCATTACATTGTCAGGTGAGCCATCAGTAGGAAGCACCAATATCCCAGTGTTTTCTACTGTGGTACACAGACGGTAGCTGTCATTTGTGGATATTGTTTACAACCAAGCACTTGCAATGCACCATCTTAATACAGTTCAAGTTCAAATGGCAGTCTGTTTGATCCATTAAGCAACTCGAATCTCTTCTATCCCATATATATATTCAAAAAATAAAAATACTGTAGTCTTAGGAGACTTTAACATTAACCGTCTAGTTTATGATAGTACTAGAGCTGACCTGCTACATATAATGAACACATACAACCTCACACCCATGGTAGACTTCCCCACAAGGGTTATGAACTACTGTTCAAGTCTTATAGATAATATTTTCATTGATGAGAATAGAAACACCAATGCAACAGTAAAACAAGTCCCCAAGGGTCTTTCAGACCATGATGGCCAATTGCTAACTATCAATGATATATGCCCATACAAGAAGGACAAAGTCTATAAAAGGTCATTTAAGGTAATTAATAATGAAAATCTCATGATCTTCAACAGTTATCTTCAACTCATTGACTGGAGTCCAATTTATAGAGCACTGAAAGTCAATGACAAATTTAACCTATTTATAAATGAATTTATGTGCCACTTTGAAGCTGTCTCTAAGAACTCCAAAGAACAAGTACCAGAGCCAACCAGCAAACAGTGGCTCACAAAAGGAATAAAAACATCATGTAGGACTAAAAGACTGCCTTATGTTCCTCTCAGAAGTGCTAATGATCCTGAAATAAGAGCTCATTATAAAAGGTACTGCAAGATCTTAAATGAAGTTCTGATAAAGGCAAATAGTATGTTCATCAAATCAGAAATAGATAATTCTGGCAACAAAATAAAAACCATCTGGGGTATTATTAAAAGAAAAACTGGTAGTTACTCAAACGATGCAGAAAATATTGAAGTTAGTCATAATGGGAATATCATTGATAAAGGTGAAAATGTTGCAAAAATTTTCAACAAGCATTTTTTGACTGCAGCAAATAAAATAGGGTGTAATGGTTCTATAAATGAGGCTCTGAATCTTTTACAAAGAAGTGGACTTAGTGCAACACCCCAGATTAGCATACTTCCTGTCACTGTTGAGAAAATTAAGAAGATAATAAGGACCATGAAAAACAAAAATTCAACTGGTATTGGTGGCATTTCCATCAAAGTGTTGAAACACACACACATTTTCATTTGTGAAGTCCTGTACCACATCTTTAATGAATCGCTGAGACTGGGAATTGTCCCTGATAGACTTAAATATGCAGTGGTGAAACCATTGTACAAGAAGGGTGACAGAAACAAAGTAACCAATTATCGTCCTATTTCACTCTTAACTTGTTTCTCCAAGGTTCTCGAGAAACTAGTACACAGAAGGATTCTTGAACATCTTAGTAAATACAATATTCTCGATAAAAGTCAATTCGGTTTCCAGAAAAAAATCTCAACAGCAGATGCAATATATTCTTTCACCAATGCAATTCTTGAATCAATCAATAATAAAATGTCTCCAACTGGAATTTTTTGTGACCTTTCTAATGCGTTCGATTGCGTGAACCATGAGATTTTTCTGAGAAAGGCAGAATTTTATGGGCTAACTGGAGAAGCAGGGATGTGGCTTGCCACCTATTTAAAGGAGCAGAAACAGAAAGTCATGGTAAACGACACTAATGGGGAACCACTGTCCTGTTCTTGGGGCACAATAAACTGTGGAGTCCCATAGGGCACTATTCTGGGTCCTTTACTTTTCCTTATTTTCGTAAATGACTTTCCAATGTGTAAAAGGGCTAAGATAAAATTTGCTTTGTTTACCAATGACATGAAAATTCTGGTAGACAATTCAACAAATACTAATCTTGAAATCGGTGTAAACGAAATTTTTAGGAGACCTTAAACTAGTTTACCTCTAATGGATTATCACTAAATTTTGAAAAAACTCAAGTGATTCAATTCCATACAAGCCAAAATATCGAAGGGGAGATTAATGTTAAATACAATGATGGGAATTTAGCAAGAGTGGTGTCAACAAAGTTCCTGGGTCTGCTTGTTAATAGCAATCTAAACTGGTCCTTACACATTCTTTACCTACATAAAAAACTAAGCTCAGCAATTTATGCTATTCGTGCGACTGCTTCCTTCAGTGACTTAAATACTTTGAAAGATGCCTATTTTGGTTATTTTCATGCCCTGATGGCCTATGGAATTATATTCTGGGGAAATCAACCAAAGGAAAACAAAATCCTTATAGCCCAGAAAAGAGTCATTGGGATTCTGTGTGGTGTCACTTACAGACACTCCTGCAGGAAACTCTTCCAAGAACTAAGAATACTCACAACAGTATCTCAGTACATTTTCTCTCTCATGTGTTTCTTGTGTAAAAACCATTCCCTTTTTGAAATGAACAGCATGTATCATAACTGTGACACTAGGGTAAAAAATTATCTACATCTTGAGCAAAAGACTAAGTAGGGTGCAAAAAGGAGTACACTACTCTTGCATAAAAATATTTAATGCTCTCCCTCAGGCAATAAAAATGTCAGTTACTGATCCACCTACATTTAAAGATCAACTGAAACAGTATCTTCCAAATAAGACCATTTACTCACTGGACGAATTTATGTATGAGAATATGTGAATTGATTTTGATCTATTGTAAGTTTGTTCAATGTAATTTGTAACTTTTTACAAAAAACAATACTTGTAAACATTTTTTCTAAGTGATATATTATTCTTTGTACAACCTATTATTGTAAACAAATGTCTCAAATCTATGTAAATCACACGTTCTACACCCAAGCGATTTATCGCTAATGGGTCTACAGAACACGAATGAAATAAATAAATAAATACTTTTGGTTGTGTTGCTGCAGATGCTGATGCCTCTCCATGTGTCATCCACAGGTTAAGGCCACACTACAGGGAGACAGGTCAATACACAAGGCGGGCTGGACAAGGTCACTGACACATTACAACCCCATGTAAAGATCAATATCTGGCAATCTATGCGTTAGGGTGCCATACAAATATTGCCAGTGCACTGCAGGATGATCTCTGAACAGCCACTGGAATCACTATGTCCAATGAGACTGTAATGTACAGGTTATGAGAAAGGATCTTCTGACCCAGACGCCTTGTTCACGTTTGCTGCTTGACATGACAACACCTTGCAGTTCACCTTCAGCTCTGCTGTTTTCATGTGAACTGACAACTTAGTTACTGGTAAAGTGTGTTATTCACAGACAAGTCTAGATACCCTCTGATGCAACGTGATAGCCGTGCTCATGTGCGGAGATATGCGATAAGTGGTACCTGCCAAATGGTGTCTAGAAAACTGTTAGATTTCCAATGTTCTCTGCTGCTGTGTGGAGGCTTCAACGATTATAGGCATATGGATCTTGTTGTCCATGGTCACGTTAGGGCCAGGCAGTACATCTAACAGAACCTGTTGGTTGATGTGGCGGCTGGTGCATACGGTGTTGGCCCTGAATCCCTTCTAATGCCAGGGTCCATGTGGCAGTATTCAGCAGGGATGTCTTGCACAGGCTGGATAATGAAGTAAGTCCCAACCTAAACGCCATAATACGTATGCAGGACATGGCTGACAAATGAGTTCATGTTCGTGGCCATCCTGTTTGTAATATATACATCTATATGAATAAGTATAGTAATATGGTTGCACTGTTAAAATGTTTGTGCTTATTGGTATTCTTTTGGGCATCGGACTTCCTTACACTTTTGTTGAAGCTGCAAGCTGCAGAGGGCTCCAGGGACACCGGCGCTTGTCGTTATCACGAAAATCCTCTTCCTGTACTTTTCCTCTTTACTACTTCAATAAATAAAATGCTTGATACGGTTCTTTAACATTATATTATTCACTCACACATATAACACATCGAGATCCCAATACTTCATCTCTAAAATCGCCCATCCTCAGTGTCCTTCTGCGTACGAGTGTTAGCCTGTATCTGTGTAAAACAAAAAATTGAATGAGAAAAAGTTTTCGTTTGTCTGCACCTTACTGCACATTCATAATTAACGTCTTTGCCAACCCTCTGGTTACTCGGTGTTTCAATTTTTTGTTTTTAAATAAATCTTAATTTTACAGCATCCTGGGGGCCTTTCCTCATGTACTTTGACAATTGCCCCAACACTGCATGTTGATATGTTGTGGGGACGTACAGTGTTTTTTTACTTAAATTTTCCTATAGAGGTCGATGTCTTTTATTGTCGGCTTCGTTTTTATTTAATGGAATTCAATATGTCAGCTTTTCCTATGTATATTAAAGTTCTACAAGAAATTAAAATATTATATACATAATATGTGAGTCCAGTACATATTTAAATTTAGCGCACTAAGAATAATGTCCAGTTTGCTCCATTCTCGCTGCCGTCTTCCATGCTGGCGCACTGGCTGATTTGGTGGCAATAACTAGTTGCCAATGGTCAACATGCCATATGCTACCATTGCACGTTCGTGCACCCGTTTTCTTGGTGTTAATGCCACACTGAGTGTCGCACTTTCACCTGAGTGCCACGAGAGGTATCGAAGAACTGATGTGGCGTTTGTCTTCATTCTGGGTGCAGTGAGTGTGTGCCTATTGTTCAAAAACCGACGCTGTGGCAGAAGATCTCCATTTTTACGGCCCAGGCGTCATTACTACCCTTGAATTTTCAACGGAGAGAACACTGACCAATAGCATCCGTCGATGAGGTGAGTACCCGCTCGAACAACTATAGTTCACTTGTCCATGTATCAAGCGTTGTGAGCCACGATATTCGTAAGTTATTTCGTTGCACACGCATGTTCATGTCACCACACTTGAGCGTGCACTTGTTGAAATACACATATAGCAGTCCAAAACATTGTATGAATTGCTTGTATTTGAAATTCATTTCTTCATATAGAGTTTGGTTTCCAATGATGATTCATACAAATATTGAGTAACAACAATATATATAACGTGATAGCTTATACCTGTGGCTGACATTCCATCCACTGGTTTATATTACAAACATAAATTTTTTAAGTTTTAAAATGTCATAAAAATTTTCATGAACCGGGTTCTGTTACTACAGTTTGTTTGTTTGTTAGTTTCAACATACCTTCGTTCACATGACATACACAAATTAATTATATATCACATTTTTATGACACAATACAAGCATATGACACATTTTTGCTTCATTTTATAGATAGGCCTTTATCACTTATGGGGGCTTATTTCTTTCTTAGGTACAGGAGAGTGAAAAACATTGGAAATAGGACTTACACACTGTGCGCATTGCTGGCCTAACTATGCCTGGCGCCGCCACCTTTGTTTGTAAGTGAAGGAAGGTAATACTCGTCTACTGGTTCGGGGATTTATGAGAAAATGTTACTCGTACAATCATGGACTAGTTGCCAAGAAACTTCTGCTTCATTCAAATAATGTGTCCCGACTAATCATTGACGAAGTGTCAGGTTGTTTCTTCACGTACTTGTGTTGTTTACTTCAATTCACAGATAGCTTAGTGTGAAATCTGATGTTTTAGTCATTGTATACTTATCTTTCTCAAATACGTAGAAATGTCATTATTCAAGCTTTCATGTGTGAAGATAAAAAATTAATTGGTTTTTGTAGAATCTCATACTTAAATGTTTATGTGTACTCTGCAGCGATGATGCATATTTCATTTTTCATTTGCCTTATGACCTTTATTGTAAATATCCTTATAACTAAATTGTTTACTCGAGGTGCGGCCCGTTTCTTCATTTGGTACCCTACTCTCGACGTAATTCTCTTCTTCTGCAACGTGACGATGTATTGGTCGCTGAAAGAAAAAAAAAACTTAAAAGTAATTGCATTTCGTAGCTCGATGGCCACAGATACAATTGGTCATTGCATACACCCGCAAACATTCCCATATTTTGTTTAAATACACAGACATTCGTTTATTCTGTTACCCTCTATGATCATTTTCCCTGCAAAGAAAATTATGTGACATTTATTACGGTATTTTGTTGTTCGTCCTTAGCTTACACGTCTCGTACAGTTTTTCATAATGCTTCCTTTTGGTTGTAAATAAGTTGTATAGAACTTAGTATTTAATGAAATCTCTGTGTACGCATATCAATAGGTTCCTTAGTTCTTAGACAGTAGATGTATTTAAATAGTATTTCCGTTTACCTTGTGTTTGAGTTAGGTAACATATTGCATTCCTACTTTGGATGTGCCTTCAGCCAGCTAATTTCGTTTATGCTCTCGCTTTGAAGGAAGCGGTGTGTTATTTCTCCTTACTGATAATTTTTATGCCTATGTGTACAAATCAAAAGAATCATTTATGTCTATACACATTACTTTATCTTAACATACACTCCAGAAGAAAATTACACTTAGAATTATGTACACTATGTACAATTATCTTGTGAAAAAAATGTTACCACGCTTCGTCATTCTACAAAGGCTTTTATATCTTTGTGAGGGTAGAGACCCTTGTCTCTTCCTGTTTTCTCATAGTCTAATCTGCACGTCGCAGGCTATGGTATTCTGGAAATTACATATGGTCCTGAATAGAGCAATTGCCGCTTCTTATTCGGTTTGCCAAATTTTGTCGATTTAGGGTGAGTCCGTAAGAGGACACGTTGCCCTTCAAAAAACTGTGTAACCACGTTTCAGTTTATTGTTATAAATTTTCCTTTTATACTCGGCCCTTTTTCCTAATGTAACCAGCTTGTTTGATTTTATCTTGTAGTGTCATTTCAGTAGTGGGTACCTTTGGTATGGGCGACTCCCACTCATTCATCTGCTTTGTCCGGAACATCAATTCATTAGGTGTGAAACCTGCTGAAGAATGAGGAAGGTTATTAAAAATTTGCATGAAAGAAGTTACATGTTCTCCCCATTGGATATGTTTGTGATGGGTGTATGTCCCAATAAACCAGTAAATTTCTTTAAAGACTTGTTCAACTGGGCAAGCTCCTGGGTGAAAAAAGCTTGCTAACATGTGCTTTATGCCCTGTGAGGTCATAAATAGTTTCCACTTCCGCCCAACGAAATATGAAGCATTATAAGTTAGCAGTATCTTTGGTTTACCTACCCTTCTCAAATGGTCTCCCTCAGTTCTTTTTCTGATATTTGCGGCTGTTGCATTTTTAATGGCATACATTTTGATATGTTTCGAGAAAATATCGTAAAGTGCTACTATGTATCGTACTCTTCCTTTACTTCTTGGATGTGGACCAGCTATGTCCAGGGATACAATATCTAGAGGGTTTTTTTGTGAGTATATTTTGACACATTAGACTGTTTTTATTTTTGACATATCGCACACTTTCTTAATACCCGTAGGACTCGCCTTCTCAAATTTGGAAAATAACAAAGTGTTGCAATTTTTGCAGTACATTTGCTCATTCCATAATATTCCCATGCTTCCTGTGTGTGTCTTATAAATTCGTCGATATAATCTTCCGGAACACACACACACACACACACACACACACACACACACACACACACACACACCATTGATCAGATTTTCCATGATTCCTATGAAACCAAACGCCCTTGTACTCGTGATACCATTTACTTACCTTTCCGCCTTCATCTTTCGTAAGGTTTTGCATGACTTTACTCCATCTGCGATCTTGCTGTTGTAAAATGTTCATCTGCTTACAAAATTTATGATAATCGGACTGTTGTGTTGTACCTTGCATTAATAAGGTTTTGATTTCTGCATCTTGCTCTGTTAATTCACTAAATTTCTCTAAACCTAGTGGTAGCCTAGACTAGGTGTCTGCAATAACGTTCTGACTTCCTTTAATATAAATGATCTCAAAATTGAATTCTTGTGAATATAGACACCACCTATCTAATCTACGGTGCAATAGTTTACATGTTAAAAGAAATGACAGTGACTGGTGGCCACAGTAAACTTTGGTATTCTTGCCCCTCAAAAAAATATTCAAACCCTTTAAATCCCCATATTACAGCTAAACTTTCCAATTTTGACACGGAGTAAGACCTTTCTGCTTCTGATAATGTGCGACTAGTAAAACTGGTGACCTTAGGTACTTTCTTACCTCCTTCATCTCGCATCTGGAATAAGAATGCCCCCAGCCCTTGAGAGATGAGGCATCTGTGCATAGATAAAAATCCTTGGACATGTCAGGGTGGCTAAGAATGTTTGCATTTACCAATACCTGCTTAATGTTATTAAGGTCCTCTTGACACTTCTCATCCCAAAACCAAGGCCTATTTTTTCGTAATAAGTTGAGCAATGCATCAATGTTTATCAGTTGTTGTGGAATTAATTTACGAAAAAACGAAGCTAGTCCTAAAAAGACTTATAGTTTTCTTTTGTTCCTCAGAGCTGGACAGTTGCGTATGGAATCAAGTTTTTTCGGATCAGGTAATATATCTTGTTATGACACAACATGTCCTAAAAATTTGACTTGCTCCTTCAAAAACTAGACTTTTTAAAATTGGCTCTTTCTCCGTAATCTGCAGATCGTTGAAGCATCTGTTCTAACCAAGTAGGTGTGGCTATTAGCAGGTGTCTACCTAGACAGTAACTTTCCTAAGCAATTCTGGTCCTAAAACTTTGTCCAATGCAAATATACTATTTCGCTAATGTTCAGTCCAAAAGGTAGAACACAGAATTCGTAACATCTGTCTCCACAAACTGTATATTTTTTACTTTCTTCGTGGAGTTTTATTTGCCAGTAGGACATCTTGAGATCGAGTATACTGAAATATTTTGCATTGTAAAACTTCAGATGCTCTTCGTCCAAATTGTCTGGCCTTATGTGTACTGGTACTGTAATCTTATTTATACTTCCAGCATCGAGAACTAATCTTACAAAACCATCTGGTTTGCTTACTGGCAATATTGGACTACAGTAGGATGAAAATGAAGGTTGTATAATTCCCCATTTAATCATACGATTGATCTCTTCCCTTTACTGCCTCTCGTTTTGCCCATGGAATAGGCCATGACATTACACAAAATGTCTCATATGGATAGACTTCAGATTTGTATTCATAGTCCTTGGTTACTCCTGCCTCCTTACTTGAAACATTGGCATATTTAAATAACAAGTTAGAAAGTTCTTGCCATTGGATATCATTAAGTACCTGTGATTCACTTAGTTTCTGCTGTACCATTTCGTAACTAACCTCAGAGTTTGCTTCTTGTTCAGTATCAAATTTGTTTGTGAAATACACAGCTGGAAAGGAATATTGTACTACAACATTTGACTCTAGTTTGTTTTTCTTACTTTCATCAGGTTTTTGACTAAATCAATAGAAAAGATCTTATCCTTCACATGAAAGTGGCATTTACCATTACCTATGCCAATCTGTGTTTTGTACGTTTTAAATGTGTCCATGCCAATAAGACAATTAACAATACGTTTGTCACTACAAGAAAGTTGCACTTCACTGTAAAATGTTCAATTTGTACTGGAATAAATGCTTGATGCTTAACTAATTCAGTCTTACAGCCTGTAGCAGTTTGCACCTTGCAATTTTGTAGAGGAAATGTTGGGAACTTGCCTCTCTTCTACAATTAAAAAAAATAAATGCATTTGACATTAGGTTGGTAGCTGAACCTGTATCTAACATTAACTGTGAGTCAATGTTAAATATTTTCACCTTAATGATTGCTTCTACTTGTTCTTGCTTCACTTTATCTACTATATCTAACTCATGCTCATACAAATCATCCTTGATGTCACCTCGTTTGTCAAATCTTATGAAACATGTTCTGTCTTGCCTCCACTCCCTGAGAGGTTAATAGCCTAGGGCATAACTACGACCGGTTGGTGTTTTCCGATGGCGTAGTGTGACTTAGTTCATTACCTGGAGAAATTTCAGTGAGTTGCACTGTGTGTGTACCTTGCCAATTTGTATCGTTAGCTGCTGTGCAGTTATTTTCTGCCCAAAGGTCGGCTGCATTAGGCCCGTTTCACACGTATGCGGGTGCATTCGGTTCGGTTCGTTTCCGGTTCCTTTTCGGTAGCTACCCACAAGTGTGAAACAGTGCATCGGTTTCTATTCGGTACCTAATACAAACAGTATAGCACCGAATACTCCCTCCACACAAATAGGTTCCATCAGGTTTCTATAAGGTTAGAACTTGCGTCCAAGGAACTGAAAGCAATCAAGGCGTTCACACATATATGGTTCAGTTTCTGTTTTAACCTGATAGCGAGTGGATGTCTTTAAAAATTATCTCTTATTGTAATTTTTTTACAATTGTCGCAGTTTTTCTGATAAAATGAGCGATTTACCAGATGTTGATGTGGATCAGCTGATTTCTGTAGTGCAATCGAAACCAGTGCTGTGGGACAAAAGTTGTGAAAAATATAAGGACAAATTTAAGACGCTAGAAGCCTGGAAAGATGTTTCTGTGTCGAAATTTTTAACGACTTTGATGAATCTGACGTCTCTAAAAATATAGAATTGCGTAAGAAATGAATTCATTTTTGTCGAATAAGACACGTAGTACATTATGGCAACTGGTAAACTCATGGCGAATCAGAGAACATTTAAAAGGAAATGATTTGAAATTTAAGAAAATAACCAGTGACATTTATTTAAAATACATATCAAACTAAAATACAGTACACCATTTTTGTCATAAGTATTAAGGTAAATCAGATTTTAGAAAATTGCCAACTCACTGAACCCACTTCAGTAATGAAGTAATCTTTCAACACATCTCTTACATTTTTTGCCAACATAGTTGCCTGATCTCTCCTTTCACCTGAGGGGACATCTTCAAAACCCGAGATGGACAACGTGTTTTCCATTTAAAAACCATCTCAGTCTCTTATGAAGTTGCGCAGAACTACACAAGCTTTCACTGTGTCCATTGCATATTCAGGATCCAAGTTAATTGCCCAATGGAAGATCCTCCATTTGTTGCTAAGTATTCCAAAAGTGCATTCCACGTACCTGCGAGCTCTGCACACACGATAGTTGTAGAAATTTTTCTCTACCGTCAAACTATTTCCACTGTACAGTTTGAGGAGGTGCTTATGTAAGCCAAAAGCATCATCTCCAAGGAATTTTTGGGTCATTTGTGCCTGGAAGACACTTGTCCTCAGGTAGGTCTATGGTGCCGTTAATGATAGATCTCCATAGTTGACAGTTTTGAAAAATGTGCCGTTAATGATAGATCTCCATAGTTGACAGTTTTGAAAAATGTTGGGAGTCGCAGCCCTTCTCGTATGCTCCAACATTAGCGTAAACAAATCGGTATTCTGCATCAGCTACTGCCCTCAGAACTAAAGACGAATATCCTTTATAATTGATATGCATCGAGTTGAGAGGGTGGAGATCCTTATATGTTTTTCTCATCAATGGCGCCCAAGTAGTTCGGGAAATTAGAGTTACTTTCAAATTTCTGGTCAATTGATTCCCATTTCTTCTTATTTGGAGCAGGAATGCATTCCAATCGTAATACCGTCCAGATTGCACAACAAACCTCTCTGAGTATCTCACTTATAGTCGAAATCCCCGGGAGATACGTGTAATGCAAATCTGAGAAAGTGTAACCACTTGCCAAATACCTAAAGCAGAAAAGAAAAACACCAGATTAAAAAATATTTAAAATATTGTAACGCAAGTTGATATGTAAAACCACGAACGGGAGATTGACAGGTCTTGTGATTAATTACATAAATTTTTTTTCAGGTAAACACGTTCTGAAGAAGTGGACGCAAGTGAGAGACTCGTACCAAAAATCAATTAGCAAAACCAAAGATAAATCGGGAGCAGGGGCATCAAAAGCAAAAGCCTACATTTATGCATCTCAATTGCAGTTCCTGAACCAAATATTTAAAGAAAGAGTAACAGAGGACACACTCTCACAAAATATTGATGATAATGATGGTGGTGTTGCGGATGTAATTGTTGAAAATGATACGACTCCTATACAGTCAGTTCCAAGCGTACCACGCTATGCGGCTGCAGCTGAAAATCCTGAATCGTCTTTCAAAAAACCTGCATAAAAAAACCGAAAATGGATTCTGTTGAATTGAAAATGATTGCAGCCCTCAAGGAAACACCAAATCGGCACCTTTCGTTTTTTAAAGGATTACTCCCTTCTCTTGATGATTTCGATGAATATGACACTCTAGATTTTCAAATGGAGGTGCTGCAAGTAGTAAAGAAAATCAGGCAGTGGAAGCATCCTCTTCTGTCTACATTCGGTACACCAAATGCCTACGACCTCTTCATCTGATACCTCACCGATGGTCCCTAATCAGTATATACAGAGCCAGCCAAATATGCAGCACGTTACATCAGCCTACCTAAAGTCAATTCATTCACAAGTGTCCTCTGTTCAGTTCTAAGAGGACTCACACAACCTTGTCCTGAACTGTCATCACAGTTCTTCTTCCGATGACAGCTCCGAACATGCGTATCACAATTTATAAAACATCATTTAACTTCGAATTTCCTTGTATTTACTCTAACGTATTATTTATGAACTTATGTTATTTCAGTTTTATATTAAAATCTAAATAAAAAAAGGGACTCTTTCAAAAAATTGTGTTAATTGTACTGTCTTACCTCAAAGTTACGGCCAGCATCTGAATCGGTTGAATAATTCCCTCATAAATGTATCTTGGCGTTGAGGATGGTCCCTTAGTGTCACATGTAATTCATCAAATGATTTCATTGACAACCTGAAGTAATTAAAAAAAATTGTCTTCGTGCTCTCGCAGCTTCGAGAAAATGGTGTAGGTTGCTCCAAATTCCTGCCGTAAAGTATTGGGAGGGTGGTCCCAATGGATTCTACCATTCCTCCTTAGTTTTTTAATTCTTTTATAGAGAAACAACATGGCAACAACTTGGCTTCTCTCCATGATCACTACTGAGCCTGTGTAGGAAGAAAACACTAAACCTAATATGAACCGCATGAGAATCGTATATTGTGAAAGGGTTTCATTCGTTTTCGGTTCAACTGAAAACGAATCGATTCGAACCGAACCGAATGTAACGTAGGAAACATGCCTTATTTTTCTTTTTCTTTTTTTTTTTTTAATGTTTGAATCTGTGTGAAATCTTATGGGACATAACTGCTAAGGTCATCAGTCCCTAAGCTTACATACTACTTAACCTAAATTACCCTAAGGACAAACTCAAACACCCATGCCCGAGGGAGGACTCGAACCTCCGCCGGGACCAGCCGTACAGTCCTTGACTGCAGCACCCTAGACCGCTTGGCTAATCCCGCGCGGCCTGTTTCTATTCATGTTTGGCATAGGACCTTGTGATGGCGAATTGTAATTTGCTCGTACGTTGAAATTACCTATGTTGTTTTGGAAATTTCTTTTAAATAGTTTGTTTTTTCCATTCCCATTACTGTACTCATTACCTCTAGGTATGTAATTTTGCTTTTGTATGTACCAAACTTCCTGCGTGTTTAAATCACGTTTTGCTGACTGATTTACATAATTATGTTGTTATTGTGCCTGATTTTCTGTTGCTCTACGGGGTAACGGTCTTTCCTCATAGATTAAGTCGATCGAATCGAGCACTGACAGAAAATATTCAGTGTCGTGCTCAGGCGCTGTCACTAATTTTTCTCTAATGTGCGATGATAAACGACTTTTCAAAATTTTTTATTACGTCTACCTGTGATATAGGGTTTGTCCAGTAGCGTGTCTTGTTCAGCTATTTTTCGAAGTATTCTCGTAGACTACCGTATTTGCCATTGAATGGTGCAGGGTTAAAACCCTCGCGTCTGAGTCTCTCTTGCATTGCCTCAGACCAGTATTTGTCGAGGAAAGCTCGTTCAAATTGGGTATAAGTGCTGCAACGTTCGGTCACTTCAGCTGCCCATAAGAGCACATCGCCTTGCGTATATCCCACGACAAATCTAATTTTCTGTGCTTCCGTCCAGTTGCGTGGAAATACATGACGAAAAGCACTATTAAATACTACAGGATACAGTCTTTTACCTTCGGCAGTAAATATAGAAAGCTGTCGATGTCTCAGCAAACCTTCGTCTGCAAAAATAGTTGATAGACTCGTGGCATTTTCGATCGTATTTATGTTGTTATTGTAGTTACCTGTAATTCCGGCTGGTTATTGTTCAGGTATTGGAGTTGTGGGTATGTTTACATTTTGCAATCTACAACTGTCACTGGTACCTGCTGTGGGACTCGTGACAGTTTGTGAATAGATACCAACAGGTTGTGGTTTGTTTACTGTAGCCTTTGTATTATTTACTTGCATATTTCGAGATCCATTAATATTTTCTTCTAAAAGATTGCAGATCTTATTTTCCGCGGCTTGTAGGTTAATGTTTACTTTGTTCACGATTTCACTTTCTTTTTTTCTGAATGGCCGTTTCTACTTACTACATTTGTGTATAACTTGACAATCGGTTACTAACTTCTTTGTAATTGTGTTACCCTTATCTAGCGTACCTGCTTCAGCTTGACTAATGATGTCACACAGATTTTCATTAATCTTCTCTCCCTCCTTCTTAGCACATGCTGAGAAAAACTTCTAATGTTGCTACCCTTAAAGTAAGTTCTTTTACAGCTAGAGGTACGCCTTCATAGTCTTTATTAAGTTTGTTAATGACAGTGGTTACCTTATTTACTGTCGAAACCAACTGGTTTTGTGTGGCTTCAATGTTTGTATCTGCATCTGTGATTTTCTACATCTGTTGTTCTACTAAATCGCGATAGTCATTATAAGAATCTACCTTCTGTTTTACCTCTGTAATGTTATTGTTAACTCCAGAAAGTACTTCATACTTTACCTGTGTTTTTATATCTTTCAATTTTTCGTCGATTTCAGTGCGAAATTTTTGGCTAAGTCATCGAATTTCCGAGAGACTGTGTCTTACAAATCCTTGAATACTTATTTTTGTTTTTGCTTCATTGTATTTAGATCTTGTGTAACAGTGTTTTGTTGCTGTTTTACCGTATTCATATCTTGGATAACAGTGTTTTACTGCTGTTTTACCATGTTCATATCTTGTGTCAAATTACTGAAATTGGTGTTTATATTGTGTTTCATAACATCAAATTTCGCATTTATGTTAGATAGTAGCTGCCATAGCAGTGCTCCAGTTGTACCACTGTGGTTGCTGTCCGAAGTTCTTCCCAAGTTAATGTTTGTGTCGTGACCAAGTGGTGTTTCTAACATGTTGTCAAGATTCATATTTAGATCGCTCTCCGACGTTTCATTCATGAGCGGTATGTCGCTCTGGGAGATGCGTGACATTGTCTCGTCAATTGTAAACATTGTGTCGTCAAGTTGATTCATTTGTGAAGCGTCGCTATCATTTGTCACTACTGCGACACTCATCTCTTTTCTATTTAAACCTTCGGCAGCAGGCATGCATGGCGCCTGAACTTCAGTTGTTCGATTTAGCAATTCTGCGCCATCTTGGCTGATTTTCGATGTCGCTATCAACAATGGGCATATATTTTTCGGCCATTTTATATGAATTCGCTAAATATGGAAATTTCAAAGAAATGTTAAGAATTTCATACTCTAATCATTACACTTGATAAATGTAAATCACATAATGTCAAAGCCTGTTTACGTCTATTATGATGCTCAAATTATTGTGTCACAGATCTTTACATTTTACTGACAATGTGTATGGCACTGAAAAATTTCTATAAATTTTTCGCCAATAAAATCCAAGGAAGGAAATAATAAGGAAAAGGTTTCTATCTACATCAAAAGAGTGGCTACCGAACGTAACGATGCAAGCAACTTGCATAGCCGTCCTACCTGTGCTGCACTGAACCATCAGCTTACCATGGAAAAATTTTTACGCAACCTGCATCCAATTCTTATTCCTTTCAAAATTTTTCTTCTCAGTTTTGATTTTTATTGCATTACTTGCTCTCAGTCGTGATTAATGCAAACAGAAAATACAGGCAATTAGTTTTCATAATTCATAACAATGTCATAGAAATTTCTTACTGTTACAATAGTTAACAAACACTATTCACGACCGGTGCCCAGAAGTCCTGGCACACAGATCAACAGTTGTGTGTGTGTGTGTGTGTGTGTGTGTGTGTGTGTGTGTGTGTAATTTTCCTCTTCACTTACTTCAATAAATAAAATGCTTGATACGGTTCTTTAACATTATATTATTCACTCACACATATAATTCATCGAGATCGCAATACTTCATCTCTAAAATCGCCCATCCTCATCGTCCTACATATGAGAGAGTTAGCCGCGCAGGAGGACCCAAGTCATGGACTCTGCGGCTGGTCCCGGTGGAGGTTTGAGTCCTCCCTTGGGCATGGGTGTGTGTGTTTGTCCTCAGGATAATTTAGGTTAAGTAGTGTGTAAGCTTAGGGACTGATGACCTTAGCAGTTAAGTCCCATTTTTATGAGAGAGTTAGACTGTGTCTGTCTAAAACTGTACAACAAATTGAGTGAAAAAATGTTTTCGTTTGTCTGCGCCTTACCGCGCATTCATAATTAACTTCTTTGTCAACCCTCTGCTTACTTGATGTTTCAATTTTTTTGTTTTTTAATACCGTAAATCTTAGTTTTATGGCATCCTGGGGGCATTTTATCATGTACTTATATATGTTCCACCACAGACTCTCCAAGAACTCTCATACGCTATCATTGAATAATGGGAATGCATACTACAGGATTACTCTGTAGACTTACACAGAGCACGCATGTTGCTGTCAGGCAGTGATAAATGCTCATGGAGGGGATACGAGCTGTTGAAGCTTTCAAAGTCCAATGTAAAGCCCCCTGGACGGGGTCAATGATTGTTTCCACTCTGTTTTTGACACGTATCGGACATTTCAGTTCTTTTTATGTAAATCCTCTAGGATGTAATGAAGTTTTTTGTGAACTTAATTTGTGAAAGATAGTAACATTTGGTAATGTACCTAGTCCTCAGCTGTAGCTCAATGGAGTATGGCACATGCCCAACGTCATGTTTCCCTAATTCTTTTGAGCAGTGTATCATCAACCCATATCACCAAAACTGTAGTTTGTTCTTCATTCCTTCTGTGATATATGCCAGGATCACTGCTGACGTTCTTGTACATCCTTGTTAATGCTCTATGTGAGCACTGATTCCAACAGTATCCACTCCGTTTAAGACTATACAAGCTCCTTTTTAGATGCCAAATTCTGTTCTTATCTTGAGGAGTTTACTTGGCCTCCCTTGGTGGAATCACAAAAATTTCTTCTTCCAGCTCTACATGCGGTCCTTGCATCCATGTAGTGGATTACTAAATTTTCTTCTAGAGCAAGGAAAAGGAGATATCTTAAAGAAGCACATTCACTACAGGTAAGAATGTTTCTTTGTAATCTTTCCCCCCATCTCAGATCAACCTTTGATTACTAAACGAGCTTTAAAATTTGGTATTGCTTCTTCAGAGGTTTTAATATTAAAGATACATCACACTTGTACTGGTTTCTTGCCTTGTGGTGCATCAACCTATTCGTAAGCATCATTCTCGGAAAAAGACTATTTTCTTTTCTACAGCTTTCATCCCATTATCTGCATTCGAGCTGGTCAAGGATTCTTCAACAGGAAGAGGTTCACTGTTGAATACTTGTGCAGCCATTTACGTCTCATAATCTGGTTAAAACTTAAGCTTTATTACACGATACCATACATTTACATCCTCTGCTTTTGGAGTTTCCTGGATCTCAATGTACATCTCATCTTCAGTAAACATATCCGACTGTTTCTGGACAGCGTCTTTTGGTACACTAGTTTCTAAATTTACTGGTGCCTTTGTATGTTCTTGGTCATCGTCTTCAGGATTAATATCGAAACGTATTTTTTCACCATTTTTTTTTTCACCAGACTCCAAAAAATTACATATCTGCTAGCAATTATCTGTTTGTTTTTATGTTTTATAAATCTGTAACCCTTAGGAATCTTTGAAGTATCCAATAAAAATACATTTTTAAGATCTGGAGTCACACCGTGTGCCGATTTATGTTTTACATTTGCATATTTTACAGTTCGTTTCTCCAATACTCATCTGCATTGCGATATATTGTGAAATTTCGAACATTTTGCAAGTGCCACGGTAAACTTTTACTGTTATCGTCAATTGTAGGCTTAAACTAATTTGTGTTCTTTCGAAATTTTTGAGAGCAGTAGGTCTGTCCTCTTTCAAAAGAATAGTTCTCTGATTTCACTGTACAATTACGTGAGAAAAAGTTAAGTTTGAGCGTTTGTGGACACTTACAAAACTACATTTTCGTAAGTTACTGGTACGATTATTTTGGACTTTTCCGATATTTTATTTATTTCGCAGCAAATCAGCGTTTGTGGTTCACAGTTCAGCCAAAGAATACATCAACAATGAGTTTCATTGTCTGTCAATGCAAATAAATGTTTTTTTAAGAATTTTCGGAAGTTACTATTGTCCTTTGCATAATTTACGAACAATTTGTAGCAAATCGGCGTTTGCGATTTAGTTTCTGTTGCAGATTTCCTAACTAACATATTGTCCTACATCCAGTTTTGTCCTAAAGAGGAGTAGCCCAATATATTATCTGCATTTATCGTAAACATCAAAACTCGTAATTTTACCTCAGATTATTGTGTTGCCCTTATATAAGGTTGCCATACGCCACGGATTTCACGGACAGTCCGCGATTTTAGGGTAAATGAAAACGTCCGGGCCGAAAAGGCAATTGTCCGCGATATATGCTGGATTTGAAGTCAACTTCCGGTAATTTCAAAAATTGCATCAATATGTTATCTCTTTGCCTTCACATTATATAAAATCCAAACAGAACAGAACAGCTTTCGAGATATGGAAACAATTGGCAGTCAGGCTCAGGCGTACGGTACATCCTCTTCGATTTGCGATTTGTCGATACAGTGGGCGGTCAGTCATCTCTGGCAGTGAAGAGTAAAGCGAAATGAGGGATGCTCAACTACCTGACCTACCGATAGATGGCTCTAGCGCGTGCCACAGGCGTCTAAAGCTAGCGAAATGAGGGATGCTCAACTACCGGACCTACCGATAGATGGCTCTACCAGCTGATTACTATCGTCTGTATTGCCCGCCATATTTGAATTTGCCAAGAAGTTTCTCTCGGTCTGTACGGTGTATAAGGAATTAAGGATTATCGAAATGGTGATTTCTTGTTCCGCTTTCAATTGTGCGAAGCGATGGAGTAAGGAAAGTGACTTACCATTTCACAGGTGATAAGACTGCCGATACAATACGACAACAATACAGACTTCGTGCGTTTGCTAATTCGATGTTTTTGAACAGGTTTCCTCTAAAGCACCCAGAGCTGCTAAAGAAGTGGATTACTTCCGTGAAGCGGAAAGATTTTAAACCTACGTCTTGCAGTTTTCTTTGCGGAAACCTTTTCCCACAAGATGATTACGTAGTGAGCCCCGGAACGTGGAAGAAACGTCTCAGATCCGATGCAGTGCCATCAATTTTTGACTTTCCGACACATTTGATGCCACCAAATAAGCAGCCACGACGACATTTTAGGATTTTGAGTGACAACGATGCTTCTCCATATGAGGTAGCTAATTAATTTCCTTGCTATGTGTGTGGTTTTGACTTTTGTGAATTTATTTCGTACGGACACAAATGGGCTACATAGGTCTAAGCAATGTTGTAATACAGTTCCATATTTTTGTTTTTAGCGTTCTGTCCTGGAATCCGTGCTTGATATGCCCTCTGCAGAAGCAACTGATTGCGTGGAGAATGTTGTCAATGAGAATTTTTCCGTGGAAAGCATGTCCCATTTATCCAATGCAGAAGCTACGAATTGTGTCGAAATCGTTAGTATAAGGATGTTTTCACACCCCCGAAGTTTTCTTATAATATTTTTTCATCAAGCCTTGAGTTATTTCAATCATATATAACGAAATTATTTCTTTATTTCAGAGTGCAGTTGGTTCTCAAGTAATTGATTGTGGTATACAGCCGAAAGTAGAAATGGAAGACAAGCGACCGAAACTTGCAATTTTTTCTCAGACATTGTGCACGAATTAAAACGTAAACTGAAGTGTGTCCGTGAAAAACTTCGAAGAAGAGAGAAGAAAGTGTTTTCCATGGATGACATCATAAGTTCATTGAAGGAGAGGGGGCATCTTCCTGAATACTTACATAACTCCCTCAATCATCAGAAAGGAACACAAGTGGAACTGGTGTGCAATTTAGTGGACAACTCTCTCTCGTCAAAGGGTAATAGATACACAACAAATGTGAAAATGTTTGCGATGACTGTGTACTTTTATTCACCAGCAGCATATGAATACCTGCAAAAATTAATGCCTCTGACCCATAAATCATTGATTCCCAAAAGGGGAGCAAGTGTCGACTGTGAAACTGGCTTCTTAAAAGATGTTTTTAAGTACATTGATTCGAACCCAATTGTAAGGGACCAGTTCAGCGATTCATGTCTAATTGTAGACAGTGTGGCACTTAGGAAGCAAGTAGTTTAGGACCAAGGAACTAAGCAATACACAGGTTTTTTAGAGTTTGGTGGGGAAGTGCCTCAGTCAAAAGAAGTAATAGAGGCATCTGAGGCTCTGGTTTTCATGCTTGTCTCTATTAAAGGCAAATTTATATGTTCGATTGCATATTTCTTTATCAACGGTGTACAGGCAAATAATCAGGCCACACTGATAAAATCCGCTTTAGAGAGGCTGCATAGTTCTGGCATTAGGGTTTGGTGTGTTACATGTGATGGCTGCAAGGGAAATATAAGCACTTTACGTACACTTGGCTGTACTTTAAATTTTTCCAAGGGTGATTTTAAGAGCTACAATGTTTATTGTATCTTGGGCATGTCATATGGTTAAGTTTGCCAGAAATGCTCTAGCAGAAGTATCTGCTATTGAGTCTCCAACTGGCGTTATTAGATGGCATTTCGTTGAGCAATTGAACAAGGTACATCATCTCCAACTGGCGCTATTAGATGGCATTTCGTTGAGCAATTGAACAAGGTACAACAAGAAGAAGGTATGACATTTGCCAACAAACTATCAGGACAACATATAAGTTATGTAAATAGAAAAATGAATGTTTCATTAGCTCCACAGACTTTCTAGTGTGGCAGATAGTATAGAGTGTTTGTGGAGGGTTGGTGATCCAAATATTAAAGGAAGTGAAGCAACAGTAGAATTTTTGTATAATATTGATAGGATTATTGATATTCTGAACTCCAGAAATCCATTAGGTAAAGGGTATAAGAGCCCCCTGAGACTTGACAACAAATCTTATTGGCTTGGCATTAAAAAAAAAAAAAAAATTAAATTAAAAAAAAATGGTTCAAATGGCTCTGAGCACTATGGAACTTAACAATTATGGTCATCAGTCCCCTAGAACTTAGAACTACTTAAACTTAACTAACCTAAGGACATCACACAACACCCAGTCAACACGTTGGTATTTTCAGACACACTGAAAATTATATCAAAAGCTTAAAAATCATTGGTGTTCCATTGCTGCTCCATGCAAGAAATATTTTTGCTTTTGGGATAATTTTCAATGTGCAATCAGTAAGGCACATAGCTCTGACAAATATGCTTCATGTTGAATCTCCTTTGAAGTATTTGCTAACATATAAACTGTCACAAGACCACATAGAGCTTTTTTTCCCCTGCATTCGGTCCAGATGTGGTTGGAACAACAATCCAAATGCATACCAGCTCAAATGTGCCATGAGAAAGTTGCTCTTGGGTAACAGTGTCACTGCAATGAATGGGAATTGCTCAAATTTTAATGTGTTGTTTGCCACCTGTTTATGATTTTCATGCAAGAAAGCATGTAGTAGAAAGTGATGAAAGTGCTGCAGAAAATGAAGTAGAGGAGTGGTGTGCACTTCTTGATGATAAGATTAAGTTCTCATTTCACAAGTAAAAAATACTCAATTATATTGCAGGGTATGTGTCATTGCGCCTTTCAAGGCAGATCACATGCAAAGGCTGTCTTCACATACTGAAGCCACCAGTAATTAAATCTGCATTAGAATGTGATTCTCTCTATGCTTTTCCGAATATGGCCAAAAAAAATGCATTTGTAAATTTTTTTAACTGGGGAAAACTGTTTAAAACAAGTGACTGCATGTACTCTGTTATAGAATACTCAGAAACTGTTTCAGATGTTTGTGATCGCTGGGGATATGCGACAGAAATATATACAGGCCAAGATTTTGCATTGTGTTAAAAATAAATTTGTAGATTACCCATTTCCTGCCCTTGGTCATGATTACAGTTATGAAATTAGGATTGAGGACTTATATCAGACTCAACTTGTTTGTAAGATTGCATCCCTATACTCCTGCATACGCTTAAAAACATGTGGAAAAAAAGCCTGCTGAGAAAATTTTAAACAACAAATCAAGTATAAGGCAGAAGTTAAATAAACTCATATTGTTTAATCATGTATAGTGCTCAAATTGGAAAAATTATGTAATGGGACATTCCATGCAGATGGGTGCGACATTTTGACAGATTTTTTAAAACTATTTTGTCCATAGATTTGTTGTTGTGTAATGATGAACTTCAAAAGGTGAATCACATTGAAGTAAAATTAAGTCTTTACATCCTGTGTAGATATTGTAACAAAATTATAATTGTTTATTATACAAGCTTATTTTAAGATGTTTGGTGTTACAAAATATGCACTTGCATTAAAAATGGGTGATTTTTGTGAAATTAATGAAAAAAAATGTGCTGAGACTTATTTGACAGATGGCTTTCAGTGTGAGAAAATATGTCCCTCAATAACTATGTTAACTTGAATTTTTCACTTTAAGAAAACAGTTTAATCACAGGATGGGTGTGATCTAATGAAGTATGCAGTGGCCCTATGTTTCAAACAGTAATGTTTGTGGATACTCTGCAACATAAGAGCAATAAAATTGTTACTCTGTTAATTCTTGTTTTAATACTTCCTATAATGAACACAATGTTCCAGTTGATCATAAGATTCTTATTACTTTATAACCATTCTAGAATAAGGGGACCTGAGACAGGCAAAACCTAATTTTCTGAATTTTGTCCTTATTTTGTTAGGATGTCTTTCTATTATATTCTCCTGTGTAAAAGGGGGGGGGGGGGGAAGAGAATGCAAATAATCATATAGAATTATCTTTCTAGCATTACAAAGTACAGAATACAGTGATTACAGGTACACATGGAAATCTAGGAAATTTCAGTATTCATGTTACATGCTTAATTTTCATCAACATTTACCTTAATTATACGGTTACACTTTTTGTTGATTTGAACTGTGTACTACATGTTAAAAAGATTTTGTTTGGTCATTGTAATAAAAGCATTTCATTTTGTTAGTTCTTATGTCCCATACAGAACTGAAATTATCGAGTTATGATGACAAAGGAAGGAACTAACATTAAGGAATCTTACTTCACAGAAATTATGTAACAAGGGTTACACTTTTTGCTAGTTAACTTTAACATAAACCATTTAGTTTTCCATTAAGAGTGAAAGCAGTTGTACGAGTCACATAAAGAACAAAGTTTCCCATAGGGAACTAAAGTATTTTACGTTTGAGTTATTGCAGACCCAAAGTATTGTGATCTTCATATTTCTATTTAAAAAAGTTTGTAACTCAAATTCACAGACATTTTGGAATCTGTACATACATGTGTGTAGCAAGGTACTTTTCATGTGCCATGTGAAACCTTTAATTTTCTGGCTTAAATATAATTTATTTCATGAATTACCTTTAATACCAGCACTGTCTGAATGCATTATTTACCATTTAGAAGAAGAAATATTAGTGTACAGAATAACAAACCTCATGAAAAATGCGAGAGATTGTTCTGTACAGAACTTGGAATGGCTCTTAATCAATAGCAGGTAAAAAAGAAGGCTTCTATTAAATGTTCAAAGAAACCAGTCAGTACCTCTTAATTCGCCATAGAGGTGATACAGTAATAAAACAATTTACTTTTTTCAGAATTTCTGCTAAGTATTAAAAGTGTGAAGACGTATTCAATTAGTATTTGCTTTACCAATAACCTGTAGTACAAGCACACGTATAAGCAGATAATTATGGGAGTCAAGAGTTATGTTAAAATTAAAGATACTGACTATTATTACTTGCTCACAAAGCACTGTAGTTGCTGTACAATTTATGCTGTATGTGGTGTACCCAATGTGATTCCTGGAGGACATAATATTCTGTTATCCTATGGGAGTGCACTGGTACCACACCTACTGAAAGTACGTTTTGTTGTGGAATAGTTGTATCAGGTGTCTGTACCAGAAAACAAATCTCCACTGTGACACCCTCATGTTCTTGGTATGCTATTAGCTATTATTACAGGAATACTCTTCACATGGAGGAGGAAGCATAGTGAGATTTTCTTTTTCATCATTTCCAACATTTTACACAACTTTCTTGCACTTTTATGTTATCACATTTTTCCCTTGATAATCGAAAAGAGAGAGGGGGGAAAAAAAATTTAAGCGAGCTTTCATAGCTGAGAACTCTACTTGCGTCATTTGTTATTTTCAAAATGTTACTCTCTTTCCCAAAACTGTCCTATTTCTTCAAACCAATTTTGAATTTCTCAGATTATTACATATTATTTACTGTACATTGTCCACCAATACTTCTGTTGTTACCAGATAGTTTGTAATGTTGCACTACCTTTGTGCCACTGGTATTGGCTAGTGTACTTTTGCAGATAAGAAAATCGACTGGACTAGATTGTCCTGTCAGTATAGGACAAATTCAGACAATATGGAACTTTTTACAATAAATTTGCAATATAATGTCACCCTTGTCTCACACAGATTGTAACAGCCATTGGGGTGCCTGTCAGGCCAGCTTCTGCAGCTTTCACTTTCAGGTTTGTTTTTTGCTTGGGCCGTATACTGACAACCACTCATTCCAGTGATTGACACCATGTCAAAGACTGGAACCAAGATTCACAGAAATAGAATTCTGTGGTTGTAAGTCAAAGTGTAATTAATTTTGCTCACTGACATGTTTTGAATTCAATTTTAAAATACTCCAACATTACGCAAAACAAACATAAATCTCTGTTCCTACCTCTATATTCCTCCAAAATGGTGAGCGGTGCTGTATTTGATTCGTCTGTCGCACCAGCTATTCAATGGAGCTCAACAAATTACCTTGGTTGCCGAAGCTTTTAACTACAGGTATAATTCGGAAAATCAAGTGTGGAAAACAGTGAAGACGTGTCTTGAAAAAAAGTTGACATCGTTTGCTTAGGCGTATCTTTACTGACAACAGAAATTACAACTGAACAATTAAAGTATTACTAGTTATAAACGGAAAAACTGTTATTTTTGTTTATCTGAAGTGATGCATTACCGATCTGCATATATGCTGACACTGTAATTGCAACATTCACTTACGAATTTGGCTCTCTCTTTGATCAGAAATTTAAATGCCATGATTTTATTAACACCTGTATATGACACAGTGTATTTTAACTGAGTGATAAGGTAGAAGCACCAGTTTTTGACAGTGCTTCAGTCTTTGATACGAGACAAGAAATACATTTAAATGAGACAAACACAAAGGCCAACGTTAAGGCTCCTCTTAAATGCATAACTTGTATCATTTGGAAGTTAAGTGTAGTAATAATATTATATTGGACTGATCCATGATGATGTAGGAAGTAAAGGAACTTGTTGAAAATAACATTGATCACAGCTCTTAATTTTAAGGTTGGGGTGTCTTAAAACTGTAATTTTCCAGTCTGACACCCAAATAATGACTGGTACCATGGTTTTATTTTAAAATTGAATTCAAACATGTCAGTGAGCAAAATAAATTACACTATGAATTACAACCGTGGAATTTTATTTGTGTGAATCTTGGTTCCAGTCTTTGACATGGTGTCAGTCACTGGAATGACTGGTTGTCATGATATGGCCCAAGCAAAAAACAAACCTGAAAGCGAAAGCTGTAGAAGCTGGCCACACAGGCACCCCAATGGCTGTTACAATCTGTGTTAGACAAGGGTGACATTATATTGCAAATTTAGTGTAAAAAGTTCCATATTGTCTGAATTTGTCCTATACTGACAGGACATTCTAGTCCAGTCGATTTTCTTATCTGCAAAAGTACACTAGCCAATACCAGTGGTACAAAGGTAGTGCCAAATTACAAACTATCCAGTAACAACAGAAGTATTGCTGGACAATGTACAGTAAATAATATGTAATAACCTGAGACATTCAGAATTGGTTTGAAAAAATAGAACAGCATTTGGAAAGAGAGTAACATTTTGAAAATAACAAATGACACAAGTAGAATTTTCAGTTCTTATGAAAGCTCGCTTACTTTTTCTTTTTTTTTCTTCTTCCTCTCTCTTCTCCATTCTCAAGGGGAAAATGTGATAAAATAAAAGTACAAGAAAGATGTGTACAACGTTGGAAATGGTGAAAAAGAAAATCTCACTATGCTTTTAACAGCATATGCTGCTGTAAAGCTTGCTCCTCCTAAGAACATGATTTTCTCCCATATCTCCCCCTCCCTCCCTCCTCCATGTGAAGAGTATTCCTGCAATAATAGCTAATAGCATACCAAGAACATGAGGGTGTCACAGTGGAGATTTGTTTTCTGGTACAGACGTCTGATACAACTATTCCACAGCAAAACTTACTTTCAACAGGTGTGGTAGCAGTGCATTCCCATAGGATAACAGAATATTATGTCCTCCAGGAATCACATTGGGTACACCACTTACAGCATAAACTGTACAGCAACTACAATGTTTTGTGAGCAAGTAATGCCAGTCAGTATCTTTAATTTTAATATAAGTCTTGACTCCCTTAATTACATGCTTATACATGTGCTTGTACTACAGGTTATTGGTAAAGCAAATACTTATTGAATAGGTCTTCACACTTTTAATACTTAGCAGAAATTCTGAAAAAAGTAAATTCTTTTATTACTGTATCACCTCTATGGTGAATTAAGAGGTACTGACTGGTTTCATTCAACATTTAATAGAAGCCTTCTTTTTACCTGCTATTGATAAAGAGCCATTGCAAGTTCGGTGCATTACAATCTCTCGCATTTTTCATGAGGTTTGTTATTCTGTACACTAATATTTCTTCTTCTAAATGGCAAATATTGCATTCAGACATTGTCGGTATTAAAGGTAATTCATGAAATAAATTATATTTAAACCAGATAATTAAAGGTTCCGCATGACACATGAAAAGTATGTTGTTACACACATGTATGTACAGATTCCAAAATGTCTGTGAATTTGAGTTACAAACTTTTTTAAATAGAAATATGACGATCACAATACTTTGGGTCTGCAATAACTCAAACGTAAAATACTTTAGTTCCCTATGGGAAACTTTGTTCTTTATGTGACTCGTACAACTGCTTTCACTCTTAATGGAAAACTAAATGGTTTATGTTAAAGTTAACTTGCAAAAAGTGTAACCATTGTTATACAATTTCTGTGAAGTAAGATTCCTTAATGTTAATTCCTTCCTTTGCCATTGTAACTTGATAATTTCAGTTCCATATGGGACATATGACCTAAAAAAAAAAAAAAAAAAAAAAAAAAAAAAAAAAAAAAAAAAAAAAAAAAAGGCTTTTATTACTATGACCAAACAAAATCTTTTTAACATGTAGTACACAGTTCAAATCAGCAAAAAGTGTAACTGTATAATTAAGGTAAATGTTGCTGAAAATTAGGCATGTAACATGAATACTGAAATTTCCTAATCCGCAACTTGTCGTCGTGTGGTAGCGTACTCGCTTCCTGTGCCCGGGTTCGGTTCCCAGCAGGGTCAGGGATTTTCTCTGCCTCGTGATGACTGGGTGTTGTGTTATGTCCTTAGGTTAGTTAGGCTTACGTAGTTGTAAGTTCTAGGGGACTAATGACCATAGATGTTAAGTCCCATAGTGCTCAGAGCCATCTGAACCATTTTTTGAAATTTCCTAGATTTCCAAGTGTAACTGTAATCACTGTATTCAGTACTTTGTAGTGCTAGAAAGATAATTCTATATGATTATTTGCATTCTCTTCCCCTCCCCCCTCCCTCAACACAGGAAAATATAATAGAAAGACCTCCTAGCAAAATAAAGACAAAATTAAGAAAATTAGGTTTTGCCGGAATCAGGCCCCGTTATTCTAGAATGGTTCTAAAGTAATAAGAATGCTTACAATCAACTGGAACATTGTGTTCATTCTAAAAAGTATTAAAACAAGAATTAAGAGAGTAACAATTTTATTGCTCTTATGTTACAGAGTATCCACAAACATTACTGTTTGAAACATAGGGTCACTGCATACTCCATTGGATCACACCCATTCTGTGATTAAACTGTTTTCTTAAAGTGAAAAATTCAAGTTAACATAGTTATTGAGGGAAATATTTTCTCACACTGAAAGCTATCTGTCAAATAAGTCTCAGAACTTTTTTTCATTAATTTCACACAAGTCACCTGTTTTCAATGCAAGTGCATATTTTGTAACACCTAACATCTTAAAATAAGCTTATATAATAAATAATTATAATTTTGTTACAATATCTACACAGGATGTAAAGAGTTAATTTTACTTCAATGTGATTCATCGTTTGAAGTTCATCATTATACCACAACAAATCTATGGACAAAATAGTTTTAAAAAATCTGTCAAAATATCACACCCATCTGCATGAAATGTCCCAATACATAATCTTTTCCAATTTGAGGACTATACATGGTTAAACAATATGAGTTTATTTAACTTCTGCTTTATACTTGATGTGTTGTTTAAAATTTTCTCAGTGGGCTTTTTTTTCCATATGTTTTTAAGCATGTGCAGGAGTACAGGGATGCAATCTTACAAACAAGTTGAGTTTGATGTAATGCCTCAATCCCAATTTCATAATGGTAATCATGACCAAGAGCAGGAGCAGGAAATGGGTAATCTACAAATTTAATTTTAACACAATGCAAAATCTTGGCCTGTATATATTTCTGTCGCATATCCCCAGCGATCACAAACATCTGAAACAGTTTCTGAGTATTCTATAACAGAGTACATGCAGTCACTTGTTTTAAACAGTTTTCCCCAGTTAAAAAAATTTACAAATGCATTTTTATTGGCCATATTCGGAAAAGCATAGGGATAAATACATTCTAATGCAGATTTAACATTTCTTGCATGGAGCAGCAATGGAACACCAATGATTTTTAAGCTTTTGATATAATTTTCAGTGTCTGAAAATACCAAGCCAATAAGATTTGTTGTCAAGTCTCATGGGGCTCTTATACCCTTTACCTAATGGATTTCTGGAGTTCAGAATATCAAAAATCCTATCAATATAATACAAAAATTCTACGGTTGCTTCACTTCCTTTAAAATTTGGATCACCAACCCCCCTCAAAAACTCTATACTATCTGCCACGCTAGAATTCAAAGTCTGTGCAGCTAATGAAACATTCATTTTTCTATTTACACTACTTATATGTTGTCCTGATAGTTTGTTGGCAAATGTCATAGCTTCTTCTTGTTGTACCTTGTTCAATTGCTCAATGAAATGCCATCTAATAATGCCAGTTGAGACTCAATAGCAGATACTTCTGCTAGAGCATTTCTGGCAAACTTAATCATATGACACATGTCCAAGATATACTAAACATTGTATTTTTCCACAGGATGAGGAAAGTAGCTTTTAAAATCACCCTTGGAAAAATTTTAAGTACAGTCAAGTGAACGTAAAGTGCTTATATTTACCTTACAGCCATCACATGTAACACACCAAACCCTAATGCCAGAACTATGCAGCCTCTCTAAAGCAGATTTTATCAGTGTGGCCTGATTATTTGCCTGTACACCGTTGATAAAGAAATATGCAATCAGGCATTTAAATTTGCCTTTAATAGAGACAAGCATGAAAACCAGAACCTCAGATGGCTCTTTTACTTCTTTTACTGAGGCACTTCCCCACAAAAGTCTAAAAAACCTGTGTACTGCTTAGTTCCTTGGTCCCAAACTACTTGCTTCCTAATTGCCATACTGTCTACAATTAGACATGAATTGCTGAACTGGCCCCTTACAATGAGCTTGAAAACATCTTTTAAGAAGCCAGGTTCACAGTCTACACTTGCCACCCATTTTGAAATCAATGATGTATGGGGCAGAGGCATTAATTTTTTCATGTATTCATATGCTGCTGGTGAATAAAAGTACACAGTCATCGCAAACATTTTCACATTCGTTGTATATCTATTACCCTTTGATGAGACAGAGTTGTTCACTAAATTGCACACTAATTCCACTTGTGTTTCTTTCTGATGATTGAGGAAGTTATGTAACTTCTCAGGAAGATGCCCCTTCTCCTTCAATGAACTTATGATGTCATCCACGGAAAACACTTTCTTCTTCGAAGTTTTTCACAGACACACTTCAGTTTACGTTTTATTTCGTGCACAATGTCTGAGAAAAAAAAGAAAAATGCAAGTTTCGGTCACCTTGTCTTCCATTTCTACTTTCGACTGTATACCACAATCAATTACTGAAGAACCAACTGCACTCTAAATAAGGAAATAATTTCGTTATATACGATTGAAATAACTCAAGGCTTGAAGAAAAAATATTATAAGAAAACGTTGGGGGTGTGAAAACTTCCTTATACTAACGTTTTCGACACAATTCGCAGCTTCTGCATTGGATAAGTGGGACATGCTTTCCACGGAAGAATTCTCATTGACAACATTCTCCACGCAATGAGTAGCGTCTGTAATGGGCAAATCGAGCACGGATTCCATGACAGAACGCTAAAAACAAAAATATGGACCTGTATTACAACATTGCTTAGACCTATGTAGCGTACGAAATAAATTCACAAAAGTAAAAAGCGCACACACAGCAAGGAAAGTAATTAGCTACCTCAAATGTAGAATCATCGTTGTCACTCAAAATCCTAACAACATGTCGTCGTGGCTGTTTATTTGGTGCATCAAATGTGTTGGAAACTGATGGCACTGCTTCTGGTTTGAAACGTTTCTTCCACGTTCCAGGGCTCACTACGTAATCATCTTGTCGGAAACGGTTTCCGCAAAGAAAACTGCAAGACGTAGGATTAAAATCTTTCTGCTTCACGGAAGTAATCCACGTCTTTAGTAGCTCTGGGTGCTTTAGAGGGGTCGACAGAAGCGTCCGATCCAACGCGTCGGCTTTGACCCGTGACGTAAGGGTTTGGTTTGAGTGTGGCTGTCTCCAGTTCTGTTTTATCTTATTTTATTTACTTTTCTGATCTGTTCGTTCTATCTCGTGAGATTTTTTTTTTAAATTTAAAAACACTTATTACTTATTTTAATTATCTGTTTCCTCGAATTTCTGTTTTAGTTTATTATATTTATCTTTCTGATCTGTTCGTTCTATCCCGTGAGATTTTTTTTTCTTTTAAAGACAAACACTAATCAGCTACTGAAGCATCTTTATCTTCTATGGGTTGCAGGGGTAACGACCCGTGGGGAGGTGGGTGGGTATTCATGCATGGCTGTCTTCACTTACACATTGTAGCTACGCAAGGCGTCTAAATTTGTTTATATTTAGTTTGCCCCCCACCCAAAACACCCCATTTCCCGCGCTTGTCCCGTTAGTGTCATTAGGCTTCTTGTGGAAAGTGTGTGTGTGTGTGTTTGTTTTTGTTTCCGCCATATTTGTGACGTCATGGGGTCAAAGCAGACGGGTGGGATCGGACGCTTCCGTATTTCTCTTTACATCTACATCTACATCTATACTCCGCGAGCCACCTTACGGTGTGTGGCGGAGGGTACTTATTGTACCACTATCTGATCCCCCCTTCCCTGTTCCATTCACGAATTGTGCGTGGGAAGAACGACTGCTTGTAAGTCTCCGTATTTGCTCTAATTTCTCGGATCTTTTCGTTGTGATCATTACGCGAGATATATGTGGGCGGTAGTAATATGTTGCCCATCTCTTCCCGGAATGTGCTCTCTCGTAATTTCGATAATAAACCTCTCCGTATTGCGTAACGCCTTTCTTGAAGTGTCCGCCACTGGAGCTTGTTCAGCATCTCCGTAACGCTCTCGCGCTGTCTAAATGTCCCCATGACGAATCGCGCTGCTTTTCGCTGGATCATGTCTATCTCTTCTATTAATCCAACCTGGTAAGGGTCCCATACTGATGAGCAATACTCAAGAATCGGACGAACAAGCGTTTTGTAAGCTACTTCTTTCGTCGATGAGTCACATTTTCTTAGAATTCTTCCTATGAATCTCAACCTGGCGCCTGCTTTTCCCACTATTTGTTTTATGTGATCATTCCACTTCAGATCGCTCCGGATAGTAACTCCTAAGTATTTTACGGTCGTTACCGCTTCCAATGATTTACCACCTATGGCATAATCGTACTGGAATGGATTTCTGCCCCTATGTATGCGCATTATATTACATTTATCTACGTTTAGGGAAAGCTGCCAGCTGTCGCACCATGCATTAATCCTCTGCAGGTCCTCCTGGAGTACGTACGAGTCTTCTGATGTTGCTACTTTCTTATAGACAACCGTGTCATCTGCAAATAGCCTCACGGAGCTACCGATGTTGTCAACTAAGTCATTTATGTATATTGTAAACAATAAAGGTCCTATCACGCTTCCCTGCGGTACTCCCGAAATTACCTCTACATCTGCAGATTTTGAACCGTTAAGAATGACATGTTGTGTTCTTTCTTCTAGGAAATCCTGAATCCAATCACAAACCTGGTCCGATATTCCGTAAGCTCGTATTTTTTTCACTAAACGTAAGTGCGGAACCGTATCAAATGCCTTCCTGAAGTCCAGGAATACGGCATCAATCTGCTCGCCAGTGTCTACGGCACTGTGAATTTCTTGGGCAAATAGGGCGAGCTGAGTTTCACATGATCTCTGTTTGCGGAATCCATGTTGGTTATGATGAAGGAGATTTGTATTATCTAAGAACGTCATAATACGAGAACACAAAACATGTTCCATTATTCTACAACAGATTGACGTAAGCGAAATAGGCCTATAATTATTCGCATCTGATTTATGACCCTTCTTGAAAATGGGAACGACCTGCGCTTTCTTCCAGTCGCTAGGTACTTTACGTTCTTCCAGCGATCTACGATAAATTGCTGATAGAAAGGGGGCAAGTTCTTTAGCATAATCACTGTAGAATCTTAAGGGTATCTCCTCTGGTCCGGATGCTTTTCCGCTACTAAGTGATAGCAGTTGTTTTTCAATTCCGATATTGTTTATTTCAATATTTTCCATTTTGGCGTCCGTGCGACAGCTGAAGTCAGGGACCGTGTTACGATTTTCCGCAGTGAAACAGTTTCGGAACACTGAATTCAGTATTTCTGCCTTTCTTCGGTTGTCCTCTGTTTCGGTGCCATCGTGGTCAACGAGTGACTGAATAGGGGATTTAGATCTGCTTACCGATTTTACATATGACCAAAACTTTTTAGGGTTCTTGTTTAGATTGTTTGCCAATGTTTTATGTTCGAATTCGTTGAATGCTTCTCTCATTGCTCTCTTTACGCTCTTTTTCGCTTCGTTCAGCTTTTCCTTATCAGCTATGATTCGACTACTCTTAAACCTATGATGAAGCTTTCTTTGTTTCCGTAGTACCTTTCGTACATGATTGTTATACCACGGTGGATCTTTCCCCTCGCTTTGGACCTTGGTCGGTACGAACTTATCTAAGGCGTACTGGACGATGTTTCTGAATTTTTTCCATTTTTGTTCCACATCCTCTTCCTCAGAAATGAACGTTTCATGGTGGTCACTCAGATATTCTGCGATTTGTGCCCTATCACTCTTGTTAAGCAAATATATTTTCCTTCCTTTCTTGGCATTTCTTATTACACTTGTAGTCATTGATGCAACCACTGACTTATGATCACTGATACCCTCTTCTACATTCACGGAGTCGAAAAGTTCCGGTCTATTTGTTGCTATGAGGTCTAAAACGTTAGCTTCACGAGTTGGTTCTCTAACTATCTGCTCGAAGTAATTCTCGGACAAGGCAGTCAGGATAATGTCACAAGAGTCTCTGTCCCTGGCTCCAGTTCTGATTGTGTGACTATCCCATTCTATACCTGGTAGATTGAAGTCTCCCCCTATTACAATAGTATGATCACGAAACTTCTTCACGACGTTCTGCAGGTTCTCTCTGAGGCGCTCAACTACTACGGTTGCTGATGCAGGTGGTCTATAGAAGCATCCGACTATCATATCTGACCCACCTTTGATACTTAACTTAACCCAGATTATTTCACATTCGCATTCGCTAATAACTTCACTGGATATTATTGAATTCTTTACTGCTATAAATACTCCTCCACCATTGGCGTTTATCCTATCCTTGCGGTATATATTCCATTCTGTGTCTAGGATTTCGTTACTGTTCACTTCCGGTTTTAACCAACTTTCCGTTCCTAATACTATATGCGCACTATTTCCTTCAATAAGAGATACTAATTCAGGAACCTTGCCCTGGATACTCCTGCAGTTTACCATTATTACGTTAACTTTTCCTGTTTTTGGTCTCTGAGGACGGACGTTCTTTATCAACGATGATAATGTCCTCTCTGGTAAGCCGTCAGGTATTTTATCGTTTCGCCCAAGGGGGCGTCCCTCTAACCTAAAAAACCCCCGTGTGCACGCCACACGTACTCTGCTACCCTAGTAGCTGCTTCCAGTGTGTAGTGCACGCCTGACCTGTCTAGGGGGGCCCTACAGTTCTCCACCCAATAACGGAGGTCGATGAATTTGCAACCATTATAGTCGCAGAGTCGTCTGAGCCTCTGGTTTAGACCCTCCACACGGCTCCAAACCAGAGGACCGCGATCGACTCTGGGCACTATGCTGCAGATATTAAGCTCAGCTTGCACTCCGCGTACGATGCTGGTTGTCTTCACCAAATCAGCCAGCCGCCGGAAGGAACCAAGGATGGCCTCAGAACCCAAGCGGCAGGCGTCATTCGTTCCGACATGTGCTACTATCTGCAGCCGGTCACACCCAGTGCGTTCAATAGCTGCCGGAAGGGCCTCCTCCACATTATGGACGAGACCCCCCGGCAAGCACACCGAGTGCACACTGGCATTCTTCCTCGACCTACCCGCTATTTTCCTGAGGGGCTCCATAACCCGCCTAACGTTGGAGCTCCCTATAACTAATAGGCCCGCCCTCTGTGACTGTCGGGACCTTGCCGGAGAATCGGCCACTGGCCCAACAGGCGAGGCATCCTGTGGTGGCTCGGAAACGATGTCATCACCACTAGGAAGCACCCCATACCTGTTGGAAAGGGGTAAGGCAGCTGCCACGCGGCCAGATCCCACCTTCGCCTTTCAGCCAGGCACGCGCGAGCCCACCACTGTCCGCCATTCACCCTGGAGTGATGGCTGACCGGTAAGATGCTCACTGCCGGAAGACGCAGCGACATCAGGGGTTCCATGTGATTCCAAGGCCACCGAAGTAGGCATAGGTCTCACCACAGTTGCCCCAACGCCACTATGAGCCGACGCCTGCACCTCGAGCTCGATGAGCCTAACAGACAAAGCCTCCACCTGCCCCCGAAGAGTGGCCAATTCTCCTTGCGTCCGCTCACAACAACCACAGTCCCTACACATGACTATGTTTACCCTACTCTATACGGTGACAAATTCCCAAGATAATCTTCTGATGAGCTACTCTGATAATCAAGAAACACTCACTGAAATACGAGACGCGAAAACTACGCTAGGTTTTCCCAGAAAAACTATTTAAAAGCTAAGCGCAGCAAATAAGTACAAAAACGCTTTATACAAACAGTACTCGCTGCTGCTGGTGCTCTCGCTCTGGCTGTCACAAGACAACTGCTGATTCAAGGGACTAGTGGCTAACGGCCGCGAAACAAACAAAAGACGGTTTTAGGGCGCTTTCTGTTCTAAACGATCAAGAAAACACTAAGAAATCTAACACGAAAACTACGTAAAGTTTTATCAAGAACTGTTAGTTACTATGCAGAGCAGATAAACACAAATAGAATCCCTTCCTTAGTGGAAGGTCGTAAACAAAATGCAAAATAAACGCTTTATACAAACAGTACTCGCTGCTGCTGGTGCTCTCGCTCTGGCTGTCACAAGACAACTGCTGATTCAAGTGACTAGTGGCTAACGGCCGCGAAACAAACAAAAGACGGTTTTAGGGCGCTTTCTGTTCTAAACGATCAAGAAAACACTAAGAAATCTAACATGAAAACTACGTAAAGTTTTATCAAGAACTGTTAGTTACTATGCAAAGCAGATAAACACAAATAGAATCCCTTCCTTAGTGGAAGGTCGTAAACAAAATGCAAAATAAACGCTTTATTCAAACAGTACTCGCTGCTGCTGGTGCTCTCGCTCTGGCTGTCACAAGACAAGAGGAAACCTGTTCAAAAACATCGAATTAGCAAACGCACTAAGTCTGTATTTTTATCGTATTGTATCGGTAGTCGTATTACCTGTGAAATGATAAGTCACTCTCCTTACTCCATCGCTTCATACAATTGAAAGCGGAACAAGAAATTACCATTTCGATAATCCGTAATTCCTTATACACCGTACAGACCGAGAGAAACTTCTTGCCATATTCGAATATGGCGGGCAATACAGACGACAGTAATCAGCTGGTAGAGCCATCTATCGGTAGGTCGCCTGTGTGAAGAGTAATAGAGTATTATCCTCTTTGATTAGCTTGTTGAATGTTCGCATGATTTGCTGTGCTTGCGATTTCGTTGTGTTTGGCGGAGTGTGCTGAGACTAGAATGCCAAAAGGCACAGCACCACGAGGTTGTCAGGAAGGTGGGGAAAAAAGAAGCAAAAAGGAGAGGAGTGGGGAAAGATGGGCAGGTGCATTGGCAGAGTGGAGAAAACAAAGAGGTTGTGAGACAAGAATGGGGAGGAGATGATAGGGCAAAGGGGTCAGAAACTGTTGGGTGGAGGGTGTGGGGACAGCACGTTACCATAGGTTGAGGCTGGGATACTTACAGGAGTGGGGCATGTGTTGTAACAATAACTCATAGCAGCAGAGCTCAGAAAAGTGGAGGGAAGGATCCAGATGGCTCAGGTACTAAGCAGCCACTGCAATCAAGCACGTTATGCTCAGCTACATGTCGTGTCACAGGGTGGTCTACTTTGCTCTTGGCCACAGTTTGGCAGTGGCCGTTTGCCCTGGGGGACATCTGGCTGGTTGTCATACTAGTATAAAAGACTGTGCAATGGTTGCAGCAGAAATGACATGGTTGCTTTCACAGGCAGCGTGGCCCCTGATGAGATAGGATAAACTGTGACAGGACTGGAATAGGAAGTGCTGGGTGGGTGGATTGGGCAGATTTTGCACCTGGGTCCTCCACAGGGATATGATCCTTGTGACAAGGGGTTGGGTTTGGGAGTGGCATAGGGATGGACAGGATTTTGTGGAGGTTGAGTGAGCAATGGAACGACACTTTAGGAGGGGGAGAAGGATCTTGGGTAGAACGTTCCTTATTTCAGGGCACAGTGACAGGTAATCAAATCCCTGGCAAATGATGTGGTTCAGTTGTTCCAGTCCAGGGTGGTACTGGGTAACGAAGGGGGACTCCTTTGTGGTTGGTTCTTGTTGGGGGCGGTGGGAGGATTGAGGGGGTGTGAGAGGGAAATGGTGTTGGAGATCTGTTTGCGGACTTGGTCTTGGGGGGGGGGGTTAGTGCCTACCTGCAAAGGTCTTGTGAGCCCCTCAACATACTGAACAATGGAGTTCTTGTCCTTACAGATATGCCATCCCTGGGTGGCCAGGCTGTATGGGAGGGATCTTTTGGTGTGAAATGGATGACAGCTACTGAAATGCAGGTACTGTTGGTGTTTGGTGGGTTGATTGTGGACAGAGGTGTGGATGGAGCCCTCGGGAAGGTGGTGGTCATCTTCTAGGAAGATGGCACGCTGGTTTGAGGTGAACCAAGTGAAGTGGATGGAAGAGAAGGTGTTGAGGTTGTGAAGGAATGAAGGTACGGTGTCTTGGGCCTGAGCCAATATCATGAAGATATCATCAATGAACTTGAACCAGACTACAGGTTTTGCATTTTGGGAATGACAGTGGCTACCTGGTAGAGCTCTTTGATTCCTACTCGTCACTGTGGACACCCTTTCCATAAACACTAACATCCCTCATGCCCATGGTCTTAAGCTATTGAACACCACCACTCCCAACAAACTTCTGACTCCAAACCCACTACCTCATTCCTCCTACGCCTTACTAACTTCACCCTAACCCATAACTACTTCTCCTTTGAATGGAAGGCACACAAACAAATCTGTGGCACAACCACGGGCACCTGTATGACACCCTCCTATGCCAACCTGTTTATGGGCCATCTAGAGGAGACCACCTTAGCCTCCCACAATGGGCAAACCCTTAGTCTGGTCTATATTTTCCTGTATTGTTAATATTCCTATGAGGAATTTCATTGTTTGATACAACATTGTCAAAGCAATGTGTTGCATAGGGTATTAAGGACTGACAAATAACAATTGTCGACTGCTGGAGAAAATTTATTTAGTGTAGTTTAGAAAACAGGACACAAGTTTAGTGTGGTTCTCTCTTTGTGTGCATGTTGATTGAATGACAATAGAGGCAGTGTTACTACTGGATGGGGACAGTGCTTGTGGCATCTCATGTTTGGCCACATTTGCTGTTCTTAATGTTTTTTCCATATAGCATCTCGCCACCTAGGAGTTGTGCTGGCCTCCATGGAAGAAGATGGCCATGACAATGCATAATAAAGTCATGGAACGAAATACCTTCATGTTAGTAGGGTCTGCTATGAAGAGTGATACTAGTAATTTTGAATTGATTTCAAATACACTTGACAAGCAGACAGAAAAGTATTCAAAATTGTTTCCTGGGAGTAAAAAGTTGTTATATATGTGGTTTATGAAAGAAGAAATTTCTCTCATTTACTACAGTGCAGTGCAGCAGTCTATTGTCAAGTTTTCAGCACTCCGCTGCAGACCAAAAAGAAGCAGTAGCCAATGATACGAGGCATACACGGTATGGCTGGATGGTGATTTGGAGGGGGGGAGGGGAGAGAGAGAGAGAGAGAGAGAGAGAGAGAGAGAGAGAGAGAGAGAGGAAAGTTTTTCAAGTCAAGATGCCGATAATGACATTAGCAGCCTAACCTCCATCTAACGTTATGCATTACTCAGCAAAATTGTCATGGAGATACCCAGGAACTATTTTGCCACCTGTACATAAATCAATTTGTTGTGTTTAAATGAACATTTAATCTTCTCTTTCAATCTTCGCTAAGGATGTCCACATTTCTTCTATTCTGACGAGGCATAACCTGCACCTGCCCAATGGAATAGTGACCTAGAATGTACTTTTTACAGAGGCACTAGTCTGTTAAGACATAGCTTTTCAACTAAAAGGAAATTTCTTCCTAGATTTCTAATTCCCAGCAATTACCTCTAACCTTTAAGGATTATAAGGGAACTATTTCTCAAATTACCCATTATCTCTCCAAACAACCAGGCATACATTAGATTACAGTTTGCTATCACCTTCAAATATGACTGCTCTAGAGAACAGTTTTCACATGCTTTCTTAATTGGTGTTGTGTTAGTACTCATCAGAGGGCCACACACTTCAGTGGTACTTATTTTGTTTAGATTAGGAGGGAGATACACGTCAACTTCAGAGCACTATGTACGTCACCAAACATACTGCATCTGAGGTGTGGCAGATGCCCCAGAAACTGCTCACTAATCACTATTTTGGCCTCTACAGCCATCGTGCCCATCTGCACACAACTCCCCTTTGTGTGTTTTTTCTCATGAAGCATGCTCAAACTTTATGACTGTAATGGGTCTTGTGGCACTGAAAAGGCTCTGACATAAGAGCTTTTGGTTTACCATGACTGTATCCAGCCATTTCTGGGTGAATTTCCTGGTGGAACGATATAAAACATTCAGTTCCTTGACAGTAGTATGAAGGCAAACAAAGACAGGGTATTAATGATCAAATTAAAGTAAATCTATCTAATAATGCCAAAAACCACAAGCAATAAAAAAACTGAAGTACAGATGCATTAAATTTTTCCTGTCAGACACCACTGGCATGTGGCAAGGTCAACAGCTGTAGTGATACAACCATCACAGAGATAACAAAGATTTTTTGGTTACTGAAGAATAGCCCGCAATTCTTTGGTGATCTAGTGGCTGCAAGGAATAAAATCATGGAGGTTTGGAGTAGGAAGAGTGTACTTAAATAATCACCCAGACTGTAGACAACCAACTCTGAAGAGGCTGGCACATAGATCATATTCCAATAGAAGAGCCAAGTACAATACCTATCCTATGCATCCATCCAAGCACATCCCCTTCCAGTCCCATCACATGCATATCCTATCCTAGAAGAAAGAGGACATCTGTGGAAGCAGTGAACGTATACCAGCTCAGCTGTAAGTTTTGCAAACTTTTTATGTCAGCATTACCACTAATCAGCTCCCCACTTTTAGTGTGGGAACAAGGCTTCCTCCTAAAAATATTATGTATGAGGGTTGACTGAAAAGTAATGTCTCCACCTTCGTAACTCTTCAACAGTTGGCAGCATTGGTATGTGGCAGGTACTGGCTTGTTCCATAGCCTCTTCTCTACAGCTCTAGTTGGTGGGAAGCCTTAGCATTCAACGGTTGTGTTGTTAAAGTGCAAAGTATGGAACCCTGTGCAGACGGTCGGTCAATTCGATTTAAGAGCCGAGCAGTCATTGGATTCCTGACAGTAGAAGGTGTCACCCCAAAGGAGATTCATCAGAGAATGGGATGTTGAGACGGGAACATCTGACCTGTGTGACAAAGAGCTGGACGTCCTGTGACAGCAACCACTGAGTTTCACAAGCGAAATGCTGAAGATTAATTCAGGATGATCGTCTTATCACTCAGAGAGAAACTGCAACCACAATCAGTATTTCACAAGAACACATGGGTCACATTATTGCTTTCCTTGGCTATCAGAAGATCTGTGCACTATGGGTACCCCGGATGCTGACTCCTGAAATGAAAGCACACAGACTTGAAATTTGCCAGGAACTCCTCTCGCGTTACGAGAATGAAGGTGATGCCTTTCTCCATTCAATTGTGACAGGAGACAACCTGCAAGGACATTAATGCTTCTGATGAAGGCGTTGAGAGAACTGTGGTTGTGGAAACAGAGTGTTGACTTCTTCCATGATGGCTTCAGAAAACTTGTTCATCGTTAGAAGAAATGTATCCAATTGGCTGGTGATTATGTGGAAAGGTGAATATTGGTAATTAAAGATCACATTCAAAGGATTATTTCTGCATTTGATTTATTAAAATATTCCCATCCAAACCCAATTAATGAAGGTGGAGGCATTACTTTTCATTCAACACTCGTATCATCAGTCCTAGGTGGATCAAGTTGCTTGCTTTAAACATAAAATAGATATGGATTAATGGTTAATAATTAAACTGTGATACAACCTTTTTGAACTCACACATTTTTATTATTGTTTTCTTTTTATAAATATTGGTTACAAAACATCTTCTGTAACTAAATGAATGTCTACCTTGCTCTAGCACAGAGAAAGAAGTTGTGTGCCCATTGTGATTTTTACAATTTGTTTAACCAGAGCAAGCCCGCAACAACAACTTCCCTGGATTAAAAAATAATGTATATGACACACTAAACGAACCTGTCAACAGTAATTAAATAAATTGTACAGTAATTAAAATAATTATAATAAAATAACAACCAACTGATTCCTACCACTGATGAGGGAAGGAATTGTCCTTACAACACATAATTTGGTCTTGCAAATCTCCCTGGTCTCAATCTCTACTGGCCCGTGTTCCACCTTCACTTCCACACCAGTCCCAATGACCCCACTTCACTCACTCTACACCCACACCCACTCCTCTAAAGCCTCCCTTCTTTCTATTCTAGTTCCCTCTCCCAGAGCATGCAACCATTTCACTATTTGCCACAAGCAACTTGCCTGTGTCAGAGTGAGCTTACCTTTGGCACATTCCTATCCTGCATGCTTACTACCTCTCCGTCCCAGCCATCAGCCACCCTTCCCACCAACCGCCTTCCCCCTCCTCTCTCCCCTCATCCACTCCACCTGCTATAACCCAGCTGAGCTACAGTGTTGGTACAATGTAATCGGATGGGACAATGCAGACATGCAGGTGTATGTGGGTTTACATTTATTCTCTTATTTGTATTCCACCGCCACTTTCCAGTATTATACTGAAACTCCAGTTACTTATGAGAGTTTTTACCTTACATACACTAATCTGCAGCAAAATGGTTCACTTTTCATGTTTGTGAAACAGCTATGCAATTTTACTACACCTGCACACTCCCTTTGATCAGTTCAAACAGTTGCTAAACTTAGCATTTCTCTGTGGGGGACTGGTATTAAATGTCATATATGCTTGTGTTTATTGTTAATAAAACAGTACCATACACAGTACAACAAATCATGTTTAAAGTGACCACTGTTGCAACGAACATACCTTCTTCCTAGTGTTACACCATATCACATTACCTGAGAAGTGACTCACTTCAAAGAATTGGCTCAAAATAAAAGCACTGAAGTAATACTGATACAGAAACAAATATCTCATTCTGTTCATTAATTCTACATCACAAACAACAATAAGGGAATTAAAAAACAAAGCACTCACATATTTATTTATAATTTTTCTACTTCTGTGAATGTTTATGAATGTAACAATACTGTATAAATCTTATAAAATACAGTGCCACTAACACTTTAAGCATTGATGTGGCAGATATATTACGTGATTTATTTGATAATGGATGGAATAACAATACTTTAACATTTATTTTGTGTCAAGTGTCATGTCTTTTACACAAAAGCTGTTCAACAAATGAATTTTTAATAAAATATAAGTATGTTGAAGTTAGTTTGCTGATTCTATCAAAAAATTTGTCTGCACACAGCAGGGGTATATATTATTAAAACTATCTCCAGAATCATATTCCACTCGTTTACACAGTTTGTGTGTGTCAACATTATGTACAAAATATCAGTTGATTGAAATAGAACAGAGCAGCAAAACGGTTGTTCCTCAACCAATGATATAATATGACAGCAATCCAATGATCAGACAATTTCTCAGTGATCTCACACACTTCACTAACTCTGAAAACCAAACACTTAAAAATAAGTGTTACAGATGCAGAGAAGTTCACTTTGGTATTACTGGATGTACTATAATGTGACAGTTCACCTTTTTCATTTCCGTACTTACTGCACAATTTACTTGTCAAAATATCTTTCAACTGTGGTATGACCTCAACACATTCTACTTTCAGTCTTAGTTTTAGGTGCTTTCTTCTTTCATAGAAGAATCAAAAATATTTCCAAATGCTCTCCAAGACACACAACAAATAATTTACATCATGATGCATTATAGCTCAGGATTTGGATGTTCTTGAGAGCTATAATGAGAGTTAAATCTAAGGAAGTTAGTGATATGCAAAACAGAATCAGTTACTACATTATGTTAAAGGGCAAATTTAAATTGCTCTTCTACATTTCTGGCAATATATGAGAGTATTGAAGGCACATTATAGATTTTTCACTTGACAGCTTTCACTTTTTACGAAAAATGCCTTGCAAGTTGGATATATTAGCTGCTCGGTTGGTTGCAGGTTTATTCTGAAATATTTTTGACACACGATTTTTCATATCCTCCATGCCTTGGCCCATGTTTGCAGTTGCTACTGCCAAGCTTAAGGTACTGGACCTGCATTAAAATAAGAGCCAAATTAGTTAACAGGCAAGTGAAGTATTCATGAAATAATTATGAAGTATGACTGCGTTTATACCTGTCAATGGGCCTTTGAGAATCCAGACGTGATTCTGCACCTCGTATCATTGCCATAACTGTTTCATGATGCGTATACAGGGCTGTATTAGTGATAGGTTCCAAGTACCTGCAAAGAGCAAATATTTCACAATATAACCAAAATTTAGTACTGCAAATTGTTTTGTTTTCACATCTCATACAAACTTTATATCAAAACAGAAAATAATTATAGCTGAAAACGTCATGTGCTGCATAGAAAACGCATGAAACATTTAATCCCTGTGGTAAGCAACTTCATATTGGTGGTGACCTAGGGTATCTTTGTAGTAACCTTTTAATATTAGTGTTCTCATTTAGAAACAAAACACAAACAACAGGTGAAGTGACATGAAAGAGACAGAGGATAGGGTAAGATAGTGGGGACATGTGTAAGAGGGCAGGAGGCAAGGGGAACAGATGAAGAAGAACAGGGAAGAAGGGGGGGGGGGGAGGCAATGGGCAAGGACAGGTGGAGGAAAGTAAGAAGATGTGTGAGCAGAGCAGATTGGGGAAGTAGAGGGGCGGGATGGGAAGGAAAGGGGAGCTGAGGTGGCTGAGATGGGGGGGGGGGGGAGTGAGAGGGGAGACATATGGGGTGAGAGGGGCGAACTGCCGGGGGGAGATGCCGGGAGGGGGGAGCAGATGCCAGAGGGAGGGGGGGTTCGCAGAGATAATGGAAAGGGGGGGACGAGATACCGGGAGAGAGGGATGAGACGCTGGGGGAGAGGGGTGGGAGGTGAGGGTTGGATGGTTTTTTGGTTGGTTGATTGATTGATTTGGGGGAAGAGACCAAAGAGTGAGGCCATCGGTCCCATCGGATTAGGGAAGGAAATCGGCCATCCTGGCATTTGCCTGAACCGATTTAGGGAAATCCCAGGAAACCTAAATCAGGATGGTCGGCCATTGGTTTGAACCATTGTCTCCCGAATGAGAGTCCAGTATGCTAACCACTGCGTCACCTCACTCTGTAGGGTGAGGGGTAGACAAGTGGACAGGGGGGAGATGGTTGGATAGTGTAACATATCGTAATATTACAATCTGATCCACCATGTTTGTGATCTTTGTCAGAGTCTGTAGAATATTCCATAGCCATTATTACATGAGTAATTTAAATGAATTGTAATTCAATATATAATCCCATTTTGTTCTTATTTCTTGATTGATAGAGAAGAGAGAGAAAGTAATTGTGTTATGCTACGACAATAATATTGTTATTAATCTGAAATTCACAGTACTTCATTATTATCAGAGATCCTTTCACTAAAGTCTTATCAGCCAGTAGCTCTTGTTCCAGCAACACCACAGAGAAGTATAATGTTCATTTATGAATTATTTGCATGAGCTTCAAAGAAACTTTAATTTGTAAATTTCTTCCATGTTTGTGTGCTTACTATGCACAATCTCGTGTCTTAAGAAATGTGAGCTTATAGTTCCGTTACCTTTAGCGCGAACAGGGACTGTGATTGCTGTGTTCAGATACATGCTAGCTGGTGATGCTTTGATTACAGCTCCAGGAGGTACTAGCTTCAGGCACACAACTTGATGCTGTTGGCAATGAACATCACTTTGGGGGGGGGGGGGGGGCAGACATGGGGATCCGAGTGACATCCAGCATGTCCCCTATGTCCCCCGGTCCTCTACTGTGACTGCCTCAGTTACTGCTGCACTGAAGTTGACCCTGCACCGATGGTCGAGTAGGAGGTCTTTCCAATGGGTGGGTGGCAGGCAACAAAAGACATTCTGGGAGGGGAGGGGGTGAGGGAGTGGGTGGGGGAGGAGGTCCAGTGTGCACTCTGTGCACATAGCATGGGGAATCATCCCAGATGTAGAATGGGTTGTTCTGCATGCGATGAAGAGATGTAGAGCAGAGGATGCAGCCAGCTGCAGGCAGTGGCTCATGTTGGTATTAACGATGTGTGTTGCCTTGGGTCAAAAGAAATTCTTTATGGTTTCAGGCAGCTATCTGAAGTGGTAAAGACTTTCAGTCTTATTTGCTAGATGAAGGCAGACTCACAATCTGTAGCACTGTGGACTGGACCGATTGTAGGCAAATGGTACAGAGTTGAATGGAGGGTCTGAATCGGAGGCTCAAATGGTTGTGCGACTGTATAGGCTGCAGATTTCTTGACTTGCTCCATAGAGTGGTGGGGTATCAGGATTCTGCTTCATAGGTCAGGAGTCCATTACACACAGGAGGCAGCAACACAGGTAGTGGGGGGATGTATGGAGTGGACAGGGGTCTTTTCTTACGTCAGAGGGTCACAGGAAAGTGTAGAAAGAGCTTCAGTCTCAAAGGGTGCAGGTCAATCATAGGATGATGGTAGACTTGGGAACCATACGTATTATAATAGTAATTTGTTGTAGCTGTGTTGAGAAAGAACTACAGCTCCAAGCGCCAATAGAATGCACTGAAGCTCAAATCGTTATACATACAGAAAGGTGACTAAAGCTGGGGATAAGTTCAACCAAAAACAAAGGACCTAACTGTATTAAGAAAGGATAGATTAAATATAATTGGTGCCAGTGTATTTGTTGCTGTTAGAAATAGTTTATATTATAGTGAAATTTAAGCAGATAGTTACTGTGGCTTAGGGTGGGTCGAGGTTATACTTGACAACCAGACCAAGTTAATAATTGGTTCCCTTTATTGATCCCCTGACTCAGATAATACAGTGGCTGAAAGGTTTAAAGAAAACTTGAGTATCGTCTCAAATAGCTACCCCACTTACACCATTCTAGTTGGTGGTGACTTCAATCTACCTTCAATATGTTGGAAAAAATATACGTTCAAAGCCAGTGATAAGTATAAAACATCATCAGACAATGTACTATATGTCTTCTCCTAAAATAATTTTGAACAACTGGTTCAGGAGTCCATTTGAAGTGTTAAAAAACATACTTTACTTCTTAGCAACAAATAATCCCAAGCGGCTAGGGAGCATCATCACCAACATAGGGATTAGTGACAACAAGGTGGTTACACCAAGACTGAATACCACAACATCCAAAACTACCAAAAATAAGCACAAAATATATCTATTTAAAAAAATCAGATAAAAATTTGCTTGGCACCTTCCGAAGAGACAATCTCCATTCCTCGCAAACTAACCATGTAACCGTGGAGTATATGTGGCTTAAATTAAAAAAAATAGCATCGACAGAAATTGAGAGATTTGTATCAAATAAACTGATAAGAGATGGAACTCATTGCTATGGTACACAAAACAGTACAGGACATTGTTGCAGAAGCAATGAAAAAAAGCATGCCAAATGTAAAAGAATGGGAAATCCCCAAGGTAGGCAAAGTTTTACAGAAGCTTGAAATTGAGCTTGATTTCAATTTGAGATGCTTTTAATAGTTTCCACAACAAAACTAGCAAAATAGGGTACAAAATCCAAAGAGATACTGGTCATATGTAAAGTACACAGTGGCAAGACACAATAAATACTTTCACTGCCCGACAGTAATGGTAATGTTAGCGATGACGTTGCACCAAGGCAGAGTTACTAAGTACAGTTCTTTGATATACCTTCACCAAAAAAGTAAGTACACATTTCAGAATTTGAATCACAAACTGCAGCTAATAGGAGTGACTTAAAAGTAGATACCTTCGGTGTAGCGAAGCATCTCATATTACTCAATAAAGGCAAGTCTTCCGGTCCAGATTGCATACCAATTAAGTTCCTTTCAGAGTATGCTGATGTAATAGCTCTATATTTAGCAATCATCTATAACAGCTCACCCGACAAAAGATCGGTACATTAAGACTGGAAAGTTGCACAGGTCACACTAATACTCACAAAAGGAAATAGGAGTAATCCACTAAATTACAGACACATGGGCTTGTGGAAAGAGGTGCAGGTAACAGGAAAGGGGGGGGGGGGGGGGCAGTGGAATGAGGTATGGGTGACACAGGAGATGGGAGACAGGTGGGGGGACGGGGGACAAGGGTGCAAGACAGGGGAGGGGGCGGGGTTATGGCAAACATGAGGTGGATGGGGAAAGAGGAAGGGGAGAGGTGTTGGGTGTTGGTGGTGTGGAGAGAGGAGAGGAGAGGAGAGGAGAGGAGAGGAAATTATACTAAATTCATATGTGAAGTTACTACTGGTATCTGATCCTGAATAAACTTTGTAGGAAGTGCCACAATTTTTGGCATTTTTTAGGAACGAAGTTAAGAAGCCAGATATGCGGGTTCCCTGTGAGTTCATAACATATGAAAACACAAAAAATTGTGCCCTGTTGTTGAAAGACAGCATAGATCACACCTGTGTGCAAGAGGGAAGTGGAAATGATACACAAAGCTAACCAACCAACCATTGTGTTGCACCTGTTGTAGAACATACTCTGAGCTCAAATGAGATGAAATCTCTTTAAAAGAATATTTTCCTCCATGCCAAACAGCATAGACTCTGTAGACATTACTTGTGTAAAACCTTCCTCGTGTTCCTCTCACATAAGATCCTGAAACCAATAAAGCATGGCAGTAGGACACAAGCAGTTTTCTTGACTTCTTAAAACCATTTGACTGAATACCTAACTAGGTATGATCACATGTGATCTTAAGCAAAACTTGTGAATGGGCTCAAGATTTCTTGGTAGGGAGGATGCAGCACATTATTTTGGAAGGACAGTCATCCTCAGCATATGCAGAAATAAATTCAAACATGCCCCCAGGGAGATGCATTGGAACTCTTTCATTAATGTTGTATGACCTGGCAAACATTATTAATAGTAATCTCAGACTTCTGGCAGAGATTGAGTTATTTATCATGAACTAGTGTAAGGTGAGAGAGACTCCCTGCACCACTCTGACTTCAAATATTGGAATACTGGATAATATCTTTGCTTCATGTGTGTTTCCTGTCACAATTCTTAGATATAATGTAACACAGTTTAGAGCCACTGAAAAAGTAAAATATCACAAAAGCACAGCATCATTTCGTCCAGTGACAAATGGCCAAGCAGAATGTTATGCACATACTATTAAGTGTGTCATCTGCGCATTGTCTAAAATTGCAGGATAATTACAAGTGAACTTACATATATTCCTTCAGCAATACAGGAAAGCTCCACATATTACAACAATCACCTTCTCATTCCTTGGATGCAGTATACAGACCACAATTGACTTAGTATGTCCTATTGAAATACATCATTCCAACGATTTTAACATATGCAAGTAGTGTACTTCCTGTCAATCTGTTTAGGGGTGAATAGATTAGAGGTGCAGCTGTTACAATATTTGTATCAGATTGGTTATGAAGGCTACTGTTTCAAGAGCCTTAGTGACTGGATTTCAACACTGCTCAGTACAGTGTGACATTTCATTCAGCAGTATGATGGAATATTATTTCTTCTGGCATTTAGTACTGCAACTTTCAGTCAGCACAACATTCTTCACTTTGGCAGAACTGTACTGGCAGCCCAATTTATCCCTTGCTATTAGCACTTAGTACAGAGGGAGTTGAAAGGTTCAGTGCTTATTGCAATGGTAAATATGCTCCAAAAGAGGCAGTCTACTGAGCTTTTGTTGCAAGTTGTTAAAAATAAATGGGAATTACAGCTCTTTTTCAAAGAGAAGTATGCTAATTCACAATGTTTATTACGCAGTTGCCTAATTAGGGGCATCACAAATTTGCCGCAGAATCCCATTACAACACCATGCACAGACATGCCGTTGCAGCATCCCTGAATATGGAAGTTAATAGGAATACTATAAAAGGGAGGAAGGTTTATCTGTTTAGCAAGAGTAATAGAAGGCAGATTTCAGACTACCTAACAGATCAAAACGAAAATTTCTGTTCTGACACTGACAATGTTGAGTGTTTATGGAAAAAGTTCAAGGCAATCGTAAATTGCGTTTTAGACAGGTACGTGCCGAGTAAAACTGTGAGGGATGGGAAAAACCCACTGTGGTTCAACAACAAAGTTAGGAAACTACTGCGAAAGCAAAGAGAGCTTCACTCCAAGTTTAAACGCAGCCAAAACCTCTCAGACAAACAGAAGCTAAACGATGTCAAAGTTAGCGTAAGGAGGGCTATGCGTGAAGCGTTCAGTGAATTCGAAAGTAAAATTCTATGTACTGACTTGACAGAAAATCCTAGGAAGTTTTGGTCTTACGTTAAATCAGTAAGTGGCTTGAAACAGCATATCCAGACACTCCGGGATGATGATGGCATTGAAACAGAGGATGACACGCGTAAAGCTGAAATACCAAACACCTTTTTCCAAAGCTGTTTCACAGAGGAAGACCGCACTGCAGTTCCTTCTCTAAATCCTCGCACAAATGAAAAAATGGCTGACATCGAAATAAGTGTCCAAGGAATAGATAAGCAACTGGAATCACTCAACAGAGAAAAGACCACTGGACCGGGCGGGATACCAATTCGATTCTACACAGAGTACGCGAAAGAACTTGCCCCCCTTCTAACAGCCATGTACCGCAAGTCTCTAGAGGAACGGAAGGTTCCAAATGATTGGAAAAGAGCACAGGTAGTCCCAGTCTTCAAGAAGGGTCGTCGAATAGATGCGCAAAACTATAGACCTATATCTCTGATGTCGATCTGTTGTAGAATTTTAGAACATGTTTTTTGCTCGCGTATCATGTCGTTTTTGGAAACCCAGAATCTACTATGTAGGAATCAACATGGATTCTGGAAACAGCGATCGTGAGAGACCCAACTCGCTTTATAGGTTCATGAGACCCAGAAAATATTAGATACAGGCTCCCAGGTAGATGCTATTTTCCTTGACTTCCGGAAGGGTTCGATACAGTTCCGCACTGTCGCCTGATAAACAAAGTAAGAGCCTACGGAATATCAGACCAGGTGTGTGGCTGGATTGAAGAGTTTTTAGCAAACAGAACACAGCATGTTGTTATCAATGGAGAGACGTCTACAGACATTAAAGTAACCTCTGGCGTGCCACAGGGGTATGTTATGGGACCATTGCTTTTCACAATATATATAAATGACCTAGTAGATAGTGTCGGAAGTTCCATGCGGCTTTTCGCAGATGATGCTGTAGTATACAGAGAAGTTGCAGCGAAATGCAGGAAGATTTGCAGCAGATAGGCACTTGGTGCAGGGAGTGGCAACTGACCCTTAACAAAGACAAATGTAATGTGTTGCGAATAAATAGAAAGAAGGATCCTTTATTGTATGATTATATGACAGCGGAACAAACACTGGTAGCAGTTACTTCTGTAAAATATCTGGGAGTATGCGTGCGGGACGATTTGAAGTGGACTGATCATATAAAATTAACTGTTGGTAAGGCGAGTACCAGGTTGAGATTCATTGGGAGAGTCCTTAGAAAATGTAGTCCACCAGCAAAAGAGGTGGCTTACAAAACACTCGTTCGACCTATACTTGAGTATTGCTCTTCAGTGTGGGATCTGTACCAGATCGAGTTGATGGAGGAGATAGAGAAGATCCAAAGAAGAGCGGCGCGTTTCATCACAGGGTTATTTGGTAATCGTGATAGCATTACAGAGATGTTTAGCAAACTCAAGTGGCAGACTCTGCAAGAGAGGCGCTCTGCATCGCGGTATAGCTTGCTCGCCAGGTTTCGAGAGGGTGCGTTTCTGGATGAGGTATTGAATATATTGCTTCCCCCTACTTATACCTCCAGAGGAGATCACAAATGTAAAATTAGAGAGATTCGAGCACGCACGGAGGCTTTCAGACAGTCCTTCTTCCCGTGAACCATATGCGACGAACAGAAAAGGGAGGTAATGACAGTGGCAAGTAAAGTGCCCTCTGCCACACACCGCTGGGTGGCTTGCGGAGTATAAATGTAGATGTAGATGTAGATGTAGACAGAGAATCTAGTTTTAGATGGCAATGAAAAAGTAAAACATTACAACAATGGACAGACAGTTTGTAAGGGATTCATTGTTTTGTACACCTAGAAGCACTTTGTGCTAAATTTGCTGGCCTGAAGCATGTGATGAAATTGGAGCTACAAAAAGCAATTTTTTTGAAGTTGCATGGATTATTACACTATCAGGTTGAACAGCTTCAGATGGTGTGGAATGGAGTGTGTAGAGACATTATATATTACTGAGAAGTACATTGATTAAGTTGAAGTGAATGCCTAGAATGGATTTTTGATGTTAGACTCACTATTATTGAATTTCTGAAGGGAAAGGGAAAGCAGGAACAAAAATTAGACGATCCAGAATCATTTGCAGACCTGACATTTATAGCTAATTTGACTGCACACTTGAATGTCCTCAATAAGACACTGAGAGACGGGAAGAAAATTATTCGTTTTGATGGGGAAAGTGGAAACATTTGAAAAGAAAATCAGATTGTGGAAGAAACAATTTCTGACAGAGAACAAGATCAAGTTCTATAAGTTCTCTGGGTTTATAAAAATTTGAATTTTGAAGACCCCATTGTCAAGCTGAAATAATTCAGGAACAGTTCTCCAAACCTTTTAGTAGGTTAAAAACCAAGTATCTGTTTTGAGCTATTTGCAAGACCATTTGCCATTTCAGTTGAAAGTGGTCTGAGCAAGTGCAGATGGAATTGACTGATCTGCTGTAATATCCCTTTAAAAGATAAATTATTTTATGTTACAGCTGTCCAGGAGTTATGTGCAGTTTTCCCTCAGGAAGAATTTCCACCTCTGCATAATGACACTGCAAAAATGATACCAATTTCCTGATCAAAAAATATCTGTGAAAAGTTTTTTTGATTATGGAACTAAATAAGTGACAATTACATAGCACCCTGAGTGACGCAAATCTATGAAACTTTTTGCAACTGTGTGTGCTGACAGTTTGTACCAGATATAAATTTTATTATGTCTTTAGCAAACGAAAAATAACTAAATAGTGAAAACTTGTTCTGTTTGTCATCTGTTTTTGAGGAACGTACCCATTGCAGTGTTGTCAGAGTAAGTCGTCATAATAAAATTTGAGTCTAGCTGTATGTGTAAGAAATATTTATTCCACTCCCAAAGGCATGCTCTAGACTATCTGTTTTTGTCTCTGTATCTAAGCTTAAATGTTGTTAGAATTTTAGGAAACAATGTGGTGAGCACAATAATTCTAATGGAATACATTTGCAAACCTAGCTTTTTTTTTAGTTTTGTACACGTATTCTCATCTTCCAACAGTCAGAAGCAATATAATATTGCTCTTTATGATGAGTTGCACACACCTTCAGATTTTTTAATTACCTAATCTATGTAAATAAAAATGTAAATGTTTGCTTGTTCAAGATCGTGTATCTCCGGATCTTCTTGACCAATTACTTTGAATTTTATGTTGGATTCTAATATAGATTGTTTTAGGTACCAGTGTCTGACTCAGAGTGAGTGGCAGCAAACAGCATCTGAACCAGAGTGGGTGGCTGGTATCATATGTGGAAAGCACTGGGAAGCTACCACATTACTATTCGCAAGGTGCACTTGACATGGCCCTCTATGTCCAAAATAATGATTCCGGAGGGAAAACATCCCCTCAATTGGCTCTCCGGGAGGGGAGTACATCGAGGCTAATTGAAAGTGTAAAGATAAAGAAAAAGAAAAGGAAAGAGGAAATGCTAAGGATTGGTACATGGAACGTTCGCAGCCTCTTACAATCTGGCAAAGTGGAAAATGCAAAAAAAAGAGATTGAGCAGAACAACTACTTTATTCAGACGAGGAAAAGAATGGAAGGAATGGAGTATCTGATACAGGTCTACATACCAACCAGCCAACAGAGCAATGATGAGTTTGAAGAGTGCTACTCTCAGATTTTGTAAGGAAAACTCACTGGTAGTTGGAAACCCGCTTTTTGAACATCACAAAAGAAGACGGTACACACGGACATCGATTATAGACAATAGTAGATACCAGATCGAGTACATACTAATACAGAGTACATTCCTGTCATGCATGAGAAATGCCAAGACCTATCCAGGAGCAGATATTAACTCTGACCACAACTTGGTTGTAGCAGATGTGCAGGTTAGATTGAAAAGAATGTTGGTAGGTAAAGGGAGAGAGAAGGATGCTCAAAAGGAAAACGGAATAATCTAAAAGCTTGAAGAAGAGTTTTGAGACAAGTGGAAAATTATAGAAAAGACAGAGGGCATAAATGAACAGTGGAACCACTTCAGAGGCACCCTGAAAGCAACCAGTAAAGATGCTGTTGGTCTGGTGAAGTGCAAGGGGAGAAGGAAACCACGGGTTACTGACGAGATGATCTTGAAGATGGCAGAAAGGAGAAAATGGAAAAAAACACACAAACTGACAAAGGAAAAAATACAGAAGACTGAACAATGAGCTGAGAAGAGTATCTGATCAGGCCAGGAAAAAACGGACAGGGGAAATCTGCTCAAAAATTGAGACACCGGAGAAAGAGGGCAAGTATGAAAAGATGTATCGAGTAGCCAAGGAAATAGTATTTCAGGGAAGGAAAAACAAAACAAATATGGAGATAGAAGGTAAAGATGGAACTCTTAAGTGACCCACATGCTTTTTAGAATAGATGGAAAAAATATATTGAAACTCTCTATGAAGCGGATCAAAGACCTTCTGTATTAACAGGATCCATGTTGTCCATCGCACTTCACATAGTGTAGACCGGTAACTGTCTGCTAGGCATGCCCGATGTAAAACTGACTGGACATGGCTCATGCTGCCTGAGTTGTTGTTCAGCCGGCAGAGAGCACGGCCGAATTCTCGTGTGCCCTCTGGTGGATGGGACTTTACTTGCAGCAACTACTGTCCATGACGCGCCATGCCGATGTGCGCCTCCCGTGATCTTTCTGTTAGCTACTGCACTCCTCCTCCTTCGAGGGATGAAGCCACTGTGATCCACTGCGTCGGAAGGTGGAGTGTCGTGCAGTAGCGATGACCTCCACGTCCATTGGAATGCTGGAGTCGGGGGGGGGGAACTGCCAACCCTCGAGCCGGAACCTTCGAATACGATTGGAAGTGACCCACACGAAGAGGCCCCCGTCATCCCACCACCAGAGCCCAGGACAGAACGGGCGACATGCTGTTGAATTCCGGATTCTGTTCCACCTCGGGAGGGGCAAGACCCAGTGGCGGGGACGATGGGGAAGTCACGACCACAGGTGAACCAGCCTCCTGAGAAACCAGGCCTGCGAGGGGGGTCAGCTCTCACTAGGGCATCTCTAATGATGGCGATGCCAGTGCTGGAGCTACTAGAGGCCACCAAGGCTGAGAACCATCGAAGTGTGGCGGAGTCACAGGCGGGAGGGGCGGTAGCGTCCCCTGAGAAAACAACACAGGTTCCGGCAATGGGGAAGCTGGGGTCCGAGGGTGGGTGCCCAAACGTGGACGTAGCTGATTTTGGTGATGACATACCTCCCGGTCCCCCGCTTGCAAGGTATAGAGCCGGCGGCCATTGCGGCGCAGGACCACCACCGGTATCCAACGTGGATTGCGACCAAATCCACGTGCCCAGACCGACATACCCGGTGGAAAGCCAGGTACCCCGTTTTGCGAAGACTGGCGAGGACCAGGCCTGAGGAGGTGCAGCAGAGTCCTAGGTTGGCACCCATGGAAGAGCTCTGCGGGGCTGCGTTCTCCCATCGGTATGGTCTGGTATGCCATCAGGAAAAACGTCAATGCCTCCTCCGCCGGAAATTTGTGCACATACTTTTTCATCTGCGTATTAAATGTGCGCACCATGCGCTCGGCTTCCCCATTCGAACCAGGTCAGCTGCCATTTCCCTGGCGACTCTAGAACTAGTGATTGAGAAGCCATCAACCGCTTGGCGGGACGCCACATCCAAATGAAAACACATAATCTCTTCCCGATCGAACTTTGGATCCGGGCCCACTGGAAGACGGGAAAGAGCGTCGGCGTTGGCATGCTGTCCAGTAGGGTGAAAATGAATGTCATAATGGTACTTAGGGAGGAACAACGCCCAGCGCTGCAGTCTGTGGGCCACCCTATACGGAATCTGAGAGGCGGGGCCAAATAACAATATCAATGGCTTATGGTCAGTGATTAACTGAAACTTTGTGCCATACAATAAAGGGTGAAACTTGGTAACAGCATAGACAATGGCCAAAGCCTCTTTTTCCACCTGGGAATAATGGGCCTGCGCGGGACTAAGAGTTTTAGATGCAAACGCCAGTGGCTGCTCGGAGCCATCCGCGTTGCGATGGGCCAGGACTGCCCCCACCCCATACTGCGCAGCATCTGTAGCCAGGACCAAGGGCTTATTGGGGTCAAAAGTAGCCAAACAAGGTGCTGACATGAGGAGGCCCTTCAACGAGGTGACCAATCAAAAGTAACACCCTTGCGCAGAAGGCAGTACAGGGGAGGCGGGCTATGGTGGAAGCCCTGGGAATGAACCTTTTGGTAATAGGCAATCTTGCCTAAAAAAGCTTGTAACTCCTTCAGTGAAGTGGGCCGCACAAGGTCGACGATACCTTGGACCAAACTTCCTACCGGCTGGACGCCGTGCCGAGAGATGGTGTAGCCCACATACTCAATGGAGGATTGGAAGAAGTTCGACTTAACGTAGGTTGCAACGCAGGCCCACGGACCTGAATTTGAGAAGGAGGGTTTGAAGGTTGTGCAAGTGTTCCTTCATGCTGCGGCCTGTGACAATTATGTCGTCCAGGGAATTAATACAATGAGGGATGGTCGACGTGACGTGCTCAAGGTAACGCTGAAATACCGCCAGGGCACTGGATATTCCGAAGGCCAAACAGGGTGTTGACGACTGCCAGCCGTTTGTGGAGTCCTCATCAAGTGGTATCTGATGATAAGCCTCCGAAAGATCGATTTTCGAAAAATATTCATCAGAAGGAGGCAAGGGATAAGTGTCCACCACCAATTGGGAATTAATGGTGGCCTTCAAATCGCCACAAAGGCTTAATTTTCCCGAGGGTTTCCTGACAATAACGAGGGGCGAAGCCCACTCACTAGAAGAAATGGGAAGAACGACTGCGAGTGCTGTCAGCCGGTCTAGCTCTGCTTTTACCTGAGGGCGGAGAGCCAAGGGGGATCTGCCGTGCGCGTAGAAAACGCAGGCGAGCCAACGCCTTCAACGTTACCAGGCCCTCCTCAAAGATATCCTTAAATTCAGAGGTCAAAGATTCCAATGATTGATTGGGAACATCTTCGGAGACCAACTGTATGGTGTCTGCGATAGAAAAACCGAAAGCTTGAAAGGCATCCAATCCAAAAATCTTAGCGGAGCTCGCATCACTGACAACAATAAAAGTAAGAGGCCGAATGACTGATTTGTAAGTAACGTCGGAAGTGAATTGACCCAGTAGGGGAATGAACTGTTTACCATAACCGCAGAGACACCGGTAAACTGGTGCCAACGGGGGCGACCCAAGGTCGAAATAAGTTTGTGAATTCAACAAGAAAACTGCCGCGGCTGCACCTGCTTGCAGTAGTAATCGGCGTAACCGAACCGACACCTCGATAATGAGTTTGTGTGCCGATGCGTCGGGAGCCTGGCCTGATGAAACTTCCTGAATATCGATGTCCATGTCCTCTGTACCTGCATCCTTCGATTCTTTTGAGGCTGAGCGGCAAACTTTAGCAATGTGTCCTTTTTTGTTACATTTGCGACAAACGACCCAACGCTGGGGGCACTCTGACCAATCATGATGTATATAGCACGACGCACAGGGCGGTAACAGGGGCCGGCAGCCGGAACTCTGTTTACACGCTGTGCGGGAGCGGCTGTAACGGCTGGATTGTACCGCTCGCACGTCGTCCACCCCAGACGCAGCGGACACGGCCGTGCCAGCCTGAACTGCTGCGACATCGCACCACTCTTCCAACTGTTGACTTCATACGGTTGAGTAATAGACAAGACTTCCTCAAGGGAAGGGTCTTCCAACTGCACGGCCTGCTGCCGGACCTCCCTATCAGGGGCCGAACGAACAATGACGTCTCACACCATAACGTGGGCATACGACTCTCGCGACTGCTCCGTGACAAAATGACACTTGCGACTAAGGCCGTGCAGGGTAGCGGTCCACGCCCGGTAAGACTGATGGGGCTGTTTCTTGCACTGATAGAACTCGACCCTAGTCGCCACAACATGCGTGCGGCGGCGATAATATGAAGACAGCAATGAACACAATGTGTCAAAAGACAAGGATGAGGGTTCCTACAATGGCGCTAGCTGCCGCAAAACTTGATACAGCAAAGGAGATATCTAAGACAAGAAAAGAGCACAACATACCTCCGCATCGGCAACATGAAATGCCTGGAAATGCTGCCAAAGGCAATGTTCATATGTGTCCCAATCCTCCGCCATCTCGTCATATGGGGGAAAGGGAGGAGGGAACGGCGCTGGAGCAGACTGCGTGAAGAGCAACGCTGGAAGCACTTGTTTCATGGCTGCCATGAGATCCGTCTGCTGCTCAACCAAAACCCGCACTAAATCCTCCATGCTGTGGATAAGCTGCGAAACCGGAACAACACCGCAACACATGAAAGAATGACCATACTCGTCACCAATTGTGTATTAACATGATCCACGTTGTCCGGCGCACTTCACATAGTGTAGGCCGGGAACTGTCTGCTAGGCATGCCCGATGTAAAACTGACTGGGCACGGCCTGTGCTGCCTGAGTTGTTGTTGTTCTGCCGGCAGAGGGCGTGGCCAAATTCTTGCATGCCCTCTGGTGGATGGGACTTTACTTGCGGCAACTACTGTCCGTGACGCGCCGTGCCGATGTGAGCCTCCCGCGATCTTTCTGGTGGCTACTGCACCTTCTGTTGTGCAGATCGAGAAGGAAGAATCAGTAAATGAAGATGAAAGAGGAGATTTTATCCTAGGTTCAGAGGTAAATAAGGCATTGGGAGAACTTAAAAACAACAAAGCGTGTGGTGTAGATGACATTTCGGCAGAAATCTTAAAAAGTTTAAATAAAACTGGCGAAAATGTGTTGACCTCTCTCTGCTACTACATCTACGACAAAGGGGAATGGCCAGAAGACTTTCTCGTAAGTATAATAGTCCCTATCCCAAAGCATGATAATCCTAAAAAGTGTGAAGACCACAGGACAATCAGCCTAATATCACAGGCAGCAAAAGAAGTCTTCGAATTCTGAATAGGAGGCTATATGGAATGCTGGAAGAAACACTTGGTGAAGAACAATATGGTTTCATGAGGGGAAAGGGAACACAAGATGCCGTTTGTCTCTCACCAATCATATTTAACATCTATCTGGAGAAAGTACTGGAAAGCTGTTTGGATGGGACAAGAGGCTGACTCAACAAAATAAAAAAAATTAGAGTTCCTTCCACATGAATATTAAATAAAATAATAGGTGGGCAGAAAATCGAATGTATAAGATTTGTAGCTGACATGGCGATCCTCACTGGAAATCAAGAGAGACTGACTCAAATGCTAAATTATCTGAATGAAGCCTGTGCAGCATATGGTATGAAAATTAATAAAAAGAAAACCAAAAGCACAGTCATAGGCCAAAAGAAAAGAAATGTGAAAATTAAGTTCGTGTCAGAAATCATAGAGCAGGTAAGAGCATTCACGTATTTGAGAAGTTGGATTAAAGAAGACATGGATTGCCAACAACATAACAAAGTGACAATGGCTCTGACAATAGAGGCATTTCAAAAGCAGAGAAGACTCCTGACTAGTTTTTTAAACAAGGAATTAAGGAAGCAACTGGTTAAGTGATTAATATGGAGCATGGCCTTGTATGGAGCAGAAATGTGGACGTTGAGAAAGCAGGATGAGAAGAGAATTGAAGCTTGTGAAATGTGAATATGGCGTAGAATGGAGAATATCAGCTGGACTGATAAAGTTAGGAATGAACAATTACTGAAGAGAGTTGGAGAAGAACGGAGGATGCTGCTGATGGTGAAGAACAGGAAACTAAACTGGATAGGCCACAATCTGAAGAGATAGCCTCCTAGTAGAGGCAACTGTAGGTTTCGTTCCGGGAAAGAGAGGGAAGGGCAGAAGAAGGTTCGAGATGCTGGATGATGTCAGCAGGCCACAAAGAGGGTAACAAAGAGTGAAGAGGAACGCAGAAGACAGAGAAGCATGGAGGGCTATGCAAAAACTTATATATAACATATATTCAAGAAATAGCTAAAAGAACACACACATGTAGAAATGGAACATTGTGTCAAAATTTCAAAGCAATCACTAAAAAACTTTCGGAGATTTGCGATTATGAACAACCAAGTTTTATATATAAGTGCAAACAAAGATGTTTGTTTCTTCAAAATCTCAAACCTCCAAAAATTATCATGGATTGCTTTGAAAAGTTGACACAACATTGCATTCGAATAAGTGTTTTTATGTACCTACTGGAATGCTATCTGGTATGTGTGTACTAAAAGAGGAAAGTTATAACACACACACACACACACACACACACACACACACACACACACACACAAAAAAAATATAGTGAAACACGGTACGCAAATAGGAAAATTGTATTGGTTTATGATTAGAATAGAATCTGAATCCCCAATAACAATAAACAAGACTCCAGGTTTATGATTAGAATATCACTTTAGAATCTGAATTTCCAATAACAATAAACAAGGCTCAAGGTCAGAGAGAGGGAGGAAGAGGAGATGGGGGCAAGGGTGGGAGAAAATGGCCATAGAAAACAGGAAGGAGGAGATGAACAGTGATGGGAGGGGGGGGGGGGGCAGCAGGAGTTGATGAAAAGGGGGAGGGAGGAAAAGATGGACAGAGAGAAGAAGAAGAAGAAGAAGAAGAAGAAGGTGGGAAGAGATAGGGGAAGGGGGAGATGGACAGAGACAGAGAAGAGAGAAGGAGATTAGGATGTATATCCAATTCCCACACATACTAGAAACAAGCTGTGTCTTTTCGTTCTTTTCCATTTAAGCACACCAAGCCACAGCAAAGCATGGCCTGGTACAGCTAGCATAGCATAAAATAAAATAAAGCTAAATGCAGGCCATTCAATGTTCCTTGTGCAATTGCCTTGCCACCTAATGTAGCATCAATAAGCCATAAATACAACTTCGAAATCTAACGTGGCATGCAAGAGCTCTGCATGCATTCAGAATTCTTTGCCATCCCTATAGTACATACATCAGGGTGGTGTTCCTAATTCCACAGGTCTTCTTACATCTGACAAAAAATAAGAAATTGGATATCCCTATAAATTTAGATGATAATTAAAAATAAAATTGATTAATTTTTCTTTCTACGAACTGTCTGCTTATATACACTGAAGGACTGAAGATTTCTCTTAACTGTATGACAAGTAAGAATGTTCATTGTAAATCTGTGTCTATTGTAGTCAACTCAGCTAAAAAAATTAGAAGAAAAAAATTGGGTAGTTGCAAATTTTTGTACATTGGTAAGAAGGAGTGTCATGAACAACTTTCTAAAATTGGGATCAGTGGGTATTAGTGCAGGGGTGGTGGAGGAGAGTGGGGTAGGTGTTAGGTGGGCATTAAAAGGTCATTTTTTTATGTCTCTCCCAAATAACTCAAAAACCGTGGTTTATAGTGAAAGTGTTTTCCATTACAAAATTAAACTACACTAAATTTCGTACATAAAAGGTCCTCTTCATTTTTTATTGACCTAGTAGTTTTTTCATTGCAGGGGATGGGAAAAAAAAATCACAGGATGTTAAAAATAGTGTTTTAATGATATGAAATTAATGTGTAATCAAACAATGGAAAATACAGGATAGCATAATGATAATATTATGAAAAGGGTACATTGCTACTCATTGTGTAGAGAGGACGATGAGTCAGTCTCTCTAGTCGTCTACCACCTCCCACATACCCACCATCTGGCCACAAAGGAGCACAGCCCCACCGTTCAGTACCATCCACGAGTGGGGCAAGTAAATCACATTCTCTACCATGGTTTTAAATACCTCTCATCATCCTCTAAAATGAAGAATATCCAACCCACTATCCTTTCCACCCCTCCCACAGCAGTGTTATGCTGCCTATAGAGCTTATGCAATAGCCTTATTGATCCCCACTCCATCCCTGCTTCCAATCCCTTTGTCTTATGGCTCCTATCTCATACACCCTCCCACCATGACCTACTCTAGTCCAGTCACAAGCATCTTCTATCCAGCCATCTGTTCTAGAAACTAAGCTGCAACCACTGTGCTGCTTTCTAGATGGGCATGACATCCTGTCTGTATGCTGAATGGCCACGAAAAACTGTGGCTAGGAGATAGCTGGACCACCCAGTTGCTGGAAATGCTGCCCAACACAACATGCCTCACTTCAATGAATGCTTCCCAGCCTGCGCCATCTAGATCCTTCCTATCAACACCAGCTTTTCTGAATTGCACAGGTGGGAACTCTCCCTGCAATATATCCTATGTTCCTGTTAACTCCCCTGGCCTCAATCTTCGCTAATCCCTATCCTTCACCTACCCCTTCCCTGCTTCCACTCCAGCACTACACAGTCTTCTATTGCTCCATCACACCCACTAGTCTTTTTCCCCTCTTCTACTTCTCTCCCTTCAGCTCACTTTACCCCTCCCCTCCTTTCAAACTTTCTGCTACCCTTCGTCTACACATCCCATCTTCCTCCTTATCCCCACAACCCACAGATTGCTTCTCCCATCAGTCACATTATTTGTATGCAGTCTGGCCTCAGGAGCCACAGACAGTGATATATATAATAGAGGGAAACATTCCACATGGGAAAAATATATCTAAAAACAAAGATGATGTAACTTACCAAACGAAAGCGTTGGTATGTTGATAGACACACAAACAAACACACACACAAAATTCAAGCTTTCGCAACTCATGATTGCTTCATGAGGAAAGAGTGAAGGAAAGGGAAAGATGAAAGGAAGTGGGCTTTAAGGGAGAGGGTAAGAAGTCATTCCAATCCCGGGAGCAGAAAGACTTACCTTAGGGGAAAAAAGAGTTTTGCAGAGATGTCAGTCGAGGTGGAAGTACAGAGGCAAAGAAGTTGAATGACAGGTGAGGTATGAGCAGCAGCAACTTGAAATTAGCGGAGGTTGAGGCCTGGTGGGTAATGGGAAGAGAGGATATATCGAAAGGCAAGTTCCCATCTCCGAAGTTCAGATAGGTTGATGTTAGTGGGAAGTATCCAGATAACCCGGATGGTGTAAGACTGTGCCAAGATGTGCTGGCCGTCCACCTAGGCATGTTTAGCCACAGGGTGATCCTCATTACCAACAAACACTGTCTGCCTGTGTCCATTCATGCGAATGGACAGTTTGTTGCTGCTCATTCCCACATAGAAAGCTTCACAGTGTGGGCAGGTCAGTTGGTAAATGACATGGGTGCTTTCACACATGGCTCTGCCTTTGATCATTTACACCTTGCGGGTTACAGGACTGGAGTAGGTGGTGGTGGGAGGGTGCATGGAACTGCCCCCGGTGTAAAACCTGTCCCATGCACCCTCCCACCACCACCTACTCCAGTCCTGTAACCCAGAAGGCAGAGCCACGTGTGAAAGCACCCACGTGATTTACCAACTGACCTGCCTACACTGTGAAGCTTTCTATGTGGGAATGACCAGCAAGAAACTGTCCATTCGCATGAATGGACACAGGCAGACAGTGTTTGTTGGTAATGAGGATCACCCTGTGGCTAAACGTGCCTTGGTGCACGGCAAGCACATCTTGGCACAGTGTCACACCGTCCGGGTTATCTGGATACTTCCCACTGACACCAACCTATCAGAACTCCGGAGATGGGAACTTGCCCTTCAGTGTATCCTCTCTTCCCGTTACCCACCAGGCCTCAACCTCCGCTAATTTCAAGTTGCCACCGCTCATACCTCACCTGTCATTTAACAACATCTTTGCCTCTGTACTTCTGCCTCGAGTGACATCTCTGCCCAAACTCTTTGCCGTTACATATGTTTGCTTGTGTGTGTATATGTGCGGATGGATATGCGTGTGTGTGCACGAGTGTATACCTGTCCTTTTTTCCCCCTAAGGTAAGTCTTTCCGCTTCCTGGATTGGAATGACTCCTTACCCTCTCCCTTAAAACTCACATCCTTTCGTCTTTCCCTCTTTCCTGATGAAGCAACTGTGGAAAGAGGGAAGGAGAGGGAAAGACGTGTTCTAGAAACTAAGCTGCAACCACTGTGCTGCTTTCTAGATGGGCATGACATTCTGTCTGTCTGCTGAATGGCCACGACAAACTGTGGCTATTCCCTCTTTCCTGATGAAGCAACTGTGGGTTGCGAAAGCTTGAATTTTGTGTGTGTGTGTGTGTGTGTGTGTGTGTGTGTGTGTGTGTTCGTTGTGTCTCTATCAACATACCAACGCTTTTGTTTAGTGTATGTGTGTGTGTGTGTGTGTGTGTGTGTGTGTGTCATTTCTATTTTAGGAGGAGGACTGTTGTGCCTGTCTGTGACACACTGTCTCCTCTACCTGGTATGTAGTAATCTATCCTTTTCATAAAATTTGTGTTTACTGTTAAATGAAGTGGGTTAAGAACAAATACAGAATGTGTATACCATGTCTAGGTGCAGTAGAGCTAAATTGTATTCTGGAGCAGTAACAGAGTGGAGGAGCGAAGTGGAGCATAGAAGTATGAGGAAAAGTGGGTTGTCAGAATGTGATCATGCAATTTCCTTCATCACAGGTCTGCATATCGAAGAGGGAGCAGGAGATTCACCAATCTGGCTACCCCACTACATCACATGAGTGTTTTGCAAAGTTACACCAACCCTCTGAAGTGCACCGTATGAATCACTGGCAAAGCAGTGTACAGACATACCAGGGAATATATATTATCCAGAAGGTGTGTTAACACTACATGGAATACAGATCTGACTTAGTAATGATACTAATGTAAGAAATGCACATGGACAGAATCCACGTAAATCTCTGCACAGTGTTCTACACTGCTAAAGGGAAAATTGGTTCTTAGTCATGCTGTATGGCAGCTGTAGCATTTCTATTTACAGACACTCTATATCTCCCCAGCATTTCCTATCCAGTTCTTTTATGTGAGAAGACAAAATAACTTCACTGAGTTCATGTGTATACAGAGGAGTTACTTTCAGTTTATTAAGTGAGCACTTACTTTCAATCGTTAAGTGAGCTTCTATGTAATGTACATTCCTATGAATAAAGGCTGAGAACGCAAAGGTGATGCTTCAGTGACTTTTGTAATTTGGTGGGAAAGGGACTGGATCAGTAAACACTTTCTGCATTAGTATTATTATTAAATCATATCGCCGGCCGCGGGGGTCTAGTGGTTCTAGGTGCGCAGTCCGGAACCGCGGGACTGCTACGGTCGCAGGTTCAAATCCTGCCTCGGGCATGGATGTGTGTGATGTCCTTAGGTTAGTTAGGTTTAAGTAGTTCTAAGTTCTAGGGGACTGATGACCACAGAAGTTAAGTCCCATAGTGCTCAGAGCCATTTTTAAATCATATCTGTATCCTCGTAATGTTAATACCCTTCGTGGAAAATTAACATTCTCCAGGCATGTCTGCACACTGTGTCGCCAATGATTCTTAAGGTGTGCTGCAGAGGGTTGGCATAACGTTGTGGAACACCATGTAGTTAGTTACTTCAAGTGGCATAGTGGGGTAGATAAGAATGGGGAATGACCTACTTTCTTTTCAGTTTGCAGACCTATGATGGAGGGAATTGCATGATCACATTCCAGTGATCTACATTCCTTCATGCTTCTACCCTTCACAACCCTTCTCTCCCCCCCCCCCCCCTTCCCCCCCTCCACCCACCATCCTGTTACAGGCCCAGAACACAATTTATCCCTTAGAACAATTCTACTGCATTTAGATGTGGTATAGACAACTGTCATTTGTTCTTAACCCACTTTATTTAACATTAAAAATCAATTTTACAGTATTAAACACTTTTTAATAATCTGCAATTTTCCCATCCTTTGCAGTGCAGCAACTTGTAATCCAAGAGAGAAAATGAACAGGATCTTCTCCATAGGAAATTTAACGTAGTTTAATTTTGTACTGGGAACGATTTTCGCTACAAGCCACAGTTTTTGAATTAGTCAAGTAAAACATTTGAAAATGACCTTTAAATGCCCCTCCCCCCACCCCCACCTACACGATAGTATATTGTTCATGCTCTCCTCCCTACCACTGTACAAAAAATTGTGCCTACAAGACTTTTTCCCCTATTCTATTGTTTCTGGTCTTCACTCACTGGGCTATTCCTATGAAACATAGATAATTGTTGCTTTATAATACGTATTAATGTGGTAACGTAGTTATTAATCCTTTGGTAGTTACTAGGGTCAAATGTCCTGTCTGTCCGGCTGGCTAAGAGGATGAACATTGTGCGGCTCACCAGTGGGCGGCTGACACAACCCTACGACCACTGCAGGCCAATCAGACGTTCCAGTGCACACAGAAGCAGTCTTTAATAATACTCTTTATAAAATCAGTATCACACTATGCAGTCACAGTGGTTGGAGTTTCTTTTAGCCACAAAAGAGAACTTCAAAACTAATCCAAGTCTTCTGTTGTAAGTTTATCCTGAGGGTGACAAAAAATTATTTTATAAAAATTGTAATAACTTTTTTATTTGTTTGTTTGCATGGCCATCATCCACAGGAAGCACAGAAATATTCGTTTTGTAAATAAAAAGTGCCTTTTCTTGTTGCAATGCATTTTATTTCTTCCAGGCACATTCCACATTTTACTTTGAGGCATCATTCTACGTTCCACTGAAGATGCCTTAAAGTAAAAGGTGAAATGTGTCTGTAAGAAATAAAATACATAACAGCAAGAAAAGGTGGTTTTTATTTACAAAACGAATATTTTTTATTTGTAGTTGCAAAATTCTGTAACTTAAGATTTACATTACTGATATATTTGCCTATAATCTATTAAAATCTCATTAACACCAGACAAATAGATTTCAAGATAAATAGTTTTAAAGAGAACAGTTCCTAGTTTCCTAGTGAAGACACCCATTAACTGGCCGTACATACCGCACTGTTCTGTTTTTGTAACATCTGATATGTCAGTTCATTAGGATAATTCATGTGCTTTAGACTATTTATGTTTATATAATAGAGGGAAACATTCCACGCGGGAAAAATATATTTAAAAACAAAGATGATGTGACTTACCATATGAAAGCACTGGCCGGTCGATAGAAACACAAACACACACATACATACACACAAAATTCAAGCTTTCGCAACAAACTGTTGCCTCATCAGGAAAGAGGGAAGGAGAGGGAAAGATGAAAGGATGTGGGTTTTAAGGGAGAGGGTAAGGAGTCATTCCAATCCCGGGAACGGAAAGACTTACCTTAGGGGGAAAAAAGGACGGGTATACACTCGCACACACACACATATCCATCCACACATATATAGACACAAGCAGACATATTTAAAGACAAAGAGTTTGGGCAGAGATGTCAGTCGAGGTGGAAGTGCAGAGGCAAAGATGATGTTGAATGACGGGTGAGGTATGAGTGGCGGCAACTTGAAATTAGCGGAGATTGAGGCCTGGTGGGTAACGGGAACAGAGGATATATTGAAGAGCAAGTTCCCATCTCCGGAGTTCGGATAGGTTGGTGTTGGTGGGAAGTATCCAGATAACCCGAACGGTGTAACACTGTGCCAAGATGTGCTGGCCGTGCACCAAGGCATGTTTAGCCACAGGGTGATCCTCATTACCAACAAACACTGTCTGCCTGTGCCCATTCATGCGAATGGACAGTTTGTTGCTGGTCATTCCCACATAGAACGCATCACAGTGTAGGCAGGTCAGTCGGTAAATCACGTGGGTGCTTTCACGTGTGGCTCTGCCTTTGATCGTGTACACCTTGCGGGTTACAGGACTGGAGTAGGTGGTGGTAGGAGGGTGCAAGGGACAGGTTTTACACCGGGGGTGGTTACAAGGATAGGAGCCAGAGGGTAGGGAAGGTGGTTTGGGGATTTCATAGGGATGAACTAACAGGTTACGAAGGTTAGGTGGACGGCGGAAAGACACTCTTGGTGGAGTGGGGAGGATTTCATGAAGGATGGATCTCATTTCAGGGCAGGATTTGAGGAAGTCGTATCCCTGCTGGAGAGCCACATTCAGAGTCTGGTCCAGTCCCGGAAAGTATCCTGTCACAAGTGGGGCACTTTTGTGGTTCTTCTGTGGGGGATTCTGGGTTTGAGGGGATGAGGAAGTGGCTCTGGTTATTTGCTTCTGTACCAGGTCGGGAGGGTAGTTGCGGGATGCGAAAGCTGTTGTCAGGTTGTTGGTGTAACGGTTCAGGGATTCCGGACTGGAGCAGATTCGTTTGCCATGAAGACCTATGCTGTAGGGAAGGGACTGTTTGATGTGGAATGGGTGGCAGCTGTCATAATGGAGGTACTGTTGCTTGTTGGTGGGTTTGATGTGGACGGACGTGTGAAGCTGGCCATTGGACAGGTGGAGGTCAATGTCAAGGAAAGTGGCATGGGATTTGGAGTAGGACCAGGTGAATCTGATGGAACCAAAGGAGTTGAGGTTGGAGAGGAAATTCTGGAGTTGTTCTTCACTGTGAGTCCAGATCATGAAGATGTCATCAATAAATCTGTACCAAACTTTGGGTTGGCAGGCCTGGGTAACCAAGAAGGCTTCCTCTAAGTGACCCATGAATAGGTTGGCGTACGAGGGGGCCATCCTGGAACCCATGGCTGTTCCCTTTAATTGTTGGTATGTCTGGCCTTCAAAAGTGAAGAAGTTGTGGGTCAGGATGAAGCTGGCTAAGGTGATGAGGAAAGAGGTTTTAGGTAGGGTGGCAGGTGATCGGCGTGAAAGGAAATGCTCCATCGCAGCGAGGCCCTGGACGTGCGGAATATTTGTGTATAAGGAAGTGGCATCAATGGTTACAAGGATGGTTTCCGGGGGTAACACATTGGGTAAGGATTCCAGGCGTTCGAGAAAGTGGTTGGTGTCTTTGATGAAGGATGGCAGACTGCATGTAATGGGTTGAAGGTGTTGATCTACGTAGGCAGAGATACGTTCTGTGGGGGCTTGGTAACCAGCTACAATGGGGCGGCCGGGATGATTGGGTTTGTGGATTTTAGGAAGAAGGTAGAAGGTAGGGGTGCGGGGTGTCGGTGGGATCAGGAGGTTGATGGAGTCAGGTGAAAGGTTTTGCAGGGGGCCTAAGGTTCTGAGGATTCCTTGAAGCTCCACCTGGACATCGGGAATGGGGTTACCTTGGCAAACTTTGTATGTGATGTTGTCTGAAAGCTGACGCAGTCCTTCAGTCACATACTCCCAACGATCAAGTACCACGGTCATGGAACCCTTGTCCGCCGGAACAATGACGATGGATCGGTCAGCCTTCAGATCACGGATAGCCTGGGCTTCAACAGTTGTGATGTTGGGAGTAGGATTAAGGTTTTTTAAGAAGGTTTGAGATGCAAGGCTGGAAGTCAGAAATTCCTGGAAGGTTTGGAGAGGGTGATTTTGAGGAAGAGGAGGTGGGTCCCGCTGCGACGGAGGACGGAACTGTTCCAGGCAGGGTTCAATTTGGATGGTGTCTTGGGGAGTTGGATCATTAGGAGTAGGATTAGGATCATTTTTCTTCGTGGCAAAGTGATATTTCCACCAGAGAGTACGAGTGTAGGACAGTAAATCTTTGATGAGGGCTGTTTGGTTGAATCTGGGAGTGGGGCTGAAGGTGAGGCCTTTTGATAGGACAGAGGTTTCGGATTGGGAGAGAGGTTTGGAGGAAAGGTGGTTCCAGATTGTGTTGATTGGAATTTTGAGGTTTTGGAGGGAGTGGAGCTGGAAGTGGGAGATTGAGTAGATGGGAGAGACTGGGTTTGTGTGCAATGAGAGGAGGTTGAGGTTTGCTGGAAAGGTTGTGAAGGGTGAGTGAGTTGCCTTTCCGGAGGTGGGAAACCAGGAGATTGGATAGTTTTTTGAGGTGGAGGGTGGCATGCTGTTCTAATTTACGGTTGGCCTGTAGGAGGATGCTCTGAACAGCCGCTGTGGATGTGGGAGAGGAAAGATTAAGGACTTTTATTAAGGATAGGAGTTGACAGGTGTGTTCATTGGCTGAATTGATGTGTAGGTGAATGATTCGGTGGGTGAGGGCAATGGATTGTTCAGTTTGGAACTGGTATAGGGACTGATGGAAAGAAGGGTTGCAGCCAGAGATGGGAACTTTAAGTGTGAGGCCTTTGGGGGTAATACCAAATGTCAGACAAGCCTGAGAACATAGAATATGGGAGCGTAATCTAGCTAGGGCGAAGGCATGTTTGCGGAGGGAATGTAAATAAAACTTAATGGGGTCGTTGTGGGGGTGTTGTGAGGGTGACATGGTATTAGAAGGTGGAAAGTGTAACATGAGGCTGAAATGAAAATGAAAATAAAAATATATGGGGAGGGATAAAGGCGGACTGGAAAGTAACTGGAGATCTGGTGTGAACAAATGCGAAAAGGTATTGGCTACAGCTGGGCTATGTTGGACTTGGGTTGGTAGACAACGATGTGCACACAGGTTAGGTGGTTGTGTTGCCGCCAAAACATGTTAGAGGATGGAGAAATTCGGGAAAATTTCGAAAAAAACTGCATGTAATATATTAAAAGGAGTGGTTTTGTCGTGGCAGATTATGAAAATGAGGCTAACAATTGTCTGACGAAGAAATAATGATGTTAAAACCTGTGGTAAGCGGCTAAAAATTATCTGTGATGTGGGAAAAACGGAAATGAAAATAAAGCGAAAGTTATTAGAACTAGCCGAAATGGTTGTTTAAAAGGTGAAAGGAACTGTTTGTGAACTAGAAATGGTGGATTTTATAGCGGCGGTAGTGTTGAAAGTGACAAAAAAATTTTTTGGTTATGGTTTGGAAGTGGGTTACGTATTATTGAGTATATACAGGCGGGATAAAATTGTACAGCAGATTACGGTAAAAAGGAGAAGGTGAATACAAAGTGAAACTACTGGCAAAAACAGAAAGAGAAAATAAGACGACAGAAAAGATTTCGAAATGCAACAGTGACAATAACAAACGTAATTGTTGGGTTCAAATTAATGATATCAATATAATAGAGAGAAACATTCCACGCGGGAAAAATATATTTAAAAACAAAGATGATGTGACTTACTTACCATACGAAAGCGCTGGCAGGTCGATAGAAACACAAACAGACACATACATACACACAAAATTCAAGCTTTCGCAACAAACTGTTGCCTCATCAGGAAAGAGGGAAGGAGAGGGAAAGACGAAAGGATGTGGGTTTTAAGGGAGAGGGTAAGGAGTCATTCCAATCCCGGGAGCGGAAAGACTTACCTTAGGGGGAAAAAAGGACGGGTATACACTCGCACACATACACACACACACACACACACACACACACACACACACACACATCCATCCACACATATACAGACACAAGCAGACATATTTAAAGACAAAGAGTTTGGGCAGAGATGTCAGTCGAGGCGGAAGTGCAGAGGCAAAGATGATGTTGAATGACAGGTGAGGTATGAGTGGCGGCAACACCGGCTGTTCAGAGCATCCTCCTACAGGCCAACCGTAAATTAGAACAGCATGCCACCCTCCACCTCAAAAAACTATCCAATCTCCTGGTTTCCCACCTCCGGAAAGGCAACTCACTCACCCTTCACAACCTTTCCAGCAAACCTCAACCTCCTCTCATTGCACACAAACCCAGTCTCTCCCATCTACTCAATCTCCCACTTCCAGCTCCACTCCCTCCAAAACCTCAAAATTCCAATCAACACAATCTGGAACCACCTTTCCTCCAAACCTCTCTCCCAATCCGAAACCTCTGTCCTATCAAAAGGCCTCACCTTCAGCCCCACTCCCAGATTCAACCAAACAGCCCTCATCAAAGATTTACTGTCCTACACTCGTACTCTCTGGTGGAAATATCACTTTGCCACGAAGAAAAATGATCCTAATCCTACTCCTAATGATCCAACTCCCCAAGACACCATCCAAATTGAACCCTGCCTGGAACAGTTCCGTCCTCCGTCGCAGCGGGACCCACCTCCTCTTCCTCAAAATCACCCTCTCCAAACCTTCCAGGAATTTCTGACTTCCAGCCTTGCATCTCAAACCTTCTTAAAAAACCTTAATCCTACTCCCAACATCACAACTGTTGAAGCCCAGGCTATCCGTGATCTGAAGGCTGACCGATCCATCGTCATTGTTCCGGCGGACAAGGGTTCCATGACCGTGGTACTTGATCGTTGGGAGTATGTGACTGAAGGACTGCGTCAGCTTTCAGACAACATCACATACAAAGTTTGCCAAGGTAACCCCATTCCCGATGTCCAGGTGGAGCTTCAAGGAATCCTCAGAACCTTAGGCCCCCTGCAAAACCTTTCACCTGACTCCATCAACCTCCTGATCCCACCGACACCCCGCACCCCTACCTTCTACCTTCTTCCTAAAATCCACAAACCCAATCATCCCGGCCGCCCCATTGTAGCTGGTTACCAAGCCCCCACAGAACGTATCTCTGCCTACGTAGATCAACACCTTCAACCCATTACATGCAGTCTGCCATCCTTCATCAAAGACACCAACCACTTTCTCGAACGCCTGGAATCCTTACCCAATGTGTTACCCCCGGAAACCATCCTTGTAACCATTGATGCCACTTCCTTATACACAAATATTCCGCACGTCCAGGGCCTCGCTGCGATGGAGCATTTCCTTTCACGCCGATCACCTGCCACCCTACCTAAAACCTCTTTCCTCATCACCTTAGCCAGCTTCATCCTGACCCACAACTTCTTCACTTTTGAAGGCCAGACATACCAACAATTAAAGGGAACAGCCATGGGTACCAGGATGGCCCCCTCGTACGCCAACCTATTCATGGGTCGCTTAGAGGAAGCCTTCTTGGTTACCCAGGCCTGCCAACCCAAAGTTTGGTACAGATTTATTGATGACATCTTCATGATCTGGACTCACAGTGAAGAACAACTCCAGAATTTCCTCTCCAACCTCAACTCCTTTGGTTCCATCAGATTCACCTGGTCCTACTCCAAATCCCATGCCACTTTCCTTGACATTGACCTCCACCTGTCCAATGGCCAGCTTCACACGTCCGTCCACATCAAACCCACCAACAAGCAACAGTACCTCCATTATGACAGCTGCCACCCATTCCACATCAAACAGTCCCTTCCCTACAGCATAGGTCTTCATGGCAAACGAATCTGCTCCAGTCCGGAATCCCTGAACCGTTACACCAACAACCTGACAACAGCTTTCGCATCCCGCAACTACCCTCCCGACCTGGTACAGAAGCAAATAACCAGAGCCACTTCCTCATCCCCTCAAACCCAGAATCCCCCACAGAAGAACCACAAAAGTGCCCCACTTGTGACAGGATACTTTCCGGGACTGGACCAGACTCTGAATGTGGCTCTCCAGCAGGGATACGACTTCCTCAAATCCTGCCCTGAAATGAGATCCATCCTTCATGAAATCCTCCCCACTCCACCAAGAGTGTCTTTCCGCCGTCCACCTAACCTTCGTAACCTGTTAGTTCATCCCTATGAAATCCCCAAACCACCTTCCCTACCCTCTGGCTCCTATCCTTGTAACCACCCCCGGTGTAAAACCTGTCCCTTGCACCCTCCTACCACCACCTACTCCAGTCCTGTAACCCGCAAGGTGTACACGATCAAAGGCAGAGCCACACGTGAAAGCACCCACGTGATTTACCGACTGACCTGCCTACACTGTGATGCGTTCTATGTGGGAATGACCAGCAACAAACTGTCCATTCGCATGAATGGACACAGGCAGACAGTGTTTGTTGGTAATGAGGATCACCCTGTGGCTAAACATGCCTTGGTGCACGGCCAGCACATCTTGGCACAGTGTTACACCGTTCGGGTTATCTGGATACTTCCCACCAACACCAACCTATCCGAACTCCGGAGATGGGAACTTGCTCTTCAATATATCCTCTGTTCCCGTTACCCACCAGGCCTCAATCTCCGCTAATTTCAAGTTGCCGCCCAGGCCCCCACAACCGCACTAGTGGTCGACTGTGAAGAGCGGACAAATTGAATAGCTGGCCGGCGGCCATTAGAGTGGTAAACTGACGCGCGGATTTCGAATGTTTATACATCGCTTTTGGTTATAAAATGCCTTCCCTAGAGTTAGGTCACAAACATAATGCCTCATTTAAATACGTTACTACAATATAGTTTTTAATTTATGAACAAACAGCAACTAGTCACTGTTTATGAATTTATATTACGTAGTACATGGAATCACCCGTAGCTAAAAGTTATGCACTGGACCCCTAGCATTTTTCGTAGTTCATTTACGATAGATGTACGCAAAATGCATCAAAATACTCGAAGATTTGCCCACTATGTCAATAGATATTATTTCTGACTCTATCTTGCTTTAGATTTTATGACGAAAAGTGCGTTATATATGGCGTAGTGCTTTGGCAACTCACGACCAAATTATCAAGTTTCAACCTAACCTAGACCATGAAAACACTACCGATCAGACAGCTACAACAAACAAGACTTCAGACAGGCATCCAGTATCGCATTAGTCACAATATTTACTTTCGAAGATGTACACTTCACTTTATATGTGTGGTTTTTTCATATAATAAATAAAACTCAACAACTGTTCTATCAAGAGAAGTTGTGAAATCAGATTACAATTAAACACATTCAGTTGCATTTTATAACGATAAAAAACCTGCTAACTCAAATTTTGTGTTGCTTGCAACTCAACTTTTAAAGTTAAAATAAAATGTGGTTCACAAAGAAAAATTTATCTTCTGCTGTATATGGTCTGGAAAATGAAAGATGGATGGAACAGCATCATCTTTCAGCTTTCTGCGATTTACGTAATTTTCAAGGAAACAACTTTCTTCAAAATGATCGGAACATATAAAATGGTATTCTGTCGGTCGGAAATCTTGCCTCCTTACAGCGTGTAACCATTTTTGTAACAGCTGTGGTTTTGAGAAAGGAAACCTGCAAATACATGCACAGACATTATGCTAATACCGTGTTACAAAAACATTTACTAAGCAAGTGCACTGACATACAAAACAACTTAAAATATCCACATACCTGTGAAATGTAATATTGGTTCCTTTCTCGAATTTATTTGTACAATTAATCGCTGCACAACTCTTCACCATTGTACTTCTTTTGATTGGAACGTACAGACAGTAGAATTACGAGTAACAAATACTGTATGTACGCCCCAACAAATATACAACGTTGAATCAGGGTCTTCATAAACAACAGTACTACACAACACATCAGACTACCACCACTATAATGGCGTCCAGCCGAAGGTTCAAATTATCCCGCGACTGCAGCGCCATCAGTGAGTCTAGTTATTTTTTACAAGGTCTTTGTTGCCGCCACTCATACCTCACCTGTCATTCAACATCATCTTTGCCTCTGCACTTCCGCCTCGACTGACATCTCTGCCCAAACTCTTTGTCTTTAAATATGTCTGCTTGTGTCTGTATATGTGTGGATGGATGTGTGTGTGTGTGCGCGAGTGTATACCCGTCCTTTTTTCCCCCTAAGGTAAGTCTTTCCGCTCCCGGGATTGGAATGACTCCTTACCCTCTCCCTTAAAACCCACATCCTTTCGTCTTTCTCTCTCCTTCCCTCTTTCCTGATGAGGCAACAGTTTGTTGCGAAAGCTTAAATTTTGTGTGTATGCATGTGTCTGTTTGTGTTTCTATCGACCTGCCAGCGCTTTCGTATGGTAAGTCACATCATCTTTGTTTTTAGACTATATATGTTGTGTCATTTGTCTGTGTAGGTTAGGAAATCAAATTGTATCTACTAGATTGACTGGTGAGCAGAAAGGAATGATGAACAGGTGAAAGCTGTACACTTTCCGACATCACAAAGGACGGCAGGTAACAATGTTGTCAGGAATGTTGAATTGCACACAACAGCAAGTTGCTATTCTATTGTGCACCTTTACCTGCTACCATTATCAGGCGTGCATGACTATCCTTAACTATTAGAACTTCCTCCCTGCCGGACATAAACTAATACCCGTAGCTGTCTGGAAATTCACTTGCTGGGCTGACATGTATGCCCATGGCCATCTGGATGCTCTAACTGCACAGCATACATGTAAATCCATAGCCACAAAAGGTTTAAGCTAAGAATAATAAATAAACATCATAACTTCAAAAGCAGCAGCTTTCTCCAAACAGCAGCTCTTCTGTTAATTTTACTATGCTATATTAAGCTTGAAACATTCCGAGTAATGTATTTTGCCAATTTATTTATTTTATTTAGCTTATGGCATGTAACACATCATATAGAAAGGACATAAAAATCATAAGACACAGAAATAAAGAGTAGTCACAGTGTGTAACATATAGTTGTAGATATAAAAGTGTTTAAAAATACTGTATATAACAAGTAAAAGTTCACAAACAAACATCCAGATTTGTGACATAGTCTATTGCACTTTCAGTCGCGGTCAGAAACTCATTGGGGTCTCCTGCAAAACGTCTCAGAGGGCAATCTTCCACGATGTGACGAATCGTCTGCCGGTCCGCACCGCAGTCACATCTCAGGGTGGTGATTTTACCCCACCTGTGGAGGCTCTCTGCACATCTTCCGTTATTTGTCCGAATTCGATTCAGGGTCGTTCCAGAGGTTGCCAAAATCCGGGTTGAGAGGATGCATATTTTTTGCCTTTTTTAAAGAGGGGTGTCTGGAGCGCAATCTGTTCATCTCCAGGGCAGGAACATCCTTATGGATTGGCAGTTTCTCGTTGTTCAGCACTTTTCCATACTCGCGTAAGAGAGCATTCTCTCTGCGCAGGTCCGATGGGGGAATGTTGCTCAGTATAGGTAGCCAATGTAAAGGCGTTGGCTTTATTGTTCCTGATATCATCCTCATTGTGTAGTTTAGTTGAGCATCGATCAAGCCTGTGTGTTTACTGTTTAGCCATACCGGTGCGGCATATTCTGCTGTTGTGTAGACAAGTCCCAGAGCCAAAGATCTCAGTACAGCCGTGGAAGAGCCCCACGTGGTCCCACATAGCTTCTGTATGATATTATTTCGAGTTTTAAGTTTTGCGGCTGTATTACTTAGGTGTTCCTTGAATGTTAGGGTTCTGTCAAAGGTGACGCCTAGATATCTGGGGTAATTATTATGGCCACAGATATCTAGGCGTCACCTTTGACAGTGTGATTTTAGCATTCCTGCATTATGTATGTTAAACATCAATTGTAATCACTTTTAAATTGCATTCTTGTTTTTTAAAAAACATGCCAATGGTTAATTATTAATTTAATACCTACCACCTGTTTTGCTATGTTAATGTATGCACTGACTAGTTCATTACCTCTAATAATGCCATTTCATGATGGAATGTACTGAACATGACGAATTTAATGAATGAGTGAAAAGGTAACTAACAGTAGAGAAAGACCCTCTTTCCTACATTTGATGTTGTCTTTCTTAGAATTCACAAGACACAAACTCATTCAGTTCTTATGTATATATGTATTGCTTAACAGTTTATAATAAATACTATGTAACATACCTCAATCCCGGTAATAAAGCTGTACTTATAGCCTGTTTAGACAATGGGCAAGACACTGCAGATGAAAAAGCTTCAATTAGGGCCTTAGCCAAGTCCACACGACGAGTTGCGTTTGACAGTTGCGAAGCAAAAGCTGCGGTTCCAGCTAACTGTGGCAAAATTACTGTAAACACAAAAGAAAAATATCGGTAATTTAGCCGAGTTGAAACCAGTTCTATCAATGGTGAATATAAGAGGTGAGTCAATACATGTTTGAACCATGGCAACAAACAGTCATTGCTTGACAGTTCATGCGCGAGTGTGATTTTAGCATTCCTGCATTATGTATGTTAAACATCAATTGTAATCACTTTTAAATTGCATTTTTGTTTTTTAAAAAACATTCCTTTAATACAGTCCTTATAACTATTCTGATTGTCCAACAAAATTGGTCCATGATTTTATACAGAGAAATTGGAAAATTGCCTGCAGCTGGACAGTTAATAAAGGAGTTGAGTGTCAGACAATTGAGTGTTAGACAAACTTTATTTGTGAATATTTCATGTATTCTAATACATTTATAACTTTTAACTAGGAGAATATCATAATATAGGGGCCTAGTCTGAGATTTGGTGAACGAAATTAAAAGCAACCCTGAAGTAGTGATTCAGGTAATGAGCAACATCAGAACTTTATGCAGATGAAAAATTCAAGATAGAGATTCTGGTGGTAAGTAAAGTATATCAACAGCAAGGCACAATCAATACTTTCATTGTACAACATCATTGGTAATGTTATCATTGATGTTGCCACTAAAGGGAAGTTACTAGATCAGTGTTTCCAAAGAAAGTGCAGTTAATACTCTAGAATTTGAATCGAGAACATCTGCCAATATGAGTAACTTAAAACTAGATACTCTTGTGTTGTGGAGCAACTTGAGTCACTTAATACCGACAAGTCTACTGGTCCAGATTCTACACCTTTCAGAATACACTGATGAAACACTCCATTCTTAGCAATCATACAACCACTCACACAATGAAAGATCAATAACTAAAGGCTGGAAAGCTGCACAGCTCATGTCGGTAAACAAGAAAGGAAATAACAGTAATCTGCTGAATCATACAGCCATAAATTGATGCCGATTCGTAGCATGATTTTGGAACATGTACTGTGTTTGAACATTACGAAATACCTCAAAGAAAATGATTTATTGACACACAATCAGCATAGACTAGGAAATATTCTTGCAAAACACTGCTGGCTCTTTATTCACAAGAAGGAATTAATGTTACTGACAGGGATTTCAAATTGATTCTATATTTCAAGATTTCCAGAAGGCTTTTGACACAGATCCTCACAAGCAGCCTCTGATCAAATTGTGTGCCTATGAAATATTGTTCAGTTGTGCAAATGAATTTGTGACATGGCTGGTGAATAAGAAGTGGTGTCTAGGGGTTTCCCAATAAAGTTTTGTAGGCCCTATGCGATTCTTAATCAATATAAATTATTTAGGCAATAATCCAAGCAACCATCTATGATTCTCTGCATATGTGGCATGCATTTAGTGTCTAATACAGATATCAGAAGATTAAAATGAACTGTCTAAGTCATTTTGCAAGATATCTGTATGTGAAATGTGACAACTGACCCAACAAAATAAAAAAAAGAGTGTCCCCTCCATATGAATATTAAAAGAATCCATTCAACTTTAGGTACATGATCACACAAATTTAAAAGATATTGATTCAAACTAAATACTTCGAAATGCAATTCTGAACAACTTAAACTTGAACATTACATAGAAATTGTTGTGGGGAAGGTGAATCAAAGATTGTGTTTTATTGGCAGAACACTTAGAAGATGCAACAGATCTACCAAAGAGACTGTCCTTCCTCTTCTGGAGTAGTGTTTTGCAGTATGGGATCCTTATCGTCTAGGATTGATGGAGGACACCGAAAAAGTTCAGAGAGGGCAGCTCGTTTTGTAAGGTTGCAAAATAGGGGAGAGGTTTTCATGGATATGACACACGAGTTAGGGCGGCAATACTTAAAACAAAGGTGTTTTTAACTGTAGAGAGATCTTAGAGATCTTTTCTAGAAATTTAAATCACCAATTCTCTCTTCCCAATGCAAAAATATGTTACTGGCACCCACTACATACAGAGAAACCACTATAATATAAAATAAGAGAAATCAAGAGCTTGCACAAAAAGATTTTGTGTTCATTTTTTCCACATGCTTTTCAAGAGTGGAATGGTCAAGAAATAGTCAATGAGGTTCTATGAATCGTCTGCTGAACACTGAAATGTGAATTACAAAATAATGATGTAGATATAGTTGTACACATAGGGGTGTTGTAAATACCAAGCAACCTTCGAAGTGAAATCACAAAATGTCAAAGACATCAGAAACTACAGTGAGTGTGGCATGGATAATCTGCCAGTGTGTCTATGCGGTGCCACCGAGCAGCAGCTGTCCACATTAGGTACCGACAAACCAGATAGTAGTGTGGGCAGCCACACAAAGTAATAGCAATGCTCCAGCTTTGTTTGTTTTGTGAGAAGCAACAGGATTACTAAAAATAAGTAAAAATAGTGAAAAAATGTACTGTCTCATGTAGCAACATGTATCTGAGTCTTGTGTTGGGTTTATCAACAACATAAAAATGAATAAATACTACTGTGAAAGTCAACAGGGTCTATAAATTTTGAAATAATGAACCAGAGTAGGCTCAATGGATAGTTGTGAAATGAAAGTGAACATCATAACTTCAGTACTCGAAGCTTCAGTGAAAATGAATAGTCAATTGGTTGTGATTAAACACAGTATTGAAGACCCAGAAGTTGAACTTATGAGTAGCATCCAGTCATTGGAAAATATTAAGCTGATACTGAAAACAAGCTGAAGTATGAGACCAAATGTAATTCAATGGATTAAATCTGGTTAAATGGCAAAATTAGGGATGATATCAACAAAACAGAGCAAAAGCTAAGAGCTGAATGTTCCATACTGGAAGTAATTAAAGTGTGCAAATATTGCCAGCAACAAGATAATATGATTAAGTATAACAGACTAAATAAAGCAGTTATAAAAGTATATGTCAATACAGGTTAGTATTCTACAGTTTCACAGGTAAAAGATATTTTATCAGTGATTGTGGTAATGGAAGATTTGCATGAAATAGTTAAGAAATTGCAAGGAAGAGATGATAAAATGAAAGTGTTTCCTATTTCATATTATTATGTTATGTTCTGCCATCAAACACCAACACAAAATACAGTTAAAATTACAAGTTATTTATTACGATGTTGTTGCTGGTTATTGTGTTGTCGATAGTATTGATGGTTTTATTTGGAATAATGCTGAAGTGAATTTGAATGAAATTGTTAATTCTGGATATGATAATGATGCAAACAGTGAAGTAATATTGATGATGTAGTTGACTTTTCTGATAATGCTGGACATGTTGAAGTGGTAAAAGTTCAAATCAGGTGTAATAAATGGCGTAGTAAAATTTGAAACTCTGAAATCTAGTGCATTCATATCAAATTTAGGGACGCATTAACGGAAACTGTTACAGAATATCAAGTAGCTTATGAAATTATGGTAATCGAAGATTTGCATGAAATAGTTAAGAAATTGCAAGGAAGAGAGGATAACAAAATGAAAGATGATTTTCTTCACAGAGACAGACATGGTATGCCAAGAATAAGAGGGACTGCCAAAATTTTGCATGCAGCAGACACAAGTGTTTTATTGGAAAACCAAAATCATATTTATGTTGTTCTCTTTGATTTTAACCAAACATATAACATGAAATAAAATAGAATATGCTCAGTGGGTTAGCACCCTTTTCTGCAGACCCCTTCATATGAGGAGAAGCATTGTTATCAGTAGGATAGTTCTCACTATTTAAAAAAAAATACCCTGTATAGTGTGTTTATTTGCATTGTGTTAAATTACAGTGTCCGGAGACTGTTAGACAGGGAGGTGGACAGACGGGGCATCAGGCAGTGGAAAAGGACAGGAGTGGGGAAGGAGAAAGATGGGAGGGTGCATTGGCAGAGGACAGCAAACAATGAGCGTGGGAGGACAATAATAGCAAGGAAATGATAGGACAGAGGGGGGTGGAAACTGTTGGGTGGAGGGGGTTGGGACAGTGCATTACCGCAGGTTGAGGCTGGGATAATTCTGGAAGCAGAGACTGTTTCGTTATCCTGACCTCAACCTACAGTAACCTACTGTCCCTACATTCTCCACTCAACAGTTTCACCCCCTCTGTCCTACCACCTCCTAGTTATTTTCATCCCCCTCCACCGTTCCCCACAGCCTCTCAATGCTGCACCGGTTGCAGTCTTGTCATGCTTCCTACTAGTCTCTGCATGCTCTGCCAGGCAGCACTCTTGTCTCCCCCCAACCCGTAACCTGCTATCCCTTACCCTTCCACCAGTAACCTGCTATCCCTTACCCTTCATTGCCTCCTCCAGATTGCTGCTTCTGTTCTAGCTGCTAGACATGGCGGTCATGTATGCACGAGGTGTGCTTCCTTGTGTGAATGAATGTGTGTGTATATTAAAAACAAAGATTCCATGACTTTCCACACGGGAAAGCGCTGGTAGATAGACACAATAATAATAAAAAAAAATAATAATAAAAAAAAGAAAGAAAGAAAACAAGCACACACACAAAATTTCAAGATTTCGCAACCGCTGCTTCGTCAGGAAAGAAGGAAGGAGAGGGAAAGACGAAAGGATGTGGGTTTTAAGGGAGAGGGTAAGGAGTCATTCCAATCCAGGGAGCGAAAAGACTTACCTTAGGGGGAAAAAAGGACGGGTATACACTCGCGCACGCACACACACGCACACACACACACACACACACACACACACACACACATATCCATCCACACATATCAGACACAAGCAGACATATTTAAAGACAAAGAGTTTGGGCAGAGATGTCAGTCAAGGTGGAAGTGCAGAGGCAAAGATGTTATTGAATGACAGGTGAGGTATGAGTGGTGGCAACTTGAAATTAGCGGAGATTGAGGCCTGGTGGATAACGAGAAGAGAGGATATATTGAAGGGCAAGTTCCCATCTCCGGAGTTCGGATAGGTTGGTGTTGGTGGGAAGTATCCAGATAACCCGGACAGTGTAACACTGTGCCAAGATGTGCTGGCCGTGCACCAAGGCATGTTTAGCCACAGGGTGATCCTCATTACCAACAAACACTGTCTGCCTGTGTCCATTCATGGGAATGGACAGTTTGTTGCTGGTCATTCCCACATAGAAAGCGTCACAGTGTAGGCAGGTCAGTTGGTAAATTATGTGGGTGCTTTCACACGTGGCTCTGCCTTTGATCGTGTACACCTTCCACGTTACAGGACTGGAGTAGGTGGTGGTGGGAGGGTGCATGGTACAGGTTTTACACCGGGGGTGGTTACAAGGGTAGGAGCCAGAGGGTAGGGAAGGTAGTTTGCGGATTTCATAGGGATGAACCAAGAGGTTACGAAGGTTAGGTGGACAGCGGAAAGACACTCTTGGTGGAGTGGGGAGGATTTCATGCAGGGTGGATCTCATTTCGGGGCAGGATTTGAGGAAGTCGTATCCCTGCTGGAGAGCCACATTCAGAGTCTGTGTGTGTGTGTGTGTGTGTGTGTGTGTGTGTGTGTGGGGGGGGGGGGGGGCGCGTATACCCGTCCTTTTTTCCCCCTAAGGTAAGTCTTTCTGCTCCCGGGATTGGAATGACTCCTTACCCTCTCCCTTAAAACCCACTTCCTTTCGTCTTTCCCTCTCCTTCCCTCTTTCTTGATGAGGCAACAGTTTGTTGCGAAAGCTTGAATTTTGTGTGTATGTATGTGTCTGTTTGTGCTTCTATCGACCTGCGAGCGCTTTCGTATGGTAAGTCACATCATCTTTGTTTTTAAATATATTTTTCCCGCGTGGAATGTTTCCCTCTATTATATATATATATATATATATATATATATATATATATATATATATATATATATATATATAAAAACAAAGATGAGGTGACTTACCGAACAAAAACGCTGGCAGGTCGATAGACACACAAACAAACACAAACATACACACAAAATTCAAGCTTTCGCAACAAATTGTTGCCTCATCAGGAAAGAGGGAAGGAGAGGGGAAGACGAAAGGAAGTGGGTTTTAAAGGAGAGGGTAAGGAGTCATTCCAATCCCGGGAGCGGAAAGACTTACCTTAGGGGGAAAAAGGACAGGTATACACTCGCACACACGCACATATCCATCCACACATACAGACACAAGCAGACAGATATATATATATCTTACCAAACAAAAGCGCTGGCAGGTCGATAGACACACAAACAAACACAAACATACACACAAAATTCTAGCTTTCGCAACCAATGGTTGCCTCGTCAGGAAAGAGGGAAGGAGAAGGAAAGACAAAAGGATATGGGTTTTAAGGGAGAGGGTAAGGAGTCATTCCAATCCCGGGAGCGGAAAGACTTACCTTAGGGGGAAAAAAGGACAGGTATACACTCGCACACACACACATATCCATCCACACATACACAGACACAAGCAGACATTTGTAAAGGCAAAGAGTTTGGGCAGAGATGTCAGTCGGGGCGGATGTACAGAGGCAAAGATGAAGTTGAAAGACAGGTGAGGTATGAGCGGCGGCAAAATGAAATTAGAAATTAGCGGAGATTGAGGCCTGGCGGATAGCGAGAAGAAAGGATATGCTGAAGGGCAAGTTCCCATCTCCGGAGTTCTGACAGGTTGGTGTTAGTGGGAAGTATCCAGATAACCCGGACGGTGTAACACTGTGCCAAGATGTGCTGGCCGTGCACCAAGGCATGTTTAGCCACAGGGTGATCCTCATTACCAACAAACACTGTCTGCCTGTGTCCATCCATGCGAATGGACAGTTTGTTGCTGGTCATTCCCACATAGAACGCTTCACAGTGTAGGCAGGTCAGTTGGTAAATCACGTGGGTGCTTTCACACGTGGCTCTGCCTTTGATCGTGTACACCTTCCGGGTTACAGGACTGGAATAGGTGGTGGTGGGAGGGTGCATGGGACAGGTTTTACACCGGGGGCGGTTACAGGGGTAGGAGCCAGAGGGTAGGGAAGGTGGTTTGGGGATTTCATAGGGATGAACTAAGAGGTTGCGAAGGTTAGGTGGACGGCGGAAAGACACTCTTGGTGGAGTGGGGAGGATTTCATGAAGGATGGATCTCATTTCAGGGCAGGATTTGAGGAAGTCGTATCCCTGCTGGAGAGCCACATTCAGAATCTGATCCAGTCCCGGAAAGTATCCTGTCACAAGTGGGGCACTTTTGGGGTTCTTCTGTGGAAGGTTCCGGGTTTTAGGAGATGAGGATGTGGCTCTGGTTATTTGCTTCTGTACCAGGTCGGGAGGGTAGTTACGGGATGCAAAAGCTGTTTTTAGGTTGTTGGTGTAATGGTTCAAGGATTCCGGACTGGAGCAGATTCGTTTGCCACGAAGACCTAGGCTGTAGGGAAGGGACCGTTTGATGTGGAATGGGTGGCAGCTGTCATAATGGAGGTACTGTTGCTTGTTGGTGGGTTTAATGTGGACGGACGTGTGAAGCTGGCCATTGGACAGGTGGAGGTCAACGTCAAGGAAAGTGGCATGGGATTTGGAGTAGGACCAGGTGAATCTGATGGAACCAAAGGAGTTGAGGTTGGAGAGGAAATTCTGGAGTTCTTCTTCACTGTGAGTCCAGATCACGAAAATGTCATCAATAAATCTGTACCAAAATTCGGGTTGGCAGGAATGTTTCCCTCTATTATATATATATATATATATATATATATATATATATATATATATATATATATATATATGTGTCTGCTTGTGTCTGTATGTGTGGATGGATATGTGCGTGTGTGCGAGTGTATACCTGTCCTTTTTCCCCCCTAAGGTAAGTCTTTCCGCTCCCGGGATTGGAATGACTCCTTACCCTCTCCCTTAAAACCCACTTCCTTTCGTCTTCCCCTCTCCTTCCCTCTTTCCTGATGAGGCAACAGTTTGTTGCGAAAGCTTGAATTTTGTGTGTATGTTTGTGTTTGTTTGTGTGTCTATCGACCTGCCAGCGCTTTTGTTCGGTAAGTCACTTCATCTTTGTTTTTATATATATATATGTGTGTGTGTGTGTGTGTGTGTGTGTGTGTGTGTGTGTGTGTGTGTGTGTGTGTGTGTGTGTGTCTGTGTGTGTGTTTTCCTTTTCAGCCAATAGCTAAATATGTACAAGGGGCATTTGAAAAGTCCATGCAAAAATAAAAACTATTTTCAACATAGTCTCCTTTTAGACTTACACACTTCGTCCAACGCTGTTCTAATTTGTTGATCCCCTCCAAATAATAGAAATCATTCAAGTCTGCAAAATAGCTACTAGTTGCTGGCAATCACCACCTTGTTTGAATAAAATCTTTTGTCCCACCAGCCATTTCTTCAAATTGGGGAACAAATAGTAAAATTTTTTCTTTCAAAAATTCAGTCCTGATCACACCACGTATGCTTCAAGAACATAGGTGACCAGTTTCGGTCATATCACATGACCAACATCAGACCCATGGCAACCTTCGAAGATGGTAGGTGGAGCACTCTTCTCAGCTGCTCTGATGTCAACTGTGAATTTTTGAAAGAAAAATTTTTAAAATTTTTGATTACTGCTCCAAAAATGTTTATTAGAACAAATAGTAGTCTGAGAGAGCCAAGTCTGGAGAATACAGGGGATATGAAACTAGTTGGAATCCTATTTCCATTAATTTTGCAACCATAACTGCTGAGGTGTGTGCTGGTGCATTGTCATGGTGGAAAAGGACTTTTTTGCGGTCCAATCAATGGCATTTTCCTTGCAGCTCAGTTTTCAAATGGACCAATAACGATGAATAATATGCACCCGTAATAGTTTTACCCTTTTCCAGATAGTCGATGAGGATTACCCCTTGCAAATCCCAAAAGACAGTAGCCATAACTGTCCGAAGGAATGGTCTTTGCCTTTTTTGGTGCAGATTCTCCCTTGGTAACCCACTGTTTTGATTGTTGTTTGGTCTCAGGAGTATAGTAATGTATCCATGTTTCATCTACAGTGATGAAACAACACTTAAAGTGTTGCGGATTCTTCCTGAACAACTGCAAACCATTCTTGCAACACTTCATAGGATTCCACTTTTGGTCAAGCGTGAGCAATCATCGAACTCATCTTGCAGATAGCTTTCTCATGTCCAAATGTTTATACAAAATATTATCTACCTGTTCATTCGAGATGCCCACAGAACTAGCAATCTCACGCTCCTTAACTCTTCTGTCATCCACCACCATATCATGGATTTTATCGATGTTTTCTGGAGTTGTAACCTCCACAGGGCATCCAGAATGTTCAGCATCACCTGTGCCCATATGGCCATTCCAAAAATTTTGAAACCACTTGTAAACTGTTCTAATCGAAGGTGCAGAGTCACTGTAATGTTTATCAAGCTTCTCTTTAGTCTCCTGAGGAGTTTTGCCTTTCATAAGGTAATATTTAATCACCACACGAAATTCTTTTTCGTCCATTTTTTGATAATCACTCTACTTCCTTGATTCACAAGAATGAGAAACACAAAGAAGTAGACCAATATGGCTCCAACTCGGTGGGTGTTCTTTCCAAATATGCTACTCACTACACATGACCTCAAAACGTGCCAGTGGTGCCATCTCTCGGACTTTTCACAGACTTTTCAAACGCCCCTCGTAACTGTCTTTTCGTTGTGCCTCTCTGCAATGGAATTTGTCACCTTTATGGTGAGTATCAGTGTGTCTTTTTCCTTATATTATTCCAAACTGGAGCTTCCATTACTAAGTTTAAATTACCTTTTATGACCAACAATTATGTTCATCCCCCTTCAGAACTATGAGGTGACCCACACATGCCTCCTTGTTGTACTACATTAAAATGAAAGAAAGATGGAAACAGATATATCACTACAAGGTAATATATGATCCTTGAACACATTTAGAATATTATAGAAATTTTATCTTGCATGAAAAGCAGCTAAAGGAAATTTATCCCCTTCTAAATGCATCATCAAATCTACTACTTGACTGTATGTATTCTGAATATAACACTTTACCATCATCTCGAAATGCTGGTTCACATGCAGTAACAATGGAGCCCATTGTTTTTACAAGCTGTATCAGTGAACTGTGATTATCTCTTGTTCCTGCATCTGCCATTATACTCTGAAGCTGGAGATATACCTTGGCATGGATCTGGAAAAAAAGAAAAATATACAGTATATGTACATGTATTGTTACCATTCAAGAAAAAATGGTTAAAAAGCTCCCCACACCTGTGGCTTATGAATAAAAGATATCTTGTACAGCAAGTACAGGAAACAAGATGATGATCAAACAAAGAAGGACCGAAGATCACTATGAAGACTTCATCCACAGATAAAAATACTCTGATGAGCTGAGAGTAAATTTGACATAACATAATTGTCATATGCTCTGTGTACACTTAGTATTAGTATGTTTGCTTGTAAAAGTCCTGTGTCATATACTGATATTCAAGACATGCTCAACACATTATTTAAGTAATGACAAATGTAGTGTGGTGGCTTATCTGTGAAGATGGTCCATGACTGAGACTGGTTAATACTTGGGGGTTAAAATAAAAGCAGCTGATGGTCAAAAATGTGTTTTATACATTACTTGATGACTGCTAATAGCCACCTTCCAAAAATGTTTAAAACAAAATAAAAGTAAAATAGTGCAAATCACTAAGTCGTACAACCAATTGTTGAGTTATACTTGGGGCCATTGAAGACAATGCCTGGTGGTCAGGAAAAAAAAAAAAACCAGTAAAAATGGTCTGGGTTTTGGTAAATCAGATAGGGCCTTTTCAACACTAATCTTTCAATGAGTATGAAATGGAAAATTTACAATCACCTTGTATTAGCAGTTTTGACTTGGCAGTGATCCATGGACTTCTCAAGCAAAAACTGTCTACAAACTTTGGGCTGCTTAGGATGCATTAGAGAGACGTATGCTGAGAATTACTATGAGATATAGGAAAACAAACAAATGTAACGTATTGGAGTGAGGTAATGGTAACAAAAATTTAATGGAAGTGGGCAGGAAAGCACTCAGGTAAAGGGATAGTAGACAGAAATGCAACTACTTTGCTGTATTCCAAGAGATGAGAAAAGACAGAGTTGATAAACTATTGGAAAGGTGGTAAAAGCATGCAGGAAAGATGGGGTTACATATAGCAGCAGGTTTCATAAAAATAAAGATGACACTTTAATTTAGTAGAGGATGTTAAAGGGCTGATGACTGCAACATTATTACTAGCACATACAATAATGTATGTCTAATATTCAACTTCTACATGTTTTAAGTAGATTAATATGATCAGAATAGGTATATATTGTTAATTCTTTTCTTTTGAAAATGCTTGGTGTAATGGTCTAAAATATTTTAGCAATTCATTTTATATACATCTACACATTTATGAAAAGTGTAGTATTAATTTTTAAATGAAATGCATTTGTAATGTATGACTTATTCTATACGCCTGAGCAGTACTTCACTTTGAATACGTGCAACAAAGATTGAATCTCAGGATATCAGTTCTTGTGTAGATTAATTATACCATATTTTTCCTTTTCTGATATATTCCTCATTCAGAATGATCTCCACACCATGCATCCATGAACACAATGTAATCCATTCTAATCTAATCGAACTTATAATCACAGAAGATTTTGAATTGCTTAAGTGTGACTGACAGTTCAAGATATTGCCTACACTTCTGCAGGAAAACTTTGCATTATCACCTTTTACTGTCTACATCTACATTTACATTAGGTTTTGTGTAGATCTGTATTGTGCAAGTCACATTTCTGCGTGATGCAGACTGTATTTGTCTGTTCCATTCCCAAATGGTGCATGGGATGAACAGCTATTGGTAAGCCTCCATAAGAGCTCCAATTTCTCTTATTTTCTGGTTATGGTCATTTCCTGAGATGCATGAGGGAAAAGGTAATATAACCCTTCCTGAAACATTCTGAAATTTCAACAGTAAACCTCTCCGAGATACACAACAGCTTCCTCGAATTTGCCAACACAATTTATTGAGCACTAGTGCATATGCTTACTAAACAAACCTTTGATAAGGCATATCGCTCTTCATTAGATCTCTCTCTCTCTCTCTCTCTCTCTCTCTCTCTCTCTCTCTCTCTCTCTCTCTCTCTCTCTCTCTTTTCCAGTAATAAAATCTAATAAAAGTCCCGAAACAGCCAGAACACTCAAGAATTTGTCGCAAGACTAGGGTTGCAATTCCTTGTGACAGATAGAATGGCCACCAGACGGCATTAGTGTTGTTCATGTTTACTGTTGTTATCAGGCCTGGTAGATTACATTAGGGGCATGAACAGCTCAGATGTTGAGTGAATGGTGTGAAAGACAAGGAGATGCCATATACTCAAGTGGGATGGCAATTATCAGCACCAGATGTAGTTTGAAAGGAGTGTCATTGAGGGTATCCACTTGACTGGATAGTCAAATTGTGCAATATCTCGTTCAGTCATGACATGGCCCAATGTTGGAATGCATGGGAACGTGAAGGTAGGCATAGTCATCATCAAGGTTCTGATCAAAAACACCTGACCATCACAAGGGAGGATCACCATACAGTGCACAGAGCACATTGCAATCATGTCACATCCGCACCTGTCATCGGAAAATAACTAATGGACTCCCTGTAACCTTCTGTGTAATTCTGCACCACTGCTTGGAGACTAGTAGCAGCTGAACTAGGGAATTACCATCCCATACATACGCTGCCGTTAACACCACAACACAAATGGCTGTGTTTAGAGTGGTGCCATGTTCAGGATGCTACGATTACTGAGAAACGGTGATGCATTCTGTTCGGTGACAAATCATGGCTCTGCACTACCCCAGATGACCATCATCAATGAGCATGGTGGCAACCTGGGGAAGGGTCTCCGGTGTTACTCTTGGTGTCAGTCTGGGGAGCCATCGGGTATGACTGCAGGTCATGGCTTGTAGAGACTGAGGGCACTCTGATGGCACAATGGTGTGTTACAGACAACATGTTTACTCACAGATTCTCTCTCGTGCAACAGTATCATGCAGCCATTTTTCCACACATGACATGTGTTTCTATGAACTACCTGAGTGTTGTCGAAGTACTCTCGAGTTGTATTCAACATATGTGGGACAAAGTAACATTCTGACAAACTTTTTGCAACATTGTGAAATTTTGAACAATAAATCTCTCCAAGAGCCCTAACACCTCTCTTGCATTTGTCAATGGGATTTATTGACTACCTCTGTTAAGCTCTCGGCTTACTAACAAACCCATAACAACACAAGCCATTCTTCATTGTATCTTGTCTATCTCTTCTATTAATCAAACCTGATCAAGGTCCCTGGCTCACAAACAAATTGGCACCCTTCAACCCAAACTAAGCCTCCAGCTATGCTACAGACCACTCTGTCAACACAACCTATACTTAAAAAATATACACAAAAAATATTTTCAGTGTTCTGTGCTCTTTCTTTTTTCAAATTAAGATGTCTTGTGCCACAACATCATTACATTATGAAGTGAAGCTGACATCCAGCAAGTTCAGTTGATGCAATATCCCCTCCAGTGCAAATTCGTTTGCACCGATGAGCCGTTGTAGTTGATTTTCTATTCCACTGTCACTCAGCTTAATATCTGTAATTTCAGCATCCCAGTGAGACTTGAAAGGAGGGACCATGTCTTCTGCAGTAAAACAATTATGTGAGACCAAATTCAATATTTTGGCCTTTCGTCATCATCTATGTGGGCTCTAGGTGACTGAATAGATGGGTTCGATCCACTTCCTTACTCTACAGTAGACTAAAGCTTCTAATGAGTTTTGGTCAGATTGACTGACAAAATATCACTTTTGAATTCAATGAGCTTTCTCACATTGTTCTTCTTATGCTCATTTTGGCTTCAGACAGTTTTTGTTGCTAAAATGTTATTAATTCACTTACATCTGTGGAACAGCTCTCTTTGCTTTCATGTTAACTTCATAACACAATATAACAGGCTGTTCTGATACAACACTGAACAATTGCATGTTGTATACTGTACCTGATAGATGGCCTTATTTTCTCACAAAGGCTACAGCCCAGCTGTCTGACTGCTCATGCATGATGAGTTTGCCCACGGACAGGCTTTCAAGCTTGGACATCCTATAATAAAACTATGGCTGATCTTTACCAGCTGCTCATCACATACAAGTGTAATACACATCATACAGTGTTTTTGGTTTATCTATTTGTGCTTCACATCATCATTACCAGAGATAAATATCTGATGTTGACTGTTCAGATACTCTGCAATTTGTTTCCTGTCACTCTTTCTAAACAAAAATATTTTCTTATCTTTCTTAGCACTGTTTGTAACACCTGCAGCCACTGATACTATGACTGCCTTATGGTCACTGAATTGCCCCTCTATGTTAACTCTTTCAAAAAGTTCATTTCTGTTACTTATAACAAGTTCTAAGATGTTGTCTTCATGTCAGTTCTTTAACAGCTCTAAACCTGCAATTTACTAAAAGCACATCAACATTTTCTCTTACTGATCTGTAATGAAGCCATAAAAGAGAAAAACTTTTCTACTACCTATGTAGATTCTTCCTTTGTTTAGCACATGTCTGACCTACTGAAGGAAGACATGCAGTTCTCCTCCTGATAACAGTGGTTGAGAAATATGTATACACGTTCATCACAGAATCATCACAGCTTCTGATTTATAACTACTTCACAGGTCCAACTAAAAGGCTCAAACTGAGGGCAGAATGGTGGAAACTGTGGACCCTACTTCACCCTGTCAACAAGGCTTTCTCTCTTCAATTAGTTCAACAAACCATCTACAGGAACCAAGGATGGCCACAGCACTCAGGCAACAAGCATCATTTGTACAGACACGAGTTGCAATTTTCGGCAGGTTGCACCCAGTGTGACACACAACAGCCTTCTTTCCCAACCTGTGTGACAATTTTCTGAGTGGCTCCATTAACCATCTAACACAGGAGCTCCCTATGACCAACGCATCTACTCTCTGTGCTTGTCTGGACATCATAGTAAAAAGATGAGACATCCCAGCACCTTGTACCTGTTGCTAAGGTGTAAGGGGGCAACCTTGTGGCCAGTCCCCATATTTGACTTCCACTCAGACAGGTATCCACACTATGTGCCCCTTATCCTCAAGTGATAAAGTGGTCAATGTTGTGTATCAGAAAATACAAAGCCATTGGGGTTTCCAGGGGATTTCAGTTGGATCAAAGATGATACAGCTTTTGACACTGGTGCTCTTCACCACAACAGCAGGCTGATGGATGTCAACCATGGTCAACAAAACTTTTTTGGCTGTATCTGCCCAGAAATCAATCCACCTTAAGTCCACACCAAACAAGCACAGTACCTTTCAATTTTCTCCTACATAAATCAAACAATGGAAACTCCAGGTAGGAATATCAACAATGTAGTAAAAGAAAGATTGCTACTTACTGTAAAGAAGACACGTCAGGTCGCAGACAGGCAAAATTAAAAGATACGCGGGTCGGAACGCAACATCACGTGGGATACAAGCAGCAATCTGGAGGGGGCGGAGAAGGGGAAGGGACAGCAATGTGTGGGTGGGGGGAGACATGAATACTGTCTGGTGGACTGTGCAGGGATGAGACTGGCAACACACACAGTGTAAGGATGTTGTGGGTCAGGGAGGCAAGAAAAAAAGGAGCAAAAAAGGAGCAAAAAAGGAGAGGAGCAGGAGAATGTGGCATAGATGGTAGGACAAAGGGAATGGAAACTGTTGGGGGGAGAGTATGGGGACAGTATGTTACCATAGGTTGAGTCTGGGATAATTGAAGGAGCAGAGTATTTGTCGTAAGGATAACTCCCATCTATACAGTTCAGAAAAGCTGATGGTGAAGGGAAAGATCTAGATGGCTCAGGTAGTGAAGCAGCCACTGAAATCAAGTGTGTTATATTCAGCTGCATGTTGTGCTCTGCCCAACAACCTCCTGACGCTGCGCATGTTGCCAGTCTAGTCTCTGCACAGTCCACCACACAGTGCTCATCTCTGTACCCACTCATACACTGCTGTTCCTTCCCATTCCCCACCCCCTCCAGATTGCTGGTTGCACATCCCATGCCCATGTGATGCTGCATTCCGGTCTGAGATGCTGGAGTTGGTAGCGTGTGTGTGTGTGTGTGTGTGTGTGTGTTTTACTGATGAAGGCTGCAACCAAAAGAATTGTGCCTGTCTACAACTTGACACATCTTCTTTATGGTAAGTAGCATCTGTCTTTTTCCTACATTGTTCATACTCCTCCTACATAAAACTACATAAAATTACAAAAAAATGTACTAACCTAAGTAGTCGCCTCCTAATTGAGTAACAATAAGTAGACAACAGCAAGAGCTCCAAATATCGACTGGGATGTTTTAAGTGGCATAAACTTATAAAATGAAAACACACAAAATAAAAAACAAGAGAAATAAAATATAGCTCTGGTTCTTTTAACCAGAACTGGAGGCATTATTTAAAAAAAAAAAACACACACACACACAAAAACGGAGGGGGGGCCGAGAGAGTATATAATAATGTACACAACTGCCACTCAACACAGACAAATACACACTTTCACTTCTTTAAGGAAGAATGGTAAATCCTGTGTACAAAGTATATACTATGGATGTTGCTGCATGTGACTGCTCTCTCCTCCTAGCTCTACCGACTATTTTCGGTACAATGTAACTGGATGGATAAAAAGTCAACTCACCAAGCGGTAGCAGGAGACTGCACATATTAAGGTATTTAAATTTGCGAGCTTTCGGAGCCAGTGGCTCCTTCCTCCGACAGAAGGGTTGAAAGGGAAGGAAGAGAGGTGAAGGAAAATTATTGGTGAGGTTTAGGAAATGGGAAAGTTCAGAAAAGTCACCCAGAAACCCAGGTCAGGGGAGACTCACTGGATGGGATGAGAAGGAAATACTGTTATTTTTGTTGACTATTTACAATGTTATGTAGAACATTAACAAAACTGAAAGTCAATAAGGGGACTATAGTGCTTAGGGTAGCAAGAAACTACTTTATGTCATCAGTACACATGATTTTAACTCTTGAAAAGTATACAAACATGTGTCCATTAGTCTTAAATCAAATTCTCTCTCTTCGCCTACAACTCCAGTGAAAAGTTCTTCTAGCATGTGTGGGTTTTGATGCAATTTTTTCTATAGTTATGCTCTTATTTCTACACTTGAAAATTGTTTTCCAATTTTCATTTATATTCCCTTTGGACTGGTGGAGTAACAAACAAAATTATATTGATAATTTATTAACACATTCACACTTCTCTGTGACATACCACCCCCCCCCCCCCCCCAAAAAAAATGAATACATCATCTTTAACATTATATCAGGTTTTCTCCAAATGGTGATATTTTTACTGTGTTCACTTTCTGTAGGTTTTATTTGTAGGTGAGCTTTGGTGACAGTTTTATTTTGCTTACTGTGTATTAGCATTTTTAACGCACTCAGAAATTCTCATGCTGCTCTCTCCCTACCTACATGAAAATTCAATGGCAAGTCTTGTTTGCTGTGTTTACCTGGGATCCCGCAAATAATGCTGAGCATTAAGTAATGGTGACACTCAGGTGAACACTTAAGTACTCAGAGGTACAAACAGGTTATGGTCTATTTTAACAAATTTATTAATGTAAATTGAATTTCTACAGTGCCCACAAATATTTCTACGATAAACCAAAGAAGTTATGCTCAATTGAAATGTATTTTTTTTTAATACGTTTATCATCTGGCAACATACATCTGAATTACATATAAATGTGATAGCATGTGGTGCTGACTGCTTGGCCAGTTTTCTCTAAAGGGCTATGGAAGGGACTTCGGCTTTTAAGAACATAATACACTTTTATTACTGCTTATAGTACGGACTTACCTCCTTAATTGCTATACTGGTTATAACTTTTCCACAAGCCGGAATAGTAGCAGTCCTGACTCCCCTAAAAATAGATTTACAGATGAATTACAATGAATTTTCTTGAATATGTTATAATCCACAAAAATTTGGTAGTACTATGATGTAACTGAACATGACATCTAGAAAGAAACACGTTACAAGAAAGGAATCTGCTGACTTTTTTAAGGAGACCAAGTATTTCTTCAAAGAAGAGTTTCAATGTGGCTTGCAGCAAATCATAGTGACACTGTGGCATGGTAAACCAATTGTAAGCAGTTTAAAATGCATGCAAGAATCAAATTTGTCTCATGTTTAATTTTCAACAACAGTCCCTCTCTACCATAAAATAACAACGTGTTACAAGTATTAAAAGTACAATGCACATCTCATTTTTGAACAGTACAGCTCAGTACTACACTGGCAGCTGAACATCTAGCTAATGAAAGGTTAAACAAAGAATGTTGAGTCATACGTTATACTTTTCTTAATAATTCCTTTAACTTTCTTTTTGTTTAAATATTGAATGCTGACGAAGAAAAATTTGCTTGTTTTCATACCCTACTTCATCATCTCACTCAGAAACATGTTGTCTGTGAGAGCTACAGGGATGTGGTGGGGACAGGCCAGGGCTGCTAGGTGCAGCCTTGGGAGGCTTTCCTGGAGGGGGGAAGGAGGGGGGAGGGGATAGAAGGAATGCGTAGTGCTGGAGTGGGAGTAGGAAAAGGGATAGGTAGGTGGATTACACAAGCTAATGAAAGGTGAGGCCCAGAGGTTATCAGAAGAAAGGATAGAAGCATTCAGAAAAGTTAGTGTTGATAGGAAGACTCCAGATGGCACAAGCTCTGAAGCCGTCACTGAAGTGAAGCACACTGTGTTGGGAAGCATTTTCAGTAAATGGGTGGTCAAGCCACCAGTTGGCCACAGTTTGGCAGTGACCACTCATGTGGACAGGCAGGACATTAGATATAATGCCACATAGAAAGCAGCACATTGGTTGCAGATTAGTTGGTAGATCACATGTCTGCTCTCACAGGTGGCCCTGCCTTTGATGGGGTAGAACAATGGTCGGCAAACTCATTTGGCAGAAAAGCCAACTATCAACAGCCCAAAGATTTAAATACCTTTAGAGGGACAATTCTTTAAAAAAAATTAAGCTATGTGGGTAGTTAGATAATTTTTTACTTAATTAAGGCATTTATAAGCTGGCCTTTGCTAAAAACATCCTCAATATGAATACAGTACATTGGCTCAGGTCAACCCCTTTGAACTGTTGCATCAACACTCTTCTTATATACTTGTTTCGTCTCTCTCTCCTTTCCTTCATACTGTCTCTATGTCCAAACCATCTCAAAATAGCTTTTTAATAATCAACACTACATCTTCTTTCATTCCACAATGCTCCCTAACATTAACTTAATAAACTGTATTTATATTTGTAAGTCTTAGTTAAAACTGAGACGGGCTGAACAAAACCTATTATAGTACATAAAAACAGTATTCTATATTGATAGAAATTAAGTCATGACAATGACTGGGCTACCAAAAAGTAAGATGAACAATAATTTTGCATCTCTTTTGGGTAAATCAGGTTCTCAGTAATAAGACAACTTCTCAGTTTACTCTTGAAAACTTTATGCTTGAAAGTGACAGTTCGCATGAGTAAAAGGATAGAAGAGCAAACCCTATCTTTGTTTCAGAGCTCTTGCTTAAAGATAAAGACAAATCACCTAAGTATGTAAAAATGGAAATAAGAAATTCAGTCATATCTAGGAAAAATACTATATGTAACTGCACAAGCTTATATTTCTTTGTCATTTAGATCATCTGTTTCACGTACTTCCGACTGAGAATTAATATAAAATTTCTTTCAAACTGTTTGTTAGTTCATTAAAACATAAATTTCTTCTTCTTTCACCAAATTGAACGCTTTTTCCCACACATCATGAGAAACTGTTTCACACATTGCAATGGAATAGATACCCCAACTACTTCATTTTCTGATTAAAACTGTGTGCCCGACCAAGACTCCAACTCGGGACCTTTGCCTTTCGCGGGCAAGTGCTCTACCATCTGAGCTACCGAAGCACGACTCACGCCCGGTACTCACAGCTTTACTTCTGCCAGTATCTCGTCTCCTACCTTCCAAACTTTACAGAAGCTCTCCTGTGAACCATGCAGAACTAGCACTCCTGAAAGAAAGGATACTGCGGAGACATGCCTTAGCCACAGCCTGGGGGACGTTTCCAGAATGAGATTTTCACTCTGCAGCAGAGTGTGTGCTGATATGAAACTTCCTGGCAGATTAAAACTGTGCGCCCGACCAAGACTCGAACTCGGGACCTTTGCCTTTCGCGGGCAAGTGCTCTACCATCTGAGCTACCGAAGCACGACTCACGCCCGGTACTCACAGTCATGCTTCGGTAGCTCTGATGGTAGAGCACTTGCCCGCGAAAGGCAAAGGTCCCAAGTTCGAGTCTCGGTCGGGCACAAAGTTTTAATCTGCCAGGAAGTTTCATATCAGTGCACACTCTGCTGAAGAGTGCAAATCTCATTCTACTTCATTTTCTGTCATTTTTGTCACACTAAAAATCTCACATGCACAGTCCGTCCCCCTCCCTCCCCCCACTCCAATCGACTCACACTTTTGTAGATACTGTCACAAGCAGTCATCTACACCCCTGTTTAATGCCACTTTTTCAAAATAGACTCATTCAGCTCAAAAACCAACTGCTGTCTATGGACCATGAAGGTTCATTTGCACTGTCTATTTTGTGGAAGAGCCACACTCAAGGGATCAAAGAGCTGCTTGTGGCTCCCAAGCCATGACTTGCCAACCACTGGGTTCGATGCCTGCGGAAGAACTGGAGTAAGTGGTAGTTGGACGATGTATGAGACAGGTCTTGCAGCTAGGTCTATTGCAGGGATATGAGCCACGCAAAGGACTGGGTGGTTACTGAGTCACAGGAAGAGTGCTCCTTTATGGCTGGAAAATGGGTATGTTGGAGGGAGGAGGTGACTGGAGAGACGCACTCTATCCACATTCCTCCAGAACATCCATAGCTTCTGTCCCATTTGCTTCACCTGGTAATCCTCAACCCAATAAGCCACCCTCATTGATGATGAGCTCCACCTCAAGAATGCTACTTCTGTACCATCGATGATACCTCCTCCTATTCCACATCAAGAACTCCCTCCCACACAGCTTAGCCACCTATCGTTGTTGCATCCATAGTGATGAGCAGTCCATCTCCAAACATGCAAAGGGTCTCACAGAGGCCTTCACAGACCAAAATTATCCTCCCTGTCGTGTCCCCAAACAGATCTCCCATGCCTTGTCTCTCCAGTCACCTAACACCTCCCACATAGCCATTTTCTGGGTAGAAAGGCGTACTCCTCTCCTGACATAGTAGCATCCAGGACCAGAACAAGGGAATCACATTCTCTACCAAAGTTTTGATTAACTTGCATTGTGCCCTGAAATAAGGAAAATCCTCCTCACCCCTTCCACAGCAGTATTCCACCATCCACCGAATCTATGCAATATCCTTGTCCATGCCTACTTCATCGTTGCTCCCACCCCATTGCCTCAAGACCCATATCCCTCAAGAGATCTAGATGCAAGACCTGTTGCATACATCCTCACATTGCCATCTGCACCACTCCTGTCACAGGCATCTTCTAATCCATCACAGGCAGAGCCACCTGCAAAAGCACCCAAGTGATCTACCAACTAAGCAGCAGATATGGTGTCGCTTACTTTATGGGCATCAAGACTAACAAGCTGTCTGTCTAGACGAATGACCATCGCCAAACTGTGGCCAAGAGATAGCTGGACCGCCCAGTTGCTGAACATGTCCAACATGATATACTTCACTTCAGTAACTGGTTCACACCCTCCACCAACACCAGCTTTTTTTGAAATGCACAGATGGTAACTCTCCCTACAACATACCCCTCATTCATGTATTCCCTTATCTCAACCTTCGGTGGTTCTTGTCCTTCACCTATCTATCCCCTTCCCCTGTTCCCACTCCAGCACTACTCACGCCTTCTATCCTGCCGATGCACTTACTCGTCTTTCCTCCTCCTCTCCTTCCCCTCATTCTCCTCCCCACTTCATCCCCTTTCCCAAGCACAGCATCCCGAGACTATACCTAGCGGCCCTATCCTACCTTCCTCACTGCCACAGGCAGCACAGCACCTTCCCCCATCCTTGCCTGTTATCTCCCCCCTCCCCTCCCTGCCCCATGTTGCCTCCTTACCCCCACAACCCAACACAGCAAATTACTGCTCACATCAGACGAAGTCACAGCCAGCCAAACCCCAGTGCCCAAGAGACAGTGGCCCTGTGTGTGTGTGTGTGTGTGTGTGTGTGTGTGTGTGTGTGTTTTGTACTTGTGTGAATGTGTATATGTTTTCTACTTCAGAAAAAGGACTCTATCTGAAAGTTTAAACAGTTAGATTTTTTTTCCATCATGCCTGTATGTGATTCAGTGTGTCCGTTACGTGGTGAGTAGATCTTGTTATCTGTTTATGAAGTTTTTCCATATTTAAGACTTGAAATAATTAATTCGGTCTTCATCTTCAGTAAGCTCTGTTAACAAAATTTAAAGCAGAAAGATGAACACACATTTTTAAAATTACCTTGTGGTATCCATCACCAAATGTTCAGTAACTGTGATACAGTTCACACATACGCTTTGTGAGATCAGTGGATTACTCTAGAGGCACTTTACATACTGTTTTATTATGCGGGTGCTCATGATGTAGGCAAAATATCAAATCAACAAAGTGGTAGAAAAGGCCTTTCAATCACAATGTACAAGATTTACAAGCCCTACATCACTATCTCACACTATAAAATTGTGGTGGCAATATTTTACAATAAATTAGCAAAACTTTTGTACAGAATTGCGAAGCAATGTCAGTCCACTGACTTACAAATCTTGGTCATTTCCCAGCGTCACAAGGGCTGGCACAACACGTGCAGCCACCAGCTTCTCGCCAATGGCTGGCACAGTTACTGCAAACAGTGCAGCAGCTGCACGTCTTACTGCAGCTCTAGGGTGTACAACTGCCTCCCATAGAGCTCCCAGAACATCATCACGGCAGTGACCCCCATCTCCACCGACACCCACGCATAGCAGATGCACACTCATTTCCAGACATGTTAAGGGAGCTCCACATGTTGGCAGGGCACATACAAACCGCTGCAGCACTTTTGCCAGATCTTCATCCTGAACATTTTTAACAGAATGAGATTGTAGATCATTCAACAGTGATGAGAGAGAACTCAGTTTATCTGAAACTATGAAATTCTCAATGGCATTTGATGATAATTTCTACACAATAGCTAAGAAAGCAGTGAAAACAATATAATACTGCATAGCATTCATTACAAAAGGAGTTTCAGAGTAACTTACCTTCAAAGGAGCTAATACTCCAACAATATAAACAGGTACAATTGCTAATGGTGGATACATATTTCCATTCCTAATATCGGTTAATGATACTTCTATATTCTGTACACGTTCAATGAAGCATGGTTTAACCTAAAATAATACAATTACAAACATTACTTTAAATTAATTCAAATTAACAAATTTTCTTGAAAGTTACAAAAAATAAATGCTGCATGTCTGCAACAATGATTTTTTCAGGTCTCTTTTCATAACAAATGTCAATTTCCACATCAAAATCACTACACAATTGTATTTGTTTTGAGATTACAGTCCTGCTGAGTTTTTAACTGACATGTTTGCCACTGATTATCTTATTCATTCCAATTTTCACAAGTGCAATTTCAACCTTTCATCACATCAGTGCACAATGCATGAATACCAATGATTATATGACAAATGTTGACATAATCTACAGAGGCTCACATCAATTTGAATCACTTTATTAATGTTGACAACAGTCGTCTTTTAACACTATACCACTTTAATAATGACCAAAGTTTGAAACTGCAGTTGTGGAAATTGTAATAAATAATACAGTCAATGGCAAACATGTCATTTAAAAAAAATCATGTTATTCATCACCAACAGAAGAGTCTGCATTATTAATGTATAAGCAGTCTTCACGTCTTCCAAACTCCTGAGACCTAACAAAGGAGAAATACGATTCAAGAAAAGTTGCAGGAGCACACTATAAGGTGAATGGAGAAAGTAGGGGCAAAAACGTAGTATGATGAACAACACAGTTAATGGGACTTCTGTACTTGAAAAGCGTGACAAAAAAATTAACAGGCAGAGATGTATTCTTTGACTTTTCCTACATTACAGTACATATTTTGTACAGAATGTGACTTAACAGAACCAAATAAAACTACAACAAAATAAAATCTTGACTAAAGCTTTCTATACATCTGTAATTTGATAAAAGAATGTCGTTAATGGGACTGTATGTTGGTAAAAGGATGTGATTGAAGTTTACAGAGACTTCAGCCACCTATATGTTGTTTCTATCTAAACAAAAAATCAGACACTGGAAGTCCAGTATGGAATAACAACAATAATATGGAAAGGATAGTCAGGTCGTAGTGCCCAGAGACAGTGCGCAGCGCCCGCCCCCCCCCCCCCCCCCCCCCCACACACACACAGTGTATGTGTGTGTGTGTTGACCTGTTTCAAAATTCTTATAAGTATTATTAAGTTCTGGTATCATCATATAGCCACAGCCAATTTTATAGAACATACAATAATTTCACTATCTGTTCAAGCCATATGGTGTGACATATCATCACATCAGGCTTAAAAAAATAATTTCTCTCTCAGCAGAATTAATATGCTTCCTGGTAATCTTTACTCCCTTACAAGAGAAACTCTCCATCACACTGCAATCGAATTTAATGGTAAGATGGACCAGTGGGTAGCCCGTCAAAAAACTGAACAGAGCTCAAGTATGAAAACAGGAAGAGAAAAAGAAAGCAAAGTAGAAACTGTGAACAGTCCAAGGACAAGAGGTGAAATGAAAAGCAGCCTGAAACAGAAACGGCATTGTAGTTAAGTGGTGACAGTGTTTGGCTGTGAAGCGGGCAAGCCATGTTCAAAACTCTCTTGCGCCATTTACTTTCATTTTATTTTTTCACAGCATTATGAATTGTCCATCTGGTCATTGAAATGTTTGTTCTCTTTCTGTAGTCTTGGCAGTTGTCATACTATACACTGGTTACAGAATATGAGTCATGTGGTAAGATGACGTTACTGTCGCATGTAAATGTGGTGCATATTGAGAGCAGGTGAGATACCACATAGATATCTCACAAAAAAAGAAAACAACAAATAAACAGGTGTGAACTATGTTACAACAAAGGAATTCAAGAGTCAAAGCTTCCAAAATGGAATGCAACTTCAAAAACACATGTTTTGACAGAGCACAGAGAAACCACGTGATTGTGAAACTATTGAGTTGATTTGTTACGGCTTATGTGACAAGCTATCATGTTTTCATCATTTCCTTGGGAGTGACCACATTCACATTCATACAAACACTTAAATCTGTGAGATGAGGAGGCTTGCTCTATATTGCAGTTCTTGTTCTTAGATCATTCAGTTTCTATTTTGCTTCTTCCAGTTTCCATGCTTAATGTGTGTTCAGGTTTTGACGGGCTCCCCATCGAGCCCTCTTACCACCAAATCTGAGGGGAGTTTCCCTTGTTAGTATCTGTAATCTAATTTGTTAGTGTGAATCCATCCTACAGCAGTATCTGTTTGCCAAATTATTTATGTATTCAGTATTACTTAAAGCCAAATAACAAACCAAAAGGTAGCAGATGCCATTAGAATCTTTTAAAAAAGAATATATTCAAGGCATTCATTTTTTACCTACATCTTCAAACAAATTCATATGAATTTTCTGAAAAATAAAGTATGTTATATACGCATTACACACACCTTCTGTCTTATAATAGAACTGCCAAATCCATTGCATAAATCTCTAAATAACTTCACAAAGCCAACGACAATATCATCCCTCATGGTTTCCATACCTTGGACAATATCTAAAACTTCTGGTATCCTACAAAAAGAGAAAGTACACTGTCACACAAAGTACAATCAAAATTAATAAACAACTACCCATAGCAAATTATATTAAACAATGTCTGATTAATTACAACTCACATCTGTGCAAAGATCCATTCTAGTTCTGGCCATTCTTCATACCATTCTTGGTCAACATATGCATCAAATGCTCCCAAAACCATTGGTATTTCATGCTTGCTATCTAGAAATGTTGTTGGGTTGGTTAAAGCATGCCCTGCCCTAAATGAACGAGACCCTGCAAAAGAAAAAAAAAGCGAATCAAAAAAACTAAACAACAGTATTACATTTTTCACACAATGGAAAATCCAGAATGAAATAATGACAACATTATGAAATGGGTAGACTGCTACTCACCACATGGCGGAGACATTGAGCCACAAACAGGCACAAGAAAAAGACTACTAAACATGTTAGCTTTTGGCCAGGAGGGAGAACCAATCTGCATCTGGGTGGTGGTGATGGTAAGGATGAGGCTGGGGTGGGGTGGGGGAGGGGGAGGGGGAGGGAAAAGCATGGCATGGGTGAGGACAGTGAGGTGCTTTGTAGGAGCATACAGGGACAATGTGGAGAAAGGTTGGGGGGGTGGGGGGGGGGGTGGGAGGGGGTGGAGGAAGTGGAAAAGAAGAGAACTAAAAAGAATGTGGGTGGGTGTGCGGAATAGAAGGCTGTGAAATTCTAGACTGGGGACAGAGAAGGGGATAGGTGGGTGGAAGACTATTATCAACGGTTGAGTCCATGAGGGTTACGGGAATGTAAGATACATTGCACAGAGAGTTCCCACCTGTGCAGTTCAGATAAGCTGGTATTGGTAGGGAGAATCCAGATGGCACAGGCTGTGAAGCAGTCATTAAAATGAAGAACATTGTGTTGGGCAGTGTGCTCAGCAACTCGTGTTGTGTTGGGCGATGTGCTCAGCAACTGGGTGCTGCAGCTATTTCTTGGTCACAGGTTGTCCGTGGCCATTCATCTGTGCAGAGGGCAGACAGCTTGTTGGTTGTCATGCCTAGGCGTGGTCTACAAGTTAAGTTGCAACTACTGTGTTTCATTCTATGTCGGCATGAAAACTAACAAGCTGTCTGTCCGCACGAATGGCCACCGACAAACTGAGACCAAGGAACAGCTGGATCATCCATCTACATCTACATCTACATCTACATCTACATCTATACTCCGCAAGCCACCCAACTGTGTGTGGCAGAGGGCACTTTACCTGCCACTGTCATTACCTCCCTTTTCTGTTCCAGTTGCGTACGGTTCGCGGGAAGAACGACTGTCTGAAAGCCTCCGTGCGCGCTCGAATCTCTCTAATTTTACATTCGTGATCTCCTCGAGAGGTATAAGTAGGGGGAAGCAATATATTTGATACCTCATCCAGAAACGCACCCTCTCGAAACCTGGCGAGCAAGCTACACCGCGATGCAGAGCGTCTCTCTTGCAGAGTCTGCCACTTGAGTTTGCTAAACATCTCTGTAATGCTATCACGATTACCAAATAACCCTGTGACGAAATGCACCGCTCTTCTTTGGGTCTTCTCTATCTGCTCCGTCAGACCGATCTGGTACGGATCCCACACTGATGAGCAATACTCAAGTATCGGCCGAACGAGTGTTTTGTAAGCCACCTCCTTTGTTGATGGACTACATTTTCTAAGGACTCTCCCAATGAATCTTAACCTGGTACCCACCTTACCAACAATTAATTTTATATGATCATTCCACTTCAAATCGTTCCGCATGCATACTCCCAGATATTTTACAGAAGTAACTGCTACCAGTGTTTGTTCCGCTATCATATAATCATACAATAAAGGATCCTTCTTTCTATGTATTCGCAATACATTATATTTGTCTATGTTAAGGGTCAGTTGCCACTCCCTGCACCAAGTGCCTATCCGCTGCAGATCATCTTGCATTTCGCTACAATTTTCTAATGCTGCAACTTCTCTGTATACTACAGCATCATCCGCGAAAAGCCGCATGGAACTTCTGACACTGTCTACTAGGTCATTTATATATATTGTGAAAAGCAATGGTCCCATAACACTCCCCTGTGGCACAGCAGAGGTTATTTTAATGTCTGTAGACATCTCTCCATTGATAACAACATGCTGTGTTCTGTTTGCTAAAAACTCTTCAATCCAGCCACACACCTGGTCTGATATTCCGTAGGCTCTTACTTTGTTTATCAGGCGACAGTGCGGAACTGTATCGAACGCCTTCCGGAAGTCAAGAACAACAGCATCTACCTGGGAGCCTGTATCTAATATTTTCTGGGTCTCATGAACAAATAAAGCGAGTTGGGTCTCACATGATCGCTGTTTCCGGAATCCATGTTGATTTCTACAGAGTAGTTTCTGGGTTTCCAAAAACGACATGATACACGAGCAAAAAACATGTTCTAAAATTCTACAACAGATCGACATCAGAGATATAGGTCTATAGTTTTGCGCATCAGCTCGACGACCCTTCTTGAAGACTGGAACTACCTGTGCTCTTCTCCAATCATTTGGAACCTTCCGTTCCTCTAGAGACTTGCGGTACACGGCTGTTAGAAGGGGGGCAAGTTCTTTCGCGTACTGTGTGTAGAATCGAATTCGTATCCCGTCAGGTCCAGTGGACTTTCCTCTGTTGAGTGATTCCAGTTGCTTTTCTATTCCTTGGACACTTATTTCGATGTCAGCCATTTTTTCGTTTGTGCGAGGATTTGGAGAAGGAACTGCAGTGCAGTCTTCCTCTGTGAAACAGCTTTGGAAAAAGGTGTTTAGTATTTCAGCTTTACGCAGGTCATCCTCTCCTGGAGTGTCTGGATATGCTGTTTCGAGCCACTTACTGATTTAATCTAAGACCAGAACTTCCTAGGATTTTCTGTCAAGTCGGTACATAGAATTTTACTTTCGAATTCACTTAACACTTCACGCATAGCCCTCCTTACGCTAAATTTGACATCGTTTAGCTTCTGTTTGTCTGCAAGGTTTTGGCTGCGTTTACACTTGGAGTGAAGCTCTCTTTGCTTTCACAGTAGTTTCCTAACTTTGTTGTTGAACCACGGTGGGTTTTTCCCGTCCCTCACAGTTCTACTCGGCACATGCCTGTCTACAACGCATTTTACGATTGCCTTGAACTTTTTCCATAAACACTCAACATTGTCAGTGTCGGGCAGAAATTTTCGTTTTGATCTGTTAGGTAGTCTGAAATCTGCCTTCTATTACTCTTGCTAAACAGATAAACCTTCCTCCCTTTTTTTATATTCCTATTAACTTCCATATTCAGGGATGCTGCAACGGCCTTATGATCACTGATTCCCTGTCGTGCGCTTACAGAGTCGAAAAGTTCGTGTCTGTTTGTTATCAGTAGGTCCAAGATATTATCCCCACGAGTCGGTTCTCTGTTTAATTGCTCGAGGTAATTTTCAGATAGTGCACTCAGTATAATGTCACTCGATGCTCTGTCCCTACCACCCGTCCTAAACATCTGAGTGTCCCAGTCTGTATCTGGTAAATTGAAATCTCCACCTAAGACTATAACATGCTGAGAAAATGTGAAATGTATTCCAAATTTTCTCTCAGTTGTTATGCCACTAATACTGCTGAGTTGGGAGGTCGGTAAAATGAAGCAACTATTAACCTAGCTCGGTTGTTGAGTGTAACCTCCACCCATAATAATTCACATGAACTATCCACTTCTACTTCACTACAGGATAAACTACTACTAACAGAGACAAACACGCCACCACCGGTTGCATGCAATCTATCCTTTCTAAACACCGTCTGTGCCTTTGTAAAAATTTCAGCAGAATTTATCTCTGGCTTCAGCCAGCTTTCTGTACCTATAACGATTTCAGCTTCGGTGCTTTCTATCAGCGCTTGAAGTTCTGGTACTTTACCAATGCAGCTTCGACAGTTTACAATTACAATACCGATTGCTGCTTGGCCCCCCCATGTCCTGACTTTGCCCCGCACCCTTTGAAGCTGCTGCCCTTTCTGTACTTGCCCAAGGGGCCATTTAACCTAAAAAACTGCCCAGTCCACGCCACACAACCCCTGCTACCCGTGTAGCCGCTTGCTGTGTGTAGTGGACTCCTGACCTATCCAGCGGAACCCGAAACCACACCACCCTATAGCGCAAGTCGAGGAATCTGCAGCCCACATGGTCGCAGAACCGTCTCAGCCTCTGATTCAGACCCTCCACTCGGCTCTGTATCAAAGGTCCGCAGTCAGTCCTGTCGACGATGCTGCAGATGGTGAGCTCTGCTTTCATCCCACTAGCGAGACTGGCAGTCTTCACCAAATCAGATAGCCGCTGGAAGCCAGAGAGGATTTCCTCCGAGCCATAGCGACACACATCATTGGTGCCGACATGAGCGACCACCTGCAGATGGGTGCACCCTGTACCCTTCATGGCATCCAGAAGGACCCTTTCCACATCTGGAATGACTCCCCCCGGTATGCACACGGAGTGGTTTTCTTCCCCTCTCTTGCTGCCATATCCCTAAGGGGCCCCATTACGCACCTGACGTTGGAGCTCCCAACTACCAGTAAACCCACCCTCTGCGACCGCCCGGATCTCGCAGACTGAGGGGCAACCTCTGGAACAGAACAAGCAGCCATGTCCGGCCGAAGATCAGTATCAGCCTGAGACAGAGCCTGAAACCGGTTCGTCAGACAAACTGGAGAGGCCTTCCGTTCAGCCCTCCGGGATGTCTTTCGCCCCCTGCCACACCTCGAGACAACCTCCCACTCTACCACAGATGAGGGATCAGCCTCAATGTGGACAGTATCCCGGGCAGTCGTAGTCCGATCGGGGGATGCGTGGGACGAGGTGGCCGTCCCCGACAAACCCCCATCCAGACCCCCACAGTGATGCCCATTGGCAACAGCCTCAAGCTGTGTGACCAAAGCCAACACTGCCTGAAGCTGGGAGCGAAGGGATGCCAACTCAGCCTGCATCCGAACACAGCAGCTGCAGTCCCTATCCATGCTAAAAACTGTTGTTCAAAGAACGTCTGAACTAATCTACAGAGAGCACAAACAATTTGACACAAAATTTCAACGGTTATTAAAATACAAGATTGCCTAGTAAATGCAGTAATGCTGCTACTTGTGCACTGCTGACACACTGCTCGGCGGCGGAAGGAGACTACATGATTTTACACTATTCAGGTACTAAAACACGATGCTACAACTCTCCAATACTATAACACGCCCGAAATTTATGAATTAAACAATGCAAATACCAAAACACGCAAAGAAATTGAGAATTAAACTATGTAATAAATAAGTTAGCTAAGAGTATACGACTTGCTGCTGGCAACTGCTTATCCAACGGCGGCAGGGAGCACCCAACACAACATTCTTCATTTTAATGACTGCTTCACAGCCTGTGCCATCTGGATCCTTCTTACCAACACCAGCTTTACTGAAATGTGCAGGTGGGAACATGCCCTTTCTATGTTCCATAGCATTTCTGGCCTCAATATTTGTTAGTCATTGTCCATCACCCACCTATCCCCTTCCCTGTTCCCAGTCCAGCACTACACAGCCTTCCATTCCAGAAGTGCACCACAGACTTTTTACTTCTCTCCTTTTATGATCCCCCACTCCACCCTCTCCCCACCTCCTCCCTGTTTTATGCTCCCAAAAACAGCACATTACCGTCCACACCCATACACTGCTCTTCCTTACTCCCACTGCCCAGGTTACTTCTCCCATAACATGCAGTAGCTCGCAGTCTGGCCTTGGCAGACAGAGACAATGGTCATGTGTGTGTAAACTGCATTTGCAGGAATGTGCACATGTATGTTGTCTATTTCAGAAGAAGGCCTTCTGGCCAAAAGTTAATCTATTTAGTAGTCATTTTGTTGTGCCTGTCTATGACTCAACATCTCCACTGCAGGCTGAGTAGCAATCTATCCTTTTAATAATATTACATCCTTAATATTTACAGACATTTATCAACATGACAAATACTTTATTAAAATTTATTTCATACTGTTAACTGATGTAGAACAGTAATATTAATCTACTTACGAATGGAGCTCGCAGCCTGAGTATCTAAGGTCTCTAAGACTGGTTTTACTGCTACTACAGACATCACAATGTAAGGCACCAGAGTCTTTAGAACAATTACAGGGGACAGAAGGCGTTGTTCTGCGTTCTTTTGCATTGCTGTTCCTGGAGAATTTGGTGGGCTCTGTGAACAAAACATAATTTGTTTAACAAACTTAAAATATAATGAAATACTTCATTAGCATCTAGGAAGGTTTTAGAGTGAATCAAATGAATGTCTTTAGCATAATAAAAGCAAATTACAGAATCACCTAGTTTGTTGGACACAGGAACATCCGGTACTGCAAATGATGAATAACAATTAAAAAATGGGAATTATGTGTCAATAATCTAAAGATTTATGCCTCTCCTCTTAGTCTTGAGAGTTTGCTTTGAAACTTCTGGCCATATTATGTGTATGGGAATGAAGTTTACTTGCACAACATTACAGATTTAAATCTGAACAGTTCTTTCCCAGTGAAACTGATTGGTGAGCTGGTTCTCAAGATAGAGGAAGATAAAGATTATTTTGTGTGTGTGTGGGGGGGGGGGGGGGGGGGGAGTCTCTCAATGTAAAATATTATACAGGTCATCTCCACCCGTCCAAAATGCATGCCAGAGAGAGAGAGAGAGAGAGAGAGAGAGAGAGAGAGAGAGAGAGAGAGAGAGAGAGATAGAGAGAGATAGAGAGAGAGAATGCAAATGTGCAGGCTAACTAGCCCCACCCCCTATACATGGGGCAGATCATGCTTTAGCCAACCCAACAACATTTCTAGATATCAGCACAAAATAACAATGCTTTTGGGAGAATCTGATGTATGTTTTGACCAACAATGTTAGAGGACCATAATTCCTAAAAACGGTAAAGGAATTTTTGTCTCACAGTCACATTTATGTTTTTATGCATTTGGCTTTGAGCACATAAAAATGCCTGAAAAATAAATTCATTTTAAATACTCAGAAAGATACAATTGAATTGAGTACTGCAAGCATGAAAGCTGCAACTAGCATAAAATTAATGCAACATAAAATTAATCCAGCATTTTCATTAGTTTACTTTCAGTCTACGGGTTCAGCTGCTATTTTTGACATAGAAATGAAAGAGGTGGAACAATAATCTCTCACTATAAGAAAAAAAGAACTGACACACAGCTGCTGCACTTACTGTCCCAGTTCCATTATTATACCAGGAAATACAACGAAACAAGAGTTGTCATGCTTTTCAGACAACTGGAGGATATCAAGGTGAAATGATTTATACCATTTTCAAGGAATACCTACAGACTTCAACACCTCCAGGATATTTTGAATAGGCATGATACTGACTTTACTACATTAGTGATCATTTCAAGATTTACCACACTTATGTACAACCAGCTGAGCAGCAAAGGCATAAACATTTGTGTCAAAAGGTCACAAGAGAAAACTGGACCTGAGAGATGTTCAACACTATTGATTAAAAATAAAATTTCAATGAAGATGGCACTGAGTTCTATAATAACGCTCTGCCAAAGAGAACACTGCATTTTAAGCAAAGAAGTCTAACAATGGGAAAATCCAGGAGTACAGAGTAACTGTTTTGCATATGATCAAGCTGATTAGCTACAAATTTTCAGCACTTGAAAAAACCTACTACTATTATATCAATGGCATAGTTGGATATATCAACAGTATCTTGATATCTGGCATGCACACTCTGGATACAAAGCTGACAAGTTGATACAAATTGTGCTTCCATACCAGCATAAAATAAGAAAGGAATAACTGCCACTTCACAGAAATGCTGAAATCTATAGAAAAAATCATGTCCTTCCATGTAAGTCCTGTAACTGTTGACATTTACGAGAGGAAGCAGATCATTTCTGGGGGAAAAAACAACTTGATGGAAAAAAAACAAAAATTGCAACAAATGCTATCTGTCACGTATATACATACGCTGCAAACACTATTTAGTTTTGTCATCCCCTACAACTTCAAGTCCAAGCCAGTAGTTTCTACACTTGCAGAATTGATCAAATACTCTAGTGTTTGGAAAAAGTCATTGGATAAGAGTATGTTATTAATTATTTTTATGTGGTATTCACCTTAAATAAAAATTGTCATACCCAAAGATCACTACAAATTTTTGCATCAGTTCAACAATGTGTGTATTACAACAACAAGAGGCATTTAATAAATAACGCAACACAATTTTTTCCCTGAAAACTGTTTGGTTTTATTCAGGATTCCAGTACACCATATTATTATTCACTCTTTTGACTACAATAACCTATTTTAGAACATAATCTCTGTTCAATGCAACAGCCTTATGCCACCTTACTAGGAGGAACCGTGTGCCCGCATGGTAGCACTCTACCCATCAATGACAGAGACAACGTCTTGCTGTATCAATAAGTTCCCCATCATACACGTGCAGCTTCCTGCGGAGTTCATCCTTCATTGGGTCAAACAAGTGGAAGTCTGAAGGTATGAGGTCCAGGCTGCAGGGCTGGTGAGGAAGAATAGTCCAATGAAGTTTCGTGAGCTCCTATCGGGTGTGCAGACCTTTGTGAGGCCTTGCATTGTCATGGAGAAGGAGAAATTTATTTACATTTTTGTGGCACCAAAAACGCAGAAGTCATCTCTACAATTTCCTGAGGGTAGCACAATACACTTCAGAGTTGATCACTGCACCATGAGGAAGGACCTCAAATAGAAGAACCACTTCAGAGTGCCCGAAGACTGACTCCAGTGAGGATGCAGCCAGTGAGGATGCAGCTTTGAACTTTTTCTTCAGAGGAGAGGTGGTGTGGTGCCACTCCACGGATTGGCAATTTCTTACCTGTTAAAAGTGATGAACCCTTGCTTCATTGCCTGCAATGATGTTCGACAAAATATGGTCATGATCATTATCATAACACACAAGCAATTGCACACAGATGGCCCTTTGTTGCTCTTTACAGTCTTCTTTTAGGTGGCAAGTGACCCAAAGGGTGCAAACCTTTGAGCAATCCAACTGGTGGATAGGTGAGTCAGCACTACCAATGGAGACACCGAGTTGAGTAGCAAGGTGTTGGATTGTGATCCATTGATCACCTTGAATGAGTATGTCCACATATCCTGACACTGCAGGAATTACAGCTGTGTGCAGCCAGCCAGCATGCAGGAAATCAGATAGGTTTGTGCAACCCTGTACCAATGATGACAGACGTCTCATCCAATGACTCATGTGCTTTTGTTCACTGCCAGGTCTCTGTAGACATTCTGACGCACTTATGAATATTTGCAACACTCTGATTTCTGCCACAAGAAACTCAATGACAGCTCTCTACTTGGACTGCACCTTCTTCAAAAAATCCATTTTGAATGCTACGCATAGTGCCACCACCTACAGGGACTTCATGAAACTATAGGGGCTGAAGTGGGAATATTCCTTGATGTCCCATGACAAATTCCATATTTTCCTCAACCAAAACTGGCCAATAAAAATAATGTGTTGCATTACTTATTGAACACTCCTTGTAGATGAATGTCCACTACATCTTAAAGATCTACAGCTCAGGAATATTACCAGTGATCAGGAAATTATGTTGTAAACCAGCACTGAACTTCCAAGGTAATAATAACAGCACAATTGTCAAATATAACACAGCTATTACGGCACCAACCAAACACTGTTATGCGAGTTAAAAAAGAGCTACAGTATACCAAATGTGAATACAAAAATATACATCGTATGTCAAGTCCTGTTACTACAAAGTTGGTTTGCATGTGTAAGGAGAAATAGTCACGAGGTAAGATTTAAAAAAAGTGTACACAATACAAGGAAGGAAAGTTACTCTAACACTTAGATCAGATGAGACATAAGAAGCCAGAGTAAAAAGAAGGAAGTAGGGATAAAGTATAAAGTCGACTTCGCAAAGCTCTTATTGACTTAAACACGATTTACAGGTGATAGATGAGTTTCAACATCTGGAGATTCGCATTTCGAAGATATCTTTGTGACTTTAGGATAAAAAATGAACAGACAGAAGAAGAAGAAGAAGAAGAAGAAGATGATAACAATGAATTGACAAATAAAATAAATCAGAAGAAAAGAGGGGACATCAAAATAAAATAAAAGACAGACAATGGTGATAAGGTAAAAAAGTAAAGGAAATAAGTTTTGCTTTTTTCTCTCTTGAAAAAGAGAAATCTCCGTGTACTTGTTTACAACCCAGGGCCAACAGAAATCCATGAGAAACCCTTGTTTTCTCAGATGGTGGGAGGGGAGGGAGGGAGGGAGGGAGGGAGGGAGGGAGAGAGAGAGAGAGAGAGAGAGATGTCCCTCTCAGAGAATAACCAGAGGTTCCTTTTGTTGTACTTCACGGTGACTTCATGTATATCCGTCTCAGTTGTTTGTCAATACATTTTAGCATTTTGCAGTTTATTTGGGAATGGAAAAGATATGCCTAATGCTCATAATGTTCAATTATTACCTTCACCTGGATGTGAATCCGCTGGAGAAGTCTAGTGAGAAGATGTGTATGTAGTCGTCCTATGTCCAGTGACCACTGTGCCAGGACTGGAAACAAGATGTTTGTTGTACTAGCCACCACACTTGCTGCTGGATCATCCAATGCAGTCATTGAGAGCTCCTCACACTGGAAAAAAGTTTTTTTACTGTTTGTGCACTCAGCTGAGTAACAGCAGATTCCACAGACAACAAAAAATATTTAATGAAATCTATGATAACCATACTTCTATAGAACCATTCTCGAAGTGTTTTACTACTTACCTGTCTCATTATTTCTAATGATGTCATTTCCATGTTATCAACTTGTAAACATACTGTAATAACTAAAATCTCAATTTTTCACCGTTTATGGATTACAAGACTTCACAAATTTTTCACCTTTCATCTCAAAGTACAGATGTATTATTTATTTCTTGAAGATAGGGCTGGACCCTACACTGTTGCAGCACTAATTTTTAACATGAAAGTTGCGTTTGCATATGAAAAACAGGTTCAGTGCTAACAACACATCAAGGCCTGAATAAAACAGGGTTAAAAAAAAACTACTTCGTGAATGATTATTGTTGGTTGTATCCATGTCTTTTATATTTACACAACGTGTTTTGTACAACATTCTCATCTAGCCAGTTTTAGATGCTGTAGTATCACATATCACGTGCATTCATGTGCCAGGAGATCTGATGATTGGATAGCAACCAGAGTGCTTTTCTGATATCATGATGAAAAAGAGAATCCCCAACCGATGAAAAGTCCAACACCATCACTATCCTTAAGTAGGAAAACCAATCAATGAGTCAATATACAAGATTCTCGAAAAATAGTCATCTACAAAAAGACAACTCTGCTATAACATTTGAGAAAATTCTGATTGAAAAGCTGCCTTTTGCCCAGAAAGGAGCTGTACAGACCATATAACGTCACTCACGACTTACACAGAAACAGGCTTTCATAAACATTTGAAAACAACAACTAAATTTTTAGATTTCTCAGCAGCTTACAATACAGTCGGGAGACAGCACCTTCTCTACAAACCCATTCAAATAATCCTATACAGAAAAACAGTCCAACTTTTAACAGCATGCTTGCCACCAGGTCATTTTGGATCATACTGGGCAACAGCATAAGCTCTTCAAAGATGCTAAACGATGGACTACCTCAGGGACCTGTCTTTGTTCCACTGCTGTTTAATTGGTACATCTACAGTATGCCTAAAACTAGAGCTCTTAAGTTAGGACATGACAATGACTGGGTGCTGGCAGCAGGACAACAAAATTTTCAAGAAATGGAAGCCATCTTAACATCTCATTTGGTGATAATGGGAACATACTTTCAGAAGTGACAATTGAAACCAAACAGCTTACTTTCATTTGTGTGACAGAGTGGTGAACAGACAGTGCCCCTACTTCATCATAATCAGCACCCAAAATATCTAGGAGTCATATTGAATGACCCCTCTGCCTTACAAGAAGCATCGAAGATGTGCATTAGGAACAACATCCCACACAAGTTGTGGTGGTGGTGGTGGTGGTGGTGGTGGTGGTGGTTGCTGGTGGGTGAGTGGATGGGTGGGTGGGGGGACTCTGCTGCTGAAACTGTACATTTCAGCACTTTGACTAGTCTACTGTACAACAGAATACGGTGCTCCTTTATGGCTCAATAGTGTGTGTGTGTGCGTGCGTGCGTGCGTGCGCGCGCGCGCCCGCACACACACACACACACACACACACACACACACACACACACACACACACATATACAATGCTTGATGCACAGCTGAACAACATAATGAAAAATATCAGTGGTACACAAGGCCAATCCCTGCCCATACTGCACCACATTCTACTCTCTGGCCTTCAATGAAAAGCAGCTCTTCTCCATGAGTTTAAATGCATACAAGGCAACCCACAACTATATATACGCCAAGATGCAGTTTTCCTAGATATAAATTGGCTTCTATGAGGAAAACCATCCATAAAAACAGCCACAGAATTGCAGCATACACCTCAGTTCAATTTAACCCAGTCACATGAACCAGATTGGACAGAGAGTTGCCCTCCGCATTGTCAGAACTTGTCCTGTATAAGGAAGAAAGACACTGTCTTCAACAAGTCGTGCAGAATATGGACAACGATTAACATAACATGCACCAGCCATGGCAGAAGCACAGACACTCTTTTTCTTATGTGATTGTGGAGCAGCCAAGGCAAACAATTTGCCACACTATTACAGAATGTCCCAGCAGGGCATATTATGGAACCTTCAATGATTTCCTGATAGCTATGAATGATGTAATCAATTTTATTAAGATCTTAAATGTATGTCTGTAAATTACATGTGCTACTGTTGGTATTTTATTCAATATTATGCTTAAAACCCCTACAGTAAATAAATTTACATTATATTGTTGTTGTTGTGGTCTTCAGTCTGAAGACTGCTTTGATGTAACTCTCCAGACTACTCTATCCTGTGCAAGCCTCTTCATCTCTGAATAACTACTACATTCTACGTCTATTTGAACCTGTTTACTGTGTCCAACTCTGTTTCCTCCTACACTTTTTACACTTCCCTCCAAAACTAAACTGATGATTCCCTGATGTCTCAGAATGAGTCCTATCAACAAATCCCATTTTTAGTCAATTATGCCACAAAATTATTCTCCCCCATTCCTAATCAGTACTTCCTTGTTAGCTATGTAATCTACCCATCTAATACTCAGCATTCTTCTGTTGCACTACATTTCAAAAGCTTCTATTCTCTTCTTTCCTGAACAGTTTATCAATGAGTGGCCAGCCAAAACAGCATTGGCTACATTCACATTATTTTTCTTTTATATTTTTATGTATACTCCATGAACAGCACAATCTCTAAGTCATTCACCTACTTCCTTATTTTTCTTATTTTGTTAACCCAATTTATTTTCTCTCACTATCTGCCTGTGTTACACTTTTGTAAATTTATTCTGAATATAACATGTAGTTAACTTATGTCAAAAATACACAGACAATCTTATATACAAAGCTGCATCATCAACAAAAAAACATTTCAATCATCAGGTTTTTTTTTTTTTTTGTTTTTTTGTTTTTTTTTTTTTGTGGTTTTAGGGCGCACAACTTCAATGGTCATTAGCACCCAGACTACGTTAGGAATGCACCGCGAGGCACAAGTTTAAAACAGCAACTAAAAGGGAAAACATGATAAAAGACAGATTGACAGGCATAGGATTAAAAAAACAGCATAATCAAATGTCCTTAGAGAGGTTTGTCAAGTTGATAAACGAAGAACGCGAGCAGGCCAAGATCAAGACGCAGTGTAGTAAAATCCGGACAGGACGTTAAAATGTGGTGGACCATCAGCAATTGCCCACATGGGCAGAATGGTGCCGGCACAGCCGTCAGCAGATGGTGATGGCTGAACCGGCAGTGTCCAATTCATAACTGGGCCAAAACGACCTCCTCCCGCCGAGAAGGGCGTGAGGACGTCGTCCAAGCCACGGGAAGAAGTTTCAAGGCCCGAAGCTTGTTGTCCGTAAGTGCAGCCCAATCGGCATGCCACAGCGATAAAATGCGCCGACAAATGACCCTGCTACAATCTGATGAAGGGACACAACAAGAAGCTGTCCGAGGCTGGAGGATCGCAGCCTTGGCCGCGGCATCTGCAGATTCGTTCCCAGGGATACCGACATGGCCAGGAACCCATATAAAGCTAACCGGAGAACCGTCGTCCACCAGCTGCTGAAGAGAGCGTTGGATCCGGTGCATGAAAGGGTGAACCGGATACGGATCACTGAGGCTCTGGATGGCTCTCAGGGAATCGGAGCAGATGACATAAGCAGAATGTCGGTGGCGGCAGATGTAAAGAACAGCCCGGTAGAGGGCAAAGAGCTCAGCTGTGAAGACCGAACAATGGCCATGGAGCCGGTATTTGAAACTTTGTGCCCCGACAATAAAAGAACACCCAACCCCGTCATTGGTCTTAGAGCCATCTGTATAAATGAAGGTCATATTAATGAATTTCGAACGAAGTTCGACAAAACGGGAGTGGTATACCGAACCGGGGGTAACCTCCTTTGGGAGCGAGCTGAGGTCAAGGTGAACGCGAACCTGAGCCTGGAGCCAAGGTAGCGTGTGGCTCTCGCCCACTCGAAAGGTTGCAGGGAGTGAAAAATCAAGGTGTTGAAGGAGGCGACGAAAGAGAACTCCAGGGGTAGCAGGGCAGAGACATACAACCCGTATTGACGGTCGAGAGAGTCGTCAAAAAAGGAACGATAAGACGGGTGGTCGGGCATTGAAAGTAGCCGACAGGCATACCGACAAAGCAGTATATCGTGCCGGTAGGTGAGTGGCAATTCACCAGCTTCAGCATGAAGACTCTCGACAGGACTAGTATAAAACACTCCGATCGCAAGACGTAAACCCCGATGTTGGATGGAGTTGAAGCGGCGTAAGATGGACGGCCGTGCAGAGGAGTATACGAAGCTCCCATAATCCAGCTTGGAGCGACGATCAACCGATATAGGCGAAGTAGGATGGTTCGATCCGCTCCCCACGACATACTACTGAGAACACGGAGGACATTTAGAGAACAGGTACAACGGGCAGCCAAATATGACACATGTGGAGACCAGCTAAGTTTCCTGTCAAATGTAAGACCTAAAAATTTTGTTGTCTCCACGAATGGGAGAGCAATGGGACCGAGTTGTAAGGATGGTGGGAGAAACTCTTTGTAGCGCCAGAAGTTAATACAGACCGTCTTCCCGGCAGAAAAACGGAAGCCATTGGCGACACTCCAGGTGTAAAGACGGTCAAGAGAACGCTGAAGACAGCGCTCCAGGAAACATGTACGCTGCGCGCTGCAATAGATGGTAAAATCGTCCAACACGTACCCTGAACTGACGATCCATTAAAAAGGAACGAATAAAAAGAGGGAGGCGACTGCGAAGGCCCCATGTATGCATGGTGCGGAGAATGCCCGCCCTCCAACAGGTGTCGTAAGCCTGTCGGGCACTTCCGCAAGAAGTTATTCATAATGAAGGTCGACAAGGTAACCAGATGGTCAACAGCAGAGCAGCGCCTACGAAATCCACATTGTACATTGGTAAGTAGGTGTCGAGATTCGAGCAGCCAAACCAAACGAGAGTTAACCATTCGCTCCATCACCTTACAGACACAGCTGGTAAGCAAGATGGGTCGATAACTGGAAGGCAAGTGCTTGTCCTTCCCCGGCTTAGGAATCGGTACAACAATAGACTCACGCCAGCATGCGGGAACATGTCCTTCAATCCAGATGCGATTATAAGTACGAAGAAGGAAACCTTTACCCGCAGGAGAAAGGTTCTTCAGCATCTGAATATGAATAGAATCAGGCCCTGGAGCGGAGGACCGTGACCGGGCAAGTGCATTTTCGAGTTCCCGCATGGTGAATGGGGCATTATAACTTTCACGATTCGAGGAGCGGAAGTTAGGTGGCCTAGCCTCCTCTGCCTGTTTTCGGGGGAGGAAGGCAGGGTGGTAATGAGCGGAGCTCAAAACCTCTGCGAAAAAGCGGCCGAAGGCATTGGTGACAGCCTCAGGGGCCACAAGGACGTCATTCGCGACCGTCAAGCCAGAAACTGGTGAGTGGACCTTAGTGCCAGATAGCCGGCGCAGGCTACCCCAGACAACAGAAGAAGGAGTAAAACTGTTGAAGGTGCTTGTAAAAGCAGCCCAGCTGGCTTTCTTGTTTTCTTTAATAATACGACGGCACTGCGCACGTAATCGTTTATAATTGATACAATTTGTCACTGTAGGGTGGCGTTGAAAGGTGCGTAAAGCATGTCGACGAGCACGTAAAGCATCTCTACATGCTGCGGTCCACCAGGGGACTGGTACGCGATGTGGAGAAGAAGTAGTGTGAGGGATGGAATATTCAGCAGCAGTGAGAATGACTTCCGTGAGGTGTGCGACCTGACTATCGCAGCTTGTGAAGGTTTGATCCTGAAAGGTCGCCCTGGAAGAGAAGAGCCCCCAGTCTGCTTTGGAGATGTTCCAACTAGTTGAGCACGGAGAGGGGGTATGATGCAGGAGATGGATAACACACGGGAAGTGGTCACTCGAATATGTATCAGAAAGTGCATACCACTCAAACCGGCGTGCAAGTTGAGTAGTACATAAAGAGAGGTCTAAATGGGAATAGGTGTGAGATGTGTCCGAAAGAAAAGTAGGGGCGCCAGTATTGAGGCAGACAAGTGAGCTGGTTGAAAAGGTCTGCTAACAGGGAGCTCCTCGGGCAGGATGCTGGAGAGCCCCAAAGGGGATGGTGGGCATTGAAGTCTCCAGTTAACAAAAATGGTGCAGGTAGCTGAGCAATAATTTGCATCATGTCTGCCCTGGTAACAGCAGACAGCGATGGAGTGTAAACGGTACAAATGGAAAATGTAAAAGTGGGGAGAGTAATTCGGATGGCAGCTGCCTGCAGGCCGGTGTGCAATGTGATGGGATCGTAGTAAATATCATCCCGGACCAGCAACATAACCCCACCATGAGCCGGAATACCTACGACAGGGGGTAGGTCAAAACGCACAGAGGTGTAGTGTGCCAAGGCAATTTGATCGCATGGACGTAGCTTCGTTTCCTGGAGGGCTACGACGAGTGGACGGTGCAAGCGGAGCAGCAACTTCAAGTCCTCTTGGTTGGAGCGAATGCTGCGAATATTCCAGTGAATAAGTGCCATCGTGAGAAGAAAAGGAAGATGAAAGAAGGGGTCACCTGCATCTGACTTCTGGGTCTTCGTTTTGGCAGAAGCTGATGGGAGTGCTTGTGTGAGGGGTGACGGGAGGAAGTGGAGACGTCGACCGTGCGACCTTAGCACTGGCCGAACGGATGACCGTGGTGCTGAAGGTCAGATCGCATGTCTGGGTTGCCACCTCCCTGGTAGTCCGAGGAGAGGCGAGGACAGTACTGTATTTCCCCGCTGGGAGCAGCGTGGGCTTCCTACTAGCAAATAGCTTGCGAGCAGCTGAGGTGGACACTTTCTCTTTGACCCGAATTTCTTGGATACAGTGTTCTTCCTTATAGATGGGACAGTCATGGGAGGATGCTGCATGGTCACCCTGACAGTTCACACAACGAGGAGACGGAGGTGGACAGTCACCCTCATGGGTATCCCTGCCACAAGTGACATATTTAGCCGCATTGGAACAAGACTGGCGAGTGTGATTAAAACGCTGACACTGGTAGCAGCGCATAGGTGTCAGGACATAGGGGCAAACAGAAATAACCTCCTAGCCCGCTTTGATGCGCGATGGCAGCTGAACACTATCAAAGGTCAAGAAAAGTGTCCGGGTCGGTACAAGGTCATTGTTGACCTTTTTCATGACCCTATGGACAGCCGTCACACCCTGCTCAGCGAGGAAAGACTGAATCTCCTCGTCAGTCAATCCGTCGAGTGATCTAGTATATACCACACCACGAAACGAATTCAAAGTTCGGTGAGCCTCCACCCGGACAGGGAACGTGTACAGGAGTGTGGCCCGAAGCAGTTTTTGTGCCTGAAAGGCGCTCTCAGTTTCTAGTAACAAGGTACCATTACGCAACCTGGTACAAGACTTAACAGTTCCGGCTATGGCATCTACGCCCTTCTGGATAACGAAAGGGTTGACAGAGGAAAAATCCTTTCCGTCCTCAGATCGAGAAATGACGAGGAACTGTGGGGCAGGTGGTAGTACTTTTGTCACTGGTGGCTGGTCAAGTTTCTGTTTGTGGGCAGAAGTCGAGAGAGAAGAAGAAGAGAAATCCATTGCGGAGGAATCCCCCATGATTGCCAGCGTCTCCGATGGCGCGCTCCTTCCTTGTGGGGACCCTCTCAGAGGGCACTCCCACCTTAGGTGAATGTTTACACCTCACGTCACACCTCCTGAGAAACAGACGGAGGGACCAATCGGCATGGTCAGAAGGTATCAGCTCAGGCAATCACCCCTCCCTAGGCCTGGCCTTTACCAGGGGGTACGTGCGTGCCTTACTTGTCGACCCAGGGCGGGGAATTACGCGTTACCCCGTCACCGGCTACGCGTGCAAATGCATGGGTCGGCCTTCAGGCGCGCACAGGGAGGAAGGAAGAAGAGGAAAAAGAAGAGAGAGAGGGAGAGAGAGGACAGACTGTCTCAAACGCCGAGGCGGAGACCAGAGAAGACAAGGAGAAGAAGGCAGGGGAAAGAGTAAGGAAGACAGTGAGATGGAGAAGAACAAAGAAAGGAACCAACCAAAGGAAGGAAGAAACGAGAAGAAGTGAAAAACCAAAATGACCGCAAATATAGGCAGGCGCTAACTACCCCCTTGAGGGGGAGGGACTCCTTTTAGTCACCTCTTACGACAGGCAGGAATACCTCGGGCCTATTCTAACCCCCGGACCCGCAGGGGGGATCAGTTTCTGTGATAAGTTACCTTGTTTAATGTAAGAAGATTAATTCTTTTGAGTCAGCCATGACTACTTTCATTTCTTATGGTTGTCCAACTTCTTTCTAATGACTTTACCTCTCCCTGTAATATTCCTTCATTCCTTGTTTCCTTATCCGCTGAAAGAACTCACGTGGTACTTAAACCTATTCTAATCACCCAACACCTATAATGAGGAAACTGATTTTAACCTCCACAAATTCTTCCTTGACTTTACAGATATATTTGTGGGTACTGAAACACTTTACACACTCATCAGTTTCACCACAGAAACATTTTCAGGAATGAGGTCTTATTCAGAAACATTAAAGAAACTCATGGAAAACTGCAAGGGCTAATGGTAATTCTTGTTATTGTTGATCACTTGCCCTTCACTTGAACAGAATTCATGCCATATTATGTAAATAAAATTGACATAGCCTCTTGGTATTGAAATTGCCTTTCTATATTCGAGCACAATATCTGAACACTATGAAATGGCCCAACATTGTATCTTAGCAGTAGTATATTTTTTGAAATGTTAATGACAGACTTAAGGAAGATTATAGAAAATCCCCAGATACTCAGAATAAAATAAAACTTCAAATTGTGGAATACTTGGACTCAAGGATGTAAACTCTGTGAAACTCTAACATTATATTAAACAGCTCTTGACTTGACCAGAATTTAAAAATATGACAGTGGTCTGTATTAAGTTAGATAAATTATTTCTTTGAAGAATTTGGTAAATAACAGCAGCTGAGCAGTAGAAGAGGAGCTGTCACTTTTTTCAAAATAGCTATTTTCTTCATATGTCCTGTGTATAACTCTGTATACAAAAATTATTTATGATACACAGATAGTGGCACAGATTTTATTTACCTGTACAAGTCACATCTTAGTTACGATTTTGCTTCACTTAGAGATGTACAGTTTATAAATAGACAACACAAAATCAACAAGTTTAGAAAAATTACTAATGGCAAATCATGATTAACACCTCTAAGTTCCTTGATTTTATCTTTAAGCTATATTTACAAACATTACAAATATAACTGCTTGCTTTATCACAGTTGTTATGTATGGTAAAAACAGTGAAAGTAACTAGCTAACCATGGTTACCTGAAAATATTTATCTTTATCATCCATAAGCAATATAATCAGAGCTAAGCTTCTTACAACACTTTCTCTCACTGTTTCTTCTTTATCCTCCAACAGCATTTGTTGCAACATAGAAAGCATTAAGGAGTTACGAATGGAACTCTGAAATCAAGTAAAACGTCTTGCAGTGTAAAACAGTTTGAAAACAGTGTAATTGCTTATTAAATTATTTAGATCATTAAATTTATAATAAACAGTTTCAAATTATTCTGCCACTACATCTTGACGTTCTGTGGTTCACCCAAACTACATAAAGTGTGTGCCTGGATGAGACAAAAGCACAGTTTTGAACTAAAAGATGCTGTGCTGCCAGTACATTAATTTCTCTAAATAATTAAAACTGTTTGGGTGCAGTAAAATACATTACAAAATGACAAGAAAAAACACCATTTACCATTAAAATAGGCTGAATGTTCCCACGATGATGATACAAACTTTCAGAATTGGTGGAGAAGGGCAAATTTATTAATATGAGCTACAGGATCTTGTTCCAGCAAAGGGCAAGTTGAAACTTGGGGGGCAGTGCGGGCGAGGGCGGGAGGGGGGGGGGGGGGGGGGAGGACGGGCGAGGGCGGGGGAGCCGAGGGGGCGGGGGAGCCGAGGGGGGGGGGAGCGAGGGGTGGGAGTGAGGGGAGGAGCGAGGGGAGGAGCGAGAGGTAGGAGCGAGAGGTGGGAGCGAGGGGTGGGGGAGCGAGGGGTGGGAGAGCGAGATCAGATTTACCATTGTTGACATTTTCTTAACTGATACCTAGAAACCTGATATGGTTTGAAACCAAATGCTACAGCAGTTATGGATTGAATTAAGATCCTACATAACCTCTTCTCTGAAAGTCTGAAAACTGTTTTACTGCTATACTGAATGTAGTAATTACAATCCAAATTTCAGTATGATATACATTAAGAATATATATATGGTGAACTTCATCACAGTCTGTGAAGTTCAGCACTTTATTACCTACATTCTTCCATTACTTTACTTCAAATGTTGAAACGGAAGAGAACATAGCACGGCTAAATCAAATATGACAAATTAAACGAGAAATGGCACCAGAATTTATGAGTTTATTATCCTCAGGCAGTTACTTCATCCAAAATAATGAAGACAACTGTTTCATAACCATAAAACATTCCTTCCCCTTGTATTGTACTGTCCACAAAAGCTTTTGTACAATCCAGCAGTTTTCCTTCTGGGCATTTCACCTCCCCATCCTTGCTGCCTGTTAACTGCCTACCAATTCATTCAGGTTAAAGCATTAGCACAAGTAAAGAAGTTCCTTAACTGTAGAATTTCTTTTGGGACTTCATTAGCTGTAAATATTTTCACATTCAAGCTCATTTCACCAAAACAAAAATTAATTATTGTAATAACAATAACAGTAACATAATAATAATATTAAACAATTTTTATCAAACAATGGAAAATACAGGATGCAATGTAACAATACTATGAGAAGGAAAGTTGCTACTCACCATACAGCGGAGATGCTGAGTCGCAGATAGGCATGACAATGAGACACTCACAATTAAAGATTTCGGCCATTAAGCTTTCGTCAACAATACACACACACACACACACACACACACACACACACACACACACACACACACACACACACAAACAAATGCAACTCACACACAAAACAAACAAATGCAACTCACACACAAAACAAACAAATGCAACTCTCACACACACGACTGCAGTCTCCAGCAACTGAAACTGCAACTCAGCATCTCAGCTATATGGTGAGTAGCAACTTTCCTTCTCATAACAGTTTTTATTTATTTATATTCATTGTTAAGCAAGGTAATTGCCAGTTATGGCTGACAAAAATATTTGTTTATCACCATTGCAATTTCAAACCTTCCTCATTTTCAACTGAGAGTAGAACACATCTATTACATGCGCAAGTTCATAAACACAACCTTGTGTCCTACTTTTTTTAAAAAAACTCTCTGTGAAATTAGTTACATATGGCTAATGTAAGTAACCACAGGGCCCAGGAAATGATCTGTGGCAGTCTCTGCAAACACCTTGAGACTCTGGCAAAAAATGGAAATGATATGCGATTACAAAAACTCAGGAAGAGGGTTCTCTTAGCCTCTGTCACCTCAATTCTTCAACTTCCTACCTTCACATAGTACTCCTGTTTATCTAAGTAACTCGGTGGAAGGTTAGGTAAGCAACCACAACAGGAAACTGAGTCAGTGAGCAGACAAGACTTGGAGGTTAGTGGAAGGCAATGGGAAACCATTATTGAAATTATCTCAAGAAAACCCCCAGCTTTACTCAACACAAAATGTTCCAGAGTTACAAGTTCCCTGTTTGGATCTCCAAGGGGGAAATGGGGGGGGGGAAACTAGGTTGAGAGGAAGCATCATGAAAAGTAAGAGTCTGTAAGGAGTACTGTTCAGGAACGTGGAATGTAAGGTATATGTAACAGGGAAAACTGGATGTAGTCTAAAAAGAAATGGTGACAGCTGGCATCGACATATTGGGAATACATGAAATAAGGTGGACTGGCGTAAGAATTTGCTTCTAATGGCTGTACAATATACTATTCTTGACAAGAGAGCAATAGAAGTAATGGAATGTGCTTCATTATTAGTAACTGTGTATGAAAAGCAACAATGGGGTGCAATTATAAAAATGATAGAATGATGTCCATCAGATTTCAAAGTCAACTCCTTAACATCACAGAGATTCAAGTTTACGAGCCAACCACCAATGCTAATGAGGACATCACTAATCATATTTATGGAGATTTGCAAGTATTACTGCTCCCAATATCAAAAAAGGTGGTCTTCTTCATTGTTGGATTCAATTCAATTCAATTTTTATCATCACATAACATGCCTTATACAATCAAAGATTGTGACATAGGTGACTTGTCAGTTTTTACACTATATATAACAATACTAAAAATAGACAATAAACTAATAATATACATGGTGTAACATCTTCAAAGAGGTATTTTAATTACAATTATAATGCATTGTTACCATTCATGAAATCTTCTACACTATAGTAACATTTATCTTTCAGATATTTTTCCAGGTCTCTTTTGGTGCCTTTTACATTTGGGTCATCCATATCTTTCCATATTTTATTTACAAATTTCATGCCCATATAAAATGGGGTTTTTTCATATGATTTTAAACGGTGGGTAGGTAACATGTAGCTCGTTCTATGTCTTGTATCATATTGATGCAAGAAGAAGTTGCCCTCAAAAAGTTGTGGGTTTCTTTTCGTGAAAGTGAGAGTTTCATAGATGTATATGCTTGGAATGCTCATTAGATCCAGTTTTACAAATAAAGGTTTGCAGTGTTGCTTTGGTTTTGCTCCAACCATTGCTCGGATGATTCTTTTTTGTAGTCTAAAAGCTCTAAGTAAATTTGTTTTTTCAGACCCCCAGAAAATTATACTATACCTAATGACTGAAACAAAATATGCATTATATACAGTTTTTCTTACAGCTAAATCAGTAATACTATACAAGATATTCATAATATATACAAGGCTATTCAGTCGACCCAGTATGTTGTCCACATGGCGACTCCATAACAGGTTTTTATTGACTAACATGCCAAGGAATTTGACACAGTCTGCAGTCTCTAATTTTTTGTCCATATACCTTATTTCACTTATAGACTGTGCAGATTGTTTTGTGGTAAAATGAACAATTTCTGTTTTTGTAAAATTTAATGTCAAGTTATTATTTTTGACCCATGCCTCCACTTCCCCAAGTGTTTGTTCAATATGACGAATTAGGTCTACCTCATTTCTACAACAGACTACAGCTGTTGAGTCATCTGCATAGAGGATAGTATCAGACTGGACCTGACATGGCATATCATTAATATAATATAGAAAATGCAGTGGCCCTAATATTGAGCCTTGTGGAACACCTAATTGAGTGTTTTTCCAGCCAGAGAGAAATTTCTTGCCGTTGATGTTAATAAGTACTCTTTGTTTTCTGTTTGCCAAGTATGATGACATCCAGCTAAGAGATTTGCCTTGAAAACCATAGCGTGCCAATTTTTGGAGAAGCAGGTCATGATTTACTGTGTCGACGGCTTTGGACAGGTCACAAAAGATGCCTGACACACACATTCTATCATCAAGACATCTGCTGACTTTTGTGACTAATTCAGTTATTGCATGGATTGTGCTGCGGCCTTTTCTGAAACCATATTGATTGCCTAGGATAATGCTGTTAGATGAATTGTGATTTTCAATCTGATCACATGCAGCTCTTTCAAATATTTTTGAGAAAATTGGTAACAGTGAGATTGGCCTATAGTTGTCCAATTCATCTTGTTTGCCTATTTTGTGTACGGGCCGAACTTCTGCATATTTTAATTGATCTGGGAAACATCCCTCATCAAATGATTGGTTGATTATGAAAGAGAGTGGATATGCAATACTGTGACGGACTATTTTTATTATTTCAGTGGGGACCTCATCCCACCCCACAGATTTTGAATTTTTTAGGCACATTATGATTTTGATGACATCTGAGATGGAAACATGAGAAAACTTAAAACATGTGCAATTGCTATCTGTCATATTGAGCTTTGTATTTGGTGGTGAACAGTCACCAAATTTGTTACAGTTTATGAAAAAGTCATTGAATGATTCACAAATGGCACTGGGTTCTGTAACAGCTCTACCATTTACCACTATTTTAGAAGGACATTTTCTCTCTGCCTCACTGCCAACTTCACTTCTTATAACAGACCAAACAGCTTTTGATTTGTTTTTTACATTTGAAATGAAGTCGTTATTTGCAGTACGTTTTGCTAGTTTAACTATTTTGTCAAATGTTTTTTTGTATGTGCTTACATACTTAAGAAATTGAGGGCTTCGATTTACTTTTGCCTCCATATGCAGTTTCCTCTTAGTAGCACTAGACACTCTAATTCCTTTTGTTACCCAGGATCTACTTTTTTGGGACCTGGTCCTCACTGTTACAAAAGGGAAGCATTCATTGAATATACCCAAGAATTCAGTTAAAAAGTTATTGTAATTGTCACTTGTGGAAGTGTGTTTGCTGACTGTCCACTTGGTTTGGCTTAGTTTTTTGCAAAATACTTCCACATTTTCTTGACTGAAATTCCTACATCTTTTTGTTGTGTAGACTGAATTTTGCTTCGGTAGTGATACAAATAGTGCTTTATGGTTTGATACTCCTAAATCTAGAAGAAACTTTTCTTTTACATAATAATTATAACTACTTACAATATTGTCAATACATGTTGCAGAGCTTGCTGTAATTCTTGTATACTGATCGAAATTGAGATTTAGCCCATTTGTGGCTACCAGGTTCTTTAAGTGTGAAGAAAATTTGTCATCAGTCCTTACATCTATGTTGAAGTCAGCACATATAACCACTTTCTTGTACAGTTTCTCACATTTTAATTTATGTAGCAATGTATCAAACTTATCTAAAAATACAGAGCTTATATGGTACCCAGGGGTGTGATATATGCTGATAATTAGTGTGTTATACTCTTTAAGTTCTATACAACAACTTTCAAATGTGCCTTCTTCATTCAGATGGCTAAAATTCTGTCTGATATCATAGTCTACCGTGGAATGAACTAATATGCAAGAGCCTCCATACCCATTGGTCCTACAAAAGCTGGTAGCCAGTTTATAACCTGTAAGCTTATTTAGGAGACTGATATTTTCAGATTTTAGCCAATGTTCATTAAGGCATATTACTTTCACAGATTGTTTCACACTTTCTAGCAAAATTTCTGTATCGTAAAGCTTCCTGATCATTCTTGGAGACTTAATGCTAGAGTAGAAATTAAGCTGTAGAAGATGTATGGGAAAATTTGGTCTTGGCACAAAAAATGAAGCAGGATAGAGACTTCTAGAATTCTGCCAGGACAATTTGCTGCTTATTACTAATACACTGTTAACAGCTAACCAAACAATGCCTATACAACTGGACTTTGCGTCACACCCAATACCACAACCAAAATGATCATAAACTTTGTAATCAGAGGTGGAAGCTACTCAATAATTGCTAATTGCAAATCAGATAATGAGCTGTTAATTACAAAATTCTGGCTGAAAATGAGGAAAGTAGCCAAAGGTATTACATCTCACAGATACTACTTAAGGTTGTACCTTCTGATTATACAGTAGAAGTCAAGAATAGATTTAATGCATTACATTCAAGGAGTCGGCAAAAAAACACATTCCCAAGAAATAGGACAGCAAGAAGGCTAGATGGTTACCAATCAATGCATTGAAAATTTCAGAAGAATTATGTAAAGCAAAAATCAAATGACATTGATCAGCAACACTGAAATACAGGGTTTTGGAAATTAGCTAAGAGAGACAAGAATATAGTCTTAAAAATGAATGGTGCAAAGAAGCTGAAGAGAACAGTATGATGGAAAGATGAGAGATCCTTACAAGAAAATTAAAGACATAAAAGAAAAATTCCAGGTGAAACCTGGAATTATAAAAGAGTGGCAGCAGAGGACATTAAAAAAATATAGACAGAATATGTAGAAGTTCCCATAAGATAGAACTGCATACTGATGATTATGAAGTTAATGTGAATTTAGAACCAAAGCCAGATATTTTGCAGAGTGGAGTCAAATGGGCCCCTGAAAGTATTGCTGGAAACAAGGCTAATGGACATGATGGAATTCCAGCAGAACTGTTCAGAATCTTTGTAAAGAATGCAATAAAAGTGTTGCATTCAATATGTCAGAAAGCACAGAGAATCCAACGGTGGCCAAAAGACTGGAAAATCTCAGTGTTCAGCCTCATTATGAAGAAGGGAATTTCTAAACGCTGTTCAAATCACTGAATACACACATTTATCACACATGCTAGCAAAGCCATGCTTTAAATCTTACAAAATAGACTTTGCCAGTATACAGACTGAAAATGGTCCGAAGAACAAGCTGGATTACATACAGGAAGAGGGACCAGAGATCAAAGTGCCAACATCTGACAGATTATGGAGAAGGCAAGAGAATTCCTAAAAGATATGTATATCTGCTTTATTGATTATGCTAAAACCTTTGTCTATGTTGGTCACAAGTAATTAGGGGAACTACTCAAGAACATGCGAGTACCAGATCACCTCATTTACCTCAAACAGAATTTATACTCTGAACAAGAAGTCACTGTGAGAACCATACATGGAACAACTAAATAGGTCAAAGATACAGAAAGGAGCATCACAAGGGTGCTTTATGTCACCTCATTTATTCAACCCGTAGACTGAGCACATAATGAGGAACATCAGGTTAGATGATAAAGAAAACAGAATTAAAATATCTGGGGTAAGTATAAATAACCTTAGATATGCAGATGATACCACACTAATGGTAGAAAGTGAAAAAGAGTTAAATATCCTCCAACAGGTGTTGAAAGAAGAAAGTGCACAGACTGGTCTAATGCTGAAAATTGAAAAAATGAAACTTATGGCAACTTGACCTATTACTTCATGGAATGTAGGAGGAGAAACAATGGAGACAGTTTCTAGGTTCAAGTATGTCAGCTCCAAGATTTCTGCTGATGGTGACTGCATGCACAAAATCAGGAGACACTTGTTAGTTGATAAGCATGCAGAGTTCCTTTCCCAAGTATTGCTATGGTGTAGAAAGGTATGTGAATATCTATGAAGGAGTTGATAAGATTAAAAATTTCAGCAAAAGGGGCAAGTAGGAAGAAGTAAAAGTAGGAGACATATAGAAGGTGCCAACTATTTGGGCACTGAATAGTTGTCCTATCTGAAAACAGTGCTTAAAATCAAAGAAAGCTGTTTACTATTCATCATGTAAAAATGAAAACTTACAGAAACATACGGTGCCAGTGCACTACAAGATTCTACAACCAGAAGCCGCCTTTCAATGTGTTTGTGGCTCAGCTGCTCCCAACACTGAGGAAGCACTTCTGTCTCCACAAGGGCTGGCCCTGAGCACTGTGCTATTGCCACCATGCCTGAAATAAATCACTACGTATTAACATACACAATGAGAGGTATGTAAGATATTTGTCACATCAGTTTACAGGAATTAATTTTGCAGTCACTGAATGTGGGTACAAAAAAATTGCTTTTGTACCATCTAGGCATTGTAGGAGCATATCACACGAGCATTTACATTATTTTATAGAGCATTTATGTTACTTTATACTATTTTATGTTTAACGTCCACCACTTAGAGAAAAATTGCCTATCAGAACATGACTTGATTTTGTGTGTTCATCTTATATACCTTTTCATTTTAGTTATGTTTTCTTGCCTCATGTGAGTTTTTGTCTATCAGTTTGTATAGATGAAACATAATGATGTAGCTAAAATGCTGCAAAAACAGTCGTGCCTATAAATAAAGAACTTACAGCTAAAGAGTCAGACGACCTTACCTGCTGAGATGGAGATAGGAGTTCCAAGGAGTGGGTGGTATGGCAGAAAGAGCATCATGAAATCTACGAACCCAAAATGCCAAACATAATAAATGTGTTGCAACTGTTAATTATCAAGTTTAATATCAGATCTGTTAAGTGAATTGAATCTCACTTCTTATTTATGTGGTGGAGTGAATGAGAATCAGAAGTTAATTTTCAGCAGCTGTATCTGTAGTCTGTAAAGGAGGTAAAGTCTGAGCCAAGTTGGAGGAAGAAGGCACACAGATTCAGAGCACAGACTAACTGGACCCTGATTAATAATACTTAACTGTGATTGAATATTCAGTAAGCAACATTTTATATAAAAGGAGTGTTCAGGTGACAATTTATTTAAGTGTTTGGTGCTGACCTGGCAAAAGAAGTATACCAGTTTGATTACTTTAAAATGCTGAGATGTATCTGTTCTACCACCCGACAAGGTCATTTGTAGATAAAACACTCTATTTGTTTATAATCAAAGTCTGAAGGTTAATAAATATAAGAACAAAAGAAGCAGAAATTACTCAAACAATAATACTGTGTAACAGACAATTATAACTGGCAGATTTACAAGAGTTATAACTGGATTTTATTTGGCAAAAAGCTAAACATTTGCTTGAAACAATATACACTAACACACACAGCACTTATGTTGTCATATTTCCCAAAATAGAAGTTGCTGTGTTGTTGTACATTATTCCCTTATCTGTCATCAGAGTGCAAATGTGAAGCTTAAATGAAGGAATTACAACACAGTAGAGTGGCACAGTACACCCACTTGACAAAGGCAACTTGCAGATATCTGTATTGTTTTCAGTGTATCTGTACTGTAGCAGACTGACATTAAAGGCCACAGAGATCACACTGTCAACATCTTTGCAATGAACTGTTACACTCCAATATGTTTTAATCACTTCATTATAACACCATATTTGCACTCAATAATGAGACAGTGAATAACATATGACAACAAGGATACTTCTATTTAAGAAAATATGAATAAGTAACGCTACTTCTGTAGCCTGCAGATTCATTAACCTCCAAACAATGACTTTACACAAATGCACAGTTTTACAGACAAATGACCTCCATGGATGCTAGAGCAGACATCTCCGATTTTAAAATAACTTTTATTCTGTTTTAGCCATTCAAGCTGGAGTACTTACTTTGTTATAACTTGCTCATGGAGCCAGTGATAGGTGGCCCTACAATTTAACATGCAATTTGAATCACAGGGTATCTCAGTATTACCCAAATACACAAACATCAAAGCATGCCGAGTGTGAAAGGCACAAACTTTGACAAACGAACACCACACAGTAATGAAATGTTAGGCCATTTCATTTGCACAAGGCACGTTTTATAAGCAAATACAATTCTGAAATAAAAATAAAGCAGATACATTTGCCTTAGCAAACTTATTTTTACAAGAAGGCCTGTACTTTAACATACTTTTCTGTGTAATTCTCACACATATTGACTCATTTATCGTACCATACAACAAAATTTTAAATACCACCATTGTAGAAATCTGCTGCCTGATTAGACACCCATTGTAATATAGTTTCAAATAAAGCTCACTTCTTGACAATTGAGGAAACTCATCACATGTCTAAATCTCATAAAGCAACTGGTCTCTCTCACATTTTTCAACTTTCTGCACCAAATCATCAGTAATGACTGGAGGTTTCTCACTTTGTTCCTCATTGTGCGTCTCATACAGCGATCTTTGAAAGCTCTCACCCATTGCTGCACCATCTCATCACTCATAATGTTTTCTCCATACTGTTCACTGACCTGATGATGAATTTCAACCACTTTCACACACTTAGCACTCAAAAAACCAACCACAGTGCGTGTTTCAGTCAGCAGGATCCTCAACTGGAGGAGGTATATGAAAGCTAGTTGTGCAATATGTTAGTGCCTTAATATTGGTGGAAATTAAGCAGAAGAGTACAATGAAGTACTGGCTTTCATGTAAAAATAAAATTGCTATGGAAAGACTACTTGTTATATTTTTATTTCAAAATGGTACTTACTAAAAAAAAAAAAAACATGCCTTGTACTTTTTCACTTACCCACAAAGTGAACATGTTACACTGTATAATACTGAAAAAATGACATGTATGATTGCCTGCTTATTGGCTAGAATTTAGTCACCACAGTGCGTCAATGCTCACTAAGTGTGGGAATCTGGAATGGTCTACAGCATCTGACAAATATTCATCATTAGTCACTTGACATCCACTGCTGGATAAAGGCATTCTCAATATTTTTCAATGCATTAGGATCTTCAGCAAAACAATTTCATGATGTTGCTGCATTTTGTCTAATTTTGTCTATCCACGAAACACCATATTGTCATGTCTTTTCTTATCTTGAGGAATGCAGCAAAGAACAATATTGGTCCATGTACCATCCATTCTTTCATTTGGCTACATTACCCGCCCATTGCTATTTCATATTCCAATACAGTATGTTCCCTGATCCAGCAATTTGTTTTCCTGCCACTACTAGTAACCCTAAGGTGCAAAGTTCCAATTCTTGCATAAATAGCTTCACTATCATAAGTCAAAACCTGTAAAACAAACCTATTGTAAACTTCAAGCACAAAAATCAGCAATATTATCCAAAGGATAGGTTGCTACTCAACTTAAAGACGGCAGATTGAGTTGGAGAACAGCACAATGAAAAGATCGTTACACACTGAGCTTCCTGTCAAAGCCATCTTCAGAAAAGAAAGGAAAACACACACACACACACACACACACACACACACACACACACACGTTCACACAAGTAGGCACACCTAATGCAAGCATGACCACAGTCTCAAGGCCCTCCAGCCAGACTGTAACAGTCAAGTTGAATGAAAGTAGCAATACAGAGTGTGGCAGGGAAAGGGTAATAACAGCAAGGTACAGGTGGGGGGATGTCTGGTGGAGCACACAGGAACTAGAATGCACTAGGACAAGGCTGCTGTGTGCAACATTGGGACGCTGTGGTGGAGAGGGGAAGGTGGGAATGGGACATGAAAAATAAATGGAGCAGAGAGGGAGAAAAGGCCAGTGGGTGCATCGGCAGAGAGTGGCGTACATGAGAGTGAGGGGATGTGAATTAGGGGGAGGTGATAGGACAGAGGGGTTGGAAACTGTTGGGTGAAGAGTGTGGGGACAATAGGTTATCGTAAGTTGACATCAGGATAATTTCAGGAGCAGAGAATACGTTGTAAGGATAACTTCCTTCTCTGCAGTTCAGAAATCGGTGGCGGATGGGGGGATGCAGATGGCCCAAGTTGTGAAGCAGGCACTGAAATCAAGCATGTTATGTTCAACTGAATGTCGTACAACAGGGTGGTCACTTTGCTATAGGCCACAGTTCAGCAGTGGCCATTTACCCTGGTGGACAGCTGGTTGGTGGTCACATGAATACGAAAATCATTGCACAACTTTTGATTATTTCACCCTCATTGTGCACTATTCTCTGCCAACACACCCAAAAGTCTTTTCTTGTTCTCTGTTCCTCTCCTTTTCTGACCCCCCTCCCCTGCTACTGACCAACACTGTGCCTTGCATCCTTGTCCTGCCACCTTCTAATCCCTGCATGCTCCAGCAGACAGCAATCTTCTTTCCCGACATCCATATCATGCTATCCCTACCCCTGCCCTACCACACTCTGTAGTGCTGTTTTCATTCAATGCGATAGTTGCAGTCTAGCCAAGGTGGCCAAAGATAGTGATGATGTGTGTGAGAGATATGCTTGCTTGTGTGAATGTGTGTCTTTTCCTTTCTTTTCTGATGAAGGCTTTAGCCAAAAGCTCAGCATGTGACAGTCTTTTCATAGTGCCTGTCTGCAACTGAACATGCCATGTTTATGGTGAGTAGCAGTCTAGTCTCTTCATAGTATTATTGCTTTATTATTGCTTTACAGATGACTCTGGAGCTAAGTTTTGAAAACAATATTTAGTTTATCACACTCTTTTCAGACCATTTCCAATCTTCTGTTTATTTTCTTTCCCATCCACCCTGCTGTTGTCTTCAACTGTCCTAAATATGAAAATTTGTCAACTGGTTCTATGACCTCAGTGTTTATTTTTAGTCTTCCATTCTATGCTTCATTGTAGACTATTTTTGTCTTTTTATAGATGATTTTCAGATCTAATTTCAAACGTACCCTATAAACTTATTCAAAGTTGAAGTTTAAATATGCATGAACATATGCATGAATGAATCAATTACTCAATAAATCAGTCAATGAAGGTATCAATCACTCTAATCAACTAAATGTCTAGAGAGAGAGAGAGAGAGAGAGAGAGAGAGAGAGAGAGAGAGAGAGAGAGACTGACCATTAAATCAATTAGCAGTGGGAAGTGACTAAACTACAGTAGGAACCTTGCTGGCTTCAGTTCGCATCATAAAAGTTTAATGATGGACACAGACAGCAGGTACTGCACATTTGACACTGTGCTCCACTGTAGACTTAACAAAGGTTGCCTGATATGTGAATGTCTCAAAGATTTCATAAATAATAGAAACCAGTATGGTGTACTCGACAACAAAAGTTCATAAGACACAACAATATCAGCAGGAATGTCCCAGGGAAGTGTGATAGAACACTATTATTTTCTATATAAATAAACAATCTGGTCGACAGGGTTGGCAGCAGTCTACTGTTGTTTGCTGATGAAGCTGTGGTGAATGGGAAGGTGTGGAAGTTGAGTGACCATAGAAGGATACAAGATGACTTAGACAAATTAATAGGTGGCATGATGAATGGCAGCTAGCTCTAAATGTACAAAAATGTAAGTTAATTCTCATAAGTAGGAAAAACATGCCTGTAATGTTTGGAAACAGCATTAGTAGTGTCCTGCTTGACACATCCATGTCATTTAAATATCTGGGCATAATGTTGCAAAGCAATATGAAATGGAACAAGAACATCAGGATTGCTGTAGGGAAGATGAATAGTTGAGGTGAGGTTACTGGACGAATTTAGGGAAAGTGTGGTTCATCTGTAAAGGAGACCGCATATAGGACACTAGAGCGACCTATTCTTGAGTAGTGCTTGAGTATTTGGTATCCAAAACACGTGAAATTAACTCTTACCATGCTAAGCGCTAGCTGCATGCTACTCCCTGTGCTCTGGCTGATTTCCAATAGTTTCATTAAACTTTCAATCGCTATAGAACAAGCTTAGTATGAAATATACAAAAAACTAAAAGTTCTTTTTGAAATGACATGGTTTCAATTTCATGTGGGGCAACATTCATGTATGTGGAAGATAAATCTTTTTCAGGAAATGATGAAGCTTATAGAATGAATGAATCATTTTTTGAAGTTTTGCATCTTTATCACATGCCACAGCAATTAAAAAGAAGATAAACAAGTTAACATCAATAATACACGTGCCAAAAACAAAGGTAAACAAATGAAAGAACACCATAGAAAATGTAACAGACAAACCACAACCAAACCTCCTTAGTTCCTGTGGTCTAGCACTTAAGTGATTGATTAAAAGCTTTAAAGAACCTACAGTTTTTAGTAGGAACAGTAAAATTATGTGTGAAATTCAAAATAACACTGAATACTGCACAAACATTATGGCAGCTGCATTTTCTTCTTTTCTGCACCCAACCTAATATTACAGCAACAGCATGGTAAGTGTTAAAGTAAGATATCGAAGCAATTCAGAAATGGAATGCCAGATTTGTTACCAGTTCGAACAACATGCAAGTGTTGCAGAGATGATTCAAAAACTCAAGTGGGAATCCCTGGAGAGAAGGTGACACTCTTTTCGAGCAACACTATTGAGAACATTTAGAGAACTGGCATTTAAAGCTGACTGCAGAACAATTCTACCTCCACCAACATACATTTCATGTAATGACCATGGAGATAAGAAAAAGACATCTGTTAGATGGATGCGAAGACCTGCTGTATATCCACTTTCAGTTGGATCATGTTATCATTGATGGTATGGTTATGCATGGTAGCTATAAGTGACAACCAGAGGTGCTAGCATTGCAGCATTTCAAGAAAATGTGTACAAAGTTTGGAAGGAGTGGAGAGGATCCAGTGAGAAATGGAAGCTTCAATTACTTTCACAATGTGTGCTTGAGTAGCTCAGCTGGAAAGCACTACCCATGACAGACAAATTTCCCAAGCCACTGCACAATTTTAATTTGTCACACACAATCTAAAAAATGTATACTACACCAGAAACAAAAGAATGCAAATCCATGTCACAAAGTTCTTTATAATATGGAAGCCATCCAAATAACTGCTTGTTATGTGTATCTCCAATAGCCCATAAGAACAATGTTGGAAACAATTAACATTTATTTTCAACAAAGTGCTGATTTTTGTCTCTACAAAAAATATACAAATGATTCAAATGCGATTGATTCCTATAGGGATAATGGAAAATGTTTTCCAGAGTTTATCAGCCTTTTAAGGCAAGAAACAGAATGAACTACAAAACTGTGATGATAGTAATATTCAAGAATACAAACTGAATAGTTGTATTAAAAGGAAGCAAGTCAGAACATGTAAGAAGAGGTTGAAAAACTAATGAACAAAATCAGGCATGCACTTATCTTTCATTATTTTTGTAGCTGATGCAAGAGTTACTGAAAATTTACTGACCTGCAATAATTGTTAACCTCTCTTCTTCATTAGGTTTTTTCTTCAGGTTGAACAACAGATTTAACAACTTATCTCTACTGTCTGCCTCTGGATGAAGCTGAATTGTCATGACTATAAGAGGTATTATTTCCTGTAAGTAAATGAGAAAAATATTTTTATTCAGTTCCACACTAACACATTATGGGCTAAAATTTCTATCATCATATGTAATAAGCATAATCGTTTACAAATAAATGTTTCTAGTACATCATGTCTTGCAGTGTGCGCATTTGTGAGTCTATTGTTGATGAAGGCCTTGGCCGAAAGCTTTAATTGTGAGAGTCTTTTTGTTGTGCCTATCTGTGACTCAGCATCTCTGCTTTAGGGTGGGTAACAACTTTCCTTCTCATAATATTGTTACTTTCCATCCTGGGTTTTCCACTGTTCGACTAAAATCAAATTGGTTACTTCGGAATCTTCCAAACTTCTGAATTAACTTTTAACAACAATGAAAATTTCTGGATGGAATAACACATAGAATAAATGAAAGGCAACCTCTCATCTGAAGCTACATGATATGTGGTGCAGAGATACCTGCATTAGAAAACAGTATTTACATAAGCTTTCGAGCTCTTGCTCAATTATTGATAGTTGTTGCCTGTCAGGTGGAGGTGGGGAAGGGGTACAGAAGGACACAAGAGGAAAGGAGTGGGACACAGGGCAGTATGAGGCAGAGCTTTCAACAGATGAATCAGTGGTTGCACGACAAGACAAAAGGTGTTCAGAGGGTAGAGCATTATCAGAGATAGAAAGGGGAAGAGGTGGAGGAGAGGAAAGTAGAGATGAAGAAGAAGGGAAAGGTTGGGGGCGGGGGGTAGGAGGAGGGGGGGGGGGGGGGGAGAGGGAGGAAGAGAAAAGATAAGGTGAGGCAGTGAGGAACATGTTAGCAGAGGTTTATGCCAGGGGTACTGTGAGAGCACAGGAAATGCTCGAGAGAGAATTCCCACCTGCATGGTTCAGAGAAATTAGTGCTGGAAGGGAGTATCCAAATGGCCCTTGCAGTGAAGCAGTGACTGTGTGTGAAAACAATGTATCAATGTATTGTACTGCATATCCAAGTGCAGCTATGAAATATGACTTCTACAGGCAGTATTTTCATGAAAAGTATAATTATAAGTTCTGCAGACCACAGATGGATGTTTGTTCTCTTTGTGAGGAGCTTAAAGTGAAATTAAAAAGTCCTCATCTCTGTGAAGCTTCAAAACTTGCAGCCAAGGGAGATTTGCAGAATCATCTTCGAAGGAATTGAAAGTTTTACACATCCGTGAAAGGAGCGAAGTCTCAGTGTTTTCAAAATGAAGAAATAGGTGCCATTGCTGCCTTTGACTATATGCAGAATTTGCCCTTACCAGAAATTCCTGTGCAAGAAGTATTTTATATGCGGCAACTATGGGTAAATGTGTTAAATATCCACAATTTAAAAGATGACAGCAACGTGGTCTATCTTTATCATGAGGGTGATAGAAGAAAAGGTGCAAATGAAGGGTGCACTTTTCTATACCACTACATTAAAAACTATGTTCCAGACACAATCAAGCATCTCAACCAGTTCTCAGATGGATGTACTGGACAAAACCAAAATCACACAATGGTGAGAATGTATAGGACTGACTACAGTTGGTAGATTTGAGTCAATCACCCACATGTTTCCTGAACATGGTCATTCATACCTACCATGTGATAGAAATTTTGGGGTATTCAAGAATAGAATAAAAAATTGGGAAAGAGTTTATATTGCAAAAGAATATGTTGAATTAATATCAAACAGCAGAAAAAATGTGGAAGTTCATGTTGCAGAGTGCACTGAAATCACTGATTTTGATAAATGGTGGCCTTCCTGTTTTATTAGGACTGTTATATCAAGGGAAATTGAAGATTTTGAAGACATAAGAGGCACGCATTTTCTCTCTTAAAATTCAAGCAATTCAAGTACTGCAACAACAAGATTGGAGAGTTTGAAGCGTCTGTTTACATCAGCTCTCCTGTTATATACAGACTCTTTCTGGGAAAGTCATAGTTGCTGCCTTATTTTACCATACCATCTGAAAAGGTATACAAGAACAAAAGTTCCCATAAACTTCAAAAAGATACAGGACATTGGAAAGTTAGTGAAATATGTCCCTCACGATGCAATGGAATTTTACGAGAACATTCTAAAGTGGACAATTATCGGAACTCTGAGTGAATCTTTCTGTCACTAGTAGTTATATGTGTATGTTTCTTCATGAATTTAAATTATATTCAGTCATAGTAATAATACATTTTGTAATTAATATTACTGTTGTCCATTAATATGTATTCAATAAACACATGATTAATATACCATATTAAATTTATTAATCAATACAGGTTGTGAATTTACTAGTAACTGCAGGGTGAAAAGCATTAAGTCCATTTTTTAAAAACAAAAATTAATGTGGATGAAACATTCAAATTGTATTTTCACTAACAAAAATTACATTCTAATAAATTATTTTATAGCTAATAGAAGTTAAATCAATATTTATTTGGCTTAGATACATCTATACAGTCTTTTCCTTCTCCTGAAAAATTGTGAAAATTGACTTGAGGCCTTTCAGCTCTGACCGATTCAATTGTCAAACTGACTCATTCCACACCTTAGCAAAAAGTCACCAAACAAGTAAATAGCTAACTAGTTTTGTTTAAAAAAATCAACTGAAAATTACAAATACTGAAAAAGATGTTCTCTATGATATTATACCCTGAGGAAACACAAAATAGATGTTCTTATTTACATACCTCACGTTTGTTAAGAATAATGTTTGGTATGACACGTGGCAATGTCTGCCCTAACACAGGAAGTAAATAATCACTTAAGTTGTCTTTCTCTGGTATCTCTGCCAGTAACGGCTGGCTCTCATGCTGTTTTGATGTATCCACAAAACAGCGCACTAACACTTCCTTTCGAAATGCAGGTGGTAATGACCTAGAATGAGAAATACATATTATTAAATAGGTGGCTTATCCTTGTACAAGTTGCTTACAGCCACAAAAGAGAGCAAATTTAAAATTCACAGGAAAAAGAGAGAGAGAGAGAGAGAGAGAGAGAGAGAGAGAGAAGGTAGCTTAATACCTGTATTCTGGACCTACAAGTCAGGGGTAAGTGATGTTGAAAGTCCATGATGATGACAATGAGACACAAATACAAGATTACGGAAGAGAAAGAACTGTTCAACCTTAAGCCACAACTAATAGATACAATTCCAAGAAATGCATGACAACTTGATTGTACTGAAGTTCATAAATTGATTCCTACTGGATATGGTTCTAAACCATCATCCAGGGAAATGGAAGAAACAACATGACTTATACATGCCACAGTTGAATGCCATACTACAGTATAAATTACAACAATTACCAAATGCTCACAGGGGGTCAATGTGACTCACTCAACTAGGACAGAAAGACTGAATCATTGAATGAAGAGATGACCGTCAAAATTTAAAAAAAAAAAAAAAAAACAAAGAACCAAACAATTGGGATCGTATAAATACAACATGACAAAGCTCAGGAATACAGAAACAGCAAAGCAATAACTTAACTGAATCTTTGAATCATCTCTCAGTTCAGAATTCATTTCCATAGGCATTCATTCAAAAAGTACCAATGTAGGTTCCTAGCACAGCGTACTACTTAAGTGTGATTGTCCAACATAATCCTGTTCATGTACAGTGCATGGTTCTAGTGCGTCTGAACTGTTATGAATGACTATGGAAATTATAGAACAATCTGGTGCCAGCACATGTGTTACTCCTCACAGAAAACTCCAATGATACTCGATTATTGCCAAGGCCATGAATCAGCTGGTTCTAAACAGCAAACAAAAACAAATCTGAAATATTAAACTGCATTTAAAAATACTTTACTACCACCTGACCACTGCAAAAACACAAAAATGAGTCCATTTAAATAAGCTCTCCTAGTATTTAAACCACTCTAAGTAAACCAAGCATCATGCCCCGAGTAAAATTTATAGGGTGACAATTATTGAACTATATGAAATAAAATCGTCATAACTTCTGAACGGTTCATGTTAAGACATTCAAACTGCACAGTTGGCCATGGAGCATGATGGGAATTAGTATGCGCATTATGGTTTGGTCTAGCAACAAAGTCCACTTCCATTTGGATGCATTTGTCAATAAGCAAAATCGGTGCATTTGGGGGGCTGATAATCCGCATTTCGTGATTGAGAAGTCTCTTCACCCTCAATGGGCGACTGTGTGATGTGCAGTGTCCAGTCACGGAATAATCAGTGTGATATTCCTTGATGGCACAGTGACTACTGATGGGACATGAAGGTTTTGGAAGATGATTTCATCCCCATTACCCAAAGTGACCATGATTTCAACAACATGTTGTTCATGCAAGACAGAGTTTGACCCTATCAAAGCAGGAGAATGTTTGATATCCTGGAGGAGCACTATGAGGAGTGCATTCTGGCTCTGGCTTGGGCCTCAACTGGCCGCTATATTCTTCGGAGCTGAAGGCGTGTGACTCATTTTTGTGGGGTTGAGCTGAAAACAGCCATTCAGGTGTACATCGATAGCACTGACGTTTCGACACTTCAGTGGGTCATGCAAAATTTCACTATTGGTCTGCACTCTGTGCCACATCATCGGCAATGATAGCAGCCATATCAAACATGTCATAACCTAAATCCGAACATCTGTAGCAAAGTTTACATGTTGAATAAAGTGTGCACAGTGTAGTTTGCAACTAATTTACGTATTTTTTCATGTAATTCAATAATTGTCAACCTGTATATTATGTCTTACACTAATACACTATAGAATAAGCATCTTTGTTTGAGCGTACGTACGGAGACACACTTATGGAACAAATTCCCATATGTTTGGAAAAGAGAATATATCACTCCAGTTTCTATGAAAATTAAGTCAAGCGATTCATGAGACTGAAACACCAGTGTCTATAATATCTTTTACTGCTCGACCCCAGAGGATGTTTTAATCTCAAACATGATGCGTTTCTGCAAGGAAATGAACTTCCTCTCAAAGAATCAGCAGATATTCTGAAAACACCATTCATATGAAGCAGAATTCCCTTTTCCTATATACCATACGCAGGTAAACAGGTAGATTCTGTCTTCCTAAATTATCAATCTGTCAACCGAGATATGATCATTTGATGCAGCTCCTCATATGTAAGATTGCCTCAAAGAATTTTTTGACTCACAGAGACCAGTTCCTTATGCTGCATAGCAAATGGTTAACAAAAATGGAAATAACATCAGATTAACCACAAAAGAAGCATAATAAGATACCTAAAGGTCTCAATATCCACGAATGGCTTATCAGGTAAAGTCTGCAGGATTCTCAGATTTTTCTGTGAAGATACTATTATCTGTTGGAAAGTGTCACCACTTGGGCGATTGTCTAGAAACGCAGAGTGATTTTGTCACTATTTACATTTGGCGAACTGATAAAGCAGCTTTCCATAAATGTGAATACTGATCAGCAGCTTTCCTTACATGTGGATAAATGCAAAACTGTGCAAAGAACATGAGTAACAACCCAGTAGTAGTAGTAGTAGTAGTAGTAGTAGCAGCAGCATATGATGAATGTCATATTGTTTGCACAAGTATTATGACAAAATAAATTAGCACAATGAACATGTGGAATAAGTGCTAGGGAAGGATACTGGGTGACAATCTGTTGGGAGAATCCTGTAAAAAAATGTTAAGTAAACTATAAGCAGAATTACTGAACTAAATTTCAAACCAGTCCTGTTCAGGAGGCGGCTAGGAGAGCATGGCACTCAAGCTCACTCGCTATTGGGAAATGAGATTTCATAATAAAATGGGGCAATTAGATGTCATTGCATAGGGCAGTGAAAGTGCTATTTTCAGAGGAATGCTGACATGTTGGGTTTGCCATAGCCTTAGATGCAAGGGCATATGCTTACAGTGTCATGCTTAAAGTGGAAAGCAGCTCATATTAAATCAATTAAAAGTAGCACAATGGCCAGGTTAGGAACTTCAAAGCTAAGGTCAGACACATCAACAACAGTTTATAACATGACAGTGCACAGTGCACAGCTACAGCTACAGGCCTGATGTTTAGCATGACAGGCAGTTACATGGGAAGTTTCAAACAAAATAAGTCTCACACACTTGCACAAAAATTTTCCTCAACATTGATTTCCACGACTTTACAAGTTTGTAGCTACAATTATGTCAATTTTTTAATCTATACTTAGCAGTGCTTGTAAAATGGCCCAAAAAATAAGTAGTGTTCATTGACATCCAGTGTTTTCAAGGTTGAAGTGGGAATAAAATAGTTACAAAATACAAATTTATGTCAATTTAAACTTCATTCAGAAACTACATTCATCATAAAGTTGCAACAGTCGTAAAAAAAGAGCGAGTTTCATAACTAGTGGCCCCATTTTCTTTGTTTCATCAATTAAAAGAAATGTAATTATCATTTCATTATCATTTCTCATTAATGCAACAGTATTAATTAGCCACCACAGAGTGTACAGGTACATGGAACTAACATTAGCAGCTGTAGAACAGACGTTGACAAGTTTCTCATGTGGAACTACCTTGTTGAGATCCCCCCTCACCATCACATGCTGTGAGCTGGCCAATGGCTCACTTCTGTGACGTGAGCATAAGTTAGCTAGCACAAGCAGATTGATGAACAGGGTTGTTCTAAACTACTGCTCCACTGTTAGAATTCTTTCAGTGTCTTACATCAGGACTCCACAGCCTTGCTGCTTGGATCTCAACAAATCAATATAGTCTACAGAAAAGTGTAACAGAGGCATTTAGGTGATAAATGGGAACTAAGGGAAGAAAGGGGATATTTTCATGAAATACTGTTACATAAAGAGAACCAGTACTTGAGGGATACTGGGCCACAGTTTTGTCGCATCTATTATATGTATAATGCAAGAACCAAAAGAATATGATAAGAAAAACTAGAGCACATATGGTGGCATACAGACATTTACTCCTCACTGTTGAGAGAACTGAATGGAGCAGGGAATGGTTAATATTGGAACAAAATACCCACTGCCTTACACTGTACATAATTAAAAACAGGGACCACTGATGGATAACTTTTAGGACTGAATTATCTTGTGCTATGAAAAGAGAACCCTACTTAATTCAAAGAACAAATTGTGGTCAAGAGTTGGAACTCAATTACCACTTTACATTTTTAAAAACCTGTAGTGTGTTACTGTAAAGTGGCACACTAGACCAAACTGTTCAGATATGCTTAACTTGCAAAGTAATGAATACATAGCGACAACTGAAAATTTGTGACTGACTGGGATTCACACTAATTTTTTCAGTTAATATATATCCTTCGCAGCAGCTTAAGCCATGGTCCTCCACTGTTCCCATTCTCTCAGAGGTGCTATTCCCACATAACCTATGGGACTTCTGTTACTAGTGTTCAGGAATTATAAATACAAGCACTAGTGACAATGAAAGTTTGAGTCAGGTCTGTAGGCATACTCAGATAGCCTAAAAGTTACTGTGATTTCTTGTGATAAACAGGAAATCTGTATTCAGGTCCAACAAAAATTTTCAACTGTCACTAAATAGCCATCATTTTACATTACCTTCAGCAGTCACTGTAAGTACCATCAAAAGACATTTGTTTCAGAAACATAACTCCTAGGAAGATCAGGTTACTAGAGAGTAATGGTTATGATAGCTATGATTGTGTTTCTATCAAACTATTAAATTTTGTCCTGACTTAATAGAGCTAACCTTAAGTTATGTTTGAAATTCACCATCATCTTAGGGAACACTTCTGGGCAGATTTCAATCTGCTGCAGAAAATCCCACCGACAAAACTAGAGATAAGCAAACTATCTTCCTTTACAGACCTATTTCATTCATTCTGATTTTTGAAAATCTTCTGAGAAAATGATCCACGATAAAATAAGACTCACATTTCTGAGCGCAAAAGATTGTCCACAGAGAGAGACATGCAACATTCAGAGAGAATTCCTGGCAGAAAAACAAGAAAAAATATCCTGTTGGTATGTTCTGTGATCCTTTGGTTGTGTGGGCTACAAAATTCTACTTGCCAAACTAAAAAAACTATACTAGAGGTTGAAAATACGACTTCAGTAGTAAATTTCTTTTATTATCATGACCAGTTTCGGGCTCTCATAAGCCCATCCTCAGGTGTCGCATTGGAAATAAGAGGCGGGAGATAATTTTCACATTACATATATAAAAACAAAAAAATTTCATAAAAAAGTTTTAAAAAGCTTTTAAAAAAAATTTAAAAAAATGTTTTGAAACTGCCGGTCAGGCTAGGTGCTGAGAAACCTATAGCAATGCGAAAATGACACCACACAGTCCTATGGACAACTGAATGGGTAGGGAAAAATACAAATAATAGCACAACACTTACACTGTGCTGTGGCCCCCAAGCGCCACGGTGGATTTGTACTAGATGCGGTGTGCTACTTATGAGCACAGAACAGGGCGTAGCAGATACAAACGAGGTAGCAAATTGGTAAACCAGAGTGACTAGAGTGCTGCCATCTATTGATGGAGAGAAGAACGCGGGGCCACTAGCCCGGCCGTTCACAATTTGAATTAGTGGTTTACATTTAAAATGAATAAAATAAATTACATAATAAATACATGAAATAAGTTAAAGAAGTTACAGAACTGTGGTAAAACTGAGTGGAAGCTGTGATATAAGATTATTATGTTGTTGTTGTTGTTGTTGTTGTGGTCTTCAGTCCTGAGACTGGTTTGATGCAGCTCTCCATGCTACTCTATCCTGTGCAAGCTTTTTCATCTCCCAGTACCTACTGCAACCTACATCCTTCTGAATCTGCTTAGTGTATTCATCTCTTGGTCTCCCTCTACGATTTTTACCCTCCACGCTGCCCTCCAATACTAAATTGGTGATCGCTTGATGCCTCAGAACATGTCCTACCAACCGATCCCTTCTTCTGGTCAAGTTGTAACCACAAACTTCTCTTCTCCCCAATCCTATTCAATACTTCCTCATTAGTTACGTGATCTACCCATCTAATCTTCAGCATTCTGCTGTAGCTCCACATTTCGAAAGCTTCTATTCTCTTCTTGTCCAAACTATTTATCGTCCATGTTTCACTTCCATACATGGCTACACTCCATACGAATACTTTCAGAAATGACTTCCTGACACTTAAATCAATACTGGATGTTAACAAATTTCTCTTCTTCAGAAACGCTTTCCTTGCCATTGCCAGCCTACATTTTATATCCTCTCTACTTCGACCATCATCAGTTATTTTGCTCCCCAAATAGCAAAACTCCTTTACTACTTTAAGTGCCTCATTTCCTAATCTAATTCCCTCAGCATCACCCGACTTAATTAGACTACATTCCATTATCCTTGTTTTGCTTTTGTTGATGTTCATCTTATATCCTCCTTTCAAGACACTGTCCATTCCATTCAACTGCTCTTCCAAGTCCTTTGCTGTCTCTGACAGAATTACAATGTCATCGGCGAACCTCAAAGTTTTTATTTCTTCTCCATGAATTTTAATACCTACCCCGAATTTTTCTTTTGTTTCCTTTACTGCTTGCTCAATATACAGATTGAACAACATCGGGGAGAGATTATTATATAAACCGTAAAGTGCAGTGAAACTTTTCTTTTACATGAGTGACAAGCAAGTTTTCAATTTAGTGAGGATATATATAAGTGGCAACATGGAACAATATGCCACAGCCATCAGTTAAAAAAACATACACATGTACCACTTCTATTTACAAGCTCTCATTATGGATTAACGGGAAAAGTAACGAAAACTTACAGTCTATGGTGTCCGAAAGTAATATGCCAATTAAAATCTAGCAGCAATTGCATAAAAGGACACATTAAAAGTGGGGTCAATTTAAAACCTGCTAATCAACAGTCGACAACTAATGGAGAATTACACGAGACCCAAGACCCATTTTACATCATGAAAGACAGGTAATTTTTTAATTAGTGAAGGCACAGATAATGCCACAGTACTATAATGTGCCATAGTCATAGGATAAAATGAAAAACATGCGAAGTATATTATTAAGAGGGGTCAATTTTACAGCTATGTAAAATGAACTAAATGGACCTAGCAGACCTCACTATAGGAAACATGCATATGCTGTACATTCGTTAAGCCTACTGAAGGCTGCAAAAATTATGGCAGAAAAACACTGACCCAATTAAGAACTAAACATGTATGGTGTACAGTAATCAGGGACCAGAAAGAGAAGGAAATGAGGTTGGGCGCTGCTTTAAAAAAAAAAAAAAGTTATTCGGCAGGACTGCGTGCTTAAGCGCAGTTTGCTCGTTCAAAGTGCCAGACAGATCATGGCAAATGCTGCGGATGATTTCTATTTCTTCTAAAATGTTTAAAACTGGGGCCTTGCATTGAATATGTAGTATGCTGCAATTTGTGTTTATACTTGAAATGGAATGGTTATGATCCTTCAGGTGGTTAGTGAGAGCAGATTTGGAATTGCTAAGATCCTCATGCTCTCTGAACCGTATGTTAAAGGAGCGGCCAGTTTGGCCTATGTATGTGGAAGAGCACTCACTACACTGTATGTGATAGACGCCCAATTGTGCGTAGCAATTGTCTTCTCTGGTTTCGTGGTGCTTCAATAGGTGCCCGACCTTATGCAGGGTGTAGAAGGCAGGTAAATCCTCTCTTTTCTAAGCAATTTGTCAATCCTGTCAGATACAACATCTACATATGGGATCCTGCAAGAAATTTTTTTAGAGTTATCAATATTAGTAGATGACAGGGTAGTCCCATACAGATCGTTGGAAGCGCCTTTCGATTGCATTGGCTGATGAAGAATAAAAACAACAATTGGCTAGCAGCCATTAGCATGTGCTATGACTTTAATGGTATCCAAATCACACTGGTAGTTCTCTTTTGAGAGAGGGACTCTGGCCACACGGTAAAGCATAGCAAGAAGAGCTGCCATTTTTTGCTGCTTTGGGTGGACTGAAGAGCAACAAATAATAGAACTAGTCATACTTGGTTTTCTAAATACGTTTAAGTGAACATTACTGTCCTGTAACGAAATTTCCGGGTCTAAAAATGGGAGTGTAAAGACAGAGTGGTATTCTATCGTACACTGAATCTTGGGGTGCATTTTGTTACAGTCATGTTGAAATAGTTGCAGCTGGGCGTCGGTCCCGTTATATAAAAGTATGATGTCATTGATGTATCTTTTGTAGCACACTACTCTTTGGAGGTGTTGTGGGTGGGTTGAAAAAAAACTGATGTTCAATGTGATTGATGTAAATATTAGCTATTACACTGACAATGGGGAATCCCATGACTAACCCGTCAGTTTGCCCATATACGGTGTCATTGAAGACAAACTAATTATGGTCCAGGACAATTCTGAGCAGATGAAGGAATTCATTAATTTTTTGTGAATCTAGATGATGGAGCATCCGTAAGTTGTACTCAATAATAGGAATCAACTCTTTAATGGGGATATTTGTGTACATGCTTATGATGTCAAGACTTGCTAGATTTGTATCACTGGTTACAGTTACATGTTTGAGGTGTGTAATTAACTCCTCTCTGTTCTTGATGGCATGATCAACACGGAAAAAATAATGCTTACTGAGGAAACTTTGCAATTCCCTAGTCAATAAGTAATCTGGGGCATTAATAGTGTTGATAATTGGCTTTAAAGAAGCCTATGGTTTATGAAATTTCACAACACCCCTGAAAGTGGGCGCTCTCGGATTCAGCGGTATTAAAGTTGTGGTTTTTTTCGCATCCGCTACTCCCTGTTCTGCGCTCATAGGTAACACACTGTGCCTAGTACACGTCCACCGCAGCACTGGGGGGACACAGCACAGTGTAAGTGTCCTGCTATTATTTGTGTATTTCCTACCCCAGGCAGTTGTCCGTAGTACTGTCTGGTGTCATTGTCGCATTGACATGGATTTCACAGCACCTAGCAAGCCCGGCGGTTTCAAAATGTTTTTTAAAACTTTTTTATGAAAAATTTTTGTTTTTTATACGTGTTGTGGCATGTGAAAATTATCTACCACCTCGTGCTATTTCCAGTGTGACACCTGAGGATGGGCTTATGAGAGCCCAAAACTGGTCACGATAATAAAAGAAATTTACAACTGAAGCGGTATTTTCAACCTCTGGTATAATGCTCAGTTGTGGATGTTCTTCCAACAGGATTGTTTGTAATAAAATATTATAACATTAATGACACCCTTCTTGCATGAATTGAGTTTTACTTCGTAACAGAAAGCAGAGCATGCATGTCATCAAATTGTCTCATAGCAATGAAACTGGTCTCAGAAAGAGAGACCATAACATGTAGTGCCCCATGGAGTGATACTGGATCTGATCTTGTTCTTAACTGACTTAAATTATCTTTCAATGACTTTAAAGGGTGACTCAAAGCTTATAATATTTACTGACTACATAAGCATCCTAATCACTAGATCAACCTTTTCATACATCACCCAAATGATAAGCAAACAGGCCTACAATTGTTTCACAACAAACATTCTAAATCTTTGTATCAAAAATTCATAACATGCCATTTCTAACAAGCAAAATGTCTAATCCAGAACCAAATGTTCACACGAATCATCATACACTAAATGAAGAACTGTGCAAAATTCTTTGGAGTTCATTTGGATACCCCCCGCCCCCCCCCACCCGCATGTCTACTACAGCCAGCAGAAGGTGATCAGTATGAATATTGCATTAAGTAGATAATTCAGAAGACTGTACGTCTTTCAGAAGCCTTTTTAAGGATCCACATTTACTCCTTAATGGCTTCTGTTGCTGATAATAAAAATCAGTTTCAGCTGAATTCGATTTATGCAGTCATAACCCACGACACAAAAATAATTTTCATTTAGATTTTGCCTCCATGCCTAGGATCCAGAATGGACCAAAGGTATTAAACAAACTCCTGTCTAATAAAACAAGAAATTTGGAATCCTACTACATCAAACAAAAGTTCAAAAAAATGCCTTACTAGCAACTTCTTCACCAAATTATCTTATTACCTCGATTCAAGGATTGAGAATTGTCCATAGTAAATAGTAGTGTGTTTTGTAAACCTGCATGACAAGTAATAGTGTACTGTAAACATATCTCTTTTGTTAAGCATGAAGCCAACTACTTTCTTTGAAAATACTAGTGTATTCACGTAAATATTATGCTACCAATTACAGATAAGAAGTCTCTGTTTGATGTCATCGAGAAAGCAGTAGCTTTCCCTATAATTTACAAGTTTTGACAATGTGGTGTAAATGTTCAATTTCACACAATGATTGGCTTTGTTAAGGTTTACCTTGACTTGTCCCACATTCCTGATGGTTCTCCCCTTTAATGAGCTCTATGTAACAAAATTAATTAATTAATTAATTAATTAATTGTGAGTATATATGTAAATGTAGCTGTGGATATATAGGGGTTATCAGTCTTACTGTTACTATGTGACCGTCTGATTAAGGAATTTCAAATCTACCCTATTTGCTGATCACAGTTGAAGATTTTTTACATCAGATCTGTGTACATTTGTGTTCCTTTTTTTGCATAGTACTGCATACAAAAATGCAGCTGAAATTAGATATAAATTGTACAGTCTACCTAGACACTCACTACAGAATTTGCAATTTTACATGGAATCTGAACCGAAGTTCAACTCTTCAGTTGGCCCTAACAAAGTTTTGATGTGGAAGACAAATTTTGGATAGGACAACTTTCTTTTTGATAACAAAAAAACAAATCCCTGACATTTAGGCAATAAAACTGTTTCTCTTGGAGTCATCAAAATGACACATTAATGTATGCAAAAGTGAAAGGAAAATTTAAAACAGTAACCGAGTCAATGTCATAGAAGTACTTGTATACATCAGCAATGAAACACAATCTAATAAACTACCTTGAAGTACTGGTGTCTAAAAGGACTTTAGTTTCTGATTCAGCTTCAGCACTGGAAGAAGCCATCTCATTTTGCAGTCTGCTTGAGGTTTCTGCAGGTTCCGCACCACAAGTGCTTCCAACTCGAGTCCATTCAGCATCAGTGTCAGTAAGGCTGATAGGTAACTCATCATCTTCATCTTGCAATGCACTACAGTCATCTTTAGTTTCTACATCCAAGATCTCAAAACACTCTGGTGTCCCACTATGGGATGTTGAGGTAGTTAGAATTCCAGCCAGATCAGATCCTGGTGTAGTAACATTAGAAACATCCACATTTGCAGCTGCAAATTTGGAGTCCATTGTCCACAGCCTTTGGAGCTCTTGTTTTTCTTGGTCCATAAGTGATAACTGCTCCTTAAGTTGTTCAACTTCCATTGCCTGTGCATAATGAAAGTAGAGACTTAAGAGTACTCTGAAACCAAGTTCATAAGACATATGGAAAGTAAGGTTACAACATGCCTGTAGCTCGGAGCATATTTGTTGGAGCAATATTAGTACTCCTAAGTAAAGAGCCGTACTTAGCACACAAAACAAGTAGTGTTGGGGCCAACAGATTCAGCATTTGTGTGAATGTTGTGCATAAACATTAACACAGCAATTCTCAATTCCACCTAGCATGGAGTTTACTCCCTCATCAGCAATCTTGCTAACACACAACATAAGAAGCCCCTTTACATTTAGCACAAAATTGAGACTATTTACAATAAATTAATGTCACATAGCAAATTGCAAAGTAGGTAGATAATTAAAAAATGGTTGAATAAATATCCATGATAACCAGAGTATTAGGTTATTGTCTATTTTGGCTGAGAAAGTTGCTAATGCAACCTTTGATTCCAACTCAATATATAAAGACTTGCTGAGTCATAAAAAAAAAAGGGAGAATGGCTGTCGCATGTACTACTTTTTGCACAATAATATTGCACCAAACACTGCAATTGTTTTGACGGGATATTTAGGAAGATCAAGTCCTTAGTACTAATGTATCACCAAGCTGTCCATTTTCTCTTTCTTTCTTTTTTCTCCCTTTAAGGTAACATTTTTCAACAGACAAGGAAGACAGTTGAGGGAGTGGCAGTGCCACAGATATACAGAACTTGATACCAAAGTCTTGGAACTTAATGACAATCTCTTGACAGAGGGGAGAAGAAACAAAACTTGATACCAAACGCTTGGAGCATAATGACAGTCTTTTGAGAGGGGGAAAAAAGTTCTATTCCTGCCCAGCTGACAAGTTTTGGGAATAAATATGCAATTTTCTGTGTAAAAAATATGTTGTAACCTCACTTTACAAACATGCCTCTTAGATACACAGCTGATACATAACACACAAAATAAACATTTTCCATCACACAATAACACATATTTCAACGTCTATATGACTGCTTTCAGATAACAGTATTTGAATTATACAGCGATACACAACACACAAAATAAACATTTTCCATCACACAATAACACATATTTCAACGTCTATATGACTGCCTTCAGATAACAGTATTTGAATTATACAGCTTACACTAAAAGTTTACATTCTTCAAATGTAAAATAATTGTACCTCATGAACCCTAAAACTGTATGCAGTTGATGACATTTCAAAGTTTTTGAAGTGAAGAGCAAACTTGTAAGTCAGATGTGTATGCACAAAAATCTATCCCAAAACAGAAAACACATTTTATGGGACATTTAAGTACAAAGGAGTTCAAAGACAAAAGAACAAGGCTGGGTGGTTAGCTGACTGTAATTCACATCTAATAATCTCTCAATAAAAGATCATTCAGGAAACTAAATGGCTTAATATCATGTCCAATCATAATAGGAGTTCTATACATAATCATGGTATATTACTTTGCTCTTTTGTCACCATATACAATGGGCACTACACGTAACACATCTCATTAACAAGCTTAATTTGGAAATGAAAGATGAAAAGAAATCACTAGGTCAATTGGAAATTTTATTTGTCTTGTGTTCAAAAGTAGAAGTTACAATGTCACACTCAGGTTTTCGAGTTTGCAGCTAAGTCTGTGTCATAATTTATGATATTCCCAACCTCTTCAGGTAAAGAAACTGACAAAATACTATGAAAAATTAAAACTTGGCTGCAAATTTAAAAATCTCATAGTTATCATTTTGATCAAAAAAGCCTGAGGTGTCAAGAAAAAGGAGGAACTTAACTTGATCCAGATTCTAAGTTAAGATCACTGGGAGAAAATGTTATTTTCAAGAGCGAACATCCAAAAAATAATTTAACATTTATAACAATAGCTCATACAAATACAAACACCACCACAAACTGTAACTCACCAAAAAATCTATCAGTCCTGTTGTGAGTGAGTGAGTGAGGGAGGGGTTGGGACTGTGTGTGCAATTTTCATAAAAGACAAATTTAAATATATCTCAAAAGATACACTATATTTATTCTGGTGATTCTATCAACATGTAATATAAGAACAACTTCGCAACTGAGTATTTTTCATCTAATAGCTCGACAAGATTTTTGACAATATACTGCAATATCTTACCATGTCTTGTAGTTTTGATTCCTTCTCGAGGTCAAGTTCATCAGTTTGGCAGGCAACATTCTGGCACAGCACTTTCCTTTGGCCCGACTGCCTCATAAACTCACGATACAACTGAAGCAGTTCAGCTGGTTTTGGTATATTCAATCCTACATCATCCCAATCTTCAAAATCCTAAATAAATATTTTTGAGGTAACTTTCACATAATTGATTAACATTAAATTATTCACCACACAACAGAAATCCATCATTAAAGATAAGTGAAACTGTTGGCTCACACAGATTATCACTAAGCTGACAAGAACAGGAAACTGAATTTCTCAATATTGATATTTCTTCTGCCAAAATTGTTCTCTGTGAGAGCCCAAGAACAGACATTTGGTGGAAGGGGGTTATAAGTCTCCCATAAACTTGGATAGAAAAGCCTGAGGTACGAATAGGAAAATACAAGACATGCGTGTGAATACAGTTCACATTAGCAATAGCCATTAGATTAACTTTGAATGTGAGAAAGCTCTAGACCCATCAAAATAATAGATTATGCTCAAAAAAATTATCTGAACTGTAGGGTTCAAGGTTCCCTGGGGATAAAGCAAATATGAGGATTGTTTGACACAACATTAAGTGATGAGCATTCTCCTTTACTTCTAAATTATTTACTTAACATTACATTAGTATACTCTGTCAATCCCAAGGAGAGTAATTGCCAAGATTTACATTTAATTTAATGGCAAAGCAATTAAATGACACTAAATCATTTTAAATTTGGGAGTTTCTTCGAAGATACTCTTCAATGGAGTAGTGGGCATTTCCCAATGCATAGTTCTTTAATTCAGTCTTAAACACCATTACATTATTCAGGCAACAATGTGCTGTCTGTCTGACACCTTTCTGTACTAATGTTGTTTCTGGTCCTAAGGTTATGTTCATATTGTTCACTATTTTTAATTATTTTTGAAGAGAGAAATATAAGTAATGACAAAGACATTAATGAATATATGTATTATGAAGCAGTTCTCAAATACCCATTTTTTTTTACAAGGTCTCTGCAGAATGTTCTTGAATTAATACAATATGTAATTCTTATAACATGCTTCTGCATTCTGAAAATACTAGCCCCTAACTTGAATTTCCCCAGAAAATAATTATACAACTCATCTGTGAATGTAATTACAAAAATAAACTAGTTTCTACATTTTTAAATTTCCTTTAGCACTTCATTAATGCTAGACAGCCTGGTTTCCAGTAAGGTTGTGATCTACCTGTATTCCAAAAAACTTAACTTTCCATTTCTTTTATTTCATTATTTAATAAACTTATTTTGATAGCTTGTGGGGTTCTGTGAGAAGTACTAGAAACTATGTACAGAGTTTTACCAAAATTCAATGATAATCTGTTTACTTTGAACTATCTGTCAATGTTTAAACATTTCATTACTTGCCTTTTCGGTAGGGTGATTGGTACTATTTTTATATCTGTACTTTCATCTTCTGCAAAAATTTCAAAATTTTCATGTTTTGAAACTGCACGTGATAAGATCATTCATGTATATCAGAAATAACAGAGGACCCAAAATCCAACCTGTGGTACATCATATCTGGTTGTTGCAAATTCTGAGTGTGTATCAATATGTGACTCGCACAGAACTGAAACGCACTGCTTTCTGTCATTCAGATAAGATAAAAACCAAGAATCTGCTGTGCGCCTCCTGCTCCATATCATTTTCACTCACATTAGGATTTCATAGTTCACACAACCCAAAGCCTTAGCCAAGTCACAAATATTTCCAGTGGCAGTAATTTTTGTTTTGTTGACTCTAGTATATCATCTGTCGAGATAAATATGGTCTGCTCAGTTGAGAGTAATTTTTCAAATCCAAAGTGTTCGCTACTCAGTATTTTTTCCTGTACTAAGTGTGTAAAATCTATTTCGTTTTCTGAAGTGGCTTGATAGCAGCACATTAAAGTGTTTCTGGAAAAATACCACTGCAAATAGATTCATTACCCAAGCAACTCAAAATATCACTAAGTTCAGCTGAATGATATTTCATTATTTTGCTTCTAATTTCATCTTAATCACATGAACATTAATTTTTACAAGTTGATAATACTGAAAACTTATTTTGGAGATGCCAGATGAAGGTGAGTTTTGTCAAAAATTAAACAATGGAAAATCCAGGATGGAATGTAACAATATTATGAAAAGGAAAGTTGCCACTCATCATATAGCAGAGATGATGAGTCACAGATATACACACACACACACACACACACACACACACACACACACACACGATTACTGCAGGCTCAGGCAACTGAGCAGTGTGGTTACAGTTGCCTGAGGCTGCAGTTGTGTGTGTGTGTGTGGATAAATGTTCAAATCTAAGTTATCTGCTACTTACCAAAGAAGTTATTAAAAGTTTCTGCACATTCAGGGTTACCTTTGATCAGTTCACTATCTACCGTTTCAGACATTCCATCATTTCCTTGATTTTTGCTCTGTCATTTTTTACCGTATTCCAAATAGTTTTTATTTGTTGCTGGAGAAGTTTATTTTTTTCTTAAATGTAGGCCTATATGTATTTTGATGTTCTGATGACTTTACTTAGAATTTTAAAATACAGTTTGTAATCAGATTTAACTATGTTCTAATCTGTGTCTCTTGATGCCAGTCATCTCTTAGCTAGTCATGACATTCTGATTCCACTTGTAATACAGGGTTTAGATGCACTTTATCTGCTTCCATCAGTTGATTTCTAAGGAAAACTGATTTCAAAATATTGTACTCCTATTTTCATTTATACCGGGGGTGTTGCACATCTTAACAGTCTGTATTTTTGCAAATTCTTCTCAATTTCCTCAATTCCTTTCTCATTTATTATCCTTATAGTTTTTTAATCATTTTTGTTTATGCATCGATATTGAACATCAACAGTTGGCCATGCTGGTTTGAGAGGTTATTATTTATAGGATAACTCTACTATTCTGCATTCTCCATGCTTTTACTAAAAATGTTACCAACAGCAGATTTGGTGGTTCCCATAACTCGTCACAAACTGTAGGAGGGGAGCTAGATTATGTGAAATGGCAATGGACCCCATGTAAACTCTAGAATAGGTATGCTCTACAAAACTGAAATTAATATACCCACTTAATATTATGTTATTCCACTTGAAAGTCAATATGTTGAATAATGCATAAAGTTGGCATACTGTAACTTAAAGTGACCACAGTAGCCATGAAATACCTCAATCATCATATTTAAAATACAAAGGAAGAATAAGGACAAATTTTGTCTGTCAAACTGCATGCTTTAATGGATAGTAAGGAAGAACTCACTAACCGCTATTTACTGTGCCTTCAAATAATGAATGTATCATCAACATTCTTGTACCACATTGATATTTTCTACGAATCAATTCCAGTGTTTTTCTTTTTTTTTCCTCCTGTGTGCCACTTGAAAGAATTGATAATTATCATGGTTTACTGACACATCATAGCTTTCTGTTCATAGGATTCACCACTCCGCACAGAATATTTGCTTTAAACAGTGTCTGCACTATTTGCTGGTATCACAGAAAATGATAATGTCAAGTCCCATGCCATCTTTTAATAACACCTTGACGATGCAATCCTCATAAGTCGCAAGACTCTAGAGAGGAGGGTTCTGCTTCCTGTGTGTAGACATGAAACGTTCTGCTCAACCGACATTTCAAATTCCTATGGAGAATACCAAGTATTATTTGACTTTTCCTGTCATAAGGGTGCTGTAAATTAGATGGAAAAAGTTAAATAACACTTGTTACACAGCAGATACCACAGAAGAGAGCCATCCTGACAAACTGTGTAGTCTCTATTCAGTTTCTTGTATAATATTTGTGAACCCAGAAAGTCTCTGATCTCCATCCATTATCTTCCTGTCCATAACCAGTCCATAACAAAGATATGCAAGAGTTAGCATATTGTGAGGGTAAAAGTTGCAGTTCCCTTATGCTCTATTTGATGTCAGTAGTTTGGTCTAATGTGACATTCTACAGGACTGTCAACAGTTTTTAGATGTGAAAAAGTTGATAAAAGTGATAAAATTTAGCAAAAAAGTGACAACTTTATTTAAGATGTGACAAAATGTCCTTCAAAATTAACAGTTAATTCTTTGATTTTTTGTTAAAAAATTATTTTATTAAAGCAATTTTTTACTTATCAGCTCTAGAGTGGAGAGCATCTGCATCTTGTTTCTTATTCAGACTTCCTTTCATGACCTGAAGAGCACCTCACCTGTCAACATGCACCAGGCAAGTCTCGTTTCTGAAAGTCTCCCTTCTGTAAGGAAACCTTAAGTCTTTCATTAGCTTCAGATGCCAGCTTTCAGCTGCCATAAAGTTTTTCTGTTCCAGTGGTCTTTTATTTAAGTATTTCTTCACAGGATGAAATCTCCTTTTTTTACAGTGCAAGTTTTGTGTTAACTTTCTTCTGCCTCTGCTTCTCTCTTTTCCTCTTCATAGTTTTGTTTTTCCTTTTCTTCCATTATAGAGGCAATTCTGGTTTTCTTGTATGCACATTTCACTGAAGAAAAGCAGCTCTTTCGTCATGTGTACTTTTTCTCGTTTGTTGTCACACCCTTTCATTGTGTATTACTGTTGTATCTGCATGGACAGTTTTTTTTTTTTTTTTTTTTTTTTTTTTTTTTTTTTTTTTTTTTTTTTTTTTTTTTTTTTTTTGAGTGATTCCCAGTCCTCTGTAAGATATGTTCTTGATGAAAAACAATTCTTTCAACACCAGCATTCCTTTGATACAGAGCTAGAGTTACTTTCACCAGTTTACTTCTCTGGGGATATTTTGGTTCACCTGTCATACATTTAATGCTGATGAATTGGTTCCAATAACTGTCAACTGGAGTCTGTGTAGTACCTGAACTTATGTTGGTTTCCAACTGATTTCCAATGGTAATGCTTTTGCAATCCTTACAGTATCACTGAAACTTTCTGTTTATGTTATGTCACCCAGGTGAAGACACCAGAAATTTTGCAGAATCCTTTACCCTGCCAGGTTGGCTTTAAGGATGACATATTTACAAGCCTCATTAAAATACTCCTTAACATACATAAAAGACTGAAGGTGGTTCTTTCTAGATCTGTGCCTACATACTCTGGTGCATAGCAGAGGGAACCTTGCACAACTACTCTGCATTTCCTTTCCCTTTCCACCAGCAAATACATCGAGGGAGAAACGACTGTCTATATGCCTCCATAGGAACCCTAATTTCTCTCATCTCATCTTGGTCCTTACATGAAGCGTACATTGTTGGCACTATATTCACTCAGCAGCCAGCTTCAAATACTAGTTCTCTAAATTTTCTCAATGTCTTATGAAAAGAAAGTAGTGTTTCCTACACAGATTCCTCCTTGAGTTCACAAAGCACCTCTACAACACTCATGTGGTGAACGAACTTACCAGTACCCAACTACCAGCACACTTCTGAATCTCTTCAATATTTTCCTTTAATTCAACCTGATGAGGTTCCCAAACACTCTAGCAGCATTCAAGAAAGGGTCACACTAGTGTTCTATTGTTGCCTTCATTATAGATAAGGCATACTTTCCTAAAATTCTTCCAATAAACTGAAGTCTACAATATGCCTTCCCCTCTACCTTCCTTATATGCTTGTTCCATTTCATATCACTTTGAAACATTAGGCCTGCAAATTTAATTGATGTGATTGTGTCAAGCTGTACATTACTACTTTGTAGATACCTGGAGGAGAGTTGCTATATCACCACCACCATAAAGCATGTCTTTTACAGGCAGTAAACTGAATTTCCTGTAAAACATCCTCTGATTGTTCATGAGTCTTCAAATTCTTCCTAACACACGTGAAAAAGTCTTTATTTCACAGTGAAGCAAATGTTCAGTGGCTCCTTTTTCTAGAATGTTGCAGTTAATTGGCTAAAAATGTTTGCAATGGAGGAGACAAATGTCAATGCAGCTTCCATTGTGGGTTTCTTCAGAAGCTGATAAATTTGCCTGTATCTACTGTTGGGAGCTGGAGTAGATATCTCAGCTGGAATAAAATGTAAGTAATATCTTTTGACACCATCCCATTACTGTATCATTCTCTCTGCAGCTGTTTCCAGGGTTAACCATTTGGATGGGCTTTGCTTTATGAAATAACACCCAAGCAGTCCCAATGAATGCTGTATGTCTGAGAAGTCTTCAATTTTTTACAGTCAATTGCTGAAAATTTATACACAAATACAATCAGATAAGAAGAATTCTCTCCTAGATGATGCTGTACTTTTCAGAAAGCATTATGTTTGAGCTGAAAATTCCAGGAGATGTGAGAACTAAGAAGTCTGATGTCACAATCTCTCAAAACCCTGGAATATAATATGTAAATATTTTCACTTGCAAAGATTACCAGACACAAACTAGGTGACAAAAGTAATCTTTTGGCAGCACTGCATTCTAGCTGTCTTGTTCCTCAATTGGAATAATACCAAGTGAAGTGACACTCTGCTTAGCACACTAGACACATTAATTCAGGAGAGTTAGCAAAGCAATTCACGTCCAGCTATACATAATTATGTTTTCCATTATATCCTTAAATCAAATGCAGTGAATCCTGGGAATGATGTCTTAGTGACCAATCCAGGCTTATTCTGAGTAACAAGCTTGGTGGTGGTGGAACAAAGATTAACACCCTAATATTTCATTCCATGAAAAATCCAGGATGGAATAATACAATATTAAGGAAAGGACAGATTGCTACTCAGCATATAACAGAGATGCTGATTCACAGGTTGGCACAACGAAAAGACTACTAAATAAATACATAAGCTTTGAATCAAAAGGCCTGTCTTTTTGTTGTGCTTTTCTGTGACTTGACATCTCCGCTGTGTGGTGAGTAGCTATCTATCCTTTTCATAATATTGTAGTAACTTTTCATTCTAGTTGAATAGCCTTAATAATGTTGGCAATTCCCACCTTCTGCAAAGACAAATTCATTCTAGAGTTATCTTCTATTTATTGGTCTAAGCAGTTGTCAAAAGATGTTGGCCCTCTGTTGTCACTCTGTAGTTCTCAAAATTATAAATACATGGTGCTTGAAACTGCAATGAATATATTTAAACTTCAAAAGCTTTGGCGTGTTCCAAAGTAGTCGGGGAACACAAGAAATGCCCTTCAATTACAGTTGGTCAAGATTCTGTAATAGTGTTAAAATTCCCTCTGTATAGACACACTAATTACTTAGGTTTGCTTGGTCATCAAATGCACTGTTATCCAGAGTAAAATTTACCAGATTTTTGGGTTGTTAGATTGCCTAGTATTATAATGGCAGCAATATGAAAGGCTACTGACTTCCCATAGCCATTAGCTTCCATTATCAGTTTGCTATTACTGCAGTGAAGAGAGATTAAACTGATACCGACATGTACTTCTAGACTGTATTATGTTATTTATTTTGTATATAGCAATAGATGTTTGATGTAGCTCTTAATGAAGTCAAAGTACCACAGAACAAATCATTTACCGAGCAAGGTGGCACAGTGGTTAGACACTAGACTCGCATTCGGGAAGACGACGGTTCAGTCCCACGTCCGGCCATCCTGATTTAGGTTTTCCGTGATTTCCCTAAATCGCTCCAGGCAAATGCCTGGATGGTTCCTTTCAAAGGGCACGGCCGACTTCCTTCCCCGTCCTTCCCTAATCCGATGAGACCGATGACCTCGCTGTCTGGTCTCCTTCCCCGAAACAACCAACCAACCAACAAATCATTTCGGCCTTCCTACTACTAGAAATAGTTCTCTAAACGCACTTTAGATAAATTTTTGATCCAATAACATTATTTTCAATTTTGAAAATCCAAAATAGAAGATAGGTTCATATACCACCTCCTACACAAAAAACTGAGCAGCCACTACAAAGTAATCTATAAACCCAACATAACAGAAATTCATTTGAGGAACCAATTCATTCAGTCATGTTCTGCAGAGTCCATTCAGAAGGAGAACCTTCAGGGATATGGAACAAGTCGAGGTATACAACGGGCAGTCAATGATTAATGCAACAATTTTTTTTTTTTTTTTTTCTTTCTGAAAGCACATTGGTTTTATTCAGGATTACAATACACCTTATTATTCCCCACTCTTTTGTCTACAAAACTCTACTTTTCAACATAATCTCCATTTAATTTGATGGCCTTACAACACCTTACTGGCATGGGTGTGCCCTCATGGTACTACTAGTCAATGCTAGAATCAATGTCGTGCTGGATCAATAATCTCCCCACATAAACTGCATCCTTCATTGGTCCAAACAGTTGGAAGTAAGAAGGTGCGAGAGGTAGCAAGATATATTTCACAGTTGATTGTCGACCCATGAGGGAGGACATCAAAGAGAATATTCTCTTCCAAGGCCCAGAAGACAGTCATCTTGACTTTACTGGCTGAGAGTGTGGCTTTGAACTTTTTCTTCTGAGGACGGGTGGTGTGGTGCCACTTCATGGATTGCAATTTTGATTCTGGTTCGAAGTTATGAACTCACGTTTCATCGCATTTGACTCCCTTCCACACAAAAATTGTCACAACCAGCCTCCTAACACGCAAGGAATTCTGCACAGATGGTCCTTCACAGCTCTTTATGGTCTTCTATTAAGCAGAGAGGAAAACAGTGGACACAAACCTTTTAGTACCCCAACTAGTGGACAAATATATCAGCATTAACAACAGATGTCCAATTCAGTGGGAGGTGTTTGTTTGTGATCCATTGATAACCTCAAACAAGAGTGCATGTTGCAACATTGCAGGAGTCACAGCTTTCTGCAGCTGGCATGCACATGGGACATCAGGCAGGTTTGCAAGACCTTGTTGCACTGATTAAATACGTTTTGGCCAATGACTCACCATACTTTTGTTCACTGCCAGGTCCCCATAGACATTCTGCAAGTCGCTATGACTATCTGTGATGTTATGGTTTTCTGCCAAAAGAACTCAATGACAGCTCTCTGCTTGGAACGCACCTCCATTACAGATGACATTTTGAAAGCTTCTTATAGCGTTGCCATCAATCAGAACTTCATGAAAGGAGTTGGAGCAGGAATATTCCACAATGTCCCACAAAAAATTCCACATTTTTTCAACTCGAATTGACTGAGATATAAAATGCATTGTGCTACTAACTGAACACCCTTTGTTCAGTAACACAATACTCTTCCAGCTAAGTGTCGTCTTGTAAAGTGACAGGAAAGCCACTACTCCAACAGGAGTTCTGATGTTGTTCTAGGGGTAGCTTACTATTTACATGAATCCATCGGCATTTAACAAAGAAAACAGTTCCTATACTTCTAACAAAAGAGTTATTCACAATACTCTACCACTTGTCATTCAACTTTAAGATGAACACTACTGCTTGCTAGGTTGCCAAAAGAATTATTTTTAATCCTTGACTCAAGAAAATAAAATAATCTGTAGAAGGGTGAGCTGCTAACCTATGCACTTTTTTTTCAATTTTGAAGGGATTCAATTTGTCATTTTGTACTGGATGGTAGCTTGTCATCAACATTTAATCTTAACTTTTTATGTAACTGCGCTTTGGCCCCAGACAAGAGGGCAAAGCCTACATGAAAATTATTGGGTGTCTTGTGTTGTGAGTGTGTACATTAAAATTCAGCTCAAATGGATTTTTATCACTAGCAACAACAAACGATTAGGGATTAAAGATACTGGGGAGTGAGCACAAGAATCCAAGGTACCTCTGCAAAGTGTCTGTTGTTAACTATAATACACAATATTCTTATGACTCACTTCTGCTGAATAAATAATTTTGTACGACTTCAGGTCAATGTAATGATAAATCAATCTAAGAACACCACATGTCAAACCAAGCTTCTTGATTGTACACTGCCTGACCAAAAAATATGAAGAGCCCAGAAAGAGAGAGGAACATGAAATGAAACTTCACAGGTTGAGAGGATATGTAATGTTATTTAAGTGATTACATAATTGAATCAAATTTGCAAAGAACTTGGCAATATGATTTCAATTATCAGTATGACACTACACTACATCTTGCTTAGATACATGTATTGTTTCAGTTGGAAAGGGTATCATAAAGCTGTTGTGCCTCTCCTGAGACAAGTTGGCCCTAAGTTGTAAACAGTCCACGATATGCTGGATACTGGCAGGGAGAGCGTGTTTACGTCCCAGCTGGTTCCACACATGTTCTATTGGGGAAAGATCTGGAGATATTGTTGGTCATGAGAGTATCTCAACATCACATGGACTGTGCCATAGAGATTCTTCAATCACTACCTAAAGTCATACCAATGGCTCCCCACATTGTGACACAAGGTGTGAGATCACAGTGCCTCTCAAAAACCTTTAGAAGAATTGGACTTTTCCTAGGTCACCCACAATGGTCATTTCACGGTAATGTAAAACGGTGATTCATAACTGAACATACTATGCAGTTTATCAGCAATCCATGCTTCTTGGGTCACAGCACCACTCCAAACATAACCGTTTGTATTATGGGGTTAACTGCAGGAAATGCATGGGATGAAAATTCCCTAAACCAGCTGCATCTAGTCTCCAACAGATGGTGTGGGATGACAGATAACATTGCAGGCGGTCTGTTACTCACAGGTGGTAGCTACATATGTGAAGGGGTTACAATGTACTTGGTGCACAGTATGGTGAGAGTAGGTGGAGTGGAACTCTGATGACAAGAATGACTGCCCTCATGTTCTCATGCAGTCCAACACTGGGCCACTGTCACATTCAAATGTCCCACAAATCTGGATATTGCACTATTTGACAAGCTGGCCAAATGGTGACCCATGATAAGGCCACTTTCAAACTCTGTGAGGAGTGGATGATGCTGTCTCTCACATGTGTGTGCCATCTCCATGTCCTTTACAGTTATCATTCAACATCTGACACTGTTCACACCTCTTATATGCACTATGCCTGGTAACAACACTAAACATGAACAATGCCAATGCACTCTGGTGGTCATTGTAACTGTAATCATTTACATACTCGCTGATGGTGTGTATGTGTACAAAGTTTCATTGACATCTGACTATATTCTGTGTGCACTGCTTTTTTTGTCAGACAGTGTATATGATTGAAATTGTCTTGTGACAGCCAGAGCGAGAGCACCAGCAGCAGCGAGTACTGTTTGTATAAAGCGTTTATTTTGCATTTTGTTTACGACCTTCCACTAAGGAAGGGATTCTATTTGTGTTTATCTGCTCTGCATAGTAACTAACAGTTCTTGATAAAACTTTACGTAGTTTTCGTGTTAGATTTCTTAGTGTTTTCTTGATCGTTTAGGACAGAAAGCGCCCTAAAACCGTCTTTTGTTTGTTTCCCGGCCGTTAGCCACTAGTCACTTGAATCAGCAGTTGTCTTGTGACAGCCAGAGCGAGAGCACCAGCAGCAGCGAGTACTGTTTGTATAAAGCGTTTTTGTACTTATTTGCTGCGCTTAGCTTTTAAATAGTTTTTCTGGGAAAACCTAGCGTAGTTTTCGCGTCTCGTATTTCAGTGAGTGTTTCTTGATTATCAGAGTAGCTCATCAGAAGATTATCTTGGGAATTTGTCACCGTATAGAGTAGGGTAAACATAGTCATGTGTACGGACTGTGGTTGTTGTGAGCGGACACAAGGAGAATTGGCCACTCTTCGGGGGCAGGTGGAGGCTTTGTCTGTTAGGCTCATCGAGCTCGAGGCACAAGCGTCGGCTCGTAGTGGCGTTGGGGCAACTGTGGTGAGACCTATGCCTACTTCGGTGGCCTTGGAATCACATGGAACCCCTGATGTCACTGCGTCTTCCGGCAGTGAGCATCTTACTGGTCAGCCATCACTCCAGGGTGAATGGCGGACAGTGGTGGGCTCGCGCTTGCCTGGCCGAAAGGCGAAGGTGGGATCTGGCCGCGTGGCAGCTGCCTTACCCCTTTCCAACAGGTACGGGGTGCTTCCTAGTGGTGATGACATCGTTTCCGAGCCACCACAGGATGCCTCGCCTGTTGGGCCAGTGGCCGATTCTCCGGCAAGGTCCCGACAGTCACAGAGGGCGGGCCTATTAGTTATAGGGAGCTCCAACGTTAGGCAGGTTATGGAGCCCCTCAGGAAAATAGCGGGTAGGTCGGGGAAGAACGCCAGTGTGCACTCTGTGTGCTTGCCGGGGGGTCTCGTCCGTAATGCGGAGGAGGCCCTTCCGGCAGCTATTGAACGCACTGGGTGTGACCGGCTGCAGATAGTAGCACATGTCGGAACGAATGACTCCTGCCGCTTGGGTTCTGAGGCCATCCTTGGTTCCTTCCGGTGGCTGGCTGATTTGGTGAAGACAACCAGCATCGCACGCGGAGTGCAAGCTGAGCTTAATATCTGCAGCATAGTGCCCAGAGTCGATCGCGGTCCTCTGGTTTGGAGCCGTGTGGAGGGTCTAAACCAGAGGCTCAGACGACTCTGCAACTATAATGGTTGCAAATTCATCGACCTCCGTTATTGGGTGGAGAACTGTAGGGCCCCCCTAGACAGGTCAGGCGTGCACTACACACCGGAAGCAGCTACTAGTGTAGCAGAGTACGTGTGGCGTGCACACGGGGGTTTTTTAGGTTAGAGGGACCCCCCCCTTGGGCGAAACGATAAAATACCTGACGGCTTACCAGAGAGGACATTATCATCGTTGATAAAGAACGTCCGTCCTCAGAGACCAAAAACAGGAAAAGTTAACGTAATATTGGTAAACTGCAGGAGTATCCAGGGCAAGGTTCGTGAATTAGTATCTCTTATTGAAGGAAATAGTGCGCATATAGTATTAGGAACGGAAAGTTGGTTAAAACCGGAAGTGAACAGTAATGAAATCCTAGACACAGAATGGAATATATACCGCAAGGATAGGATAAACGCCAATGGTGGAGGAGTATTTATAGCAGTAAAGAATTCAATAATATCCAGTGAAGTTATTAGCGAATGCGAATGTGAAATAATCTGGGTTAAGTATCAAAGGTGGGTCAGATATGATAGTCGGATGCTTCTATAGACCACCTGCATCAGCAACCGTAGTAGTTGAGCGCCTCAGAGAGAACCTGCAGAACGTCGTGAAGAAGTTTCGTGATCATACTATTGTAATAGGGGGAGACTTCAATCTACCATGTATAGAATGGGATAGTCACACAATCAGAACTGGAGCCAGGGACAGAGACTCTTGTGACATTATCCTGACTGCCTTGTCCGAGAATTACTTCGAGCAGATAGTTAGAGAACCAACTCGTGAAGCTAACGTTTTAGACCTCATAGCAACAAATAGACCGGAACTTTTCGACTCCGTGAATGTAGAAGAGGGTATCAGTGATCATAAGTCAGTGGTTGCATCAATGACTACAAGTGTAATAAGAAATGCCAAGAAAGGAAGGAAAATATATTTGCTTAACAAGAGTGATAGGGCACAAATCGCAGAATATCTGAGTGACCACCATCAAACGTTCGTTTCTGAGGAAGAGGATGTGGAACAAAAATGGAAAAAATTCAGAAACATCGTCCAGTACGCCTTAGATAAGTTCGTACCGACTAAGGTCCAAAGCGAGGGGAAAGATCCACCGTGGTATAACAATCATGTACGAAAGGTACTACGGAAACAAAGAAAGCTTCATCATAGGTTTAAGAGTAGTCGAATCATAGCTGATAAGGAAAAGCTGAACGAAGCGAAAAAGAGCGTAAAGAGAGCAATGAGAGAAGCATTCAACGAATTCGAACATAAAACATTGGCAAACAATCTAAACAAGAACCCTAAAAAGTTTTGGTCATATGTAAAATCGGTAAGCAGATCTAAATCCCCTATTCAGTCACTCGTTGACCACGATGGCACCGAAACAGAGGACGACCGAAGAAAGGCAGAAATACTGAATTCAGTGTTCCGAAACTGTTTCACTGCGGAAAATCGTAACACGGTCCCTGACTTCAGCCGTCGCACGGACGCCAAAATGGAAAATATTGAAATAAACGATATCGGAATTGAAAAACAACTGCTATCACTTAGTAGCGGAAAAGCATCCGGACCAGACGAGATACCCTTAAGATTCTACAGTGATTATGCTAAAGAACTTGCCCCCTTTCTATCAGCAATTTATCGTAGATCGCTGGAAGAACGTAAAGTACCTAGCGACTGGAAGAAAGCGCAGGTCGTTCCCATTTTCAAGAAGGGTCATAAATCAGATGCGAATAATTATAGGCCTATTTCGCTTACGTCAATCTGTTGTAGAATAATGGAACATGTTTTGTGTTCTCGTATTATGACGTTCTTAGATAATACAAATCTCCTTCATCATAACCAACATGGATTCCGCAAACAGAGATCATGTGAAACTCAGCTCGCCCTATTTGCCCAAGAAATTCACAGTGCCGTAGACACTGGCGAGCAGATTGATGCCGTATTCCTGGACTTCAGGAAGGCATTTGATACGGTTCCGCACTTACGTTTAGTGAAAAAAATACGAGCTTACGGAATATCGGACCAGGTTTGTGATTGGATTCAGGATTTCCTAGAAGAAAGAACACAACATGTCATTCTTAACGGTTCAAAATCTGCAGATGTAGAGGTAATTTCGGGAGTACCGCAGGGAAGCGTGATAGGACCTTTATTGTTTACAATATACATAAATGACTTAGTTGACAACATCGGTAGCTCCGTGAGGCTATTTGCAGATGACACGGTTGTCTACAAGAAAGTAGCAACATCAGAAGACTCGTACGTACTCCAGGAGGACCTGCAGAGGATTAATGCATGGTGCGACAGCTGGCAGCTTTCCCTAAACGTAGATTAATGTAATATAATGCGCATACATAGGGGCAGAAATCCATTCCAGTACGATTATGCCATAGGTGGTAAATCATTGGAAGCGGTAACAACCGTAAAATACTTAGGAGTTACTATCCGGAGCGATCTGAAGTGGAATGATCACATAAAACAAATAGTGGGAAAAGCAGGTGCCAGGTTGAGATTCATAGGAAGAATTCTAAGAAAATGTGACTCATCGACGAAAGAAGTAGCTTACAAAACGCTTGTTCGTCCGATTCTTGAGTATTGCTCATCAGTATGGGACCCTTACCAGGTTGGATTAATAGAAGAGATAGACATGATCCAGCGAAAAGCAGCGCGATTCGTCATGGGGACATTTAGTCAGCGCGAGCGCGTTACGGAGATGCTGAACAAGCTCCAGTGGCGGACACTTCAAGAAAGGCGTTACGCAATACGGAGAGGTTTATTATCGAAATTACGAGAGAGCACATTCCGGGAAGAGATGGGCAACATATTACTACTGTCCACATATATCTCGCGTAATGATCACAACGAAAAGATCCGAGAAATTAGAGCAAATACAGAGACTTACAAGCAGTCGTTCTTCCCACGCACAATTCGTGACTGGAACAGGGAAGGGGGGATCAGATAGTGGTACAATAAGTACCCTCCGCCACACACCGTAAGGTGGCTCGCGGAGTGTAGATGTAGATGTAGAAATTTATCACGTTGCCAACTGGATCCCAAAGAATTTTACACACACTTTTGCATTAGTATGTGACCATTAATGTTGAACTCTGCTGATTGCAAGTTATTTTTGCTTGTTAGAAATTTCATAATATGAATTTTTGTGCAATTAAGATTGAAACTCTTTGTTATGAAGCATTTGTAGACCTGTTCAGCTTTCATATAAGCTGTATCAGGTAAGATTGATTATTATGCTTATATCATCAGCAGACATCACAGTTTTTGAGTCATCTTTTAAAATCATCTTCTTTATACACATTTATGAAAAATGCCACAATGTGGAATTTGTCAGTTAAACAAATGAGGGGAAAAAAAGAATAGAAAAAAAGTTTGTGTGGTTACAGGCTGGTTTGCAAGTTACTACTTACTCTATGGCACAGCCAGAATTGTTAAGTGCAACCTTAATCTACTTCTGATAACACTTCAGCTATAAGTGAAATTTTTTTTTCATGGGGGGTTGGTTGGGGGTGCAATCAAGGTTTTAGTGGAGTATTTTACTCCTTTCGGTGCCAAGATGACATTCGCTAGAAGGAAATGATGATAATTATTTTTCTAACATTTTACTAGAGAATATATTCATTACTCTGAAACTACAATAGATTGCTGGGAAAAAATCCTAGCAGTGAAAAAATATACTTAAGAGCTGCAGTTAATATTTTCAGTTCATAAAATTTTCTTGGTGTTCAAGCCACAACAGGTCCCAGTTAAAACTAACATTTTTGAACATTTTCACCATAGTCTTCGTGAGAAGCTGGCTGACAGTCAGGAGTTTGTGTCATACAGCAATGTGAGAGATTATAAATACTGGGGTGATGTAATCAGCAGTAGGATTTGCATTCAAAATGGACAGTGAAGAGAGTGTAACCCACCCTGAGCTAGAATTTTGGGGCATCCATAGAATGGAGACGGCCTACAGCATAACTGATTCCTTCGAAATCAAGTTCTTTGCAGACTTAAAACCTGATTTTACACATGGATGTCACAGCAAAAAACTTTGCAGCAATTAATCCATAGGAAATCAAAATATATTACATTATTGATTCCTACATCCCCAAAATTGGCTATTATTCTTATGAAACAATTAATTAAACCTAAAAGTTTTACCAACTCCACTATGTGTGTGTGTGTGTGTTTTTTTTTTTACGTTTTCATTAATAAAAGTACCCAATAACTTCAAACTTTCTACTCTATTGGTTTTACTTGTACACTATACTAACAGGAAAGTGTGTTTCTACCAATGTTTAAAATGAAGCCACTGTTGACAACCAGTTAAAGAGTTTTAGCAAAAATATCTTACTATTTTCCCTGTGGATGCTTCTTGTTCAGACTGAAAATAATGCTTAAGCCTATATAATCTGCAAAGAGGACCAATTCTGCCTTCCGATTCAAATAAAAAGGTAGATCAGTAACAAAAAGCAAGAACAATAATAAGCCAATACTGAACAATGTTGAACTTCAGTTTTATTTTTCAAAATGTACATGATTTGGAGTCCCTATCTGTATTACTCTAATATCCATCTTTAATTATCTGAATACAGTTCCTTCAATAAGAACTAAACCAGGCATGTGCTGAACCACATATCTCACAAAAGCTTAATTTATCTAATAGAATTTTATGATTGACAAAATAATATGCTTATGATACATAGCAGAAGAGCCTAACTAGTCACATTCTATCATTCAAAACTTTTGATATATGCTTAGTAAAAGTATAAACAGATGCTTCTGTAGAGTAGCCCTTTGAAATCTAGACTCCAACAAGGAGCCCCTTAAGTGCAAGGTCGTAAGTCCAGTCTTTAATAACACTCATTTGAAAGTGTTGTGTTAACAATTATGACAGGAAAAATATTAGCTGCTAATGACTCACCATGGGCATCAGGAGGGCGACAGAAAATGAGTGTCCACGAGGTGTTTACATCAAGTTTCTATGGGATGTGCACATTACACTTCACAAACTGGACATCGCAGACATTCAAGATATGATGTCCAAAACACAGCATTAACTTGCATCACAAAAACACAGAATGAAAAACAGCACACTACAGCAATCACAAAGTTTCACACCACTGAGATCAAAGGCAAATGGCTTTGAAATTACAAACTGCACAGGAACTTCAATTAGGTATCCATTCTTAAAGGATGCATATAGAATTATATTGGTGAAATAAGGAGATGAGAAGTGATGGACTATGATGGCATGCAAACGAATGCGAAACAGTCTGTCGAGGAGCTTATCATGAACTGGCTATCCTTTAAGGCAAAGCTGCAGATTGTGCGATAATATGTTTTAGAGTAAGCATCCTGTTAGAATATGCGGCAATTACCACCCATAAGTACATTACCTTCTCAAATAGTCTGCAGAATTATTTAAGGAGTGAGATTGTCTGTAGTTATCGACATTTGTGAAGTTACCTTCCTTATAAAGGACTGACAATAACATACTTTAATTTGGCTTGAAAATACCCTGAATTAATTACGTGCATGACAGAGAACCTTCGATTTTATGAGTTCACAACTTTTTGGTTTCATGTTTGCAATATCAACAATGCCTTATGATCTTTTACTTTTGAAGATTTTCATTTCACCAAATTTCCTCTGTATTGTAGGTTAAGAAAGACTATGCATCGCATGGATACCAACAGTATCAACCATTCTAAGACCAGAGTAATCTACAAAAGGGGGGGGGGGGGGAGGGGTATGCAGTAAGAGTGGGGGAATGGCGAGAGGGGACACTTGCCCCCATAGATTCTGGGGTACAGACTTTATTCATCACACAATTCTTACATTTTTCCAGATGCTATCATCTATGATTTTAATGAACTCTAGCTCTAGCACTGTGAACTGTGATGGGAAATAGTTAGTTTCATTATAACTATTTTTATTTTATTTTCTTTGCGATCCCTGAATTCATGGGAAATTGTGTCTTTTCCACAGTGTGGTGATGGTTTAATCAATGTCCTGCAGTCAAGGTGGATATGAACATTTAGCCCTACATAACATTTCCAGATCAGAGTACCCACTCTATTCCTTGTCCCTTGCTCACACAGCCTTTATCAAGCTGCACAGATTGGTCATTCCACACAGAGTCCAGTTCTATTTTCAGTACAGAGTATACATGGCTGCAGTATCCCTGCTCATCACCTGTCTGCCATCCCCACAAGTACACCCCCTTGTCCCATGGCACAACTTAATCAAAAGTAGTTTACCATCTGTTTATAGTAAAAAAAATGATCTATCACAGCTTGCTGGAACCACTCCAGGATTTGTGACCATCTCAATCCATGGGGTGCAACATAGTGCACATGCATTCATAGAATTATGAATTCTGCTGTCCAGCTGCACAGTGTGCCAAAATTGAGAGACAGGCTTGTGTGTGTCAGCTGTATCATCCAATCTGAGTTTGTTTTGGGAGGCTTCGGAGTTTCATCTCTCAGAATGCTAGCCTGAGTCACACTTCAGCCAAAAGACCTCAAAGAATGCAATTTTCAAAAGACATTTTACTGAACTTTAATTAATTCAGTAAAGTTAAAAAAAATAGAAGGTATGAAAATGATGCAATAAAGTCATTAGCATAATCAGATGTGATGTTTCATAGGTAACACATTTTTTAATTTCCTGTTTCTCCACTTTGAGGAGTATTAATCAGTGGCATTTTCCTGGTTATTTTTGTTAATGACTAACAGAACTCTTTAAATGGTCCAATGTCTCTTCTATTTCAGTTTTCAGGGTCAACCTAATATTATTGGCTTTTGAACAAAATTTCTATATTTTCTCACTTTAATTCCTATCTTCTTGTACTCCAAAATATTGGGTATAATTAAATCAAAAAGGTGTTATTCGTATTTATACTGGTAATACAAGATTTACTTCGCATATACTAAGCATGCTTACCTTTAGGTACCAAAGTAATCAACCTTCAAAAAATATTAAGCTAAAAGTAGCAATTATTTGACATACAATATGTGATGCATGCTTCCTGGCAGATTCACTTCCAAGGTGCGAGACATTTTCAAACCAAACGAATCAGTTGTATCAAAATGCCAAATTTAAAATATTGCCCCCTATTGGATACATTTCCATGGAAGCTCACAATAGGACCCTACATGTTATGATCCCAATTTTAAGGCCAGTTTCATTTCTGTGACACAGTCTGTCAACTTTCGGTATTAATAACAGTAAAAGAATAGATTGCTACTTACTACGTAGAGGAGGCACTGATTTGCAGACAGACAACGGAAAGACGTAATTTTTTAATGCTGCTTCCCTACACCAGAGAGAGAGAGAGAGAGAGAGAGAGAGAGAACATGCTACTGTCTATGAGCCTAGGCTGTGCCTAGATCTGATGTGACCAGCAATTCATAGTGGATGGTGGGGGTAAAGAGGAGGCATGTGACAGGGAGAGGGAGGGATGGCTGGGTAGGAGTGGGGGAAGTTGTGCTGCTGTGGCAGAACGCACGGCCATGGTGCAGACAGTTTGGGGCTGGTAGGTGCAGAGTTGGGAGGCTGTGCCAATGGAGGAGGAAGGGGGGACGTGTGTGTGTGTGTGTGTGTGTGTGTGTGTGTGTGTGTGTGTGTGTTCTGAAGAAATTTTTGTCTGAAAGTTAAAAGTTCAGCAGATTTTTTCTTTTTTTTCTTCTATCTGCGACTCAAGTGTCTCCTCTATGTGGTGAGTAGCAATCTATCCTTTTCATATCACTGTTATAACATTCTGGACTTTTCACTGTTTGATTTAATATTGTGCTTTCTATGCTGCCATAATAATCAATAAATGTTTTAAGCAGTGATACTGCTGGAATCTTACTTACAATGTCCTATTGAAGTGATACAGATAAACTAGAGATAAGGCGTATTGGAAGTAATTCTTAGAGAACTATTTCTGTCAACAATAGAAACAATGGTCAAAAAGGGGTATCTGCTGCTTTGAAGCTTCCTGGTGGGTAAAAACAGTGTGCCATATTCCAACTCAAGTGGGCGGTAAAAGGAAAGACTCATTATGGAAGCTTATCTGATCTGTTTCAAGACCCTTTTTCCAGGAGTGCTACACCAGCTTGGTGTGCCACAGAGCTTCTGCAAAGTTTGTGAAGAAGAGGTACTAGCAGAAGTGAAGCCGTGAGGGTAGGTTGGAGAGCTCATTGGACAAGAGCATTGCCCATAATCTGCCAGAAGGTTCTATGTTAAAATGCTGTCGTGCATAGTGTTCTTACGTAACTTCAAACAAGAGACTGGGATAATGAGGAATATTCACGATTAGTTCTTGGTATGACCTGTGACATAACAAATGTGACAAATGTCATAAACAATATGGTGACTGTAACATGATACTTTTTTTTTTTTTTTTTTTTTTTTTCAAATGGGCTAAGCTACGGACCAATGTGTCGTCACAACCAAGCTTTTTGCTTTCACATTTGTTGGCTTCACCAAACAACAACCACATTGTGAAAATACATGCTAAAAGGTGACATCGCAGACGCTATTAACATTGTATCATGTGTCAAAGCCGACAACAAGTATCGAATATTTCTCTTGACCCACAGCCAATGCTAGGAAAAAATAATGGCACTGAGAGAAGGGCAAAGATAGTGAGAAAGGTGAAGAGAGCAGGTGGAAAATGAGCTATAGTACTGAAATCCTATTTTTGGCTGGGACATAGCAGAAGTGAAGCAGACACAGAGGGAAGAAGAAATAGAAGGGAAAAAAGGGCATAATGGGTATCTACCATGATCAATAATTTCTCACCTGATTTTCATTCTCGTCAGAGAATGTAATTGATGTCAATTTATACCCATATGTTAACAAATATTCATTCAACAGGAAATTAAGTGCTCTCTGCTCGTGAGGTTTAATGGGTTCATTGTGCAGTTGTCTGTTAGCCGAAGAACCCTCAGGCGTGTTTGCTTCAGACTCTGTAAGACAGCAATTAGTTTATTACAAAGTACTAATTCTGCACCTGACTCAGTTATTTAATCGGTTGACAAACCTGTAGCAACCGTCAAGTTGGCTCTAAGTGCACTGATTGTCTCCTTGGCCTTTCGCAGTTCAAATTCCAGAACTGCAACTCTTTCATCGACACCCCTTTCGCCATCCTCTGAATAACGCCCTATATCCAGAGAATCTAGAGTTACCTGACTCGATGACCTGCCTGTGGGCAAAAATAAAAATTGGATTCAAGTTTTAGCATATTAATCATCACGAGTTTAATTCTTAACAGCTGTCAGCGACATCTGCCACTAAGCAGACGACATGTGTCCGCGTAATGAAATAATACATCAGCAATGGTTGGGCGTAACAAGCTTTTCTTTCGACAAAAAATACTTTTCAATTAAATATTTTGAGTAATACTCACGTATCTCTACAATGTCAGGCTTTGTGTAAGCTTGCTGTTCAAAGTTTCCTGGGTTCGAAAAAAATTCCTTCAGTTTCGTAACTTCCCGTCCAGCCTCAAGAAGTTCCGTATACAATTCTAACGCAGTCAACAATAAATTGTCCTTTAGCAGCTTCACTGCTATATCACTGTAACTGATTTCTATATTGTGTGGGTTTCCTTTAACACAGTTCATATGCATATCCTGGTCAAGACCATCGCCACATATATTTGCCATATTCTACACAGCAGCGAAACACTATGATGCCTCACGTCATTGTTGTGAAACACTTATAAACACCTTACAATAAACACACAAACTGATTTACTTGAACCCATTTCACAACGCACAGCGCGCGTGGATGGTAAACAGATGATCTGCGACCATCTCACCTGTATGTTTTGGACTGCCAACCAATGCAACTGTCAAGTTCCGAAATACCAACATGAGAAACACAAATATTCGTGTTTGGAGACACTTCACCAGTCCAATAATTGCTCGCCAGTTAACAAAATCCGATAAAAAGTTACAATTAAAATAATTATTTGAATTTTGTAAAAAGCTGAGCAATCAACCATCAATTCTTTTTCATTTGGATGTTTCGTTTACTACAATATGCGGTACATACGGAAAATTCGGCTGTGGTAGTTACCTAGCTAACGCCGGATTTCCTCAGGCATCAATTTCTTAAAAGTGCATCCCCACCCCTACACCGCTATCCTTGCATGCAACCACACGCCGAAGTCGGGAACGAAACTTACACGACTTTCAAAACAGCATCAAGTGGAGTTATTTGAAGGGCAGTTGCGAGTTCTTTAACAGAAGAGTTTGTATTGAAGTTGACGAAGATAAAAAGGACCCACAAATGTTGGTCATCTATGGAAATAGACATGATGTAGGAAATGTTTGGGAACATCCAATACGCTAATAAAGGAATTATTTGCCGAGGGCGACTCTCAGTTAGAATGAGTAAAATCAATTTTGAAATCTTTTTGACCCATATTCTGGCTCTGTACAAAAACATATATGTGAAATGCCGCGCCAGTTCGCATTAAGTCAGGTTTCCATAGGTATGAATTTCTTAAAACATGCATCCCCCACCACTACCCTCACACGCACGTTAGCGTTTCCGCACGCCGGAATTGGAATTGGTACTTACGCTACTTTCAAGTTGGCGACAAGTGAAGTCGTTGGTACAGCAGTTACGCAACTCTTAGCCGAAGAGCTTATAGTGAAGGTGACGAAGAAAAAACCGACCCACAGATGTGGTTATGGAAATGAGCATCTCGTAGGAATCGTTTGGGAACATCAAAAACGCTATTAATGTGTTGTCTTAAGGTACGTTTACACCTGTACACCTTGCGCCTAGTCACCGTGCAACCTTGCTAGCCCCATACGCAAGTAGAGACACAGCTGTAGGTTGCATGCCTCTTCCTCAACATGTGAATGTGAGTATTTTCGTTCACACCTGTGTTCACAATGGACCCTTCTACTTCCGTGTTGTGCAAGCTACAGTCACACAGTGACTAGCTGCAAGGCGCACAGATGTGAACACGCCTTTGTGAGGACGTCTTTTTGTTCGAAAATAATTTTCGAATGAGTAAAAACAGGTTTTGAAATCTTTTCGATACATATTTCTGTCTCTGTACAGAAGTCTAATGCCCTGCCAGGTCGCATTAAATTACGAGTAACATTGAGATATCTGGCAACTGCAGCCACTACAATATATATGTTGCTTTCCAAAGAACACTATTTCTAAATTGTTATGTTATCTACAGTGCACTGAAGGTACATAAGAAACTAAGGTTTTTGCCTCAACAGTTCAGTTTTATTTTTGTTTTTACAGTTAGTCAAGGTTCTAATAGGCACAGGGGCTATAAATATACATTTGTTTTACTGGTACAGGACTTAATTTTGTGACCACACATTGTACTGCTATACAGAACTGTCATTACTCAATGACAGCACCAATACAAAGCTCTTATATTTACATGATATTTTAACGAGGGTCAATAGTAGTTTTAAATCTCTAAAGCGACAAACAAATCTCTATTTCGCAATAATATTTCTACTCAAAGACAAAAGCAAGAAGTTATTGCCATACACAAAAAATACATTTACATCGTTGAGTGTTCTGCAATAATATGAATCTCAGTAAGTTTATGCTCTCTGCTTCAATACATATATAATCATAAAGAGTCTCTGAATGCTAGAACGATATTCCTATCACACTGTTTAAGAACATTATGCCCCTTTCAAAACTATTTATTTGTGAGATTGAAGATTAAGCCCATTAATTTGGCATGACGCTAACTTTCCATGTACATAAACAAACGATTCTAGATCTGTGCTGCTGAATGAATCAGAACACAATGAGAGCAGATCCACCTATCAACAATTGCTGAAGCTTGTAGGCAATTGTGGAGGAAGCGACATCGTGCAAGAAAGTAGAATGCCTTTCAACTTTCGTAACTTAAGCCCGGTCCACACGCAACGATGTGTCTGCGCAGCCATCGGCGCAGATGTCTGTACAAGCAAAAGATCGCTGCAAATGTGTTGTGTTCACACGACACAAACCCCAATCTACTACTCGCTCGCCATTTGTTAGTGTAGAAAAGAAATAACAGTGGCAAGCGACTACGCTCCCCGTAAACGTCAAAAATGTAATTCAGTTATTTTGGAATATAAAAACGGAGGAAGTTCTGTTGTGGTCTGTGTTCGCAACTTGTGCTACAAAAAACATTCAGACCAACCGCAGGAAACAGAGAAAGCGGTCAAAATGGTGTAGACAGTGGCTGCTAAAGCGAAAGCAGTTTTCTCACGTAAATTTACTGCGAGAGTTGCAGGGCGAACCTAACGACTGGCGAAATTATTTGCGGATGGATGTCGAACTTATAAGTATCTCTTAAAGCTTGTAACCCCTCATATTATGAGAAAAAATACTTGTATAGAGAAGGGCAATTTCTCCTCATGAACGGCTGGCGGTAACATTAAGATTCCTAGCAACAGGAAGGAGCTACAAGGATTTGGAATTTTCTACTGCAATATCGAAACAAGAGTTGAGTGAAATAATACCCGCAATTTTTCAATTAGAGCATTATATACTGCTGTCTTTTTGTCTCGGTCACTATATTATTTACTTTAATCTTTCACAAACATGGGTGTTTTCTATATATTTCAATGAATTCACGTACAAACTCTCGAGAACACTGACGGGTATCAGCCATTTCAATGCCCAGTGCGCACAAACACTAGACTGAGCAAACAGCTGTTTCGCGCCAGATTTGCGGAGATCTTCTGTCCACACGCTCCAACTTGTATGCGCAGATGTGGTTTGAACCCACAGATTTGAGAGATTTCGCTCAAACCTCCAACTCCAACTTCCAGGTTTGCACACACCTCACGTTGGTGCAAATCTTCTGTCCACATGCAACGATCTGTCTGCGCAGATGTGATGTGCGCAGACATTTGCGCAGACAGATCGTTGCGTGCGGACGGGCCTTTATACGTAATTAGCATGTCAGTATGCAAGTTGGGGGTTTCCTCATGTAAGCCGGACTAAGCGACTTTCGCGGGGTATGCACTTTTAAGAAATTCATGCCTATGGAAACCCAGCTTTAAGGTCAATTCGCACTTCACGTCACGTCACGTCACGTCCCATGAAAACATTCTACAACATTATAAATGGCGGCGTCCACACTGGCCACTACGTCATGTTACGTCATGTCATGTCATGTCATGTCATGTCATGCCACCATCAAGGTTACTCGAGAAGAAAGTTGTCGAAAATTGTCGAACACAAGAGCTCCTCCACCCCCCCCCCCCCCCGCCCCCAAGCTCATTTCCTCCCAGTACACAACTGTGACCTCATCTCCACATTTCGTTTCATCGTGATTTTTTGTGGCTGGTATCAGTTGTTATTCTAAGTCTTTGTCGTTTGTCATTTTTATTACTTATTATAAATTGTTCTGTTTCGTTATTTGTTTGGCTAAAATTCATAATTTTGTAATGAATGATGAAAGATTAACTGAAGCAGTGAGGCAGCTGTCTGAATTGTATGACATTAGTGTACTAAATTACTCCCCCTACTACACTTGTAAAGTGGATTTTTATATATACTGGTACCTTACTTAATATTTTACAATGAAATGGATTGCAATATGGTTGTGACTTGAAGCAAAAAAGATGTTTTGGGTAGAATCAAATTGATTAGTAAGTGGAATCGATTTGTATGTTGTCAGGTATTTGTAATGCTTCACAAAGAAACGGACTGAAACCTACAGACACTGCACCAGTGGCAAAATACATTTTCCTGAAGCCTACATCGATATAATGAATTAGAGTTGTTTGTTTAAATATGTCTGTGGCAGGCTTAATTGTTGTTAAGTATCTGTTTGTATTGTGTATCAGACAGTGGTCTATATTTATGTGTTTTCAGCAGCTAACCACAGTACAAATAAGGTACTTGAACTACACTCCTGGAAATGGAAAAAAGAACACATTGACACCGGTGTGTCAGACTCACCATACTTGCTCCGGACACTGCGAGAGGGCTGTACAAGCAATGATCACACGCACGGCACAGCGGACACACCAGGAACCGCGGTATTGGCCGTCGAATGGCGCTAGCTGCGCAGCATTTGTGCACCGCCGCTGTCAGTGTCAGCCAGTTTGCCGTGGCATACGGAGCTCCATCGCAGTCTTTAACACTGGTAGCATGCCGCGACAGCGTGGACGTGAACCGTATGTGCAGTTGACGGACTTTGAGCGAGGGCGTATAGTGGGCATGCGGGAGGCCGGGTGGACGTACCGCCGAATTGCTCAACACGTGGGGCGTGAGGTCTCCACAGTACATCGATGTTGTCGCCAGTGGTCGGCGGAAGGTGCACGTGCCCGTCGACCTGGGACCGGACCGCAGCGACGCACGCATGCACGCCAAGACCGTAGGATCCTACGCAGTGCCATAGGGGACCGCACCGCCACTTCCCAGCAAATTAGGGACACTGTTGCTCCTGGGGTATCGGCGAGGACTATTCGCAACCGTCTCCATGAAGCTGGGCTACGGTCCCGCACACCGTTAGGCCGTCTTCCGCTCACGCCCCAACATCGTGCAGCCCGCCTCCAGTGGTGTCGCGACAGGCGTGAATGGAGGGACGAATGGAGATGTGTCGTCTTCAGCGATGAGAGTCGCTTCTGCCTTGGTGCCAATGATGGTCGTATGCGTGTTTGGCGCTGTGCAGGTGAGCGCCACAATCAGGACTGCATACGACCGAGGCACACAGGGCCAACACCCGGCATCATGGTGTGGGGAGCGATCTCCTACACTAGCCGTACACCACTGGTGATCGTCGAGGGGAAACTGAATAGTCCGCATGTATCCTGTGCCACCCAACGTGCTCTAGAAGGTGTAAGTCAACTACCCTGGCCAGCAAGATCTCCGGATCTGTCCCCCATTGAGCATGTTTGGGACTGGATGAAGCGTCGTCTCACACGGTCTCCACGTCCAGCACGAACGCTGGTCCAACTGAGGCGCCAGGTGGAAATGGCATGGCAAGCCGTTCCACAGGACTACATCCAGCATCTCTACGATCGTCTCCATGGGAGAATTGTTGTTGTTGTGGTCTTCAGTCCTGAGACTGGTTTGATGCAGCTCTCCATGCTACTCTATCCTGTGCAAGCTTTTTCATCTCCCAGTACCTACTGCAACCTACATCCTTCTGAATCTGCTTAGTGTATTCATCTCTTGGTCTCCCTCTACGATTTTTACCCTCCACGCTGCCCTCCAATACTAAATTGGTGATACCTTGATGCCTCAGAACATGTCCTACCAACCGATCCCTTCTTCTGGTCAAGTTGTGCCACAAACTTCTCTTCTCCCCAATCCTATTCAATACTTCCTCATTAGTTATGTGATCTACCCATCTAATCTTCAGCATTCTTCTGTAGCACCACATTTCGAAAGCTTCTATTCTCTTCTTGTCCAAACTATTTATCGTCCATGTTTCACTTCCATACATGGCTACACTCCATACGAATACTTTCAGAAATGACTTCCTGACACTTAAATCAATACTGGATGTTAACAAATTTCTCTTCTTCAGAAACGCTTTCCTTGCCATTGCCAGCCTGCATTTTATATCCTCTCTACTTCGACCATCATCAGTTATTTTGCTCCCCAAATAGCAAAACTCCTTTACTACTTTAAGTGCCTCATTTCCTAATCTAATTCCCTCAGCATCACCCGACTTAATTAGACTACATTCCATTATCCTTGTTTTGCTTTTGTTGATGTTCATCTTATATCCTCCTTTCAAGACACTGTCCATTCCATTCAACTGCTCTTCCAAGTCCTTTGCTGTCTCTGACAGAATTACAATGTCATCGGCGAACCTCAAAGTTTTTATTTCTTCTCCATGAATTTTAATACCTACTCCGAATTTTTCTTTTGTTTCCTTTACTGCTTGCTCAATATACAGATTGAACAACATCGGGGAGAGGCTACAACCCTGTCTTCTCCATGAATTTTAATACCTACTCCGAATTTTTCTTTTGTTTCCTTTACTGCTTGCTCAATATACAGATTGAACAACATCGGGGAGAGGCTACAACCCTGTCTTACTCCCTTCCCAACCACAGCTTCCCTTTCATGTCCCTCGACTCTTATAACTGCCATTTGGTTTCTGTACAAATTGTAAATAGCCTTTCGCTCCCTATATTTTACCCCTGCCACCTTTAGAATTTGAAAGAGAGTATTCCAGTCAACATTGTCAAAAGCTTTCTCTAAGTCTACAAATGCTAGAAACGTAGGTTTGCCTTTCCTTAATCTTTCTTCTAAGATAAGTCGTAAGGTCAGTATTGCCTCACATGTTCCAGTGTTTCTACGGAATCCAAACTGATCTTCCCCGAGGTTGGCTTCTACTAGTTTTTCCATTCGTCTGTAAAAAATTCGTGTTAGTATTTTGCAGCTGTGACTTATTAAGCTGATAGTTCGGTAATTTTCACATCTGTGAACACCTGCTTTCTTTGGGATTGGAATTATTATATTCTTCTTGAAGTCTGAGGGTATTTCGCCTGTTTCATACATCTTGCTCACCAGATGGTAGAGTTTTGTCAGGACTGGCTCTCCCACGGCCGTCAGTAGTTCCAATGGAATATTGTCTACTCCGGGGGCCTTGTTTCGACTCAGGTCTTTCAGTGCTCTGTCAAACTCTTCACGCAGTATCATATCTCCCATTTCATCTTCATCTACATCCTCTTCCATTTCCATAATATTGTCCTCAAGTACATCGCCCTTGTATAGACCCTCTATATACTCCTTCCACCTTTCTGCTTTCCCTTCTTTGCTTAGAACTGGGTTTCCATCTGAGCTCTTGATATTTATACAAGTCGTTCTCTTATCTCCAAAGGTCTCTTTAATTTTCCTGTAGGCGGTATCTATCTTACCCCTAGTGAGATAGGCCTCTACATCCTTACATTTGTCCTCTAGCCATCCCTGCTTAGCCATTTTGCACTTCCTGTCGATCTCATTTTTGAGACGTTTGTATTCCTTTTTGCCTGTTTCACTTACTGAATTTTTAGATTTTCTCCTTTCATCAATTAAATTCAATATTTCTTCTGTTACCCAAGGATTCCTACTAGCCCTCGTCTTTTTACCTACTTGATCCTCTGCTGCCTTCACTACTTCATCCCTCAAAGCTACCCATTCTTCTTCTACTGTATTTATTTCCCCCATTCCTGTCAATTGCTCCCTTATGCTCTCCCTGAATCTCTGTACAACCTCTGGTTCTTTTAGTTTATCCAGGTCCCATCTCCTTAAATTCCCACCTTTTTGCAGTTTCTTCAGTTTTAATCTACAGGTCATAACCAATAGATTGTGGTCAGAGTCCACATCTGCCCCTGGAAATGTCTTACAATTTAAAACCTGGTTCCTAAATCTCTGTCTTACCATTATATAATCTATCTGATACCTTTTAGTATCTCCAGGGTTCTTCCATGTATACAACCTTCTTTCATGATTCTTAAACCAAGTGTTAGTTATGATTATGTTGTGCTCTGTGCAAAATTCGACCAGGCGGCTTCCTCTTTCATCAGCCTGCATTGCTGCGAAAGGTGGATATACACTGTACTAGTGCCGACATTGTGCTTGCTCTGTTGCCTGTGTCTATGTGCCTGTGGTTCTGTCAGTGTGATCATGTGATGTATCTGACCCCAGGAATGTGTCAATAAAGTTTCCCCTTCCTGGGACAATGAATTCATGGTGTTCTTATTTCAATTTCCAGGAGTGTATTAAAAGCCAAATACAATATGTAAAGAAAAGCTGTATATCTTGAAGGGAAAGGTACTGAAGGAGATACGAGTATTGCAAAAAAATTTGCACTGTACTGACAACTAAACTTAAACAAACCAGTTTTTCACGGGATGTGATGGCAGCTCATAACACTGTGTTCCTCTTAGTAGTTCTGGATTCAATTTCATGTGACAAATGAAAAAGCTGGTGCTGAGATATCCTGTACTACTTATAAAAAAAAACAGAGTTCTCTTTCTCAAGCTCCTTTCATTGTGTGTGAAATTTCCTTTTGTAACACATTATGACAGTTTTCGGACCTATACTCTTTTTTTTGTAGTTCTGTCTTCCTTTTCTAATACACATGCTATCCCTAAAAGCTGCAAACTATTCGAGTCTAATAAATGTCTTTTCGTAGAAATGCGGACTTCAGCTTCCATGCATGTAAGCTACCGCATTGTGTACGTGCACTTCGCATGCGAAAACATTTGAAAATCATCTTGTGAAAATCGCAATTCCCGCAAAAAGACAGTTGAGGGCAGTCATGCGGGTTGACATCATGTAACATGAACTGAATTGAAGTGCCATGGCGTGATGGGCAGTGTGAGTACACCTTGACGTGACAGTGCTGTGACAGCCAGTATGAATTGGCCTTAACGACTAAAACATAAAATTGTTATTGTTATACCGAAATAAAAAGCATCTTTACAGTATTGACTGCCCTGCAGTAATATAAGCACAGAAAGTCCACACTCCCAGCTAAAAAACTTTTAAATCCATTTTGTGACTTCAAACTATTAAGTGTTAAGATCAATTCACACTGACCGTCACGTCACATCAAAACATTCCACAATGCATTTCAAATGGTGGCATCCACACATGCAGTCAGAGTATCGTCAAGAAACGCCACATCATATCACGTCAAGGTTTACAGGGAAGAAAGTTTTGGCAGTGTCGACGTATGCTAATATCAGAAGTTAACCTATATTCACCGCTCTCACACGTTATAAAACTGGATCATGTGCTTCTGTGATTTCTTAATTTATATTTTTATTATTATGGTTTGTTTTCGTGGGAAATTACAAATGTTCCATATGGCTTGGATATTTTCCCCGTTAAGTGTTCTTCCACAAGCGAGGTCAAATATCTGAAAGAAAAAAATTATTTAGGATTTACGAAAAGAGAACTCATTGACACTCACACTGTATAATTAAGAACATAAACTGTCGAAGCAGTTTTCAGTAAATAACATTTTAAGTGAAAAAGTCAGCTCAATTGAAGAAGAAAAATACAGTTGTTCATTACGCTACTAGTTATGTAAGATAAAAAATGTAAGGATCAGGTATACAGGCTCTATTTATTCCCTTATAAATACTGTTTGATGTGTTTGTATGTTTTCGCTAGCTAATAAATATCGATGTTTTGAAATATTGTTCCACTTCTCAGCACTTTACCACACAAAACTGATCAAGAACATACGTTATAAAGTTTTCTTTGACCATTACTAAATTTTATGGTTATTAGTTCATCAATTCTGATACCATACTCTGGCGTTTTGTATCATGGACAATAACTCATAACCTCACTTGAACTGTTCAGTGCTGGGCTAAGCGATTTGACGTGCCGTGACAAGCAATGTGAATACATCCTGACTTGACAGTGCTGTGATGTGACACTGCCATGATTGCCATTGTGAATTGGCTTCTACTCTATTACAAATAAGTGGTTACAAGCAGTTGCTGAAAGCTAAAATGATATTCTTATCGACTACTTAAGAACATTTTGGCACATTAGAAATTAATTATGTACTCACTTGAAAAACAAGCCCATTCTTTTGGCATGACACTAACTTCTTAGGTACATGAACAACAGATTCTATAGATCTGTAACATGAAATGAAGCAGAGCAGACCGATAACAGATCCACATATCAGCAGTTGCTGAAGCTCATAGCCTATGCTGGGAGAAAAATATGTGGTTTCATGGTACACAACATTACGCTGGGTTTCCACATGCAACAAAAATTACATCAATTGGCCGCTGCTCGAGTGGATTCACCAAAATTGCGCCTAGAAACACCCAGAATCCCATGGCGCCACTCGAGTGGTGTCACTTTTAGACATGCCACAAAAGTTGAAGATGCTTTAACTTTGTGACACCACTTCCCTTCTCCCACCAATGAATAAATTCAAACAGGGCCACCATTTTTTAAGTTAACACTCTGTATTTGATGTTTTTAATATTTATATATGAAGGTGGTTTGAAAATTTCTCAGAAGAGAATAGAAAAAAGTACTTATATCACTGAAACTTTTTTTATTTTGCACTGTAGTCTCCTTGTAGATTAATGCACTTGGCCCAACGATTTTCCAGTGCCTTGATCCCATCTCGAAAATGGGTTTCGTCCAGACCTCCAAAATAGTTCTCAAGTCTGACTATCAGTTCTTTGTTTGAAGTGCATCTTCGTCCACCAAGAATAATTTTCAGTTTTGGGAAGAGATGGAAGCCTAACGGAGCAATATCAGGTGAATGAGGCGTGTGTGCCAACATTTCATACCTTAGTTCGTTCCCGGGTTCGATTCCCGGCGGGGTCAGGGATTTTCTCTGCCTCATGATGACTGGGTATTGTGTGATGTCCTTGGGTTAGTTAGGTTTAAGTAGTTCTAAGTTCTAGGGGACTGATGACCATAGATGTTAAGTCCCATAGTGCTCAGACCCTTAGTTCGTGTAACTTTGCCATGGCAACGGCACATGTGTGTGGACGCGCAACGATCTAGCCTCAAGAGTCGTGGCACTCATATTGAAAAAATTATTTTTTCATTTCTAATTCTTGAATTAAAACGTGATATACCCTTTGAGATGACATCTGGCAAGTGTGAGCAATTTCACGCACTTTCAATCGGCGATCCTCCATGACCATTTTGTGCACTTTTTCAATGATTTCTGGGATTGTGACACATCTTGGCCAACCACTGCATGGATGATCATCTAAGCTCTTCCGACCAAATTTAAATTCATTTGACCACTTGGCAACAGTTGGATATGAAGGAGCAGAGTCCCCCAGTCTATTCTGGAAATGAACATGAATGTCCTTTGGTTTCATACCTTTCTTTACGCAGTACTTAATCACTGCTCGAATCTCGATTTTTTTCCGTCTTCGCAAATCACTGTGCGGGAATAACAACAGAGCCGCGTTACCGCCACAGCTCCCTTCCATGAGCACTGACGTGGCACGTGTTCACAGGCACAACTCGTTGCGCTAGCGTTGACGTCTCGTGGTGATTCTGAGAACTTTTCAAACCACCCTCGTATGTATGACACTAAAATACATAATTTCAAGGATCTCTCCAATACACATTGTTTTGAGTATGTTTTGTTATGCTGCAATCGTAGGATGTGCATCTTCAGGGTTTTGTCAGTGTGGTAATAAGCGTGTAATAGTTAATTTATATGGTGAAAGGTGATGATGTTTCTATTATATGATGCATGGATAACATTGCCTGTGTGAACAAGTATTATCTACTTAGTGAAAGGTGATTTGTGGTTTACAACAGCACAGTTAATTCTAAAAATGGTGAAAATTAATGCAATACTGGGCATATACTCAGGGAAGTATATTCAGATAGCCTAATCATATTCTAGAATTAGAAACATCAATGCTCTTTAAACACATTCTTGGTTGACTTGAGAAAGGAAGCAACAAGGTTTCTAGTGGCCTCATTTCAGATTGAGTGTAACTTTTAATAAAGGAGATCAGTTATATTAGCCTGCATTGTCCTTTAGTGCACTTCCATGAAGCACAGAACCAGAATTTGGTATAGAATAAATTTAATATTTCGTCATATTAAATGATTTGAGTGTAAGAGTGAAAAATATTAGACTGTGAATGAGTCGCTGGGGCTCCATAAACAGAATTCAACAAATTAGACAAAAACTTTGAAACTGTACATTTGTGAGTGTGCTATAAACCTAAATATTATGAACATCTAATCGCAGATGACAAATATCAAAGTATCACTTCTAGTTTTACTACATCCACAGCCGCATCTTTTATGTATCGGATTTTTTAATAGAACTCGAATCACACTTCTACAAACACTTGAAACTAGCTTTCATTATCTGAAAATGTTTCACATATTGGTTACCGTTTATGAATGCTATGTTGTTTATGTTGTTTGGTGCTACAATGATATTTGTGTGTATTTTCCACTTCAAAATCCAACATTTGTGCTTTTTCTTCTTATTATTGAATTCTTCGCTCAGTTAGTGCACCATAACCTGAATGGCAACACCAATGTCTGTACAAATAATCCCATCTGACGCCATATTGAAAATAGTACCATGACAATTTGGCAGGAGCATATGGAAACAGCAGTATTCAGCGCCACTGCCTTATTAGCCATCATGTCACCTGCTGCCGAGTTACTTTTGTCACTTGTGGAAACCTGGCTTTACTGCAAGCTGTGATAATTAATATACAGGGAATAGATATTGCTAGAAATTTGAATACATTTAGTAATGGTAACTATGTCTTTTAACTTGCAATTATGTTGTATTGTTACATTACCCAAAGTGTACAGAAGCAAAATGTAGTGAGTGCACCAGTTCTCCATGTGCTAGATATTCAAAATTCCTTTACACTCTAGATTAATGTTGACCTAAGGAGTATATTTCTGACAGTTCCTTAAATATTCGTATTTTCTTCTTCCAGTTGTAATCTAACATAATTTGTATGCAGCGAGTTTTGCATCCTTTCCCACAGATCTAAAGAGTTTTGTTTCTGTGCAGATAGATGTGCATATATTATCGTTACATAACTGTAAAACGACACCTTAATACTGGTACAAATAAGAAATAGAAAAGATTTAATGACTACAATTGATTGTGGTTAGCAAGTACATGACAGTAAACAAAAGTTTGAAAGTAATTACAGCGCCACAAGCTTACAAGTCCTGTCCAGCGCTGTATAAATTAAACTGACTACTTATTACCTTCTGGATGAATTTTAACGTCAGGGTAATCTTCTGCTGTGTTCATAACTGTTTGACAGTTGTTTATATTCTTGTACAAAGCAAATATTTCCGTTTTCTCTCTAAGTCTGTCTAAAATGCTTTTTGAGCAGGAAGTCAATATCCCTCACTTTTGCTTGCTTTAAGTCTCATCTAATTTGATTAACATTTGGTTCCATGGACGAGTAGGCTTTGCTTCTTTTGCATATCGCTCTTCCCTCACCAGCGTCTATTCTGTAGGCCACTTCACCTCTTACCAGTCGCCAACTAGTATCAACTACTGGTGTTGGAACAGAGGAAGGCTGTGCAAATGGCCAGAAACCATACAGACGACCAGAAACCTGCCTACAGAAGATGTCGCCATCTCCTGTCCGGCACCCCCTGCTGGGCAGTCTGAGCACTGGCCTCCACCCATCATAATGGATATTAAGAGGAAGTACAAAAGATTCCTGCAGCTTCTCAAAAAGCGGTCTTCAATGTGAGGGCTGCTGGGGATGACAATGTGCGAGTCCAATTCCCAAATTTCGAAGACTCCAGGAAGGTCACAAGCGAAGCAGCTGAGTTCTTGCTTTATTTCTACACTTATGCTGTTGTTCCAGATAATCCCAACAAGTCAGTCTTCAAGTGTTTCCCAAATGTGGAGAACCGACCTCCTAATTGAAGCTCTGGAGGAAGCTCTGGAGGAAACTGTGCATTCGTTGATGTGCATCAAATCCAGCCAAATGCAGAGAGTCGCCTTCATTACTGGTAATCGCCAACAAGAACCAGGAGAACAAGAAGCTCTTGTCAGTGAAGAGGATGGTCGACACTTCAGTCACCATCAACGACTATGGAACAAGTAAGGCTCACCCAAGTGCTTCCACTGCTAAGGAGTGGGACTTGTGGCATGCCACTGTACCCCCTCCAAGGCATATGCACTGGTGCAAGTGCAAGTGCACTGGGGGATATGGCAACTCAAGATGCCCACTTCCTAAGTTGCACCCTCCCAAGTGCAAGAAATTTGGTGATCCATGCGTCACAAGCTACCATGGCTATGAAATATTTAACACTGCAATAGCCTGCCAACACCGCATTCCACTCAAGAAAAAGGCTGACTGATCCTTCCAATGTCTGCACTCAGGCATACAGGCAAGCCAACAGAACCAGCAGCGAACATTCACTGGCCACCAGTGCCTCCGCATCTGAGGGCAGCAGATGACGCCACATGCCAACAACTGGGCAAGGAGGAGCACTGAGATCGCCCTCCTCCCCCCTCCCCCATGGGGAAAACGTGTCATCCTGATGAAGACATCATCACAGTGACAGATGCAGTAACACAAGTACTACCAGAGCTATCCACGCCTTGCCACACAATCCACTATGGCCAGTGAAGACCTAGCCACTCGTCGCCTCACTGTCCATGATGCTCGAATAGATCTCACCTTACCGAGTCGTTGTGGAGAGTTTCTGAGGCACTGATGTCGGCTGCCCAAGCAGCACTGTCATCTACACAATGGGTGGCGCCATACGATTTCTCTTGATGCAACCCACATGCAAGTTACGATATCAGGCCAGCCATGGCTTACATCGCGCTGTCAGCACTGCTAACCAGCTGCAGTCACATGAATAATCTGAAGTGGAAACCAAGAAGACAAACAAAAGTACTCCACAACAACCTGAGGGAGGAAAGGGGGGGGGATGAAAAAAAATCCTGAAGAACCTAACACATCAACGCGCAAAATACAGTTTACAGATATGCTGATAATGAAGTTCATATTAAGGCACAAAATACGAGAGTTGATCATTCAATCTCACTTTGCACAGTTTGCTTTGCTCATCTTTCAGGCAGAAGGACTGGCTGATCTTTTATGGGCTTTCCTCTTTGAAACTGATTGTAGTCTATTCTACCATTAACCTGCATGATTAAGGATGAAATGATAAAGCAGTCTTGATATTTCATTCAAAGAAACACTGTAAACGTTCTCCATATGCTCACGAACTAGACAAGCCAAGAAACACGCGCCAATATGGCAAAGCAACAGGGAGCATGCTACTGTTTCTTGTTTCACAGTAGTCTGCAATAGGGACTACTTGGCGAAACTACCACACATAGCTCATAACTAACATTTGTGAGGTAATTAGCTGTGAAAGCAGCATTATTCAGATAACATACATAATGTGCACAAAGCCAGTTTTGCTCTTGAAACATTCCTAGGTAATGGCGCTTGCTAAGGATACAGCAGTTCCTGCTATTTTATCATGCAATGGATTTACTCACTTTTGGTACCCAACCAGAAATGTGTACATGACCTTTTGAACTTGTAGACTATTTTGCAGATACGTTTTGGGGCAGACACAAGCTATTTTCCTCATGTTTTAAGGACATAACCGATAGATGGCTCCATAGTGAACCAACTGTCTGCAATAACTTATTTTCGAAAAAAAAGTCGATTTACCACCATTTGTTTCTGGGCATCTCATTCTTCTGGTATTGCATCATAGTCCCAGAAATATAGAAGGATGTTATGTTCTGCTTCTAGAAACCTGTGACTAAAACCGTATCTGCATTATTTCAAAACCACTCAGTATAGCAATGATTTGAGTGCAGTAATGATGTTACTGCATTTTCACATTTTATAGTTTTGTAAATAAATTACATTCCTTATGAGAAACATTGACCCACTATGTAGTGTCTCTTAATTACTTGGATTCCTTCCATATAACTAAATGAAGTACGTAGGTTGGAACTTAAATAGTGGCAACACTGCTGTGGAGACACTATGCAGTGGAATCTACTATTGTCGATGATAGCACACGTTGTTGACATACCTACCTTACCTCCGAGCAAATGGACTCGCCTGTCCCACGTCACCGGCGTGCGCACAATCGACGGAAACACAGTCACTTGTGAGCGAGCGGTCTAACATAACGGTGTCACTACGTTTTCGAACCTCGCCCGGTTAGCAATGCGGACTAATGCAATGCTTTCGGGCAGGAAGGCCTGCCAGTCCCTGGCACGAATCCGCCCAGTGTCGAGGTCCAGTGTGCCGGCCAGTCTGTGGATGGTTTTTAAGGCGGTTTTCCATCTGCCTCGGCGAATTCGGGCTGGTTCCCTCATTCCACCGCAGTTACACTACATCAGTGATTGCAGTGCTAACACTTTCTCCATATACGGGTACACCATAATTACTCTACCATGCAAACATTGGGGTTATACTCATCTGGTGTGAGACGCTTCCAGGGGGGGGTCCACTGGGGGCCAAACCGCACAGTAACCCTGGCTTTGGTGTGGGGCAGTGGTGGGGTGAGTGTAACCACTTTGTGGCATTCACTTCAGAACTGTTTCAGAGCTTCGACAGGCAGTAGACAGCTCCATTCACACCATCAACAGAACAGGCTCTGCTAACGGTTTACTAAGCCTTCCACATCGTTGGAAACGGGTTCTACACAATGCTGGTGACAGTAACAGGTGCAAACATGTAACTCTTTTGTATGGGTTGTGAATAAATAGTTGCCACTATTTAAGATTCAACCCTCATATATTGTTTTTCAACAGAAATGGCATCATACGATTATCACTTCTCTAAACAAATTTTGAGCCTAGGATTACTTGTCTATTAGTATGTAATGTCTGCTGGAAAAATTTAAGGTGAATGAAAAGAATATAAAAAATTCTTGTATTTGTTTCGATCCACAAAATGAGTTCATCTCTACTGTTGACAATAACGACTGAACATGCTGTTTTGTGTCATACTACAGTACAAGGTCACCGTTACTATTGTTTATCAAGACTAAATAAGGTGTTCTGAATCACTTCTCAAAATTATATGAGATTTTGGTGTGGCCAAACGTATTGCCACTGCTTCATGTGATTCGTATTGTATACAACTGTAAATGACTTCTCAGTGTTCACAAAATAAACTATGATACCGATTTCTCAATCTAATCGCTACAGTCACAGAGTGCATTATAAAAATAGTAAGTGATGTGACGTGTGCAATCAGTCCATAAGTAAATACAATTGTATAGAATTTTACCAACAGCCATACCAAAGTGCATACACCAGCTTCTGTCAGATCACCAAAGGATGGGGCCAAAACTTGTTGGTGACTGATTGGGTATACCACTTGCTGCTCACAGTCTTCTATTTGATATTATAACAATGAGAACAGGAAGGGTGGTGGTGAAAAGTCTTTGCGCCAATGTCCTGAATTCAATTCCAAACCTTTCCACAGTGTCTAATGACGTGAGGGCATGTGGCACTGTTGCTTGTGATCTGTCCATTGGATGGAGATATTAGGCTCAGCAGGCCTGTTGGTTCTCTTTAAGAGGAGTAAGCTATGTGCTGGCACTGGGTTTCACCCTATCCCCTCTCTCATCATCTGCAACATGCACATGACACAACACTACACACCTACCACATTACAGATAAACTTACACACACAGCTCTCATCTGTGCAAGGAAAAGGTGCCTGCAGGCATGTGGGATAGGGAAAACCTTTCCAGAAGTATTTGTTACTTCATCTGCATATCGATTATTCAGATTCTAAGGGAAAAATGTTAATGGCTAAGGTCATATTCTTAATATATTTGTAATAGGGCTTTAGAAATACTCTTACTCTTACGCTCTTGGCCCCACAAACTGCAGCCGGTTTTTGGCCTCATCAAGAAGCCTCCTCCACCGAGTTCTGTCATTGGCATCTTCTTCCCTTTCTACAAGTATCTGGAGATCCTTGGCCAACTGGTCTCTAGATTCTATTTTCGACCTTGTTACAGGTCTTCGATCTCTGTATTTCGTCTCTGACACATCTTCCTTTCTTGATCTCTCCTATCTTCCTCAGATGTGCCTGGCCCATGGTAGCGCCCTCGTCTTAGCTTCCACAACAGTATCTGGTTCATGGTCTACCTGCCTGAGCTCCTTTATCTTTTTTCTTCACCGTTTTCCTCCCCCAAAAATTGGCCCAAATATGTTTCACAGGCTTTTATTTTCGAAAACCTTTATCTTTCTCAACCTTTATCTTTCTCTCTGTATACTTATATAGTCGGCATATTGCTGCCCCAAATAGGAATACTGGTCTGACTATAGTTTTATATATCATTCTTTTGGTTCATCTTGATAAAGGTTTGGATGACAGTAAGTTTTTGAGTCAATGTCATGCTCTGGATGCCGCTTTTATCCTCGCTTCTATTTTTTGTTTCTCAACGTTTCTGTTATTTACTACAACCCTCAGATACTTAAATTCTTCTGCTTCTTCAAACACACAATCATAAGTCTGTATAGTTTCCCAACTTTTTTTCTTACAATTTCTTTCTAGCCTCATGAATTCTGTTGTATCGTAATTTACCTCTAATTCAACTTCCTTTTCTTTTAGAAACAGCTTTCTTGCCTGTAATTTCAGGTGTTCTAGATTTTCAGCGATTATTGATGCATCACCCACAAAGGGCAGTATATTCACTTTTATTTCTGTGTTAATTTCCTCCTCTGCTTCATCGGTCAGTGGTGGATAATTGTTAATAATTTCCAGTTGCTTCTCGTCTATTATCTGTTACAAATACGCTTCAAATCTTTTCTGGAAAATCTTGGAGAACACTTTTTAGGCTGTACTAATTAATAAGATGTCTCCATAATTTATGCATTCTTATTTATTGCCCTTTTTTATGGATGTTTACCACAACCGCTTCTTTGCACTCAGATAGCATTCTTCCTTCATTTCAAATACTAGTTACGAGTTTGCGTACTTGTTTCGCAATTGTATCTCCTCCTTTCTTAAGTAGTTCAGTTGTTACTTCATCTCTCCCTAGAGCTGCGTTGCTTTTTAGTTTTCTGATTGCCTCTACTCTCTCTTTCAATGCCAGTGGTGCAACTAAGGGCTCCACATTCTGATATTTATGTTGTTCTCCATTTCTATACTTCCCTCTTCAAAATTTGAAAGCTCCTCATAATATTCCTTCCAAATTTCCATACCCTTTGTTCGTTTCAAAACTGTATTGCCATTTCTATCACTAATGCCTTACATCCATGGTATGTATCATTTTCTGAAGAACACAATTGACCTGCAAAAACGTCTTGCAATTCCCTGAATTTCATCCTCTTCTGCTCTTTACACTAGATTTCGACATGCTCTCCCTTTTTTCATTCTGAAAAGATTTTTGGTTTCCCTATTAGCATTGACATATGTTTCTTTGCTTTCATTGAAATTTTTCTATAGGTGTTTTTCCTTTGCTACCTTCTTTATTTCGCTTGTTGCTCACAATCTTCTGAGAACCATAGATTTTTCTTGCTTCTTTTTCTTTATCTGTGCACTTCGACTGCTGCTGATTCCACACTTGTTTTCATCATTTTACACAGCCCTTCAATGTCGAGTTGTCTTCCAATCCTGTGCCTCTTTATTATTTTTATTCTCTCCTTGGCTTTTCTATAGCTATACATTATCATAGTACTGTCATAATTAGGTAGTAGTCTCAGCCTCCCTCAGCTCATCTCATGGTTTCCACTTTCACTACACAACTTTTGTGCCTTTGATCTAGCAGGATATGGCCTATTTAGCTTTTTGTTCTACCATCTGGTAATACCCAAGTTGCCTTGTGGATATTCTTCTGAAGTAAGCCTTTGCTCACAATCCTTAGGTTGGCTGTACTTGCACAGTTAAGAAGTCTCACTCCATTATCATTACTTCCAGCATGAAAGCTTTTTATCCCTCCTATTCCCTTTCAAATGGTCTCCTATCCGACTTTAGCAATGACATCTCCCACAAAAAGTGTCATATCACATCTTGATGTCTTAATGAATATATTTCATAGAAACAGCTTTTCTTATTATCCCCCACTAGATTAGTTGGGGCATGTAGCATAATTATTGTTATATTTGTGAATCTACATCTTAGTCTTATAACAGCTATTCTGTCATCAATTACTTGAAAATCAATTACTACTGCTGCTACTCTTTTACTGACCATGAAACCTACTACTTTTTGGAATTTTCCATACACCAATCCCTGTGGTACAGAATCTGCTGATCTGTTTCAAGCTTTCCTATACATAGGTATTCTGTTTCTTGTAGTGCAACAAGATGCAGTTCATATCTATTTAGTTCTTCTGACAGAATATTGAGACTCCTAGGTATTGATAAAGTTCTAGTGTTCCGCATTACTGATCATAGTCCCATGCTCATAAGCCATTTTTTATGTTCCTTGTTTCTATTTTCATCCATGGTATGTTCTTGACATTTCGTAATGGGTTCCTTTTTATGGGATGAGCTGTTAGCCAAATGCTCAATCCCCTGTCTGGAAGACCAGTCATGGTGAGTATTTTATTTTCTCATTGCCCTCCAACTCTCCTGGTGGCAGAGCTGGCGAGTTTCTCAAATTTCAGTGGGGATGCACCAAATAGAGGTATCTGGCAAATCCCTAAGCGACCATATCATCCTTTCAAATATTTAAGTTAAAAATTTCAATCGTTTTGGAATGGATGTTACTATTCTACTCCTGGCAAAGAAGAGCCCTTCTTCACATTTACCAGTACTAGATTCCTTTGGGTGTAACACCTAGATAGGTTTCTGCTCTTGTTGATCATTCAGTTAATTTATTGTATTGGTTCAACAATTTCACTTTTTTCGTCGACTTCTGTACTTAACAACAACACTCCATACTTACAACACAGGCTATGGCAGTCAAGGCCTCAACTGTGAAGTCCACTTACCACAAGCAAAGAAAATGTGTACATGTATGCCCCTCCCCCCCCGCCCCTCCCCCGAAGCACTGTATCACTAGCCTGTTTAACAGTCTACTTTCTCAGTATCATACAAGCCAGTGTGATAGAAAAGTTAAAACGTTTAACTTATTGTCCTAATGCATCTTTCCCCTCCACTATCCAAGAGCTTCAGTAATGTCGTTTTTCTGCTTTTGTCTGATTGGAAACACTGGCAAACTGACCAATGCTTTGCTAAATATGTGTGGGTATTTGGTATATGTCCTAATCCCCTTCCCCCCCCCCTCCGTCTGTGTGTCTCCTTCTGCATCTCTCCATCCATCTCTTCCTCCTAGCTCCTCTCTCTGTCCATCACCACCTCCCCACTCTCTCTGTCCATCTCCTCCTTCCCTCTCTATATATCCATTTCCTGCCTGCCCTATGGCCATCTCCTCTTCCCAACACTGAACCTTGTTTGTTGTTACTGCAAAATTGTATTCTGTGGTTTCTAATCATAAGCCAATAATCCATAAAAACCACTTTTCTGTTTTCTGTGAAAACCGCCTGTTAGGAAGAAAACAAACAGCACAATGTTTTGTATCCAATTTTTGTTTAAAATATTGAAAGGTGGCTACACTGAGCCACTGCGCCAGAGATTGCGCCAAAGAGTATTATTAAGCCGCCTCCACAGTGCTTGTTAAGAGCTCGTAGAAGTCAGTGCTTGTTGAGAGCTCGTAGAAGACAGTGCTTGGAGAGAGCTCGTAGTAGTCAGTGCCTGTCGAGGTCTCGTGGTAGTTTGTGCTGAGATGTTGTAGCAGAGAGTGTTTGTTGAGATGTGCTATTAGGCAGTGCTTGCTGAGATGTGATATTGGAGAGTTCTGGTTGAAATGTGATAGTAGAGAAACGGTGTGACATATAATGTAAGGATTAGAGTGACTTTCATCAATATAAATGAGGTAACTAACTCCGTTTCTTTTTATTTCAGTATCCTAAATAATGCGTCATTACAGGTTCAGTCAACAAGCATCTGGCGTGTGTTCTTGTATTAGAGTTTAATTCTGCTTTCCTTACGCAATTATAGTATTTGTAATTTTCTTTTATCACGTCAGTAAAATTGGTATTTAAAAATTCTTGTCTTGTTGAAGAAGAACCGTGCCAGATGTGCGTTGAGTCATACTTCCACATACAGAACAGTTATACTTATGCTTTGGTTTCGTAGGTTTCATAGTTGCTGGGGACTTAATTAATTAATTGTATTAACGAAATTTTCTTTCATTGTTTGTTGTTGTTCTGTGCATCAGATTGCGTACAAATACTAGTCAGGGCCAACCGATTACGAGACACAGCGTAATCGGACATACAGCCACGAAAAATAAAAAATATTTTCAATCATATTTAATTAAGCCCCCATGCACGTGGCGACCGCTGCTTCGGATCGTCCCTTAGAATTCTTCTGATTGTAAAAATAGTAGACAGTAGTATTGTTGTAGTAATTTGTAGTTTAGTAATTGTAGTTTATATTGCATGTGTAGATTTGGTAATTGGCATTCTTCTAATGGTATTTTTCAAAATTTAATTTTTATTGTCTTGTCTATGGGTTTGACAATTTAGTGCAATTATTTCAATTGTTCGTTAATCGTGTTTGAGGGAAGCATTTCATGTGAATGGTATTGTTGTAGATAAGGAGTCCTTGTGTGTAATTTTCGTACAGTGACGAATTTTTTGTATGTTTTGTAAATGATTACGCGATCTATGAAAAAGGCGAAAATGATGAATAGTGAGAATGATGAAATTGTTGACATGGCGAACTCGCCAACACAGGACAACAGTATGATGAATAATGGAGTTGAAAATAATTTAATAAGTCGGGAAGACAGTCCGGAACCATTTCAAAATTTTTCTCAATCAGAAAATTCACAGAATCTGAGATTAACGACAGAAGATTCTGGAATAGTATCGAACACAGATAGCCTTATGGCTATGCAGAAGGAAGTTAGTTTTGCGGGAAATGTTAGGGGCGAAAAGAATTTTGAAACAGTTAATATGGAGCAGTTGATGGGTGTAATATTAAATTTGGGATCTGAATTAAAAACAGTGACAACACGGTTAGACTCACTGGGATCACAATTACGATCTGAATTAAAAACAGATAGGGGAACAATGGAAACACGGTTAGACTCACTGGGATCACAGTTGGGATCTGAATTAAAAACAGTGGGATCATAAATAGGAACAATTAAAACCGAGATGGGAACCTTTGGATCTGAATTAAAAACTGATATGGGAACAATGGAAACACGGTTAGACTCACAAATAGGAACAATTAAAACAGAGATGGGAGCTTTACGATCTGAGTTAAAAACTGATATAGGAACAATGGAAATACGGATGGGAACAATGGAAACTCGGTTAGGATCTGAATTTAAAACAGAGATGGGAACTTTGGAAACACGGATAGATTCACGAATAGGGACATGTTTCAAAAATATGAAAGATGAATTAAAGAAAGAAATCAGAGAAGAAGTACAACCAATTTTGAATGCTCACAATAATAGATTAATTGCAGTAGAAATCAGACAAAGGGAACAGGACAGAGAACAGGAAGAAAGAGATTGTGTGATAGTACAGAAATTTTCAGAGTTAAATTTACAACGTGCAAAAGATAAGGAAGAAATATTTGAGAGAATCGAGGAATCCGTACCAAATGACAGCGTGAATAACTTAGCACAACAATATGAACAGTTAACTACCAAATGTGTCAATACCGAAACCCGAGTCGCGACACTTACGGCAGACGTAGATAAACAGAAAGAAAAAATAGGTGACACATCGGAAAGAGTTGAGGAAATCTCAGATAAACTGATAAGTCTTAGTTTAAATGGGGACAGAGATTCGGATGATACAGCTCCATTACCATTTGCAGAAACCGAAGAGTACCAGAACATTAATAAGCATGTTGAAAATCAGGGAAAATTTAATGAACGCGTTAAAAAGGAGGTTGAGGCATTACGAAAGCAAGTCAAACAAATCGAAGGCGAAATCGTAGGAAAAGATAGCAAAAGAAATTTAGAATCACAGATAGCAGAGGGCTTTGAAGAAAATAATTTGTTTCATTTACGAGATGCAACAAGAGAGCGCCAGGCGCGCGAACTTGACAATAATCGACATTGGGACTGGGACAGACGGGGTAGATCTTTGTCGCCACGAGGCGATAACTTTGACTATAAACACTTTTTGACTGTTCGGAAATTTAAGATCTTCCGCAATTCTAAGAATGACATACATCCATGTTCATGGTTAGATCAATTTACGTACGCACTTCCGCCAGATGTGCCACAAAGTCACAAACTGGAAATTATGTGCGGCTATTAAGGTCCTCAGGGGATTCACTACTCTAAGTGAATATGTGCCGTAGCGAGCATAGGGCCCCGAGCTGTAGTGGTGCTATTTCTCTTTTAGTTTTCTGTACCGCTGCCTACTCTTTTACTATTCTTTGCATCTGTCAAAACAACTCGTCGACTATCAATCTATCTAGAGAGTAAGTAAACAGTAACCGGATATGACTATTTACCTAAAAGTGATTTCGGAAATTACCGTTTGGACTTACTGTATCTTCTGCAGCATTCATTCATAGTTTAAACGAAATGTTACCTGTTTATCTTCGTGACAATATTACTTCGTATGTTGACGACTTTCTTATTGCTAAACGTTCTTGGAGTTGAGCATAACAAAATTTTGGATTCATCATTATGTATTTTTGCAAAAGTTGGCATTACAGTGAACTTAGAAAAATCTGAATTTGGTCGTTCTCAGGTGAAATTTCTCGGTCACATTATTTGTACAGAAGGTATTCTTCCTGATCCAAAAAAAAAAATTAGACGCTATTCGTAATTATGCTGTTCCTACCACAAAACGAGAGGTTCGTAGTTTCCAAAATTTTTGTGGAATGATATACTTTTGAAAAATTTTTGTGGAATGACATACTTGTGAGAAACTAACAGCTACATGTAAAAATGCAGAGAGTACAAGGATACCGCGCTGTGTTTTGGCGGCGGCACATACTCAAAGCAACAGTCAAGTCTGCGCGCCGCACGAGGCAGTCGTTGACCGCGAACAATTGCTTCCTACGTCACGCGCCTACAGCTGATCGAGCGCTCAGTGCGAATGCATTGACAGCCGTAAACAAATACACAGTCTAATTTCTCCGACTAAATTCAGTATAAAGCTATAGTGACTTGATGAATTATGTTATTAACATTCAGTATTTTTCAGGATATGGTTCTATAAAATATTTAAGAACTTCAGGTAAAGTCTGTGTGTCTCCAACGTTAAGAGGACTTGCTATCGAGAAATTTTCAGAAAGAATGTAATTTCCAAGAAGAAACTAATAAACTAAAAAGGTAACTATTAATTGAGTTCATTTTTCAGGTAACATATTTCCACTTAGGTACGTACTTTAGACGTAGTTTGCTGCTCGCAATTACGTGATTCATACTTTGTGCTAAATTTCATGTTCTATGAAATTACTTGTGAAGCGACGTGCTTGCCTACGTTAACTGATTTTGACAATGATTATTAATGAACTGGGTTGTAACTTGTGTATATTATGCATCGCTTGGCTGCACTGCTTTTTCACTGATGTCATATTTTTTTTAATTATGTGCCTCCTGTGCTTATTTATTTAAATTATAATTGTCACCTGATTAGTTGTGCTGATATGTATGTAAGTTATACTTTGTGATTTATCTGCTTGCGCCTTCATGTTTACTTATTAAGATGACATATGAACATTTATTTGCTTATGCTGATATGATGCTAATGACCTGTTTATTATTTTAGATAACATATGTTTGCTGCTATGCGTATGGATTGCATATTTATACATTTCTGTTTTGTTGTCATAACTACTCTTTAATTTGGTGTATAGAAATGCTGATATTCTGTGTACAAACAGAGAGTTTAGGTCACACTATTGGATTAATTATAGATTGTTCGCTTGGCAGAGCCTCGTTGTAAGAATTGTGCTGCATACACTTGTTGACATTCTGTTCTCTACTGGTATATTTACTCGCTATTGCTTGTTTTGCTTACGCTCAGTGCCTTATATTTTTAAGATAAGAAAATGAACTGCTATAATTCGACGAACGACATTGGTACAAAGAACTTCGTTGAGGTCACATGAGCTGGAGGTTTTATGGAAGCTGTATAACTTTATGCTAATAGAAAGGAAGCTAACGACATGACATACCATTACTAGGTTTAGACCATTAACAATTATTACACTGCATTTTTCGCGAGCAATTGAAATAGGAAGTGACACTTGACACAAGAAATACTCCACATGTTTGCTTCTGCCATAATTCTTGAAGTGGTGTACACACTGTGAAATATGATCATTCACATTCCGTAATCGTACTTAATTACTGAGAGTTATTCAAACTAAGTCTGTTAGAGGTCATGTATGCATTTCTTTTGTTTATAATTCATAATGAGTAGAAGATTTGGCTCAGATGGATTACACAGAGGTTGTGTGTTGACAATGTGTCTTCGGATTGTATGGGATGATGAGGTTTGCATTAGGATTTCATCTGTACTTTTTCGAGGAGACTGACTAGAGGAAAGAGTTGTTATGGAAGTGAAATGATATTGGTAATAAGGTTTATATGTATCGACGCATTGAAGAGGTATTATTGAGGTATTATTGAGATTGTGTGAAGTTGATGATTATTGGAGTTTTGGTGGATAAGAGGTAAAGTAAGTGAGGAGCATATATTGGCAATAAGGTTTATATGTATCGACGTATTGAAGAGGTATTATTGAGGTATTATTGAGATTGTGTGAAGTTGATGATTATTGGAGTTTTGGTGGATAAGAGGTAAAGTAAGTGAGATGCATATTTTTTTTTGTTGGTCTTATGGAACAAGGAGGATGAAGATAGCAGACTAGAACACTAAAGTAGAAGGAAGATAGTCTATACACACACTTTGTTAAATCACTAAGCAGTATATACTTTTTTTTGAAGAGAGGAAGTATTTGCATATCTTGGCTCACTGACAGTTGTTCAGCAACAGTACATTTGATCTGGCTTGGCAAACATTGATCTTGACATGATGACTATGACGTTGACCTAACTATTATTGATTGTTATACATTGCTGCCACTACTACTTGATGCACATGATGAACATCAGATTTTGACAGAATTACATTTAAACAGTTAACACTATTCAATTACACAGTAGTACTTAATGTGGACAAAAGATGAATGAGTGTGTTTTGTGTGTTTTCCTTTTCTAATCCTACCCACCTATCTCGTAAATATTATTTTATTTGTTTGTAGTGGCTTGCACTGACACCCATAAATATTATAGGTTTACTGATATTTGAGCATTTGTAATAGTTAATATGACAATTATCTGATATCATTTGTGTGTTTATTAGAATTTATATGTCTAGTGTGTAAAAGCATTTGTATGTGTATTCAAACTATTGTTCATGCCTGAACTGTCTGATTAGTGATGGTAAATATTATGAACTGTTACCTGCACTTTTCAACTTTACTAGGTGCCACTAGGACATGTTTAATTTCTGCTGATGAACAGTGTGATTAGTGATAGTGAATATTATGGACTGTTATTTGTACTTTTTCTACATGATTGGTGCCACTAGGACATGTTTAATTTCTGCTGATGAACAGTGTGATTAGTGATAGTGAATGTTATAGACTGCTCTCTGGACCTACTCAACATTGCTGGGTGCCACTGATGAACTGCTTCTACTGAAATGATGTCACTTGTTGGTGTCTGCACCTGCTCAACTTTACTGGGTGCCACAGATGGAACTGCTTCTACTGAAATGATGTCACTTGTTGGTGTCTGCACCTGCTCAACATTGCTGGGTGCAACTGATGGACTGCTTCTAATGAAATGATGTCACTTGTTGGTGTCTGCACCTGCTCAATTTTACTGGGTGCCACAGATGGAACTGCTTCTATTGAAATGATGTCACTTGTTGGTGTCTGCACCTGCTCAACATTGCTGGGTGCAACTGATGGACTGCTTCTACTGAAATGATGTCACTTGTTGGTGTCTGCACCTGCTCAACATTGCTGGGTGCAACTGATGAACTGTTTCTACTGAAATGAAGTCACTTGTTGCTGTCTGCACCTACTCAACATTGCTGGGTGCTTCTGATGGATTGCTTCTACTGAACTAATGTGACTTGTTGCTGGGTGTACCTGCTAAACTTTACTGGGTGCCACTGATGGACTGCTTCTACTGAAAAGATGTCACCTGTTGGTGTCTTTTTTTGTATAAACTAATTATTGAAAGCATTTACGTGAACATTTGTATAAACTGATTTTTTGTGTATTGTGTAAACTATTATGTAAAGCCACATGTATGAAAAGAATTTGTATTGCCTACTGTGTTTTATATATTAGGTTATTGAAAGGTCAGTGCAAAGCCAAAATTTTAACTAATTATGTGATATTTAGGTATTAAAATTATCTTTTATTTTTGTCTGTATTTTTCTGGACGAATTTGGTGGTATTTTCACCACCAATGCTGGCAAAAATACCATCAAATTCTGGCCTGTGGAGGAGGGGCATATGAAAGGTGGCTACACTGAGCCACTGCGCCAGAGATTGCGCCAAAGAGTATTATTAAGCCGCCTCCACAGTGCTTGTTAAGAGCTCGTAGAAGTCAGTGCTTGTTGAGAGCTCGTAGAAGACAGTGCTTGGAGAGAGCTCGTAGTAGTCAGTGCCTGTCGAGGTCTCGTGGTAGTTTGTGCTGAGATGTTGTAGCAGAGAGTGTTTGTTGAGATGTGCTATTAGGCAGTGCTTGCTGAGATGTGATATTGGAGAGTTCTGGTTGAAATGTGATAGTAGAGAAACGGTGTGACATATAATGTAAGGATTAGAGTGACTTTCATCAATATAAATGAGGTAACTAACTCCGTTTCTTTTTATTTCAGTATCCTAAATAATGCGTCATTACAGGTTCAGTCAACAAGCATCTGGCGTGTGTTCTTGTATTAGAGTTTAATTCTGCTTTCCTTACGCAATTATAGTATTTGTAATTTTCTTTTATCACGTCAGTGAAATTGGTATTTAAAAATTCTTGTCTTGTTGAAGAAGAACCGTGCCAGATGTGCGTTGAGTCATACTTCCACATACAGAACAGTTATACTTATGCTTTGGTTTCGTAGGTTTCATAGTTGCTGGGGACTTAATTAATTAATTGTGTTAACGAAATTTTCTTTCATTGTTTGTTGTTGTTCTATGCAGTCAGATTGCGTACAAATACTAGTCAGGGCCAACCGATTACGAGACACAGCGTAATCGGACATACAGCCACGAAAAATAAAAAATATTTTCAATCATATTTAATTAAGCCCCCATGCAATATATGTAATGAAAAATGAATATATATGAGAGAAACAATTGCATATTTTCACAGCAGAGCACACTACAGCATTTTATTTCTCACAGTCAATCTTAACAGAAAACCTCTAGGTTATTGTTTAAGAAAATGTGTAGTTTATATCTGTCCAAATGTTCATTAAAGTATTGAGTACAAATCTGAAGCAATTTGTTCAAAATTTTTCACTTTCTATATCATATGTATGAATCACATGCAGATGATGTTCCTCAGACATATTGAGTCTCACCTTTATCTACGATAGTGATGTATGACGAAGCAATGAATTAAAATTTGCACAGAGAATTTAGAAGGGGAATAGCAATGGGCTGAAGCTTGAGTTGGAATTTGTGTTGAGGAGGGAGACATACTACAGTAACCTGTGGACCTTTGGTCGCTGCAGTGCCAGTGTATCATAATGGATAGCACATCTATCTAGTAAGCAGTAGACCCCAGTTCGGATCCCAGCACTGGTAGAAATTTTAATTTGTGTCTGTCAGAATGTTAATTAGAGTATTGAGCAAAAATATGAAGTAAATCTGTCAAGTACATTTCCAGATTTTTCGTAACAATGATAAACAACGACTTGCCTTTGTATAGCAATATAGATTTGTTTGCACATGTAAATAGTGGATTTTGTCTTTAACTAATTAAACAGATTCTTTGTAAAGTGGCAAAAACTTTTTTAATATTTATTATATGGGTCTCATTCTACGCTGTAGCAAATACTTACAATCACTCATTTGTGCTAATGTAGCTCATCATCATTTGCAGCAACGCAGAATAATTCAGAAGTATCATAACTCTGCAAGTCACTTTATTGCAGAAACATCGGTATTGTAAACGTATAAGGGGCGATCAAAACCCTTCCATTCGAAGGCACTCCCAGATGATGTGGTCTTGGGTACTGATTGTTCCACATTCACAAATGTCTGTGGTGCGCTGCCGTATTTTTAGTAAGTAGCTGGGATGTGGGCCATGTCCTGACAGATAGAGTATAGCTCCCTTGGTCAAAGGGAAGTATGTCATTCTTGTCCTTTCTTTTATTTTAGGAAGGAACTGGTAGATTCTCCTCCCTGTTTCTGCCGTGTCACAGATTTCTTGCCATTCTCTATCAATACATGCTTTTACTTTCCTTTTTCGATATGGCTCTCGTGCCCCAATATCTCCTTTAATTATCATAGTCGCGCTTTTTGAGCCAATATTTTGCCCCACTCTTTCTTACTGCTGTGTCTATAGGTAGCAAGCCTAATATCACCAGCAGCACTTCAGTTGGTGTTGTTCTATATGTGCCTATCAGGCACAGGAGTACGTTCCTCTGTTCTCGCCAAGAGCCTGTGCTGTCTTTATGTCTCTAGTTCTATGAGCCCAAACGCTCGACCCATAGCCCACAATAGCGAGTAAAATTGCATTGTGATACATTCTTATTGCACTTAGTGGCATCCAAAAACTTCTTTGGCCAACTGTTGCTATTTTATTTATGAATACAGTGCCCCTCTGACAGATGATTTCTACATGTGCATGGAAGTTTTGCGTTTCGTCAATGTTAATTCCAAGGTACCCATATACTTCTTTCCTTTTCACAGACTGACCATTAATTACGGTTGTGGGATTTCTCGTTCTTAATAATATTCCTTTTAGTAACATACAGATTTCTTGTGCACTGCTTTCGTTAGATCGTTTTCCTTGCACCAATTGCTTAGTGTTTCAAGAACTACCTTACTGTTTTCCTCTACTTTAGCCATTTTGTTAGCTGGTTCTGTAATTAACAGATCGTCTGCATAGGCGATACAGCCTCTAGTGTTCGTTATATTCTGAAATTGGTTCAGTAATGGCTCTATGCCAACATCTTAGAACTCTGGATCATAAACAGAGCCCCATGGGCAGCCTTTGGAAATGTCTTTCACAATTTTCTTTCCAGGACATTCTAATTGTACCAGCCTGTCACCTGTCTGTGCAATAATATCGTAGAATGTCGTAGAGACACCTTGGACTGTCCATCTGTTACAGTCTTTTGAACAGGACAGACCACCACAAATTATCAAATGCTCCAGCTATATCAATCATTATGCCTATAACACACTTGTCATCTCAGATGTTCTCAATATTCATTGCATGATTTACCGAATTCTCGGTGGAATTCCCCTTTCTGAAAGCGCACTGCAGGGGCTCATGCCTATTAACTGTCTGTCGTCTCTCAGGCGGCGACACACAAGCTTTTCTTGTACTTTGGCTAGAGCAATTACGAAGCAAATCGGCCTGTAAGATTGTGGTTCTCTTTTGAGTCATTGTTTTCCCCCCTTTTTAAGATAATGATATTCAAGTTTTTCCGGATTCTGGGCACCCAACGCTGCAAAATACATTCGTTTAATAATAATGTTATATATGCCACTACTTTGCGTACTACATGATGCAACACTTCTGCCAGTATTCTGTCTGATGCTGATGCTTTCTTCTTCTTTGACTCCATTATTGGCAGTCTCTCTTCCTCCGGGCAAATGGAATCACAACACTATTATTCCATTGCTGCTCTAGTAATCCAGAGCGAAGATGCTGATGGAACTCTGTGTCGTCTATCATTGTATCATCCGACAACGAAGTTCTGCATAGGTAGTGAACTCGTGTTTCCCAGTCTGTCATCATTGTGAGGTCGGATCTTCTCAGGGTTGATAATACAGTGGCTGATCGAACCATATTTGTTTCAGGTTTGTGTGGAACACCCCAAACATCTTTTATCATTCGGTCCTTAATGTACACCTCCCATTTTCTTCTCTTGTTTGATGTAGAAATTCTTTATATTGTTGTTTGTGTGTTCGATAGAAAATCAGCCTTCTTTGTAGTTCTGTTTCTCCTAAGACCTTTGGTAATGTCTCCGCAACTGCCTTGCTCTACGTTTTAAGGACTGTAGAGCGGGATTACAGGGAATTTTTAAAAGATACCAATTCGCTCTGCGTAGACATTACAGTCGCTCGGTCTGGTTCTTACTGTCTACTTCCTTATCTGCACTTACGATGGTGAAGTAAATGAGATTATGATCACTTGTCCATCACAGGCCTTCCAGCGGGCAATGTGGTCACTGAGTTCCGAGACTGCGAGGGTGATATCTATATTTGTTGCTGTCCCTGCGCTATTTTGGAAAGTAGTTAAGTTGAATGGTCTATTCATGTCATGAAGGTCGAGTTCTTGTGTAATGTCTTGAAGGCAGTGTCCTCTTTTGTCCATTACTCTGCTATGCCACAATGTTGATTTCGAATTTGCGTCCATTACGAAAATATGTCTGTCGTGTCTATCCTGTATTGCTGCTGTTTTTGGGTTTTCTATGGTGGTTGTATCTCCTGATTTACTGAAAATATTTATTAGTTACATAAAATTTTCCTAAGACAGTCATTATTTCTATTGTTACTGCGAGTTAGTCACAGGGTTGCTGTATATTGTTACTGTTGTTTCTTCATCTGGCACCACAATCATCTCTATTGAATGTTGACTTGATGCTATGATCTGTGCTGTAACTGGGATGGGGTGTATAGCCCTGTTTCTGGAATATGGCTCCTTTATACATAGTATGTGTAGGTTCAACTCCTCCAACACTTTCCCAAGATCTTGCGTCACCATGGCACTGTGCATCGCATATCCGGTCGATTTTAATCATTTGTCTCTGTTCCATTGCCGTTGGGGTGCGATCTGATTGCAAATGAGTGCTATGGGAAACTAGTGAGCACATACTTATGTTGCGTGTGTAACCTGTAACCATGTACAATGTGGCAATGTGTCATCACTAATTGCCTGTACAGATGCTTTAATGTCAAGTGTCTTCTGTCTCCTCTTAAAGATGACAACAAGATTAGATTAGATTAATACTAGTTCCATGGATCATGAATACAATATTTCGTAATGAATTGGAACGAGTCGAATTTTCCAATACATGACATAATTAGGTTAATTTAACAACATACTTAAGTTAATATAACAACTTTATTTTTTGTGTTTTTTTATTTTTATTTTTTTTTATTTTATTTTTTTTATTTTATTTTATTTTTTTTTAATTTGTATCTAAAAATTCCTCTATGGAGTAGAAGGAGTTGTCATTCAGAAATTCTTTTAATTTCTTCTTAAATACTTGTTGGTTATCTGTCAGACTTTTGATACTATTTGGTAAGTGACCAAAGACTTTAGTGCCAGTATAATTCACCCCTTTCTGTGCCAAAGTTAGATTTAATCTTGAATAGTGAAGATCGTCCTTTCTCCTAGTATTGTAGTTATGCACACTGCTATTACTTTTGAATTGGGTTTGGTTGTTAATAACAAATTTCATAAGAGAGTATATATACTGAGAAGCTACTGTGAATATCCCTAGATCCTTAAATAAATGTCTGCAGGATGATCTTGGGTGGACTCCAGCTATTACTCTGATTACACGCTTCTGTGCAATGAATACTTTATTCCTCAGTGATGAATTACCCCAAAATATGATGCCATATGAAAGCAATGAGTGAAAATAGGCGTAGTAAGCTAATTTACTAAGATGTTTATCACCAAAATTTGCATTGACCCTTATTGCATAAGTAGCTGAACTCAAACGTTTCAGCAGATCATCAATGTGTTTCTTCCAATTTAATCTCTCATCAATGGACATACCTAAAAATTTGGAATATTCTACCTTAGCTATATGCTTCTGATTAAGGTCTATATTTATTAATGGCGTCATACCATTCACTGTACGGAACTGTATGTACTGTGTCTTATCAAAATTCAGTGAGAGTCCGTTTACAAGGAACCACTTAGTAATTTTCTGAAAGACAATATTGACAATTTCATCAGTTAATTCTTGTTTCTCAGGTGTGATTACTATACTTGTATCATCAGCAAAGAGAACTAACTTTGCCTCTTCATGAATATAGAATGGCAAGTAATTAATATATAATAAGAACAACAAAGGACCCAAGACTGACCCTTGTGGAACCCCATTCTTGATAGTTCCCCAGTTTGAGGAATGTGCTGATCTATGCATTTTACGAGAACTACTTATTTCAACTTTCTGCACTCTTCCAGTTAGGTACGAATTAAACCATTTGTGCACTGTCCCACTCATGCCACAATACTTGAGCTTGTCTAGCAGAATTTCATGATTTACACAATCAAAAGCCTTTGAGAGATCACAAAAAATCCCAATGGGAGGTGTTCGGTTATTCAGATCATTCAAAATTTGACTGGTGAAAGCATATATGGCATTTTCTGTTGAAAAACCTTTCTGGAAACCAAACTGACATTTTGTTAGTACTTCATTTTTACAGATATGTGAAGCTACTCTTGAATACATTACTTTCTCAAAAATTTTGGATAAAGCTGTTAGAAGGGAGATTGGACGGTAATTGTTGACATCAGATCTATCCCCCTTTTTATGCAAAGGTATAACAATAGCATATTTCAGTCTATCAGGGAAAATGCCCTGTTCCAGAGAGCTATTACACAGGTGGCTGAGAATCTTACTTATCTGTTGAGAACAAGCTTTTAGTATTTTGCTGGAAATGCCATCAATTCCATGTGAGTTTTTGCTTTTAAGCAAGTTTATTATTTTCCTAATTTCAGAGGGAGAAGTGGGTGAGATTTCAATTGTATCAAATTGCATAGGTATGGCCTCTTCCATTAACAGCCTAGCATCTTCTAATGAACACCTGGATCCTACTATATCCACAACATTTAGAAAATGATTATTAAAAATATTTTCAACTTCTGACTTTTTGTTCGTAAAGTTTTCATTCAATTTGATGGTAATACTGTCTTCCTCTGCTCTTGGTTGACCTGTTTCTCTTTTAATAATATTCCAAATTGTTTTAATTTTATTATCAGAGTTGCTGATTTCAGACATGATACACATACTCCTGGATTTTTAATAACTTTTCTTAATATAACACAGTAGTTTTTATAATTTTTGATAGTTTCTGGGTCACTACTCTTTCTTGCTGTCAGATACATTTCCCTTTTCCGGTTACAAGATATTTTTATACCCTTAGTAAGCCATGGTTTGTTACAAGGTTTCTTACGAGTATATTTAACTATTTTCTTGGGGAAGCAGTTTTCAAATGCATTTACAAAAATGTCATGAAATAAATTATATTTTAAATTGGCATCAGGTTCACAGTACACCTCATCCCAGTCTAACTGCTGTAGGCTTTCCCTGAAATTTGCAATTGTTAAATCGTTGACTGAACGTACTACTTTGGAGGACTGTTTAGTATTGCTGAATGGAGCTATGTCATATATTGTAACTAGCTGTGCACCATGATCAGAAAGACCGTTCTCAACAGGCTGAGCATTTATCTGGTTAAACTTATCTTGGTCTATAAAGAAGTTATCTATCAGTGAGCTGCTATCCTTTACCACCCGAGTAGGAAAATCAATAACGGGTGTCAAATTGAAAGAACCGAGTAATACTTCAAGGTCATTTTTCCTATTACCCTCTTTCAGAGAATCTACATTGAAGTCCCCACAAATAATAATTTGCTTCCCCCTGTCTGACAGATAGCACAACAAGGAGTCCAAATTTTTCAGAAATAGATGAAAATTTCCTGATGGGGACCTATATACAGTTACAATTATAAATGTGCCTTTATTTAATTTAAGCTCACAGGCACATGCTTCTATATGTTTCTCTACACAAAACTTTTTTGTTTCTATACTTTTTGCACAATGATAACTTTTGACATATATGGCAACTCCTCCTTTCTCCATATTTTCTCTCATTACATGTGCAGAGAGCTTATAACCACTTACATTTACCTTATCCATATCAGTAACAATGTGATGCTCAGACAGGCATAGTATATCTATTTCATTCTCAGCTTCTAAATCTTCTAAACAAACCAGAAGCTCATCTACTTTATTCTTTAAACTCCCAATATTTTGATGAAATATACTTACATTATTTTTAATTATACTTTTATGAGAACCTTTCCTTATTCTAACATTTGCAGTACTCTCCTGTCTGAGTTTCTCATTGTGCTTAGGCCTAGTTCCTATACCAGTGGTCACATGGTGTTCAGAGAGGCACATTATGTCAACTGGGTTGGGTGACTTTAATTCATCAATGGAATTACCTAGGACTGAGATACAACTTGGTGGAGATAAAATTTCTGGTGATTGGTGAAAATTTATAATTGATAGCTGTGATTGGTGATCCAATGTGCTAGAATTGTGCTGTTTAATTTCTTTCCTAAACTGAAGATTTGTTTCAATCCTGACCTCTCGTAGAACTTGACATCTTTCTGTCTTACCTATCCTAAAAAAGGTGCTGCTCCAACACCTGTAACCACTGGTATTTTACCATTCATGGCAGTGCCTCCCCCCCTTAAATTTCCTGCTATTACCCCAGCCAATTTCCCCTTCCCTTTCCTGTTGAGATGTAGGCCGTGCCTGGTATAGTCCCACCTACTGAGATAATCAACAGGAACCACACCAATATGAGCCCCCGCACCCGATCCAAGCAGCCGTTCCATCTCCAAATTAACTCTCCCAACAGAAGAGTTCAAATGAGGCCGGTCATGGCGTCTCAGGACAGATACAAATTCAACATTGGTGTGTCTCGATGCTGACGCAATCTTTACCAGGTCACACTCTATACTGTACCCAGGATCTCTGTCGATGCTGTTCCCTGGCCCTCCCACAATAACCACGGTGTCTTCCCTGGTAAATCCTTTACAGAGTGAACCTAAATCCTCTGTCACCTGATCCAGACTAGCACTTGGTTTGAAAAAATTTGTGACCTGGTATTCTGGTCCTAATTCCTCCTGCAGAAGTTGGCCTACACCTCTGGCATGAGAACTGCCTAACAACAAAACTTTCTTCCTTTTCGATGACTTTCCTACATTCTTTTTCAATTTCCTATTGAAAGTTTGTTGTGTCCTGTCTACACCTACTCTGCTTGAGGCTCATCAGTTTCTAACTGAAGCAACAGGTCAAACTTATTTTTGACATTCACCACAAAACTGTCAGACTTAGTTCTAGGCCTATTCCTTCTGCTACCTGTTGCCACTTCCCACCTCTCTTTGCCCTTCTCCCTCCTTAACCTGTCCAGATCTTCCCTAGCCTGATCTAGCTCAGCCTGAAGGGCAGCAATTTTCCCCTCCTGTTCCACTATCTTCCTATCTCTGCTGCAAATCCTACATAACCACTGATGAGCCTGATCCACTTTCCCAACACCCACGCCACTGCAGTCCCCCCAGTGAAAAAAACTACTGCATCCATCACACCAAACCCCGGAACTAACAATTCTACGGCAAGTCAGGCACTTCTCACTCATGGCAAAAATAATACTTTAGCTAGAATAAATCAATTAAATTACCGAAAATCAAAAAAGACGTTACAAGAATTAAGCCTATTCACAAATGTATATAAGCAAGTTTCTGATTTAAAATTCCGCTGTTTTTCTGAGATCTGTATTGAAACAACGACGGTATACGCTATTTATTATATATTTCACTCGATGGAATGAAAAAAAGGACAATTAAACGAGATACTTTAACTTTGATTCTCCAAAAACGTTACGAGAATTAGGCCTATAAACAAATGTATATAGGCAAGTTTCTGATATAAAGTTACGTTGTTTTTCTGAAATCTGTATTAAAACAATTAAGTTATACGCTATTTACGGTAGTTTACTTATTTGTTACCGAGAAACTAGTTAAATTACCGTGAAACAAGAAACAAACACGTTTACAAAATTTAAGCCTAAGCGCGACTTCGCGAGGTTACGATCTTTTCGTGTTTTCTGAAAAAATACGCAAAGAAAAGTCAAACCTTTAACGGCAAGACTAAACGATACACTAATGCACGTATTTAATTTGTTGTCGGCGTTAAACTAAATTATATTCCTGTCTAAATCACTTAACTTTCTGGAAATGGTTTCTGGCGTCACTTACTCGGCGGCCATCTTGGAGCAGAGTCTGCAGATCCATCATATTTATAGGCATGTTGTTGACACTGTTCTGAATATGATCAACTTCCTCCATGACAGGAAAATTTATGGTAGAGCCTTTTGGATAATTGTGCCTAACCAGGTGTCTTATTGCTATGGTTAACACATGTATATCCTCTAACTTAGCCAGTCTCACTGTATTTTCACACAGTTGCAAAGAGGCCACAGATCTGCAGATCCGGCTATAAACGTCTTGCATTTTTCATGTCACATCCATCAGTATTTGTATCCTTTTCGTAATTCCCATTGCAGTCTGTAGGTTCTATTATCTGTGTATTTTCACAATCTTCCTCTATTAGCTGTGTGCTATGACACTCTGCTACTACAACGTTTTTTATGCTATCACATCTTGGATTTATTGAACTTTCAACTTTTTCTGATTTTGATAGTTGTAACCTCCCCACACAGAATGATAATGAAAATGTGCCAAGTGTAACCTCCCCAAAGAATTGTTTATATTTAAAATATGAACCATGTGTAAACTCCCCACAAAATAATAATTAAATGAATTTTAAATATTGTAAACTCTGAACAAAATTGGCTCCCATTTTATAATCTGTGTGCAGAAATGCATTCACACTTAATGTTCCCACAAAATTCTTTTCTCATTTAATGTTAAGTTCGAAACAGAAAAAAATTCCTAAACACCAAAATAATGAAAAAGTTTAGTAACCTGATAAATTTTATGAGGATAGCAGCGCTGCCCTTTGGCCCAGTATTCTGAATGAAAAAAGGAAAAATTCTTACCTCAATAAAAACTGCAATTATATCTGCTCTTAAATAGGTATTTTTCGACACAGCTTCGTGCAATGCTGGCGTATATTTTTTTTTATTCTTGGAAGGAATGATCATGCATTGGAAATATTCTTTAAATTGAAGTGAATGCATTTCTTTAAAAGAGTTACTTTATATTATAAAAATTAATATTGGGGCATTTTTTTGGAACAAATTAAATTACAATTAACATACATTATTAAATATGCGCAAGGCTGCTGCTTTACCTTCTACAACAATACTCATCCTCCAGAGTCCTGACCAGAGTCACGAGCAGAGCACACAGCGGACACATACTGACTCCACCAGACTACACCAGACTATTACAGACTACTGTCGACTCACGCAGACAGGCGCAGACTAGAGGACTAGAGACAAGCTACAACTAACGACAAACTACTCTCTGGTCAGAGATTCTGTCATGCCTCATCCATCGCCGGCAAAGCATATGTCTTACATAACCCTCCACTGGGGGGGCAAAAATTTGGCAGCGATGGTGAGTCAATTGGACTTGCCATGAGCAACAAATTTTTCTTAATTAACTAACTTTACAATCACAGAATATGTACATATATATAGGTGCAGAACATGAAATAAAATATAGTGCACATGCACTGAGTACAGAACATATCAGGCAATGACAAAATGTATACACAATGAGTACAAAACATATTAACAAATGGCAAAAGTGCACACGCACTGTAAAACTCTTTAGCATTTTTACAACAAATAAACATAATGAGTACAAATCATATTGACAAAAGACGAAAGTGCACACGCACTGTAGTTCAGAACATATCAGCAAATCACAAAAACGTATATGCAATGAATACAAATCATGTTAACAAAATGACGAAAGTGCACACGCACTGTAGTACAGAACATATCTGGGAATCGCAAAATGTATATGTAATGAGTACAAATCATATTAACAAATGGCATAAAGTGCACACGCACTGTAAATCTCTTTAGCATTTTTACAACAAATAAACATATCAAGGAGTGAAATAAAGTGCACACGCACTATAGAAGTCTTTAGCATTCTTACATAACATATCATGGAGTGAAATAAAGTGCACATGCACTGTAGAAGTCTTTAGCATATTTAGGACAACTGATCTTGTTAACCAATGAAATGAAGTGCACACGCACTGTATATGTCCTTATCTTTTTACAAGAATTTAAACGCATTGTATAAGTGTTTACCATTTTACAATAACTAGGAAAGAAATGGGAAGGATTGCGTCATGGTTGTAACACTTTAGGTTGCATGCAGCTGCACTGAAAGTCCATATCTTTCTATGGAAGCACAACACCAAGTGAGACAATCTGAAGTTCTTTTCCTTGAAGTATTAATCAGTGTAGCCAAGATACTGAAGTGTCGTAATAATATTCCATGCTATCATTTTGGTAGTACACTGGGTACACCAAACAGTGGGACCATAAGAAGATCTCCATCACTCAAGATGGTGGACAGCATGTCGTGTCAACACCACATTCTTGTAAAGTACACCAACGTAGAATTAGTGCAAAAACCAAATATAGTGCTCCATGATCATGAGGATAGACAGGACAAACGGATATTGCAGTAATTTCTGGTAATTAGGTCAGAAGGTGAAGGACATTAAGTCACATACTAGTCTTCATTGAGAATTATACTAGTCTAACAACTGATTTGAGTAATTGGTGGCACTCATCACCCAGTTACTGAACATTTCTATACCACGTATGTAGTATTATAGAATAATGTTCATAAATTATCTGTTTACAGAGAACATTGGCACTCATTGGCCAGTTACAAACCATCATAAGTCATCATTCAAAACAGGAGCTAATGAATGGCATAATATTAACATAATTCACTTGGTTATAGTAATCATTGGCACTCATTGGCCAGTTACAAAGCATTTTTTATGCATTATTCAGAAGTCATCGTTCAAAATGAGTCAATTATTGGCATAGCATTTATTCATAATTCATCTAATTATAGTAATCATTGGCATCATAGGTCATCTCATTACAGTAATCAGTGGCATTCATTGGCCAGTTACAAAGCATTTTTTATGCATTATTCAGAAGTGATCATTCAAAGCAAGAGTTAATTATTGGCATAGCATTTACACATAATTCATCTAATTATAGTAATCATTGGCATCATAGGTCATCTCATTACAGTAATCAGTGGCATTCATTGGCCAGTTACAAAGCATTTTTATGCATTATGCAGAAGTGATCATTCAAAGCAAGAGTTAATTATTGGCATAGCATTTATAGAGTATAACAAAAATATTATTTACAGAAATTATGCACATAGTATTTATGCATTATTACAAAGCATCATTCAGTATTACTCAGAATTCATTATTCAAGTGACATACTGCTCAGAGCTGATCAGTATTACTCAGAACTCTCTTAAACTGATAGCATTATTTGGGACTGGTAATACATTTTTTGTGTGCTAGCAATGCATTGCATTGGAATCGATAATTAATTGCTGGGGTATGAAAATATTTGCTTTTGACTTATTGCTGGAAATGAAGATGTGTAACGTCATTCGTCATGAGTCAGCTGTAGCAAGGTTATGAAACCAGTAGAGTATATGTGATCACATTCATAAATGACATAGGTTTAATGAACAACTGCTTATAGCACATTAATTTCATGAATAATTTCTCCTACAAAAAATATAAAATGGATTATTAAACTGAAAGAAGAAACTCATATTATGCTGAAAAGTAGTGAACTTCGAATTAACAGGTAGTGAAATGTGTCTAAAAATATATATGTTCTCTAGCTGTCCTTTCCAAAACCTTCAGTCATCATACCATGCGATATAAGACATACTGTCAAAACGAACTGCAACAAATACTTAAATAACTACATAGCATAAATACATAAACTTCAACATTATCCTCATCTGCAAAGAAAAAACTTCATTATCCATATTATCATAACTTCATTATTATCATCACCTGTAAAGAAAAACTTCATTATCCATAGTAGCATATTCTTCATCGTTATTCATCACCATTCATTACCATCTGCAAAAAAGTCACTTCATTATTCATTATACAACTATTCCTTATTTCTAGCATATTTCATCACTAAAACTGTGTAGTTCTGTCTGACAGCCTGCATCAATCGCCTCGTATTCTGAAAGAAAAAATTAGTTGAGACTGCTATTCTATGATAGTATATTCTTGCTAATGCTTGTTAATTCTGATCCATTTACTCTTCGTCACGAGGTATTGCATCTTCTTTCGTTCATTCCTAAGGTGAAATTCCCATTTCTGTTTAATATATTTCTTTTACACGTTATTGCATTCTGAAAATGATGAACAAATATTAATGTCTTGCATTTAAATCATATATCCACTGAATAAAATCTGGTTTATAGTAACATAATTGAGCATACAGCATAGCATGACAGAAAACGTAATATGTCAAAAAAAACATAGACAGTGTGCAGGTGCAAAAAATGTACACAGAGTATCACAATGTAGCAGCAAAAAAAAAAAATGTAAAGTAGTTACGATGTTGAGATAGCAAAAATGTCAAAGTCAAATGGTGTTTGTTATATCCTAAATATTTCATAGTGCATACAAACAAAACAGGAAAACAATCATACATACATGAAAAATGGAAAATATGCACAGTCTGATATACGATGACAAGAATTGTGACCTTCTTTGTGTTCAGCTTGTATGTTGTGTAGTTAATAGAGGCGAGAATTGAAGACTTTAATGGAGAGAGAATTTAATAAAATTAATATGTCACTAGATAAAATTGCATAATTATTCATAAGATACGTAAATTTATCTGGAAAAATGTGCACGGTCTGATGTGTAACGACAAGAAAAGCGACCTGCTAACCATACCTTGCCGGGCACTTGCCAAGAAAAAATACGATAATTATCAGTAAGTAGTCACATAAATATAATTGCATAAGTGGTCAAAAAATGTGTAAGTTCATCTGGAAAAATATGCACGGTCTGATGTGTAACGACAAGAAGAGCGACCTGCTAACCTTACCTTGCCGGGCACTTGCCAAGAAAAAATACGATAATCATCAGTAAGTAGTCACATAAATATAATTGCGTAAGTGGTCATAAAATGTGTAAGTTCATCTGGAAAAATATGCACGGTCTGATGTGTAACGACAAGAAGAGCGACCTGCTAACCTTACCTAGCCGGGCACTTGCCAAGAAAAAATACTATAATCATCAGTAAGTGTTCATGTGAATATAATTGCATAAGTGGTCATAAAAATTAGGCAATGGCATTACAGTGTGATAAATCATAAAGTATGTTCATTCAATAAAAGGTTTGATGTTGGAGACGTGGTGGTTCCCTTTGGTTTTTCTGGTTCTCAAAGTTTCGACATGTACTACATTGGGGTGAGGAATGATGCGAATCCGATACGGACCTGCGTATAGAAGCTCAAATTTACTGCATCTACTCTTTCCTCTGTTGGATAAATAGTGTGTACGTACTAATATCTTCTGTCCGATGTGAAAGTCACGGCGTGTACAAACCTGTTTTTGCTGTCTTCTCCGGCGCTCTGCGGCACGTTTGATGTTGTTCAGCGCAATGTCAATTATTTCATGGTGTCGTAGTCGACGAGATGTAGGAAAGGTCACTAATTCTTTAATTTTGGTAGGTGGTTCAACATTTTTCAGTATAACAGACGGAGATAGCATAGTAGATTCATTTGGTATGGAATTAATTACATCCTGGAATGAGTGTATGTGTGTACCCCAATCAATATGTTTTTTATGGCAGTATATTCTACACAGTTTACCAATTTCTTTCATTAATCGTTCACAAGGGTTCGAAGAAGCATGGTACCTGGATATATAGATCGGAGAAATGTTTCTAGCTCGTAACATACGTGTCCATATAGCACATCGAAACTGTGATCCATTGTCGGAAATTACTTTCAACACATGCCCTACATGAAATAGAAAATGTTTTACAAATGCTTTCGAAACAGTTTTAGCAGGAGCTTTGCGTAACGGAGTGAAGGTAACAAATTTTGAAGTGAGTTCAACAGCGACAAAGATGTAGCAAAAACCTCTATTAGTTCTGGGAATCGAACCAAAAATGTCTACAGCGGCCATATGTCTCAATTTAACAGGTACAATGGGATGTAATGGAGGAACATGTGAAGTCGTCTCTGATTTAGCTTTCTGGCAGATTTTACATGACGCTAAAACTCGTCGTATACGTTTCCCCATGTTGGTAAAGTAACAGTTCTGTCTCAGTATAAGAAAACATTTTCTGGCTCCGTAATGTGCGTAACTTAAATGAGTATACCAGATTAATTTGTTAACAAGTTCGTCAGGAATGCATAATAACCAATTGTTGCTGTCAGTATGAGAGCGGCGAAACAGAATGTCATTGCGTACAGTGTAATGGTTTCTAATGGTAACATTATTCCTATCTTGCTAAAGGTGTTTAATTTCTTTCCACACGTTGTCTTTACTCTGCTCTTGTGCTGTGTCTCGTAATGACGACGAAATGAAATTTTCAAATGCAACTTGTTGAATGTACATGACGCTGAAATTTGCTTTGCAGAAGTTGGTTACGATGTCTTGCTGATTGTTGTTAAGAGAACGGGATAGTGCGTCTGCTACAATATTTTGCGTACCAGGAATGTGAACAATTGTAAAATTAAATTCCTGCAAATAAAGTTTCCATCTACTTAATCTGTCGTGTGTAAATTTAGCCGAAAGTAAAAATTGTATCGCTCTATGATCTGTGTAAACGGTAGTGTGTCTTCCATAAAGAAAATGCCTAAATCTGGTAAAAGCCCATGTTGTTGTTGTGGTCTTCAGTCCTGAGACTGGTTTGATGCAGCTCTCCATGCTACTCTATCCTGTGCAAGCTTCTTCATCTTCCAGTACCTACTGCAACCTACATCCTTCTGAATCTGCTTAGTGTATTGATCTCTTGGTCTCCCTCTACGATTTTTACCCTCCACACTGCCCTCCAATAGTAAATTGGTGATCCCTTGATGCCTCAAAACATGTCCTACCAACCGATCCCTTCTTCTAGTCAAGTTGTGCCACAAACTTCTCTTCTCCCCAATCCTATTCAATACCTCCTCATTAGTTACGTGATCTACCCACCTTATCTTCAGCATTCTTCTGTAGCATCACATTTCGAAAGCCTCTATTCTCTTCTTGTCCAAACTGGTTATCGTCCATGTTTCACTTCCATACATGGCTACACTCCATACAAATACTTTCAGAAACGACTTCCTGACACTTAAATCTATACTCGATGTAAACAAATTTCTCTTCTTCAGAAACGATTTCCTTGCCATTGCCAGTCTACATTTTATATCCTCTCTACTTCGACCATCATCAGTTATTTTACTCCCTAAATAGCAAAACTCCTTTACTACTTTAAGTGTCTCATTTCCTAATCTAATCCCCTCAGCATCACCCGATTTAATTTGACTACATTCCATTATCCTCGTTTTGCTTTTGTTGATGTTCATCTTATATCCTCCTTTCAAGACACTGTCCATTCCGTTCAACTGCTCTTCCAAGTCCTTTGCTGTCTCTGACAGAATTACAATGTCATTGGCGAACCTCAAAGTTTTTACTTCTTCTCCATGAATTTTAATACCTACTCTGAATTTGAATTTTTCTTTTGTTTCCTTTACTGCTTGCTCAATATACAGATTGAATAACATCGGGGAGAGGCTACAACCCTGTCTCACTCCTTTCCCAACCACTGCTTCCCTTTCATGCCACTCGACTCTTATAACTGCCATCTGGTTTCTGTACAAATTATAAATAGCCTTTCGCTCCCTGTATTTTACCCCTGCCACCTTCAGAATTTGAAAGAGAGTATTCCAGTTAACGTTGTCAAAACCTTTCTCTAAGTCTACAAATGCTAGAAACGTAGGTTTGCCTTTTTTTAATCTTTCTTCTAAGATAAGTCGTAAGGTTAGTATTGCCTCACGTGTTCCAACATTTCTACGGAATCCAAACTGATCTTCCCCGAGGTCCGCTTCTACCAGTTTTTCCATTCGTCTGTAAAGAATTCGCGTTAGTATTTTGCAGCTGTGACTTATTAAAGTGATAGTTCGGTAATTTTCACATCTGTCAACACCTGCTTTCTTTAGGATTGGAATTATTATATTCTTCTTGAAGTCTGTGGGTATTTCGCCTGTCTCATACATCTTGCTCACCAGATGGTAGAGTTTTGTCATGACTGGCTCTCCCAAGGCCATCAGTAGTTCTAATGGAATGTTGTCTACTCCCGGGGCCTTGTTTCGACTCAGGTCTTTCAGTGCTCTGTCAAACTCTTCATGCAGTATCTTATCTCCCATTTCACCTTCATCTACATCCTCTTCCATTTCCATAATATTGTCCTCAAGTACATCGCCCTTGTATAAACCCTCTATATACTCCTTCCACCCTTCTGCCTTCCCTTCTTTGCTTAGAACTGGGTTGCCATCTGAGCTATTGATATTCATACAATTGTTTCTCTTCTCTCCAAAAGTCTCTTTAATTTTCCTGTAGGCAGTATCTATCTTACCCCTAGTGAGACAAGCCTCTACATCCTTACATTTGTCCTCTAGCCATCACTGCTTAGCCATTTTGCGCTTCCTGTCAATCTCATTTTTGAGACGTTTGTATTCCTTTTTGCCTGCTTCATTTACTGCATTTTTGTATTTTCTCCTTTCATCAATTAAATTCAATATTTCTTCTGTTACCCAAGGATTACTACTAGCCCTCGTCTTTTTACCTACTTGATTGTCTGCTGCCTTCACTACTTCATCCCTCAGAGCTACCCATTCTTCTTCTACCGTATTTCTTTCCCCCATTCCTGTCAATTGTTCCCTTATGTTCTCCCTGAAACTCTGTACAACCTCTGGTTCTTTCAGTTTATCCAGGTCCCATCTCCTTAAATTCCCACCTTTTTGCAGTTTCTTCAGTTTCAATCTGCAGTTCATAACCAATAGATTGTGGTCAGAATCCACATCTGCCCCTGGAAATGTCTTACAATTTAAAACCTGGTTCCTAAATCTCTGTCTTACCATTATGTAATCTATCTGATACCTTTTAGTATCTCCAGGATTCTTCCAGGTATACAACCTTCTTTCATGAGTCTTGAACCAAGCGTTAGCTATGATTAAGTTACGCTCTGTGCAAAATTCTACAAGGCGGCTTCCTCTTTCATTTCTTCCCCCCAATCCATATTCACCTACTATGTTTCCTTCTCTCCCTTTTCCTACTGACGAATTCCAGTCACCCATGACTATTAAATTTTCGTCTCCCTTCACTACCTGAATAGTTTCTTTTATCTCGTCATACATTTCATCAATTTCTTCATCATCTGCGGAGCTAGTTGGCATATAAACTTGTACTACTGTAGTAGGCATGGGCTTTGTGTCTATCTTGGCCACAATAATGCGTTCACTATGCTGTTTGTAGTAGCTAACCCGCACTCCTATTTTTTTATTCATTATTAAACCTACTCCTGCATTACCCCTATTTGATTTTGTATTTATAACCCTGTAATCACCTGACCAAAAGGCTTGTTCCTCCTACCACCGAACTTCACTAATTCCCACTATATCTAACTTTAACCTATCCATTTCCCTTTTTAAATTTTCTAACCCCATACAACACATAATGTTTCAAGTTCTGTAATAGAATAATTTCGTTCAGCAGGTGACAGAATGCAACTTGCAAAAGCGATGTTTTTAATTACTGTACAACCATCTTCTTCAATTTCCTGAAAAATATGTACACCTGAAGCGGTGTTAGAGCTGTTGGTCGGAATGGAAAAATTTCTGGTAAGATCGGGGTGCGATAAAAGTGGTGCATTCAACAAAGCATGTTTCAAATAACATTCTCGTGAACATGATTCTGCATGTCAAAATTATTACTTGCGTTACTGGAATATACAACCTGTACTGTATCTAGTCAAATTCTATCTGACGTGTTATTATTTTCAGGAGGATGCTGTGGCATTTCAACTATTTGTACTGTTCTGTTGTGCGATAGGAATTAAAATTGTGTGTCTTTTGTACATACTGATTCTCTTGTTGCTGTGCGTTACTATTTGGAGCTGATGCTATACGTGCAGGCGGCGAAACATTAAAGCTTGGTTGACCTTGTACATTACATTGTTGGTTAGGTATGCTAACCGGCTGGCTTTCATGCTGTTGCGGTGAAAAACGTCTATTGTTACCAAAATGTGGTTCCTGTTGCTGATAATTTTACACATACTGATGATTAAAATTTTATCTGCTTTTAAAATTACGGCGATAGTTGTCATTCCAGGAGTGTCTAAAGAGAACTGTCACTTTCGGTAAAATTTGTCTTATCGGGTTTTCTTTAATAATTCTTAATCCTAGATAAAGCGATAGTTAAAGAGCTGTTTTGATAGATATAAAGGATAGTAGAAGAGAAGGCAGCAGTGCAGAAAACTAAAGATGAAATAGCACTACTACGGCTCGGGGCCCTGTGCACGCTATGGCACATATTCATCAAAGTGTAATGAATCCCCTGAGGTCAATTACGCGCTGCAAATAAACTTTAGCTTCTGCATTACAGGCAATGCCGGTGAAAATTCTAAAACAAATTGTTGTATCCAAGCCAATGCTAGTTTCTGCATTACACGAAATGCCGCTGAAAATTGAAAAGCAAATTGTCGTATCCAGTCTAATTCTAGTTTCTGCATTACAGGCAACGCTGTTGAAAATACAAAGGCAAATTGTCATATCCAGTCCAAAGCGTGTACCTGTACTCGTGTCATTTTTAAATACCTTAGATTTTTTTACGGATAAAAATTGCTTATAATCAACATTATCGTCTCTGAATTTGTGAACAGGTTCGGGTTTGTGTGAGAATCTGTTTGTCTGTGTCACTTCGTATTCTAAGTCACGTAGTCTCTGTAAATTACCTAAGTTACACTGGCTGTGTGAGTGTGAGAAATGTTCGGAATGTGCCGTATGCTGTGACGTGTTATTAACTGAAACATTTTTCATTTCTGTCACTTTAATACGTTCGTCAATTTGCTTGTTCTGTTGTTCACATTTCTTATCGACTTCCGTATCCAGAGTGTGTGAAAGTTCTGGTGACTTTAAATTGAACTCGTCGCGTATCTGTGTTGCGTTTTCTGAACATTGTTCAGTGACTGCATTAATTTCATCTCTAAGTGATTCTGTTGTGCCTGCATGTCTATTACCTAATTCTTGTGCAACAGATCTAATTTCTTCACTACTGTTACTAGCACAAGCCTTAATTTCGTCACGTAATTGTTCTTTAGTATCATGACGATGCACGGTAACAGCTGTAATCTGTTCACTAAGTTGTTTGTTCTGTTCATTAAGGTTGTCGTGTTTTTCGTTCGACTGTTTGAAACTTTCATTAAATTGTTTGCACCATTCATTAAGTTGTTTGAAATGGTTGTCGAAACTTTCATTAAGTTGTTTGAAATGGTTGTCAAAACTTTCATTAAGTTATTTGAAATGGTTGTCGAAACTTTCATTAATTTCATGAATAAGTTGTTTGTGATGGTTATCTAGCATTTCATTCCATTGTAGCAATACTGCCATAATTTGGTCCAAGCCAATATTACCGGCTCTATTCTCTGTACTGTGTGATGGTGTGTCTGCAATTGTCACGTTTTGTGTAACCATTTGGTTATTCTGTGATTCTTGAAAATGTTTGCCAATCGGATGTGCACTGTTAGCCACTACACCGGAATTAAATAAATCTGTCGTACTTTGAGTACATCGTTCATTTTCGTTAGAAATAATTATCTGTTCATTACGTAAATTTTGCAAACCGGGTGTATCAAGCTGGGCAGCGTTCATTGTACCAGAACGTGCTGCTTCATCCATTGTCGTTAAATTAACAGATGACACAATTGAATTTATTTGTTCATCATTAGGATCAAAATCGTTACTAGCGGTCGGTACGCACTGATTGTCTGTAAATGGAGGATTGTCATCATTACACTGTGTGTCGCAAGTACTATCGGTCAAATTATTCGAGTCGGCTATTTCACTCATTACACATCGCGATGTACTGTTAACAGTTTTTCGCGGCATTTTTCACAAATCACAATTATTCACAAATGAAACAAAGACAATGCAAAATGCAACAAACGCAATTACAACAAAGAGCACCAAATTGCCGATGATCTGTGAAAGAAAGAGTGACAAATTAGTAAAATGCGTTGCGCCAGATGCAAACTACATTTAAGTAAATAAGAGCAGATATATGACTACTTCTCAGAAGATTCACAAAGAAATACGATCCTGGCAGGATGTCGCTAAGTCTAACCTCCCCACACAGAATGATAATGAAAATGTGCCAAGTGTAACCTCCCCAAAGAATTGTTTATATTTAAAATATGAACCATGCGTAAACTCCCCACAAAATAATAATTAAATAAATTTTAAATATTGTAAACTCTGAACAAAATTGTCTCCCATTTTATAATCTGTGTGCAGAAATGCATTCACACTTAATGTTCCCACAAAATTCATTTCTCATTTAATGTTAAGTTCGAAACAGAAAAAAATTCCTAAACACCAAAATAATGAAAAAGTTTAGTAACCTGATAAATTTTATGAGGACAGCAGCGCTGCCCTTCGGCCCTGTATTGTGAATAAAAAAAGGAAAAATTCTTACCTCAATAAAAACTGCAACTACATCTGCTCTTAGATAGGAATTTTTCGACACAGCTTCGTGCAATGCTGGCGTATATTTTTTTTTTATTCTTGGAAGGAATGATCATGCATTGGAAATATTCTTTAAATTGAAGTGAATGCTTTTCTTTAAAAGAGTTACTTTATATTATAAAAATTATTATTGGGGCATTTTTTGGAACAAATTAAATTACAATTAACATACATTATGAAATATGCGCAAGGTTTCTACAACAATACTCATCCTCCAGAGTCCTGACCCGAGTCGCGAGCAGAGCACACAGCCGACACATACCGACTCCACCAGACTACACCAGACTACTACAGACTACTGTCGACTTGCGCAGACAGGCGCAGACTAGCGACAAGCTACAACTAACGACAAACTACTCTCTGGTCAGAGATTCTGTCATGCCTCGCCCATCGCCGGCAAAGCATACATCTTACATAGTATATCTTTCCTTAAGTCTTCCTTGTCTAGAGGCCTGTTCCTTGTTTCTCTTTCTTCTTAGCCATATCCAGAAGTTCCACTCCTTCTCTCCATTATTCTTACTATTGGCCTTTTCAGGGTCCATTTCATTATCGCCATTGTCTGTATGATCAGTCACTTTTTCAGTTCGTGTCACTATATCTCTTCTCGTTCTGCCCCTACAATCAGATGCTCAGAAAATATTTGCAATGTATTAAAAGGAGTGTATTCAGAGGACTACATGGAATAATTAATTTACAGTAAACCTCCCACCCAAGCCAAGCTACTTTGGGACGTACTTGTAAATGGCACAGTATGCATCTCAACAAATGTAGCAAAAGGGTACTAGTTTTTGTCATAAGCTGGGCTCTCGAGGAGATATCTCTCATTAACGAAAGCAGAAATGAATCTGTTGTTGTCTTAGGTACTCCATCACAGGGAACCAAACATAGTGGACCAATTCCCGTGGAATTCGGTCCTACAGTGACAAAATAATACAGGATTACAATATGCAAATACAAATCCAGCAGAGATGACTCAATTTTCATTATATATTATCAAAACGTCCAGTCAATGAATAATAAACAGAAGCTGAAGTCTACTTGTCAACCAATAGTATCAGAACTGATGTTACTTGTTTCACCAGAGCCCTGGCACAAAATAGAAAACAGTGTGTTCTTCAGCTTTCCACATTAGACAATCGACAACAGTTTCTGCAGATCAGACAGCAGGAGGGATGGCTGTCTGATACTTGCTAAGAAGGGCACAGTCTTCAGCACATGCAACAAAAATGAACACTTAAATGTTGAGAAGACCTCTGAACATTGTGCTATAGAGGCACATAATATACTAACCATCGAAGCAGTATCTGTATAGGCCTATACGAAACCAATCTTTTTTGTAAAGCATACTGTACTGGCAAATTAAAAAGAGAAATCCTTGAGTACAACATAAGAAGTAAGAGTAATTACCACATAAAAAGGAAACATCTTGAACCAGAGGCTAAAGACCAGATAAATGAAGATGCATTTTTAGCACTTTTCCATATAAGTGCTATAATACTTACAATTTAAGCAAGACACACAAACATTAGTTGCATGTAAATGTTTTTATAGATATCATAGTCAAAATGTTTTGTCTTTGTGTGTTACTATAGGTATGTGTGAAACAGAGATACTACACAACATTTATATCCTACTAAACATGTACATTCTGCATTTTCTTAACACTTATGACCCATAACCACTATATAACAAACAAAGATGCGGACTAAATAATCCATCCATAAATTTTTTCACCACATCAGTACTGAAGAAAATTACCATATAGAGAGGGTAAACGGTGCAAGGGAAACAAGATTTAAAGGACCAGAGAACTCTACGTAAAAGCATTATTTAACACTTTATAGTAATTGTATAGATGAGATAGCACAAACAGAGAAAAAGAAGGGTGAGAATAGAACAACATACACACACACAAATGAGAAGAAATTGTCAAACATGTAGTCACTGGTACATGATTAGTATTTTTTGAGGGTAAACTCAGATTTCAAACAGTCAACATCAAGAGAAGTAAATACAGCCAAAAAATGTAGGCCTTAATCAAGTAAAAGAAAGAGCTTGAAGTAAACTTATTGTACCGAAATAGTAAAAGCTCAAAAAATGAAATAAACGATTCTGGCTTTTTAGATAAGCTACAGGCTAAAAATCCGGTAGATCTGAAATGCGTTTCTGAACATCTTATGACCACTGAGATAAAAATCATTAATATGAATGGATATAACTTAGCATACAGTTTCCATCGATCAGGCATGGGAAAGAAGAAGTTACCTACACAGATTAAGAAGCAATGGTAATAGAACAAAGCATTGATGCCCATATATTTTGTAATGGTCAGCATTTTGAAATCTGTGCTCCAGAACTTTGTGGAAAGTTAACAAAAGCCAGAACATACAACTGATAATTTCGAATTATTTGTGAAATAATATGATGAATTAGGAATCTTCTTATCCTTCAAACAGGTTAAGGCAATACTATATCAAGATAGGGAAGCAATTTAATGTTTTAAAACACATGTATTGTAGAGACACATTTTTATCTATTAATATTTAATAAAATCTATTTCCCCTAATGCAGTTTGTAACGAGAGTTGCAGGAAACAACAACACTGCTTTTATAAACTAAGATGGTATCTGTTTTTCGGACATGTCCGAAAGTAGCTATGGGTGTTCATTTCTTTGTAATTTAACACTGCTTTTGATACGATTTCCATAGCTGCATCATTATAGTGTATTTATTTTTATTTGATTCAATAAATCATTTTTAGTAGATTGTTACTACAAACGATATAGTACAAGTCAGAGGTAACACAATGAATTTATAATTACAATTGTTGTTAAGTGAGTCTAGATAATCAACACAACCGAAATAAATAACAATATAAAGTGATGTAAGACATAATTAATAATATTTGGTACATCAATTTTATTTAGTACATTCAAAGGCAGAGTAGCAATAATCTAGCTAGAGCCGTTTCAACTTTACTTTAATCGATGGTAGGCAATGAAAACCTCATTGACTCCATATGTTCGTGAAAACCTCATGACTCCAGTAACCAGTAACTCCATTATCAAAGAGATTTCAAAATGATATAGCAACTTTGTCTGTAGCATATTATGTTATTTTTTAAGAGACAGTTTTTACTTCTTCTTTAAAATTTTACAAAATGGAGAAACAAAGATTTCATTGCCTATCATCGAAATGTATTTAATGTTGATATGTATTTTAAGTAAGAAAGTATATGGTTATATAACATAACTCCAGTAAGATGTACGGCTCTTTCACATAAATTTGTACTTACTGTGTTTACATGCAGCTTGAGCAGGATGGAGGTATCATGTGGTGTGAAAGTTAACTGCCATAGATTTTTCAGAATTTATTATAAGCCTATTAGTCCTGAATCACTATGCCAAGCCTGGTGTTACTGATGGTGCAATTTCCTACACATTTTCTTCACTGTGTCATCTAATCGGAATATCAGTGTCATCTACAAAGAGTATTCTGCTTCTGTCAGTTATTTTACTCCCCAGGCCATTTACATAGAGCAGAAATAAGGCAGGTCCCAGGACTAACCTCACAGGACTTCATACTTGATATTTTGCTCATTATTGTAAAAAGTAGAAATTCTCTTTCACTGCCTTTGCGTTTTATTTTTGTAATATGTTGACAGTGGTTGAGGTATGATTGGCTACCCCTTTTAGATTGGCCTCTTATTCTATAATTACTTAACTTGTGCAAGAGAATGCCATGATAAATAACACTGAAGCCTTTACTAAGATCAAGAAAGCCATAGTGTAGTGTGCTTTATGAGCCTGAGAAAAAAGCGATGGACTTGGAAGAGTGGCTAGAAATGTGAAGATAACCCTGACAACTGAGAAAGACAATTACGTATTCGACGAAAACGAGATAGGCTATTCTTCCATAATGGGAATGGCACAATGCAAGTGGCGGACGAACTTGGGGTCATTGTGAAGAACAGAATGGACGTGAGAGAAACAGTCCTATCTCTGTATATAAGGTACAAGGCGGGGATGGGTTAGATTTCCACAGGAGGCTGAAGGAAATCGTATACTTTCCAATTGAAATCTAATGCTTTGACAATGACAGGCTGATTTCTCGATAAAGACATTGTCCCAGTACCAGAAAAAGTGAGCAGAGAAAGTAGATACGGAAAAGTCAAGGCAGTCCTCTGGGGTCTGCTGAGGCTGTGGAAGGAGAGGGATGTCTATAGAGAGCTGCTGTACCCTGGGTTCAGAGATGTGGTGCGCAAACTACGAATTAGAAGAGGCTGCTGCTCTTCACATTGTGGATACGACCAACAACATGCATCAGAGGAAGGAAGTAGAGAACATCTTCGAACTGAAAAGATTCTTACATTTTCAGGTTAAGCTGGAGATTCTCCCAGCAGAATTCAGCTCAAACACTCAGTGCTTCAGGCGATAATGAGAAGGCCACATGGAAAAATACTTCCATGATCTGGTGAAATGCATCAAATGCTGAGGTAATCGCAACAGCCACATTTCTGCGCTGAAGAACAAAATGGTTCAAATGGCTCTGAGCACTATGGGACTTAACATCTGTGGTCATCAGTCCCCTAGAACTTAGAACTACTTAAACCTAACTAACCTAAGGACATCACACACATCCATGCCCGAGGCAGGATTCGAACCTGCGACAGTAGCAGTCGCGCGGTGCTGAACAACAACCAGCTGACGTGAGCCTTGTAGAGCGGACTACATGTCGCAAGTTGGTGATGCTGCAACACCTTCTCAATATACAGCAACGCTGGTGCAAATCATAGGGTGAGAAGACCTGCGTAGATGAATCCTGCTGATGCTGACAATGCCAAGACGAAGAAATGGAGGAGAAGATGCAGAAAGCGCATATCTACATATCAGTAACTCTTCCTGAGTTCAGCCGCAAAGGCTACCAGTGAAGGCTGGTGGGTGTAACTGGCGAAACGGCAGGGAGCAGCGGCAGTCAGCACCGAAAGCAGACAAATACAAGCTGCCACAGTGAGAGAAGGTTAACCAAAAACTGATGAAAGCATGCAGCCTGCCATGGAGCTCGCCACTGAAGTCAAGACATGGCTCAATGTAGCAGTGTACAAGCTATACAACCAGCTCGATCAAGGGCTACTAGCACGCCCAGCTGTACATAAGCAATTCTCAAGAGATAGAGACATGCACAGAATGGTTCTAAGGAAAGTCTGGATGATTTCCAAGAGATGAAAGAAGATCAGGGTTTAACATCCCAAGAACATTGATGTAATTAGAGACAGGATGGGAAAACAAACTTTCCAAGGAACCATCTCTGCATTTGCCTGGCGCGATGCAGATAAATCATATAGAACCTAAATCTGGGTGGCCAGATGTGGATTTCAACTATCATCCCTCCGAATGCGAGACTAGTGAGATCAATAGTTTATGTGAAGCATTTTGAAGAAGATGGCATAATAACAATTGGTACTTTTAAAGATTTGTAAGGAAATCAATGAGCTGCCTAGGAGATCAACCAAAATTATGTTAAGGTGCAATTCCAAGAATATTCCCCAATTTACCAAATTATTGAACCACATCAGTCTTGAGTTTAGAATTTGCGACTGAAAAGTTTATATTGTTTGTCTATGTGTTGTTCTGGGACAAAATAAGACTCAAAACCCAAATTTTAAAAAAAATTATGATTCACCAAAATATAGGGCATGTAGCATATATCCTACATCAGGAACCAAATGCGATTTTTATCATAGTAATGACACGTTTTCAAGGATTCCTATGATGGATTTTATTTGTAAGCTGACAACTGAAATATATAAACTTATTTATGTAAGTCCTAAAAAAACAAAATTTTATTATTATATCCGAAAACAGAACCCAAAGATTTTTTATATGAGGGGATTTCAAATGGTAAGTTACATATTACTGTGGCAGTCCAAGTAACTTTTATTGAATGCTGCATTACACTTCAAAGTGACACAGATGCATGACACTATTTTTCAGCATATTCACCAAATCTGTAAACAGTGATCAGAACTTTCTATTATTCAATTACTTGTGATAAAGTCCACTCCTTTGTCATGGAGCCATTTGAGAAATGCTCTGTGGATGTCTTCATCATTGTAAAATTTCCAGTTGCTACAGATAAATTCCTTGACTATCTGGACGTTATCGTCTGCAGCTGCTGGATGGCTTTCCTTACCAATCAGGATCAACCACGTCTTGCGGCTCTGATCAATCTGTTGACACTGTTTCATTACAGTTCGACGTCACATTGCATTTGATCCATACACTGTCAGAATAACAGCAATCTGTGTGCAATTGCGCTTTTCAAGTTGCTGCGCCATTTGACTCCCACATTTTGATGCACCAATTATTTGTACCACAGTAGAATTGTCTGTGTGGGAAACCTGGAAGATGTTTTCTCCTCTGGCAATTCACCACTCTTGTTGACATTGATCTTAGTGTATAATGACATGAGTAATTTACTTCCTGAAATCTCTACATATATGGTCCATTCTTCTATTTTTTGTAGAACTGAAAAAAAGAGTCCTCTTTTCTGTACAACAGATACACATTTTGCATTTAATGCACTGCATAAATGTGAATTGGTTACATGCAGAAAACCCACGTCTTAAGCGATTTTCCATGTTTTATTCATCATCTCAGGTAGATACATAGCATGGAAAATCTTGCTGTTGGTGATCACAAAGGTTTTGATGTTTTGGGGAGTTTCCTCATTGGAAATGCATGCTCTCTGTACAGCCCAATGTATACCAAATGCTACATAGAAAAAAATATCACTGTGCTGTTGTCAGTAAATAATCATAAATAAAGTCAGTAAATAATCATAAATAAATCATTCATTCGACAACTTAGGATATTTACATCACAGCTTATTAAAAATACATACTAGTTGAAAAATATTAAAAATGAGAAGAAATTACCTTTATTTTTCGAGGTTGTCATAACTCTGCGATAAAAAGCTTTCTTCAGTCAGTTAAAGCAAACTACAGGGAGCTCACACGAACGTAACTAAGTGATGCACAGAAAACACATGGTATATAGTACAAGCTACAGTAAATAAGACACAGAAAGTCTAGCTAATTGCCTGACCTAGAAAAAAAATAGTAGTTGCATGTAGCATATATGCTGCATGAGGACTGGAGAGGTGAAGTAAAAAAACTTAATTTCAGTCTGGTAAAGTTCCTAATGAAAGATGACTGAAGCTACAAGCAAATCTTTCTAAGAGAAATGAAGACTGGCTTGCAAAAAATGTGATTAAGAGCCTTAGAGACGTGTCTTTAAATGAAAGTATAAAAAACAACTCATTACGTTTCTACAGGTTATCAGCGAAAAAAGTCCCAAAACTGAAACAAATGTTAATAGTGATGGATATAAACTTGTTGTTTCAGCTGAAAATCAGTGAAATGAACACTGTCCATGATATCACAAAGCACTTGGTAAATTTTAATAGTTGATAGCACATTGTCAGCATCTTTTACATTTGTTAGTGTAAAACTGTTTACAGATGTGTTATTATGTTCACATCACACATGCTGCTCTATACTTTAGAGCTGCACATGTTTTTTTCATGTATCATACTTTTCCTCACTTATTAAAATTCCGTTATTGACCATTTAAATGGGAATAATACGTATTACGGATCAGTTCTTGTGCACTTGTGTTAATCATAGCATTAAATATGATACGTGCCCGCCATATACTTCTGCACAATCTTTCATAACGTTTAAGACTTATTTACATTCTATTTGTGCTATTTAAACTTGAGGATATAAGTGATTTGTTGTTGTGTGTATGTGTTAAACATGTAAGTGCTGTAACGTTCCCTGGCAACACTCACACTATTAATAAACTAAAATTTAATTGTACTACACTCCTGGAAATTGAAATAAGAACACCGTGAATTCATTGTCCCAGGAAGGGGAAACTTTATTGACACATTCCTGGGGTCAGATACATCACATGATCACACTGACAGAACCACAGGCACATAGACACAGGCAACAGAGCATGCACAATGTCGGCACTAGTACAGTGTATATCCACCTTTCGCAGCAATGCAGGCTGCTATTCTCCCATGGAGACGATCGTAGAGATGCTGGATGTAGTCCTGTGGAACGGCTTGCCATGCCATTTCCACCTGGCACCTCAGTTGGACCAGCGTTCGTGCTGGACGTGCAGACCGCGTGAGACGATGCTTCATCCAGTCCCAAACATGCTCAATGGGGGACAGATCCGGAGATCTTGCTGGCCAGGGTAGTTGACTTACACCTTCTAGAGCACGTTGGGTGGCACGGGATACATGCGGACGTGCATTGTCCCGTTGGAACAGCAAGTTCCCTTGCCGGTCTAGGAATGGTAGAACGATGGGTTCGATGACGGTTTGGATGTACCGTGCACTATTCAGTGTCCCCTCGACGATCACCAGTGGTGTACAGCCAGTGTAGGAGATCGCTCCCCACACCATGATGGCGGGTGTTGGCCCTGTGTGCCTCGGTCGTATGCAGTCCTGATTGTGGCGCTCACCTGCACGGCGCCAAACACGCATACGACCATCATTGGCAACAAGGCAGAAGCGACTCTCATCGCTGAAGACGACACGTCTCCATTCGTCCCTCCATTCACGCCTGTCGCGACACCACTGGAGGCGGGCTGCACGATGTTGGGGCGTGAGCGGAAGACGGCCTAACGGTGACCGGGACCGTAGCCCAGCTTCATGGAGACGGTTGCGAATGGTCCTCGCCGATACCCCAGGAGCAACAGTGTCCCTAATTTGCTGGGAAGTGGCGGTGCGGTCCCCTACGGCACTGCGTAGGATCCTACGGACTTGGCGTGCATCCGTGCGTCGCTGCGGTCCGGTCCCAGGTCGACGGGCACGTGCACCTTCCGCCGACCACTGGCGACAACATCGATGTACTGTGGAGACCTCACGCCCCACGTGTTGAGCAATTCGGCGGTACGTCCACCCGGTCTCCCGCATGCCCACTATACGCCCTCGCTCAAAGTCCATCAACTGCACATACGGTTCACATCCACGCTGTCGCGGCATGCTACCAGTGTTAAAGACTGCGATGGAGCTCCGTATGCCACGGCAAACTGGCTGACACTGACGGCGGCGGTGCACAAATGCTGCGCAGCTAGCGCCATTCGACGGCCAACACCGCGGTTCCTGGTGTGTCCGCTGTGCCGCGCGTGTGATCATTGCTTGTACAGCCCTCTCGCAGTGTCCGGAGCAAGTATGGTGGGTCTGACACACCGGTGTCAATGTGTTCTTTTTTCCATTTCCAGGAGTGTATATACGCTGCTATGAAGCAATTTGTATACTGTAATTATTTAACAAAAAATATTATTTAATTTTGTGCAAAGGACATTCGTTATTATTGTAATATTTTCTGTAGTAATATTCTCGATGTATTTATGATTGTAATATTTCTATACTCATAATGTAATTGCAAAATGTGTCAATATCTGTGATAACAAAAATGTAAAATTCAGCCACAGTGGAAAATAATGTTGTGAAATTACAAAGAGATGTTAATGGTCAGCAATAATATAAATAATACTGCATGGTGTGCGTTCTTTGTTGTCTTCCTCGAGAGCTGAGAGAGAGAGGAAGCTGTGATGTAGCATTTTATGAATGGGTAGACTTCTTTTGTCTGTATCTAGATTTAGCCGCCATTAGAGGAGAAATTACAAACTAATGTAAGTTGAATTATTGCTGTGGTCTAAATACATTATAATTTATCAAAAGTGTGTATTACTAATGTAAATTAGCTTGCCCATGTCATCTATAATATTTCTTTAAAGAATTTTCAGCATTTTTAGCAATGATTGCTGGTGTTTCTGGGCTGTGCCGCGACCGAACGATTTGCAGCAGCGGCACATTTAAAAAATTGTTCCGCTAAGAAAAATTAACCAAACCCATAAATCGGGAGCAGATAAAAATTAGCAGTGAATTAAGAAAATGTTTTTCTTTTACAGCGATCCTGAGACTGACGGATTTTATTACTAGTTTCACATTTGTGCATTCATAGGCGGACAGTTAACGTTGAAATTTAACAATTTGTTGGTTCTTTCAAATAACTTAAATGTATAGTGAAGTGTGTTTTATCAATGATAATTAAACGTTGGCTTGGCAATATTTAACCATTTTCTGCTAATAGAGACAGTCTTGTGTTCCATAGCTAACGCCGGGAAAGAATTCAGTACATATTTTAAAAAAAAAACCACTGCATTTAGAAAATGTGTGACAAGGCCGAATTATGTAAAGGATTTAATTCTCAACTAAATATTCTTAATCAGTTAATATGAATTTATCAGCATGAGAGGGTTGACTAAGTTCACGTAATTTTAAATGTACTTAATTCTGTGTAAATGAATTTTTATTACCACACGTAAATAAGGGGTTCTACAGCAAAGTTCGTACTGAAAGAAAGAAGGAAAAAATTTAAAAAAACATTATAAAGAAAGTAACTATTTAATTTTTATAAAATTTAATTTCATTAAATTGGCGCCCAACGTGGGGCCCGAATATGCAGTGGCCACAAAATACCCATGAGATAACTAGGGAATTATTGTAGTCGAACTTTGTTGGAGAACAATTAATAATTTTCTCATGTATTGTATGTATTGCCTAACCAATATTGTGTGGTAATACCTGTATATGATTTTTTTGCATGAGAACACTATATACCCAGAGGCAAGCTGGAGAAGAGAGCTCATTATATCGAAAAATTAATTACCTGCACAATACCAGGGGGCAGCTGCACCCAAGATAGATCACCAAAAGGTAAAGCTACAGTGTAGTTGTCCTGTGGGTAGTAAAGTAGCCTCAGTGCAGTGTTCTCGGATCATTAGTGGTGTGCTTGTTGTTAGTGTTCTTTTTTTTAAAAAATAACAGGACATTTGAGTAGTTAGTCATTGTAGTATATAATAGGTGTGTTTCAACAAATGACCCTTCCTTGTGTGATTATGTCAGTGAAACCTGAGTGTTAGGATATTTAGTTCAGATTTTGTTTCTTTTGTTGACTATGGTTAGACTGCGTAGTCAGAAAGATATAAACATGGATAATGAACAACAGTTAGCAAGCAGTGATACCGAGTTAGAAAGTGGGGCACAAAGTAATGTTAGTGGCGTAGTTCAGGAAGTACAATGTGAGAATCTGGGGCAGAAGGGCAAGAAATGTTGCCACTGCCAGCCAGTGATTCAGTTGATAGTAGAAATACTGTACCACCCACAAGCACTAGACATGGACCAGAGAGTGGTGAGGTGTCAGAAGTGCAGTCATTAAGGGTTATGTTCGAGCGTATGCTCAATTTCCAAGCTGAATTTGCACATATGCAAGCAGAACGCGATAGAGAACGTGATGCTAAACAAGCAGAGCGTGATCGACACTTGCATGAGAGAAACTTGCAGTTAATGCAGTCTTTGGATGCTATGCAAAGTGAGATTGTTAGTTTGAGAGAAAACTATGAAACCATACCTAAAGCGGTGCAAGAACTGAGCGAAAGAGTAGATAGTATCCAAGTGGCTAACGCCAGTATCGTAGATGAAATTAGTGTACTGGCTAACAGGATGGAACAATTAGAAATTGACATAAGTCAAGTAATTGATCAGAAAATGTCCGAACAAGTGCACAAAATTGAAAACGAATTTATAAAAAAAATAGACGAGAAAGTGCACGCCGCGATTGAGGCCAATGACGTGGGCTCCAATGCGGAAGTGCAAGACCTAAAAAAGGCGGTGCAGACTGACATTACGCTGTGGCAGAGGAATGTCAACCGTCGTCTAGCGGAGCTGGAAGGCAGCTTGCTGCACGGCGACGCGCAGGCGTGTGTCACGCCAGCCAGGTCCAACAATGATAAGCGTATAAGTACAGCAGTGAAAAATTGCGACTGCGAGACAGAACAGGCAACCAATGTTAGCGAATCAAACAAATGTCACTCCAAAATAGTGATTGAAGAAAGCCTGATTAAAAACCGACAGTTTCAGATCTTTACAACGGAGAAGAAATCTGTTCACCCTGTAGTGTTTATCAAGGGATTTAGAAACATTTTGCCTAGCGTTTGGAGTCAAACACAGAAAATACAGTTCGTTATGTCTTACATACAAGGAGATGCTGCATTGTGGGCAACCGAAGCAGCTGACAGTTGCGACACATATGAGCAATTTGAAAAGGCATTCTTGGCCAAATATTGGTCAACATGTATTCAGGAGAGATTACGGAAAGAGGTATATAATCCAGAGCCGTATTCTCCACAATTAGGCAATTCGCGAAAATATTTTGAGAAATACATTAATACGACCCGTTACTGGAACGAGCAGATTTCATCCCGGGATTTGATCAGACTTTTGAAATCACACTTGCCGATACACGTAAAGAAAAAACTTATACACGTACCGGAGAACGACATGGAACATTTCTTGTCTTTTCTGGACTCAATTGACCTGATTCAGGAGGATGTTAAGGCAGCCTCTGAACAGGCTAGGAGTAACGGAAACGGTTACAGAAATTGTCGAAATAACACGCCTCCACCAAATAATGGAAACGGCGGAGGTAACAATAGGAGACAAGATTTTGTACAAAACGGGAACAGAGGTAGAGACCGGAACGGCAATAGTCCGCCGGTGAAAAATGACCGGAAAAGGAGGTCAGAGGACCGATATGAAACAGGCCCACCAAGCAATAGTAGATGGAAAAATGCCAGGGGGCCGTGGAACACTAATACCTATAACGGTGCAAACCGAACATGGCCACAGAACCAGAGGCCCAGTCCGGACCGGCAAAACAGTGAAAGATATGACAATAACCGACCGCCACCACAAAATGCGCCAATTGCGCAACCGTGGCGGCCGACGCAACACAACTTACACATAGTGGAGGTCAGCGACACAGAGCAGCCACACCCATCCACCAGTAATAATCCAACAAACTAGATTCAGCCGAGATACGCTCTCCATCGTCGGCTGAGGTTTGGAGTGAGAGCAGCCCGACACAGAACAAAACATGGGGTATCTGTATCCTCAGGTATAATGACGGGGTACAGATGGGACATGAATTAATAACTGAACCACCCACGTGCATAAAGGAGCACAAAGACAAAGTACAAGCGATAATAGAGATCAAAATTAACAATATTGATGTGCAAGCAATCGTAGATACAGGTGCTACTGTCAGTGTCATGAGTATGGACTTATTCAGAGTACTGGGGAAAGAAAAGCGTATGCTGACTTTTCCTGTGAACAATTGCAAAGTCACTGGAGCCATCAGTGCACAGCGACAAATAATTAAACTCCAAGTGCGGGTAGAGATGTATATAGGGGGAGAAGCCATAGCGTGGTCATTCCTGGTAGTAAAGGGTTTAAAGGTGGCCTGCATTTTGGGGGTAGATTTTTTGAGAGAAAGGGATGCAGAAATCGACCTTTCTCGGGGAAAATTAAGTTTGACGAACGTGGGTAGGAGGATAGAATTGTCCATCCTCAGATCTGAAGAGGTACCTGTGCCTATTTGTAATGTTATTAACATAAAATGTAGGAATCAGTGGATACTACATTTAGGCAATCATTCTCTAGGACAAAATCTCTATTATCCAGACGTACAAAGTGATCAATTAAAAGCAAATGTGGACGCACTTGTGAACAAAGTATCACAGTCCGAAAATCTGAACTCAATGCAACAGCAGGATTTGGTACAGTTATTATCTAACTATGCAGATGTATTTTCAGAACGAACAGGAATTGTTAAGGGATAACAATACAATATCAAGGTGAAGCCTCACAAAACCTACTGTCGAGCCTCATACTCCATTCCTTAGTCCAAGAAGGAAATAGTAGCTATCTCTTAGCAGATCCCCACTCAGGGAGAGTACGGGGACTGTATCCGCGTAAGGATGTGAAAATATTCCTACAGTAAATGACTAATAGTCCTATGTGTTATGTGTAAAAAAAAAGGTACACCATGCTTTTGAAAATGAATGAACATTAATGATGTGTGATCTGTAGAGATAATGTAGAGATAGTGTAGAAGTATTTAGTTGTAAGAATATGATTGACTTTCTCTTTTGTTTATGAATATTTGTGTTATGTCTTCTTTTAATTAGTGGTAGCTTAAACATGCTCTAAATGTCTGCACAGATAACCTGATTAGTGCAATTATTTGTAGTGTTAAATTGTGACAGAGATCAGTCAGAAGGAACATTTTGGTAGTGATTAGTTTGTGTACTGCATAATATTCTATATGTGTGTCAAACTTGAAATATTTCTTGGTACAATCTTTTCTCTTATATATATATATATATATATATATATATATGTGTGTGTGTGTGTGTGTGTGTGTGTGTGTGTGTGTGTGTGTGTGTGTGTGTATATGTATATGTATATTTGTGTAGCTGTCAGATTGACAGATTCGAACCCAGAATAATATCAATAATATGAGACCCTGAGAACTTTATTTTCAAACCAGTGTTTTCAAAGAGAATAATGCACCCAGTAGTGACCCGAGGGCACCATGGGAGGCAAACTTATTGCAAATTTAAGTAACGCAAAGTTAAGCACAAAGAAGCTTCAATTGAAGAATGTGCAGATCCAATCAGTTAAAAGAGCTAGCCTGATACAGTCCAAGTCAATTTTAGACTACAGAGACTACACTGTAGTTACGTAGGACCTTGCAAGTAAAGTGAGACATGATTTCAAAGGAGTTATTGAACAGTATGCCTGAATCTGGTTGGAATGCACAAATAATATCTACTCGAACATAAATATAGATGATTTTTGGGCAAACTAATACGAAATTTTAATATTTGTTACCATGTACGCAAATATCACACACCTTGGTAAAGAGCGAACAAAGAAGTTACGAATGTGCTGTTACAAAAATTGCACAACGGACATTGTAAATGAAAAAACTTAAACAAAAGTGCAGTATTGTGTGGCAGAGACAGACAGTGACTGTTAAACCTGCAGCAATACGTCACGAGGTAGTTTTGAACAAGCAATAAGAAACTGTATCATCACCATGTGTGCAAGTGGACAAGGAACTAGCACGACACGAACAGTGAACCGATAACAGACGGTGGACCAAGTTAGTGTCAAACTATAACTCTTTGTGTGTCAAGGGACGCTAGGAAAGCGCATTGACTACAGAGATACAATTTGTCCTAAGGTGAAAACTTGAGTGTGACTAATGACAAGTCATGACATGGTGAAAGAATATTGTGTGCCCATAAAACGTGTTACTGTGACAACGAAACATTGTGCAAACCAGACTAGTGAAGGCCTACTGAATAATAACTGCCAATAACTGTGTGCGTTTTTTCCCACAGCAGGAAAAATGCCCACAAGGATAGTACACTGTTTGTGAACTTGTTGCATGTTTGCTGGAGCACTGCAAGAAGATGTCGCATGGGCGAGCTGATATACAACGTGCATCCGGCTACGTCAGCCATGCAGCGGCCGCAGCAGCCCATAGCAGACCAGAGAGCCACAAGTCTCTACGCGTCGTAACTGTCAACACCGGGGGCGGTGACCTACACGGAGCCGACGCGCCGCGCCGAGCGCCGCTCAAGAATCACTCCGCACCGCTCACCAACTACAGCATTATTGACATATTCCTAAATATTTACACAAACTGCATAAGATGTCAATGAGCTCGATTTTTGATAAACATTGAACATTTATTATGTATACCCGTAAATTGACAAGAGAAAATGAACACTAACAAGTGTAGGAGATGGATTTGTTACACGTAGGTAGTGGGAACATTATGAAAAGTGACGTTGTGCTAAATGATTTCAAAATACTAAGTGATATATCCTAGGACAAGTGACCTTGCAGTATATCGCAAAAATAATAATAACGAGTTGTTAATCACACACAACAAACTTTCGTTGAACTGTATGTGACTGTGATATTATGTAACCTTTGATGACAAAATGCTAAATAAATTCAAAAGAATGACTGTTAAAGAGACAAGATTAATCATGAACCAACTGCGGTGGCTGGGCTCCGGCACAGTTTTGCCCAGGTTTCCTGCCTGCCTTCGCCCAAATGGGGGAGCCACGAACATATATAACCCTGGGACTAATTAAAAGAGCCATTCCATAAAAAAATACAGAATTGTAAAGAACGTTACTGGCACCATTGTGTCAAAGTATAGAAACTCTTTGCAAAAGCTTCCAGGGGGCAATGTAAAGTTCCCTGGCAACACTCACACTATTAATAAACTAAAATTTAATTGCACTATATACGCCGCTATGAAGCAATTTGTATACTGTAATTATTTAACAAAAAATATTATTTAATTTTGTGTAAAGGACATTAGTTATTATTGTAATATTTTCTGTAGTAATATTCTCGATGTATTTATGATTGTAATATTTCTATACTCATAATGTAATTGCGAAATGTGTCAATATCTGCGATAACAAAAATGTAAAATTCAGCCACAGAGGAAAATAATGTTGTAAAATTACAAAGAGATGTTAATGGTCAGCAATAATATAAATAATACTGCATGGTGTGCGTTCTTTGTCGTCTTCCTCGAGAGCTGAGAGAGAGAGGAAGCTGTGACGTAGCATTTAATGAATGGGTAGACTTCTTTTGTCTGTATCTAGATTTAGCCGCCATTAGAGGAGAAATTACAAACTAATGTAAGTTGAATTATTGCTGTGGTCTAAATACATTATAATTTATCAAAAGTGTGTATTACTAATGTAAATTAGCTTTCCCATGTCATCTATAATATTTCTTTAAAGAATTTCCAGCATTTTTAGCAATGATCGCTGGTGTTGCTGGGCTGTGCCACGAACGAACGATTTGCAGCGGCGGCACATTTAAAAAATTGTTCCGCTAAGAAAAATTAACCAAACCCATAAATCGGGAGCAGATAAAAATTAGCAGTGAATTAAGAAAATGTTTTTCATTTACAGCGATCCTGAGACTGACGGATTTTATTACTGGTTTCACATTTGTGCATTCATAGGTGGATAGTTAACGTTGAAATTTAACAATTTGTTGGTTCTTTCAAATAACTTAAATGTATAGTGAAGTGTGTTTTATCAATGATAATTAAACGTTGGCTTGGCAATATTTAACCATTTTCTGCTAATAGAGACAGTCTTGTGTTCCATAGCTAACGCCGGGAAAGAATTCAGTACATATTTAAAAAAAAAACCACTGCATTTAGAAAATGTGTGACAAGGCCGAATTATGTAAAGGATTTAATTCTCAACTAAATATTCTTAATCAGTTAATATGAATTTATCAGCATGAGAGGGTTGACTAAGTTCATGTAATTTTAAATGTACTTAATTCTGTGTAAATGAATTTTTATTACCACACGTAAATAAGGGGTTCTACAACAAAGTTCGTACTGAAAGAAAGAAGGAAAAAATAAAAAAAACATTATAAAAAAATAACTATTTAATTTTTTTAAAATTTAATTTCATTAAATTGGCGCCCAACGTGGGGCCCGAATATGCAGGAATTATTGTAGTCGAACTTTGTTGGAGAACAATTAATAATTTTCTCATGTATTGTATGTATTGCCTAACCAATATTGTGTGGTAATACCTGTATATGATTTTTTTGCATGAGAACACTATATACCCAGAGGCAAGCTGGAGAAGAGAGCTCATTATATCGAAAAATTAATTACCTGCACAATACCAGGGGGCAGCTGCACCCAAGATAGATCACCAAAAGGTAAAGCTACAGTGTAGTTGTCCTGTGGGTAGTAAAGTAGCCTCAGTGCAGTGTTCTCGGATCATTAGTGGTGTGCTTGTTGTTAGTGTTCTTTTTTTTAAAAAATAACAGGACATTTGAGTAGTTAGTCATTGTAGTATATAATAGGTGTGTTTCAACAAATGACCCTTCCTTGTGTGATTATGTCAGTGAAACCTGAGTGTTAGGATATTTAGTTCAGATTTTGTTTCTTTTGTTGACTATGGTTAGACTGCGTAGTCAGGAAGATATAAACATGGATAATGAACAACAGTTAGCAAGCAGTGATACCGAGTTAGAAAGTGGGGCACAAAGTAATGTTAGTGGCGTAGTTCAGGAAGTACAATGTGAGAATCTGGGGCAGAAGGGCAAGAAATGTTGCCACTGCCAGCCAGTGATTTAGTTGATAGTAGAAATACTGTACCACCCACAAGCACTAGACATGGACCAGAGAGTGGTGAGGTGTCAGAAGTGCAGTCATTAAGGGTTATGTTCGAGCGTATGCTCAATTTCCAAGCTGAATTTGCATGTATGCAAGCAGAACGCGATAGAGAACGTGATGCTAAACAAGCAGAGCGTAATCGACACCTGCATGAGAGAGACTTGCAGTTAATGCAATCTTTGGACGCTATGCAAAGTGAGATTGTTAGTTTGAGACAAAACTATGAAACCATACCTAAAGCAGTGCAAGAACTGAGCAAAAGAGTAGATAGTATCCAAGTGGCTAACGCCAGTATCGTAGATGAAATTAGTGTACTGGCTAACAGGATGGACCAATTAGAAATTGACACAATCAAGGAATTGATCAGAAAATGTCCGAACAAGTGCACAAAATTGAAAACGAATTTATAAAAAAAATAGACGAGAAGGTGCACGCCGCGATTGAGGCCAAAGACGGGCGAGCTGATATACAACGCGCATCCGGCTACCTCAGCCATGCAGCGACCGCAGCAGCCCGTAGCAGACCAGACAGCCACAAGCCTCTCCGCGCCGTAGCTGTCAACACCGGGGGCGGTGACCTACTCGGAGCCGACGCGCCGCGCCGAGCGCAGCTCAAGACTCACTCCGCACCGCTCACCAACTACAGCATTATTGACATATTCCAAAATATTTACACAAACTGCATAACATGTCAATGAACTCTATTTTTGATAAATATTGAACATTTATTATGTATACCCGTAAATTGACAAGAGAAAATGAACACTACAAGTGTAGGAGATGGATTTGTAACACGTAGGTTAATTTAATATCATTATACTTCTGCACAATCTTTCGTAACATTTAAGACTTATTTACATTCTATTTGTGCTATTTAGACTGGAAGATATCAGTGATTTGTTGTTTTGTGTATGATGGTCCATTCTTCTATTTTTTTCTAGAACGGATGTCTTCACATTGTAAAATCTCCAGTTGCTACAGATAAATTCCTTGACTATCTGGACGTTATCGTCTGCAGCTGCTGGATGGCCTTCCTTACCAATCAGCATCAACCACGTCTTGTGGCTCTGATCAATCTGTTGACACTGTTTCATTACAGTTCAACGTGACATTGCATTTGATCCATACACTGTCAGAATAACAGCAAAATGTGTGCAATTTAGACCTTTTTCCCACAAGAATTGCGCTGTCTCGAGAACTTCACGTGTAGAGTACTTTTCAAGTTGCTGCGCCATTTGAGTCCCACATTTTGATGCACCTATTATTTGTACCACAGTAGAATTGTCTGAGTGGGAAACCTGGAAGATGTTTTCTCCTCTGGCAATGCACCACTCTTGTTGACACTGATCTTAGTGTATAATGACATGAGTAATTTACTTCCTGAAATCTCTACATATATGGTCCATTCTTCTATTTTTTCTAGAACTGAAAAAAAGAATCCTCTTTTCTGTGCAACAGATACACATTTTGCATTTAATGCACTGCATAAATGTGAATTGGTTACATGCAGAAAACCCACGTCTTAAGTGATTTTCCATGTTTTATTTATCATCTCAGGTAGATACATAGCATGGAAAATCTTGCTGTTGGTGATCACAAAGGTTTTGATGTTTTGGGGAGTTTCCTCATTGGAAATGCATGCTCTCTGTACAGCCCAATGTATACCAAATGCTACATAGAAAAAAATATCGCTGTGCTGTTGTCAGTAAATAATCATAAATAAAGTCAGTAAATAATCATAAATAAATCATTTATTCGACAGCTTAGGATATTTACGTCACAGCTTATTAAAAATACATACTAGTTGAAAAATATTAAAAATGAGAAGAAATTACCTTTATTTTTCGAAGTTGTCATAACTCTGAGATAAAAAGCTTTCTTTAGTCAGTTGCAGCAAACTACAGGGAGCTCGCACAAACGTAACTAAGTGATGCACAGAAAACACATGGTATAAATTACAAGCTACAGTAAATAAGACAGAAAGTCTAGCTAATTGCCTGACCTAGAAAAAAAAATAGTAGTTGCATGTAGCATATATGCTGCATGAGGACTGAAGAGGTGAAGTAAAAAAACTTAATTTCAGTCTGGTAAAGTTCCTAATGAAAGATGACTGAAGCTACAGGCAAATCTTTCTAAGAGAAATGAAAACTGGCTTGCAAAAAATTTGATTAAGAGCCTTAGAGACGTGTCTTTAAATGAAAGTATCAAAAACAACTCACTATGTTTCTACAGGTTATCAGCGAAAAAAATCCCAAAACTGAAACAAATGTTAATAGTGATGGATATAAACTTGTTGTTTCAGCTGAAAATCAGTGAAATGAACACTGTCCATGATATCACAAAGCACTTGGTAAATTTTAATAGTTGATAGCACGTTGTCAGCATCTTTTACATTTGTTAGTGTAAAACTGTTTTCAGATGTGTTATTATGTTCACATCACACATGCTGCTCTATACTTTAGAGCTGCACATGTTTTTTTCATGTATCATACTTTTCCTCACTTATTAAAATTCCGTTATTGACCATTTAAATGGGAATAATACGTATTACGGATCAGTTCTTGTGCACTTGTGTTAATCATAGCATTAAATATGACATGTGCCGCCATATACTTCTGCACAATCTTTCATAACATTTAAGACTTATTTACATTCTATTTGTGCTATTTAAACTGGAAGATATCAGTGATTTGTTGTTGTGTGTATGTGTTAAACATGTAACTGCACATCTCAGAGAGTATTGTTTTTAATGTGGATTGAGAGCTCCAGCCTGGAAGTCGGGCTGTCTACTTGACAACTGGGCAACGTTGTCACACTGAAGACTCCGGCTTGTGTAGAGTGGGCTATGCTACTAGAGAAGATGACAACACCAGTCCTTCTGCTGAAAGAAGGAGTCAATGCAAGCAACTCTGGCAGAGTCTTAGGAGTCCCATGCACATTTGTTCCTGCTTCCAAATAGATGTGTGAACAGTTATTAAAATAAAATAGAATATGAACAATATACTTACAACACAGGGATTCATTACCAGGAACAAATGAACAGGAATCACAAGAAAATTATGCGATGAAATAAGCTTTTGTTTTATATGGAACAAAAAAAAAGAAACAAATGTGAAATCATTTACTCAACCCAATACACATATGTTGTTGTTGTGGTCTTCAGTCCTGAGACTGGTTTGATGCAGCTCTCCATGCTACTCTATCCTGTGCAAGCTTCTTCATCTGCCAGTACCTACTGCAACCTACATCCTTCTGAATCTGCTTAGTGTATTGATCTCTTGGTCTCCCTCTACGATTTTTACCCTCCACACTGCCCTCCATTGCTAAATTTGTGATCCCTTGATGCCTCAAAACATGTCCTACCAACCGATCCCTTCTTCTAGTCAAGTTGTGCCACAAACTTCTCTTCTCCCCAATCCTATTCAATACCTCCTCATTAGTTACGTGATCTACCCACCTTATCTTCAGCATTCTTCTGTAGCACCATATTTCGAAAGCTTCTATTCTCTTCTTGTCCATACTAGTTATCGTCCATGTTTCACTTCCATACATGGCTACGCTCCATACAAATACTTTCAGAAACGACTTCCTGACACTTAAATCTATACTCGATGTTAACAAATTTCTCTTCTTCAGAAACGATTTCCTTGCCATTGCCAGTCTACATTTTATATCCTCTCTACTTCGACCATCATCAGTTATTTTACTCCCTAAATAGCAAAACTCCTTTACTACTTTAAGTGTCTCATTTCCTAATCTAATCCCCTCAGCATCACCCGATTTAATTTGACTACATTCCATTATCCTCGTTTTGCTTTTGTTGATGTTCATCTTATATCCTCCTTTCAAGACACTGTCCATTCCGTTCAACTGCTCTTCCAAGTCCTTTGCTGTCTCTGACAGAATTACAATGTCATCGGCGAACCTCAAAGTTTTTACTTCTTCTCCATGAATTTTAATACCTACTCCGAATTTTTCTTTTGTTTCCTTTACTGCTTGCTCAATATACAGATTGAATAACATCGGGGAGAGGCTACAACCCTGTCTCACTCCTTTCCCAACCACTGCTTCCCTTTCATGCCCCTCGACTCTTATAACTGCCATCTGGTTTCTGTACAAATTGTAAATAGCCTTTCGCTCCCTGTATTTTACCCCTGCCACCTTTAGAATGTGAAAGAGAGTATTCCAGTCAACATTGTCAAAAGCTTTCTCTAAGTCTACAAATGCTAGAAACGTAAGTTTGTGTTTTCTTAATCTTTCTTCTAAGATAAGTCGTAAGGTTAGTATTGCCTCACGTGTTCCAACATTTCTACGGAATCCAAACTGATCTTCCCCAAGGTCCGCTTCTACCAGTTTTTCCATTCGTCTCTAAAGAATTCGCGTTAGTATTTTGCAGCTGTGAGTTATTAAAGTGATAGTTCGGTAATTTTCACATTTGTCAACACCTGCTTTCTTTAGGATTGGAATTATTATATTCTTCTTGAAGTCTGTGGGTATTTCACCTGTCTCATACATCTTGCTCACCAGATGGTAGAGTTTTGTCAGGACTGGCTCTCCCAAGACCGTCAGTAGTTCTAATGGAATGTTGTCTACTCCTGGGGCCTTGTTTCGACTAATATATGAGAAAAAAATAACAACATATTCACAATGGAGTTCAAAGTGTGCAACACCCACAAGAAATCATAATGAAGAATATAATCAAATGAAACCAACTTCTGTGGCGTGTCACATCAGACGATTTTAATGCTTTTTGACCTGTGGTTAGGCACAATTATTCTACTTGATAATGATCGCAATGGAAATTACATTATTGGGTTATACAAAGAAAAAAGTGTTATAGCCAAAAGCTGGCCATGACATCATTTACAAAATGTTACCTAACTGTGAAACCTAGGCACGAGAAATTAATTTTAGTTTTTGATTAAGATTTCTTGAATGTATCACTTCACAATGTTCCAAAAAATTTTTGGTTTCCAGGCACACACTTTACTACTATGCTATGAGGCCCACCCTTAAAGTGTAAATGAAAAATATTGTCTTCTAAATCGCGTATTTCTAATTAAAAGTACGGATTTTCACGCCATATTTTCTCTTATTCAAAGTTCACTGCCAGGTCACCAGTGGGACACAACACGGGCCTTGCATTTCTTATATTTTGGTGTTCCGTGATTGAGGCACTCAGCAAGCAGACATAGAGAAAATAAGGATACTGTAATGTACTTAAGAGTATTTTTGACCATCCAAGAATATTTTTGAGCTTGAAATACTAACATTTTACTATTTTTTTCAATGTTCATTTTAACTATGTTTCTGTGTGATCTGAAATATTCTCAGAGGTATTCAAACTACGATCCAGGCAAAGGATAAAAACAATTGGACACTGTATGCAGTCACACACATAGTATGAATATAAACGTGGTGCTTTTGAAACTAATCGCTAATTACTTTTAGAGGACTATAGATAAATGACAAATAGGGCCTACAGGTGTCCTACAAGCATATAATCATGTGAGGAACCTCTACGCAAAGAAAAGACATCGAAAAAGCCGTTAATAAAGGGAAAAAGTTTAGGACACCACTTCTAGTTTGCAGTTCTCTATAGTTTCGAACATCTTTCAGAAAAATCATGTTAGTGAAGACAATAGGCAAGCCAGACAAAATGAATGGATCTGATAAAAATCGTATAAATCAGCAATTAAGGTAGATAAATCACAATTGCACCAATAAAAAGTTTAGGCTTAATTTTCTATCGTCGTTATCATTTTTCAAATATTTAAAAATGTCTTAGATGGGGCAGATATGATGAAATATATTGGGAAGAGGAAATAGGAAAAAGCTGTGATTTACAGAAACAGACTGAACCGATTAAAATACCGGTACCGGTAATTAATTAGTTATTGACTAGTAGAGGTACACGCAAGATAAAATGGGTTGTTCACAAAAACGCATTCTCGTTCTTAGTGCTAAACGAGCACACCCCTCTGTTTCAAAGGGGTGATTGCCTCAGGTGTCTGTCGTCTACCGAGCCATGTGCTTTGTCCATTACGGTCGGTTCGTTCTCTGCAAGCCTCAGCCACACTGCATGAACGGATGTGTGCGCACACCGACTGCTCTAAAACTTCGTAAACTACTTTAATGAAACGATGCAGTAAAAAAATTGATTCTCACACATACCACAGCCTCATGTGTTAACTTCCTTATGAACTGCATGTCATTTCATTAAAGGCCATAGTTACTATAATATTGCTATATTCAGCAAAGTACTGTGCGAAATTCCAATACGAGGCATCTGAGAAAATCAATCAGACTAAATTTTTATTTACCAAAGTTTTAATTTTTTTGAAAGAACAATATTGTCCTCGTCAAAGTAGTTACCTTTGGCAACTATACATTGGTGGAGCCATTGTTCCCCGTCTTGACAGCAGTGCTGATGGTCTTCAGCTGGTAGGGTCTATAACATGTGAGTCACATTCTTTTGAATGTTCTCCAGAGTTCCAAAACGATGTCCTTTTAAGACTTTTCAATCTCAGGAAACAAAAAATGTTACAAAGACTCATATCAGGTGAATCGCTGTGGAACAATAGGAAAGCCTTTTGAAGTCAAAAATAACGTGATGGAAATGGCGGCACGACATGGGGCGTTGTCATGATGCAGCATCCACATGTCTGCAACGTCCAGGTCACTTGATTCGCCCTTTTCCTAAGCCTCTTAAGGACAGCTTTGTGAAACACTTGTCTGATGGTTTGTCCTGGAGGAGCAAATTCCTCATTCATGATACTCTTACTGTCAAAAAAACAATGCAGAATTGATCTTTGATTTGCTCATTGGAGCTTTTTTCGGTCCAGGAGATCTCAGTGTGTCATCCCTCACTTTGCCGCTTTGTCTTAGGATTATAGTAAAAAATCCAGGATTCATCACCTGTGATCACACAACTGAACTAGTCTTGCTCATGCACTATTTTGGAACAGACCTTTTTCGTGTAAAAATCTTCGGTCAAAATTTGATGTACGATAAAAGTGTTTAAGCCTAGCAGGTCACCTATCATATCTATTTTTAAACGTCGATGTGATATCACAAGAGAACTTAAACGTTCGACGTTTCGTCGGCTTTTGAAGTTGAAGGTGTTCCTGAACAGAATCATCTTCAGCGTGTTTTCACCCTTCCAGAAGTGATTTGTGCCAGTGGGAAAGTCTGCTCTTATCAAGAAATGTTCCATTTAGGCCTATTCCCACTTTTCAAAGGTCACACTCCCGTATTCTCCAAGTTTAACACAGAACTTGACTCCATAACTAGATTTTTCTCTAAACTGGAGACAAGATCTGTATCTATTCCCAGTTTCAAGAAAATGGAGTATCTGTAGGGACTCACTTCCGATCGTTGCGCTATCGACAGAGTGCAAGTGAAATATACATAACATCTCTATTGTCTGAGGTAGCGAAAAATTTTTTTGGCAAAACAAAGCATAATAAGCGGAGAGTATTTTGCCATGTAGCTAACATGCAAAACTTTCTTATCTATTGCACGTTATGGATGACTATTTTTTTTCAATGAAAGTAATGTAAACATTTTAGGAGCTATCGAAAACTGGTGAAGTTAGACTTAGAATTGTTTTTATACTAAATAGGAGCTTTTCATAAGTTGTTGACCTCTCTTGCTCGCAGTTGTTTGATTAATAGCAAATTGTTACAGAATTCTGGCGCAACTGAAGCTACATTAGCATGTCAGTGAAGAAAAATTGTGTGAACAACGCTGTGTTTGGGAAAAGAAGCCACTTTTAACAGGAGAAAGAAAGAAAGATGTACAAGACAGGAGAAAATTATTCACTTCCGCTATTGCAATTTCAGCATAATCTTTTACTCATTGTGTGTGTTATAATAAGCGATTGAATTGTTGAATTGTTCGTCATACTACAGTCTAACAAAACAGTCGCGTCACTCACTGCTGTAAAAGCTGTTACCGTTTGACAGAGGGAGCGACACTAGCGCTCCAAGCGGCGAGTAAGGTGAATGTCAGACGCGTCATAAGCATAATGTTTGTATTGCACCCATTTCCTACATAATTTACGAAATATTTGAGTTATTTTTTTGCCTCCAAAGGTTTGTGTAGTATCAGAAGGCATGTTTCTACAAATGATTCCAAAATAAGCGCAAGTATGGACAAAAACCGTGAATCGAATGGCAAGTTACAACACATTCGTGAAGAAACCCTTGTGACGTTGGATAGAACTGCAGCTTACCACGTTGGTATCAAAAGAACATAAACACACAGATTCACACGTAAGAAGCACAGACATGTACCTCTACATGTAAAAGCGTTTGTCAGCTCATTTATCGTTCTGTAGGCCTACTGTGTTTGTCATTGTCGTCTCCTGTTGCCACAAGTACGACCTTCATCTTTACATTATTCTAAGTGGGACAAGCAAATGCCAAATAGTCTGAGCAATATGTTGAAAATATTATACTGAGCTGATTGCATTACATTTCACGTAAGACCAAATATTTGAATAATTTTCAAACAATCTGTTAGTGAACAAGGTGCTTACAAAATAATGTCTTCACACGAAGGAAACTAGGGAAATTAAGTGACTAACAACAGAAGTGAAGGAAATACGTGCCTACAGTCTTCAACATTCGTTTGTCCTTGTTCACTTAATCGTTCTGATACAGTTTCTGTCACTGTCTGTAGACACTTTCCCTGTCCTGTAATAGGTTTGCTCGAAGCGAGCAAAACTTCACACACTTTTGTAAGACGTGAATAGCTGTACTTACTCCAACCACTTCATCGTCAAAGGAGGTCTGTGTTGACGATTCACACGAATCTGGTACTGATACATGGAGAGTTGAACTGGCTGCTTCTGTGTCATAGGTTTGTTTTACAGCTTTAGATGGATTGTCGAATCTTTGTGGCAGTTTCCTCTTCATCGTCAGTTGAGGTAGCTTATTTGGGCCGTCAAACAGTGTGGATGCTGTATTCGACACGAGTTTATTGTTGTCTGCGTTCATGAACTGATTTTGTTCGAAATGTAGCGAAGAAAACCTAATATTATTATACAGGTAAACTAGGTCTTTTTCCATAAGGTCGTTTCGTCTGCCATTACCTAGCCATTTTCTTCTCCTAAAACGAACATTATTCATTAATACACATGTAGTTTTCAAGTGAATCCTGATGATACAGTTTAGTAACATGATGGTATATACCACTCAGGATCCTCAGGAAACCTAAAAAAAGACCGCTGTGGTATCTTCTTCCTGCTGTTGCTGCAATTTATTGCGCTACAAACGCTCCCACTTGTAAAAACCATTGTGGAAATCAAAATAAACAACCACTATTCGCTTTCACGATCGCGCCGAACCCACACTTTAACTTACTGGCCGCTTGGGGCGCTGCTGGCGCGGTAGGCAACAAAATCGAGTCGAAGTGTCGCGACTGTTATGTTAGACTGTGGTCATACTGACATAACCTATTATAAAAAAACATTTGCAGACTCACGAACTGTAGCTTACAAGTTCCATACGACAGGCGTTTATGTGAAGGTTTCAGCTATAGAACTACATCTCCCTTACTGCACTGTTTTGTCTGTAAAGGAATCCCCACTTCTATCATTGTCCCCACCCCTACTGCACCTTCTGTGCAGGTAGTTGCCAAGTAATACTGCATGCACTCTACAGCATCTGAACTAACTTTGGGGAATAGAATGCTAATAGAAATTTCCAACTATCTAGAGGTCATAAAGCACCAATATTTCAACTGATGCATTCATACCAAAGAACAAGTCAGACAAATTAACAGTACAATGAACTACTCTAACCACTTCTAATGATGCTTCTTCACTGAACACAGGTATTAGGTATGGCTAGTTGTGACTCTTGGTCAATAGGTTCACTGTGTCCAGCTTCATTCTGTTGGGATAGTTAACAACAAAACCCAGTTTATAAGTGTTAAGCAACATTTTCAAATTGTTTCCTTTACTTGAATGCTTCACAAAATCAGTATCAAAATCTTCACAGAATATTATTTGCTTTTCTTTGTCTGTGGCATAAAAAAGAATAAGTTTTTTTTCTAAAAACTTTGGAGGTTTGCCACTGAGGATCTCTATACCGTAATAATTAACGTACAAATGAGTTTCCAGTAGCAACAGTTGACAAATACAGGCTTTCTATTGTTGATCTAAGGAGATACTACTTATTTCAATGCATCAGAAGATGATGATATTTCTTAAAAAAAGTCAGTTCATCTTTTCTCCAAATTTTCTCTTAGAGAAATAGGCTGTTGATCTATAATCATCTATATTGTGACATATGGATACCTATTCATATGGTGCTCAGTCAGGCGTTATATATCAGCTTCCTTTTGATGTTCTTGGTCATTTGAATCAACAAGAAGTTCATAAACTTTATTTTTTTAGTCATTTGTCAAGTGCTTTGTGAGGTATATCACCAGTTCTCACCAAATCAGCGGAGTTACGCACCGTTGGGTATGGCCAGTTCTTGGATGGGTGACTGTCCAGTTATGCTACGTGCTGCTGACAATTTACCCTTTGCCTTTGTGGCACAGGGAATAGAAGCAGTGATGACATTAAGTCCCTGATCACCAGCCTTTGCGTCAATGTCCTGGATTCAATTCCAAATCTCTCTATAGTCTGCTGTGAAGTGAGAGCACACGACATAATTGATGGTAATCCTTCCATTAGATGAGGACGCTAAGCTTGAAGGGCCCCTTGGTATACTTCGGGAGAAGTAGGCTATGTGCCAGCAGCAGGTTTCACTCTCTCCTTTCTCTCATCATCTACTACATGACACTACAATAAAAACACACTATTATAGATGTCCACAGTTAACAGATACACTTGCATACAAAACTCTCATACTTATTGAAGGAAAAGTGCCTGCAAGTGCAGAGGACAGGGAAAGCCCTTCCAATTAGGGTGCTAAACCTGCCCTTCGGGGTCTCTCAACCATTCATGCCATATGACTTTACTTTACTTTTAAGTCTTCTAACGATCTGATGCATCACAGTAAGTTTATTCACACAAGTTTCATTTTTATGTGACATTACATTTATCTGAACCTCAATTAAAGCAGTCTTGACTGAAAGAAACAATAGAAAATCTGGAATGACATAAAACCAGTATGAAAAGGATAGGTTGTACTCATCTTATAGAGGAGGCATTGAATAGCAAACAGGCACATTAAGAGCAATCTTTTTCTTCATGTTCCTGTCTGCCATCCAACATCCCCTCTATGTGCAGAGTAGCAATCTGTCCTTTACATATTATTGTCTGAATGGGGCGTTTAGCTTATAAAAGGCGCATGTTTCAGACGAGTAATTACAAGAATTCTACCACTTGTATATATCTATCTCACAATAGCATCAACTGGCACAACCTAATATGAGCCGTATCTAAAGTCAGCAGCAATCTAGTATGATGCCAATGTTCATACAAATTTGAACATGCTGCTTCAGGACCACAACAGAGCTCACATGTGTGTGAGGCTGACGACTCTAGCTTGTTGAGGTCGCTTCCAATATATGTTCTGTATTATTTGGTAGGCTATTTTCTGCTCTACCAACTATCAATAATTACAAGTTCTTATTATTCAAATCCCTAGTCAGTGCTTCAGTACCCTCTACTACCTGTCCAAGGCTAGGTTTTACAATACTTATAACTCTGACCCTCGTTTTTCCTTAAGCTGTTGGCCTACACATCTCTCATGATTACTATCCAGCAGTAAGATCTTTCTTTTTGTACTCAGCTCAGTTTCTGGCCTGCCTTTTCATTTCTTACCAGTGGTCTGCTGTGGCTATATTCTTCTACAGCTAAATAAAGCTCCTTCATTCCAAAAGGTAACAGGCTATATCTGTTCTTGACCTCAATTGCAAGTTACCCTTTCCCATGTCCCACATTCGTTTCCCCCTCAACTGATCTAGCTCAATTTTTGTGACCACAGTGTCTTTCTAAGGACACAACTCTTGATTTATTGGTCTGTGATACGCTTGTCTTTTATACAAATCCTGCATATCTTTACATCTTCCATATAGTTAAGCAGGATATGAATAGCGGAAACACCAAGTGGCTCAAGCTAAACAAAAATGTTGTTTTGTCACTTCAGTCTTTCTTATGTTTGATTAAGGTGGATGTGACTGGACAGGTGATGTGATTTCCACACCAAATGTTAGTTCGTGAGTTTCTTTGATGTTGTTGTCCTCATACTTACTTGTCTTAATACATCCAAGCATATCAAGGTCTTGAAATCATTCCACTACTTCAAATACGACATTAGATGCACCTAAGAATAACAAAAATGAAATTCATGCTGTGCTCAAAAGGAGATTAAAGCCTTACTTATTATCACCAGCATAGCTTCCATCATGGCATATGTTATTCCTGGAGTGCTTGACAGTGAACCAGTATAACAGGGACTGTCATTTTTCTCATGTAATATTCTGTTTGTTTCGTATGTCACATGACACCCTTTTTATTTAAAAATTAAGAGTTGCATTGAAGAGGACAGCTTCTAAAATTGCCATTATATTGGTAATATAGCCTCAACAGATTTTCCTCCCTCTACTATCTCAAACTACTTGACTTTAAATTTCTGTTCAGCCACCTGCTTTTTTTATATAATAATGGTTTCACATTTATGGACGACTCTGTATACCACTTAGTATGCCACGGCTACTATTGACAGAAATCTATTACTATAGGATATTACTTAATATTAGTAATAGAATACCAAATATTCATTACTACAACTTATTCCTATTCTTCCTGTGCTGAATGTGACCAACTGTAGATCACATAAAATAGTTACTCAGAGGAATAGGTCTTTCAAATCAGGTTCTTCTTCCAATCCTCCCACTACTTTTTCATTCTCTCATTCTGCTGTTGGTTTTGCAGCTGAGTGAATTATTCCATATTCCTCTGCTTTTCTTGGAAATCGTTGAGGTTTTTTTTATTTTTGATTCTGAATTTTTCTCTGTTTAGAATTTTTTATAGTTATAATCATTTTTACATATATCTGAGTTTATTTGATTCACTTACGTTTCTTCTTTTGTTTTTTAACTCTCTACTGCTCATGTGAGCGACACTTGTCATCCACATGGATTTCTCTCTCCATTTTGGCTGACTGGGGTGGACCGAGTTCGTGCCATTTTCGCTACCTTTCCATTAATTCTCCGTCTGTTAGCTTTAACCATCATAGGCGTTCAGTTACAGAGGGCTGTATTGTTTATGGAGCATTATTATAGCTTGAGGGACACAGGTCATCTGCGGGAGCAGTACTGCTACAGTCTGAAACAAAGTAAGTTTGTGTTACTTTACTGCTTTTCTAGATTCAATCTAGCTTTCACGTGAGTAGTTTTAGGCATAAGGAAAATAATTATTTGATTTTTAACTAGAAGACCTACCTATGAAAAGTAAATATACTCTATACTTTTAGTTTGTGGAATCAATATTTAATGTAAAAACAAAACAATGACAGATTTTAGCAGAGCTCCTGATGTATGGCTGGAATGGTTCCATTAGCTGAGAGATGAAGAGCCTGACAGTGGTGCTGCTGACTCAGAGAACAAGGCTTGTGTACATGAAAGTAGTCATGATTCAGAAACAGCACAAGAAGTGTCAGAACATGATGAATATGGATCTCAGGAAGAAGTAAACCAGGAGGACGTATTTCTTTTCGGAAAATATGGGCTAGCTAGATGGATGAAAAGTTATATATCCTACCAATGTTAGAACTAGATCTTGTAATATTATTATGCATTTACATGGACCAAAATATAAAGCTTGTATAACAAAGACAGAAATAGATATTATAAAGTTAATTTTGAATGGTAATATAATACTCATTATTTTAATATGTACTGATATTTACATTGGTATAGTTTGTGGCAACTTCTCTAGTGAAAGGAATGTTGAAAGAACAGCTGTTATAGATACAGATTTCCAAGCTCTTATTGGTTTACAATATTTATGTAGATCTTTGACAGATTCTAGAAAGCATTTACTACAGTTGTGGGATAACGCAAAGAGCAACAGACTTGAATCATGTAACTTACACCACATGAGTGAAAAACAATTCATCACACACTTCAGATGTCTAATATTTGATAATATTCTTGACAGAGGTGTTCACAGAGAGAATGACAAGTTGGCTGGAGCTATTTACGATCTAAAATTATTTACCACCAAGTCTGTACTTTGCTGTATTATTTATTAAGTGTATTACATACATTGTTTGTGTTGTGGATGAAAGAAGGGAGAGTTAAATGTTGGAAGATTCTTTACGTTAATCTACTATTCTCCATTGTTTTCACCTGTCCGTAGAAACTGACCCACCTCCCTTGAATTGCTTCTAAAAGTTTGTGAATCCTTTGATAGAGTTCTTTGTTGATACTTTTCTGATGTTCCTATTTTTAAGCTTGCCAATGAACACTTCTGCATAGAGTGCTTGCAGTTTTATAGGTGTACCATAATTTATAATTTCTGCATTAATGGCGATTGATTTTTTATTGTAGGTGTGTTTGGAGAATTGATACACCATCTCCAGCTTCTAGGGTCTGATGCTTGCTTCTTTCGTCACTCCATAAGTCTGAATGATTACTCTGAAGTATTCCAATTTTTCAATTTAATTAATTTATTTGAAATATTTTTTAATGAACTGGGAGCATCTATAGTATTCGTCATATATTCAGTTTTGCATGCTGAAATCTGCAGGCTTTTTTTCACTGATTTTCTTGTGAGGAGGCACCCTTTAAGAGAGGCAGGATGCAATAAAATTTTGACGTTGATTGGCTAATGTTCATAGCATCATATGCAAAACACTGGGGCCCATGGCAGCATGCTTTCAACCACAAATGTTGAAGTATAGCCCATGTCTCCAAAAGGTCACCTTATTTACATATTGCTACATTTTTCAAGTGGTTCTTCACTGGCTTTTCCTGAGGACTGATAAATTTCTCTTTTGATATGGTATCGATTCTGTGACAATAGACATACATATCACTATTTTGGAGGATGTCAAAGTAAATTTTTGAAAAGAGCAGAGCGACTGGAAAAAACACATAATTACATATATGTCCTTTATTTGACTGATAGCCAGTGATATATATATATATATATATATATATATATATATATATATATATATATACTACATGGACATAGTGTTTTAGAATCTGGTTTTTCCTTTTATGTTTTGTATTAAGGTTGCCATTATATTCTTTTGGTTTATTTCACTTTGCGGAAGTTTACCTGGGATCCTTTATGATAAATTAATGTATTCAGCTTCAAAGAGTTTTTTACATCTGTCTATAAATTTTTTGACTCCTTTGTTGGTTTAAAGATTGTATTGGTTTCATTTCTCTAGTGGAATCATTTTGAAAATTAATAAGTTAATAGAAGACTTAAACATCTTGCATTAAGTTTTCAAATATATGCATTTTTGAGGTAATTAACTTATTTAAATTTTATAACTTAAATAATTTTTCTGATGAATTTGTGGCTCAAACATTAATTACGAATTGGGTAAAACAAATGGCTGATACAATTTTACTGTTATAATACTTGGTTCTTCAACTGAACATCTTCCATTCCATGTTAATAAACAGACAACTACTATATTTCAAAATAATATTTGATGTAATACTACAGAACGATGTATTAGCATAAAATAGTGAAATTGTTAGAAGTCTAATTTTTAAAAATTGACCAATCACACTGCCTAACAGTTCTGAAATTATCTCAAAATAGCATAAGCAAATAAGAAGTATCATTCTGGTTAAATGTACCAAGAAGAGTTGCTGAACATAGTTTTCTGGATCTCCTAGAAGATAAGTGCTAATTAAACGTAATATCATTAATAATGACGTTATTAATACAAATTTAATTGATGCCTTAAACATAAAGTAATGGCATGGAATTTTTCAGTATCTCCATTTAGTTCTAAACTGTTATTTGACAGTGTTTAGGGTGATAACAAATCACGAATTTCAGGTACGGATGCCTTGATAAATTTTAATACAAAATGTGAAACATAAAATCAATGTAATGGTGTATTACTTACTTACTTACTGTGTTGGCTGCACAAACCGCAATCAGTCTTTGGCCTCACCAATCAGCATCCTCCAGCATCCTCATTCCATGTACTCTTCTTCAGACAGCTCCAGCATACTCATGTCCTCTCTGACCTGATCAATCAATCCATTGGGGTCGCAGTCTTCCCTGTGGTCTTTTGCTTCGTCCACTACCTGTCTGATGATCTGGCTTTTCGACGCATTAGGTGTCCATACCACTTGAGTCTTCTTTCTTCGGTCATTGCCATGACGTCCATCGACTTGTATAGCTCCTGCAATTCACAGTTCTTTCTTTTCCTCCATTCATCTCCATCCTTCACTGGCCCAAAAATTCGTCTGAGGATGTCATTCTCAAATATCAGGAGTTTTCTTTCCATCTTTTGGGTGATGGTCCAAGTCTCTGCTCCATATAAGACAACATGTTGTATTATTGTCTTGTAGATCTTGGTCTTTAAGGATCCGATAGAAGCCAGGACTTTAACAGCTTTCTCAGAGCGAACCTTGGCCTGTTTCCTGCATGTATTCATGCAGTAATTTCTTGGTCTATGTCGTTTCTTTAATTGAGCATAGCCCCAAGATATTTAATGTCTTTCACCCTTTCAAAGACTTTTTCCTCCACTTTCAGGGGTCTCTCATCATTTTCACTGGTAACTCTGCATGATCTACAGCAAATACTCCTCAGACTCAATGAATTAAGTTTGTTCCTAAACATGGGATTGGTGATAATAGATTTGCAATTATTGCTGCTCCTTAAAAATGTATTTCACCACAAGGTAGAACATAGTCTATAAACGCAGTTGTTATACCTAAGAACAGAAATACAGTTCCAATAATTCATAGTACATACATATATGCAACTCATACTTATATACAGGGCGGGCCATTGATCGTGACGGGCCAAATATCTCAAGAAATAAGCGTCAAACGAAAAAACTACAAAGAACGAAACTTGTCTAGCTTGAAGGGGGAAACCAGATGGCAGTATGGTTGGCCCGCTAGATGGCGCTGCCATAGGTCAAACGGATATCAACTACGATCTTTTAAATAGGAACCAACATTTTTTATTACATATTCGTGTAGTACGTAAGGAAATATGAATGTTTTAGTACAGGTGCAATCGATGTTGATGTAGCATTCTCAACACTGACGTTTTTGAGATTCCCGATTCAAGCGCAGTTCGTCTGCTACTGATGTGTGGATTAGCCGCAACAGCAGCTAAAACACCTACTTGGGCATCATCATTTGTTGCGGGTCGTGGTTGACATTTCACATATGGCTGAACACTTCCTGCTTCCTTAAATAATGTAACAATCCGGCGAACAGTACGGAAACTTTGATGATGTCGTCCAGGATACCGAGCAGCATACATAGCACACGCCCATTGGGCTTTTTGATTACAACAGCCATACATCAACACGATATCGATTTTTTCCACAATTGGTAAACGGTACATTTTAATATGGCTAATGTATCACGAAGCAAATACTGTCCACACTGGCGGAATGTTACGTGATACCATGTACTTATACATTTGTGACTATACAGCGCCATCTGTCACAAAGCGAAAAAAGTGGTCCAACTAAAAGATTCATATTTCTTTATGTACTACACGGACATGTAAGTAAAAATGGTGGTTCCTATTTTTAAAAAACGCAGTTGATATCCGCTTGACTAGTGGCAGCGCCATCTAGTGGGCCAACCATAGGGTCATCTGGTTTCCCCCTTCAAGCTAGATGAGTTTTGTTCTTTGTACATTTTTCGTTTGATGTTTATTTTGTGAGATATTTGGGTCGGTCACTATCAAAGGACCACCCTGTATATATATATGTCAAACAAATTCTTCATATTACATGGTAATTAACATAAATGGAAATATAGAAACTCAATTTGCATGTAATATTTTGATAATTAAACCATAATTGACATCTCAACAGATGTGAACAACAATTCTGAAAGCTAATTCAATATTTGAAGTGCAATTTACAGCTAAAAATAACCCAGCTACAATTTTAATTACTAAACATATTCCTAGTAATGATCCAAAACTTCATCAAGGTGAAATATTTGTTAGCAGTGGTAAACCAGGTTGGAAAATGAACTAAAGAAATATTAAAAATTTAATTAAAGGGTATTTTATTCAGAAGGATCTAATCATTAGTGTAATTATCTTCTTTTATGGCTATAACTTTCATTACTATTAGTAATTTTAACTGTTAACAGCACTAGATACGAAAATTATTACTATTGTTGCTGTTATTTTTATTGTAATAATAAATGATGGATTATTATAGAACTTTTTTAACCTGTTTGTTATTTCTTTATAATGAATTGCGTAATTATCATTTCAGCTTACATATTCATTTAACATACATAGACAAATGAAACCAATATACCACCAAGTAATGTTACAAAAAGACTGTATGATATCAAACTCTTTCAGTGTTCATTCTTGTTATTAAACCAGAAAAAAAGGTTGGTAAAACAATAAAAGTTTTATTGACATAGCATGACTTAATTCAGTAAAATTTAAATTTATTACATTTGATAGTGCTTTAACTGTTATTATTTTAATCATTTAAGGTATTAGAAACTCAAATTTATGAATCAAACATAGGAGTTCTTTTCCTATCCATGAAGTTTACACACCTATTTAAACAGAAGTTTATATTTTCCATTTTTACTTCTTTATTAGCTTCTTTTGCCTTTTTTGCATTTTTTCTTCAAGATTTCAACATTTATTAAATGTTCCATTATATCAGAATATGGCGTTCTTCCTTTTTGATATTATTGTTTTTCGTACTGAAGTTGACAGGGTCATTTTTTCTTGTTTATGAAGGTGTTTTAAGTCTTTCTATTTAAGTTTCTAAAATTCGTACATATGTGATGATTTCTCTATTTTTTTGGATCGTCTTTCTTAAATTATATATTCATAACAATTTTCTTGATGCTATCTGTTTAATGATTCATTCATTATGACTGATTAAATCTTTCATGTTTCATTGTAGTCTGGCTTCTATAATTTGTCTTTATTCTTATGCTGATATGAAAATGTTGTTGTTGTTTTGATCTTCAGTCCATAGACTGGATTGATGAGCTCTCGATGATGCATTATCCAGAGCAAGCTTCTTCATCTACCCGTACCTACTGCAACCTACATTCTTCTGAATCTGTTTAGTGTATTCATCACTTAGTCTCCCTATACAATTTATCCTCCGTGCTGCCCTCCAATACTAAATTGGTGATCCCTCGATGCCTCAGAATATGTCCTACCAATCGATTCCTTCTCCTAGTCAATTTGTGCCACAAATTACTCTTCTCCGCAATTCTATTCAATACCTCCTCATTAGTTATGTGATCTACCCATCTTCAGCATTCTTCTGTAGCACCACATTTCGAAAGCTTCTATTCTCTTCTTGTCTACACTATTTATCATCCACATTTCACTTCCATACATGGTTATACTCCATACAAATACTTTCAGGAAAGACTTCCTGACACTTAACTGCCGGCCGGAGTGGTTGTGTGGTTCTAGGCACTACAGTCTGGAGCAGAGAGACCGCAACGGTCGCAGGTTCGAATCCTGCCTCCGGCATGGATGTTTGTGATGTCCTTAGGTTAGTTATGTTTAATTAGTTCTAAGTTCTAGGCGACTGATAACCTCAGAAGTTAAGTCGCATAGTGCTCAGAGCCATTTGAACAATTTGACACTTTACTTTATACTCGATGTTAACAAATTTCTCTTCCTCAGAAACGCTTTCCTTGCCATTGCCAGTCTACATTCTATATCCTTTCTACTTCGAACATCATCAGTCGTTTTGCTACCCAACTAGCAAAACTCATTTACTACTTTAAGCGTCTCATTTCCTAAACTAATACCTTCAGCATCACCAGATTTAATTCGACTACATTCCATTATCCTCATTTTGCTTTTGTTGATGTTCATTTATATATTCCTTTCAAGACACTGACCATTCCATTCACCTGCTCTTTCAGGTCCTTTGCTGTCTCTGACAGAATTACAATGTCAGCGGCGAACATCATAGTTTTTATTTCTTCTCCTTTGATTTTAATTCCTACTCCGAATTTTTCGTTTCCTTTACTGCTTGCTCAATATAGTGATTAAATAACATTGGGGATAGGCTACAACTTTGTCTCACTCCCTTCCCAACCACAGCTTCCCTTTCATGCCCCTCGACTCTTATAACGGCCATCTGGTTTCTGTACAAATTGCAAATACCCTTTCACTCCCTGAATTTTACCCCTGCCACCTTCAGAATTTGAAAGAGAGTATTCCAGTCAACATTGTCAAGAGCTTTCTCTAAGTCTACAAATGCTAGACACGTAGGTTTGCCTTTCCTTAATCTATTTTCTAAGATAAGTCAGTGTCAGTATTGCCTCATGTGTTACAACATTTCTACGGAATCCAAACTGATCTTCCCCTAGGTCGGCTTCTACCAGTTTTTCCATTCGTTTGTAGAGAATTAGTGTCAGTATTTTGCAGCTGTGGCTTATTAAACTGATAGTTCGGTAATTTTCACATCTTTTTTTTATTCTTTTTGAAGTCTGAGAGTATTTCGCCTGTCTTATACATCTTGCTCACCAGATGGTAGAGTTTAGTCTGGGCTGGCTCTCCCAAGGATATCAGTAGTTCTAATGGAATGTTGTTTCGACTTAGGTCTTTCAGTGCTCTGTCAAACTCTTCATGCAGTATCATATCTCCCATTTCATCTTCATCTACTTCCTCTTCCATTTCCATAAAACTGTACTCAAAACATCGTCCTTGTATAGACCCTGTATATACTCCTTCCACCTTTCTGCTTTCCCTTCTTTGCTTAAAACTGGGTTTCGATTTGAGCTCTTGATATTCATGTAAGTGGTTCTCTTTTCACCAAAGGTCTCTTTAATTTTCCTGTAGACAGTATTTATCTTACCCCTAGTGATACACGCCTCTGCATCCTTACATTTGTCCTCTAGCCCTCCCTGCTTAGCCATTTTGCAGCAGGACGGTGTGGTCGAGCGGTTCTAGGCGCTTCAGCTTTGGTCGCAGGTTCGAATCCTACCTTGGGCATGGATGTGTGTGATGTCCTTAGGTTAGTTAGGTTTAAATAGTTCTAAGCTCTAGGGGACTGATGACCTCAGATGTTAAGTCCCATAGTGCTCACAGCCATTTGAACCATTTGAATAATTTTGCACTTTCTGTCGTCTTATTTTTGATACGTTTGTATTCCTTTTTGCCTGCTTCATTTACTGCATTATTGTATTTTCTCCTTTCATCTATTACGTTCAGTATCGCTTCTGTTACCGAAGGATTTCTATTAGCCCTCGTCTTTTCTTCTCCTACTATATTTCTTTCCCCTATTCAATCGTTCCCTAATGCTCTCCCAGAAACTCTCTACAACCTCTGGTTCTGTCAGTTTATCAAAGTCCCATCTCCTTAAATTCCCACCTTTTTGCAATTTCTTCAGTTTTAATCTACAGTTCATAATCAATTGATTGTGGTCAGAGTCCACAACTGCCCTTGGAAATGTCTTACAATTTAAAACCTGCTCCCTAAATCTCTGTTTTACCATTATATAATTTATCTGAAGCCTATCAACATCTCCAGGCTTCTTCCTGTATACAACCTTGTTTTATGATTCTTGAACCAAGTATTAGCTGTGATTAAGTCACGCTCTGTGAAGAATTCTACCAGGTGGCTTCCTCTTTCATTCCTTATCCCCATCCCATATTCACCTACTACGTTCCCTTCTCTTCCTTTCCCTACTATCGAATTCCAGTCCCCAATGACTATTAAAATATCGTCTCCCTACACTATCTGAATAATTTCTTTTATTTCATCATACATTTCATCAATCTCTTTGTCATCTAGGATCTAGTTGTCATGTAAACTTGTACTACTGTTGTAGGTGTGGACTTCGTATCTATCTTGGCCACAATAATATGTTCACTATGCTGTCTGTAGTAGCTTACCCGCATTCCTATTTTTAATTGATTATTAAACCTACTCCTACATTACCCCTATTTGATTTTATATTTATAACCCTGTATTCACCTGACCAGAAGTCTTGTTCCTCCTGCAACCGAACATCACTAATTACCACTATATATAACTTTAACCTATCCATTTCCCTTTTTAAATTTTCTAACCTACCTGCCTGATTAAGGGATCTGACATTCCATACTCTGATCCGTAGAACGCCAGCTTTCTTTCCCCTGATAACAATGTCCTCCTGAGTAGTTCCCACCTGGAGATCCAAATGGGGGACTATTTTACCTCTGGAATATTTTACCCAAGAGGACGCCATCATCATTTAACCATACAGTAAAGCTGCATGCTCTCGGTAAAAATTACAGCTGTAGTTTCCCCTTGCTTTCAGCCGTTCACAGTACCAGCACAGCAAGGCCGTTTTGGTTAGTGTTACAAGGCCAGATCAGTCAATCATCCAGACTGTTGCCCCTGCAACTACTGAAAAGGCTGCTGCCCCTCTTCAGGAACCAAACATTTTTCTGGCCTCTCAACAGATGCCCCTCCATTGTGGTTGCACCTACGGTATGGCTATCTGTATCGCTGAGGCACTCAAGCCTCCCCACCAACGACAATGTCCATGTTCGTGGTGGGGGGGATAAGAAAATAATGAGATATTATTCTGTTATTGATTGTTTTTCTCTTATTGTGATTTGGTTGAGTTTTTGTACTGATTCTTTAATGATTACTACTACAGGTTGTATAGGTTGAGTTTATTTATCTACTTAGCATTCTAATTCCTTGTTTTTATGGTTTTAAGTTACATATTTTTTAAAACTTTTTGAGGTTAGATTAGTTCTTCCTTTAGTTTTAATTTTAGGTTGATGTTCTCAAACTGAGCTGGTTTTTATTTAATTTTTATAGTTTAATAGTTAGTTTGCTTTCACCATTACTTTTATTTATGGTTGCAATTGTGCTAATATCGTTATTATACTTTTTGTTCTTATTATTTAGATATTTTAAAAATTTAAGTATTTTATTTATCCCTAAGGCTCATATAGGGGCCCTGGTTTATGATAGAACAATTCTTGAAATTGTTTCATTGAAGTTTGGTGGGTATGGTATTTTCCATGTAGTAAAGGTCTCTTTTTGTTTATAATGTAAAAATTTTTCATTATCTTGAGTTCGATTAATTAGTGTTACCATTTGATTTGTTTTCAGTAAGTTGGTTGAAACTCTTCAATTGCTTATTCTTCTGTTGCTCATATAAGAATATTATTCCAAACATGAATGTTACACAGCAACCATATACAGGGTTATTACAAATGATTGAAGCGATTTCACAGCTCTACAATAACTTTATTATTTGAGATATTTTCACAATGCTTTGCACACGCATACAAAAACTCAAAAAGTTTTTTTAGGCATTCACAAATGTTCGATATGTGCCCCTTTAGTGATTCTGCAGACATCAAGCCGATAATCAAGTTCCTCCCACACTTGGCGCAGCATGTCCCCATCAATGAGTTCGAAAGCATCGTTGATGCGAGCTCGCAGTTCTGGCACGTTTCTTGGTAGAGGAGGTTTAAACACTGAATCTTTCACATAACCCCACAGAAAGAAATCGCATGGGGTTAAATCGGGAGAGCGTGGAGGCCATGACATGAATTGCTGATCATGATCTCCACCACGACCGATCCATCGGTTTTCCAATCTCCTGTTTAAGAAATGCCGAAATCATGATGGAAGTGCGGTGGAGCACCATCCTATTGAAAGATGAAGTCGGCGCTGTCGGTCTCCAGTTGTGGCATGAGCCAATTTTTCAGCATGTCCAGATACACGTGTCCTCTAACGTTTTTTCCGCAGAAGAAAAAGGGGCCGTAAACATTAAAACGTGAGATTGCACAAAACACGTTAACTTTTGGTGAATTGCGAATTTGCTGCACGAATGCGTGAGGATTCTCTACCGCCCAGATTCGCAGATTGTGTCTGTTCACTTCACCATTAAGAAAAAATGTTGCTTCATCACTGAAAACAAGTTTCGCACTGAACGCGTCCTCTTCCATGAGCTGTTGCAACCGCGCCAAAATTCAAAGCGTTTGACATTGTCATCGGGTGTCAGGGCTTGTAGCAATTGTAAACGGTAAGGCTTCCGCTTTAGCCTTTTCCGTAAGATTTTCCAAACCGTCGGCTGTGGTACGTTTAGCTCCCTGTTTGCTTTATTCGTCGACTTCCGCGGGCTACGCGTGAAACTTGCCCGCACGCGTTCAACCGTTTCTTCGCTCACTGCAGGCCGACCCCTTGATTTCCCCTTACAGAGGCACCCAGAAGCTTTAAACTGCGCATACCATCGCCGAATGGAGTTAGCAGTTGGTGGATCTCTGTTGAACTTCGTCTTGAAGTGTCGTTGCACTGTTATGACTGACTGATGTGAGTGCATTTCAAGCACGACATACGCTTTCTCGGCTCCTGTCGCCATTTTGTCTCACTGCGCTCTCGAGCGCTATGGCGGCAGAAACCTGAAGTGCGGCTTCAGCCGAACAAAACTTTATGAGTTTTTCTACGTATCTGTAGTGTGTCGTGACCATATGTCAATGAATGGAGCTACAGTGAATTTATGAAATCGCTTCAATCATTTGTAATAGCCCTGTATAAGTTTTAAACATAGAAATTTTACAGCCAACGGGTTGCAAATAACTGTTTGGTACAACTATTCTACGTTTTTGACACATATATGGGTCTCTTCATTGGAATGAAATCTTGAAGAATCCTATGAAATAATAAAAAAACAAAATTAATTATGACAAAAAATGCATTAACTAAGACAACAGTTTTATGAGGTACAAAGGTTACTTACATAAAATTACATTACGAAAACGCTATGGTCGGAATTTCGAGCAACTAGCCTCAAGTCAAAATTAAAATAATAGATGTTCCAGCCTTGTCATGTATGCCTAGCTAAAAATAATATCTGACTGATCAGTCCATTGGCTTACATTGCTGCCACAAAAAAATACAAGGTAGCGCCTACTACCTGGTTCAGACAGTGACATGTTTCCATGTAAAGTATTATAACAGGAATAATTAAAACACAAGAGTTAATTATAAACCAAATTACAAGGGAAGAGAGCTAAATGTATTTTTTTTAAATTAGACGATGGTGAAACGATTGAAGTATAAGAACCATCTATTAAACTAATGAAAAAATTTTTGTTGCACAATTGTAACTGTTCATTGAGGATGAGGCCATCGATCTTAGAAATATGCTTGAAAATCTGTAGGTCATTGAATTCGTCCAGTCTATGACCTTCCTTTTCTCTGTGCAAAACGGAAATTTCTTCAACGATTTTCAGTAGGAGGCTACGAAGTTAGCAGATGATCAGCAAAAGTGGAATTATGTATGTTAGTGCCTCTTTTTCCCAATAAATTTTCTTTTTACCTGACACTAAAAGATCTTGCAGTTTGTTCTATATAATAAATGGGACACATATCACAAGTGATTTTATACACTCTTGAATTGTGTATAGGAGCAACTCTTGATTTTAGATTGTGAGTAAAATGTTTAAGGATGGTTGAAGGGGAGAAGGGAAGCGACCAAATTCTGTGGTCATCATTCTGGATTTTTATGCAAAATATTGTGTAATACGTGTATATTTCTATTGTGTATTGCCAAACCACAATTTATGGAAGATGTTTATATTTTATTAATAGGATTAAGTGTTGTTGTTGTTGTGGTCTACAGTCCTGAGACTGGTTTGATGCAGCCCTCCGTGCTACTCTATCCTGTGCAAGCTTCTTCATCTACCAGTACCTACTGCAACCTACATCCTTCTGAATCTGTTTAGTGTATTCATCTCTTGGTCTCCCTCTACGATTTTTACCCTCCACACTGCCCTCCAATAGTAAATTGGTGATCTCTTGATGCCTCAGAACATTTCCTACCAACCGATCCCTTCTTCTAGTCAAGTTGTGCCACAAACTTCTCTTCTCCTCAATCCTATTCAATACCTCCTCATTAGTTATATGATCTACTCATCTAATCTTCAGCATTCTTCTGTAGCATCACATTTCGAAAGCTTCTATTCTCTTCTTGTCCAAACTGGTTATCCTCCATGTTTCACTTCTATACATGGCTACGCTCCATACAAATACTTTCTGAAACGACTTCCTGACACTTAAATCTATACTCGATGTTAACAAATTTCTCTTCTTCAGGAACACTTTCCTTGCCACAGCCAGTCTACATTTGATATCCTCTCTACTTCGACCATCATCAGTTATTTTGCTCCCCAAATAGCAAAACTCCTTGACTACTTTAAGTGTCTCACTTCCTAATCTAATTCCCTCAGCATCAACCGACTTAATTCGACTACATGTCATTATCCTCGTTTTGCTTTTGTTGATGTTCATCTTATACCCTCCTTTCATGACACTATCCATTCTGTTCAACTGTTCTTCCAAGTCCTTTGCTGTCTCTGACAGAATTACAATGTCATCAGCGAAACTCAAAGTTTTTATTTCTTCTCCATGGATTTTAATACCTACTTCGAATTTTTCTTCTGTTTCCTTCACTGCTTGCTCAATATACATATTGAATAACATCGGGGAGAGGCTACAACCCTGTCTCACTCCCTTCTCAACCACTGTTTCCCTTTCTTACCCCTCGACTCACTCCCTGTATTTTACCCTTGCCACCCTCAGAATTTGAGAGAGCGTATTCCAGTCAACATTGTCAAAAGCTTTCTCTAAGTCTACAAATGCTAGAAACGTAGGTTTGCCTTTCCTTAATCTAGCTTCTAAGATAAGTCGTAGGGTCAGTATTGCCTCACGTGTTCCTATATTTCAACGGAATCCAAACTGAGAGACAAGCCTCTAAATCCTTACATTTGTCTTCTAGCAATCCCTGATTAGCCATTTTGCACTTCCTTTCGATCTCATTTTTGAGATGCTTGTATTCCTTTTTGGCTGCTTCATTTACTGCATTTTTATATTTTCTCCTTTCATCAATTAAATTCAATATTTCTTCTGTTACCCAAGGATTACTACTAGCCCTCGTCTTTTTACCTACTAGATTTTCTGCTGCCTTCACTACTTCATCTCTCAAAGCTACCCATTCTTCTTCTACTGTATTTCTTTCCCCCATTCCTCTCATTGTTCCCTTATGCTCACCCTGAAACTCTGTACAACATCTGGTTGAGTCAATTTATCCAGGTCCCATCTCCTTAAATTTCCACCTTTTTCCAGTTTCTTCAGTTTTAATCTACAGTTCATAACCAATAGATTGTGGTCAGAGTCCACATCTGCCCCTGGAAATGTCTTACAGTTTAAAACCTGGTTCCTAAATCTCTCTCTTACCATTACATAATCTATCTGAAACCTGTCAGTATCTCCAGGCTTCTTGCATATATACAACCTTATTTTATGATTCTTGAACCAAGTGTTAGCTAGGATTAAGTTGTGCTCTGTGCAAAATTCTATCAGGCATCTTCCTCTTTCATTTCTTAGCCCCAATTCATATTCACCTACTACGTTTCCCTCTCTCCCTTTTCCTACTACCGAATTCCAGTCACCCACGACTATGAAATTTTCGTCTACCTTCACTATCTGAATAATTTCTTTTATCTCATCATACATTTCTTCAGTTTCTTCGTCATCTGCAGAGCTAGTTGGCATATAAACTTGTACTACTGTAGTAGGTGTGATCTTCATGTCTAACTTGGGCACAATAATGCGTTCACTAGGATTAAGTAGGAATAATTAATATTTATCATGTTGAAAATAATTGTGGTAGCGGGTAATGTCTGCACGAAAGTATTGTTGGCAGGAGAGACCGCACATTGATATAATTTTAAAAAGGGCGGGAGATACCGCATATGGATACATTTTAAGAAAAGAGCGGGAAAGACCACGCAGTGATACATTTTGTAATGATAGCGGGGATTGTCTGCACCAGAAAGCATTGTTGGCGGGAGAGACCGCACTTTAGCGTTCGTAGGAAGTCAGTAGTAAGCAAGATGTGAAGTGTGTTGGTAGCAGTTCTGAAGCGAGAGATTGAGAGGAGCGGTATGCCTGCCAGCCACCAGCTATGATTTACAAGAGATTATAAACGGATGTACAGAGACATCAGCTAAGTATTATCATAAGAGGAACTAATATCATTGAATTATTTTTTTGAGAAACTCAAGACTACTGAAGGTATGTTTGCGCAATGCTAGTTGTATGATTATTGTAAAAAGTAAGTCCCATTTGAACGTTTGTAAAATCATTTCTTTCAGAATAGAATAAATTTTTGCCAGAAATGTTGCATTACTGATTATAATCCATCCCAAAAACCATCAACATAAACCTTTGGAAAATTTTATTGTTGCCAAGAAAAAGTTTAACTATGAACTACGTAACTTCAGTCAAATTAATTAGAGAATAACGTCAGCTTTGCTATTAATGAATAACTTCAGCTTTGTTAATAAATACAGTCACTTATTATGACAGCCCACCAGCAGCTAATAGAGTGTCCTAAAAAAGAGTAAGTATATTCATGTCGCAGTTCGATGTAGCAGTCACATGGTGATCCAGTAACAGTAAAACAGGTAAGGAACAGTTTTGGGTTATTGCAGGTAACAACTGAGGGGCCACGACGACGAAACATTCTATGTTTCGTCGAAATAATCAGCAAATCACTTTTAATAAGCAGCATTTAAATTTGTATGCGAAGATTGAACTTATTATTATTGAGAAAGAGAATTAATTTCAAAAGGAAAGATTTCATTTGTTATTATTAAGCAAGAGATAGAAATCCTAACGGAAGGTTTCATAGGTTATTGTAGAAGGGAAGATTGCATAACAAAAGAGATATAGAGGAGATGGGAAGGTCTCAATTGTCACTGGAGAAGGTAACTTTGCATCCAATTTTTTAAATAAGAAGATGACGAATTTTATAAGAAAAGGGGCCTAGAAATGGAATTGAGAAAACGATTACGCCTAATGTGGTCACTTTAGCGTCAGTTCTACACTGGAGAGCGAAGGGAACTGGTACACCTCCCTAATATCATGTAGGGACCCCGTGAGCATGCAGAAGTGCCGCAACATGACGTGGCATGGACTCAACTAATGTCTGAAATAGTGCTGGAGGGAACTGACACTATAAATCCTGCAGAGCTGTCCATAAAACCGTAAGAGTACAAGGAAGTGGAGATCTCTTCCGAACATCACGTTGCAAGGCATCCAATAAATGCCCAATAATATTCATGCCCGGAGAGTTTGGTGGCCAGCAGAAGTGTTTAAACTCAGAAGAGTGTTCCTGAAGCCACTCTACAGCAATTCTGGATATGTGTGGTCCTCCAGAAATTGCCCAAGTCCGTCGGAATGTACAGTGGACGTGAATCGATGTAGGTGATCAGACAGGAAGCTTACGTACATGTCACCCGTCAGAGTCGTATCTAGACTTATTAGGGATCCTATATCATTCCAACTGTACATGCCACACAACTTTTCAGAGCCTCCAACATCTGGACCAGTCCCCTGCTGACATGCAGGATCCATGGATTCGTGAGTTTGTCTCCATACACGTACACGCCCATACGCTCGATACAATTTGAAACGAGACTCGTCCGACCAGGTAACATGTTTCCAGTCATCAACAGTCCAATGCCGGTGCTGAAGGGCCCAGGCGAGGCGTAAAGCTTTGTGTTGTGCAGTCATCAAGGGTACATGAGTGGGCCTTCGGCTCCGGCTCCCAAAGCCTATATCGATGATGTTTCATTGAATGGTTGGCACGCTTACAATCGTTATGGCCCAGCATTGAAATCTGCAGAAATTTGCGGAATGGTTTCTCTTCTGTCACTTTTAATGGTTCTCTTCAGTCGTTGTTGGTCCCGTTCTTGCAGGATCCTTTTACGGCCGCAGCGATGTCGGAGATTTGATGTTTCGCCGGATTTCTGATATTCACGGTACACTCGTGAAATGTGCGGAAAAATTCCCACTTCACCGGTACCTCGGAGATGCTGTCTTCCATCGCTCGAGCGCCGACTATAACACCACGTTCAAACTCACTTAAATCTTGATAACCTGCAGTTGTAACAGAAGTAACCGATTCAACTGCCCGAGACGATTGTTGTCCTATATGGGCATTGCCGACCGCAGCGCCGTATTCTGCCTGTTTACATATCTCTGTATTTGAATACGCTTGCCTCGGAGATCACTGGCTTGCATATCTATACCAGTCTCTTTGGCGCTTCATTGTAGCTTTGAAGATCTTGTCAATTATCGAGAGATCATAGTGCAACTGTTTTTATTATATTCATCTCTTTATTGAGCTTATCAGGTGACAAAGATACAGAAGCTGCACGATGAGTGGCTGAATGGAAACAAGCTTTTTTATGGGAATGATGCTGCACTGCACTAGCGGGCACAATTTGATCTCTATCAGTTGCTTTTTGAAAAATACCGAAAGAAAGTCTGTCGTTGTCAATAGCAATACTAAGGTCTGAGTAATTAAGCTGACGATCGTTATTTTCTGTGTCACAACTTAAGCTGATTTTTTCGTGAAGACTATTGAAAATTTCAAATAAATGCTGACTTCCTTATCGGGAACCACTGTACAGGGTGTATCAAAAAGAATTATCCAATTTAGAATTTCTATATTTCTGAAACTAAGAAACATATACAATGAATTTTGTTTTTTGGTGAACAGGAAACTCAAAAGTGTTTTTTCACACCTCTTCATAGATGATCAGTATGCCCCCCCCTTGAGATACATGGCATATGTCAGTGTGATATTCAGATTGTTACCACACTGCAGCGAGCATGTCTTGAGTGACAGCTTCTGCAGCTACTGTTTTGGAGTGTCTCAGATCATTCATTGTTGTTGGTAACTGAGGCACATAAAAAGAGTCTTTTATAAGCTCCCATAAAAAATAACGACTTACAGTCATGTCTGGAACCGTGGAGACCAGAAATATAAGGTTGAATCATTTGGTCCACTGCGACTGATCCGTCATACAGTGATCCTTTGAGTTAAAAACTCTCATGCTTCGAGATGCCAGTGAGGTGGTGCCCCATCCTTTTGGTAAACAAAGTCGTTTGAATCAGTCTCCAACTATGGCAAAACAAAGTTCTCAAGCATATGGATATATGTGCTTCCTTTAACAGTGTTCTTGGCATAGAAAAATGAGCCATACACCTTTTCCTGTGGAACTGCAAAAAATATATTAAATTTTGGAGAGTCCCTCTCACATTGCAAAACTTCATGTGTTTGTTCTCTACCACATATTCTCACATTATGATGGTTCACCTTTCTATTTGAATGGAATTTTGCCTTGTTACTAAACACTAAGTGTCAAAGGGAACTGTCATCCTCCATCTTACCAAGAATGAAATTATAGAACTCCCCAAATTGTTGTTGTCACTTTCATGAAGACCTTGCAATGGCTGAATTTTGTTTAGTTTCATGTGTAAATGTTGACTCAACACACACCACACGCACATAGGGGACATGTTGAGCTGTAGAGCTGCAAGGCAAATAGATTCCTGCGGATTCCTTATGAAACTACGTTGGGTGCATTTGACTTCTGTGTCAGACACTTGGGGATGGCCCGCCCATTTGCCTTTACACAAACAACCTGTTTCTCGGAATTGTTAATACCATCATCTAATACTCCGTGCTGTAGGAGAATCCACACCATACCTAGTCCAAAAGTGACGCTGAACAGTTACTACTGACCCACACTGTGCAAAACTTAGAAAAAAAAGCGCTTTCTGTTGTCCTGGCGCTATTTTTACTAGAACTGAAGTGGACGCACACTGCTGCTACCTAGCAGGAACTATGCGAAACTCGAGAGTTTGCTCTTTCCAACAGTATATTGTTCACGCACATATCTCAAATGACATAATAGTTATGATATATTAAAATCAGACGATTTTTTTGATACACCCTGTATATGATAAAAATCTCTTCCATGTACGCAGTTTATGATGAAATGCTCAGATCAGCAGCAGAAAAATTGCTGAAGAATTTATCTTCTAGCAAATCAATGAAAACATCTGCTAGGATGCCTGCCAGAGGGTTATCCATTGCCAGGCCATCAGGGTGATGGTATAGGTTGCCAATGAAAACAAAAGAATTGTATTTTACTACTATTCTTAGCAAACAAATTACGTTCTTGATTTGCTCCTTAGAAATATCTTTATTAAAAATAAGTTGAATTTTTCAGGGATGTCAATGGTTTAAGAATGTAGGCTTCCACATCTGGTGTCATAGTGATTAAAATTCTTCAGGGTATTATGCTGCGTCATTGCTAAAAACTAACAACAATAGTAAACTAAAACCGACGTTTCGGCCGAATTTGCAACGGCCTTCCTCAGGGCACAACTGGTTTTGCATAGGGATAGATGCTTCTATTTATTACACACTATCGATGTTTGATGTCACTTTTGTAAAACTTTTAATTGGCCCACTAATATGATTGGCTAGTCATGACGTAAGGGAAGATGGAAGGAAAGAGGCTATTCGTGGATATCCATGTCGTCAATAATTGGTAGCTGTCCGCCTGTCAGCATTTGGCTTCTGGTCAGCAAGTTTTCCTCCTATCCCCATGCAAAAACAGTCGCGCCCTGAGGAAGGCCGTTGCAATTCGGCCGAAACGTCGGTTTTAGTTCATTATTGTTGTTAGTTTTTAGCAATGACGCGGCATAATACCCAGAAGAATTTTAATCTCTATGTCTATGGTTGTTTGAACAGATACGTTAGTGTAAAGATTCATAATATCTAATGGAAACAATTTAGTATCTTGATCACACTGCAGATCTTTGATTTTACTGACTAGATTTTGACTGCTGATGACAGAATAATTATTTCGAAAAATAAATAATTTTTTTAGTTTATTCTGAAGAAACCTTGCTAACTCATGGTATGCTCTGTTCATACTGTTCACAATCAGACATATTGGATGGTGACTTTTACGTATTTTAAACTGGGAACACAATTTGGGGCCTGTGGATTTGTATTAATAAGCAGCTTTTTATGAAATGGTTTAAGAAAATGTGCAGTGCTGTTAATGGCAAGCCTAATTTCTTTGTGTATCATGGGGGTTGCATCCTCATTTACATCTGAAAAATTATTCTCTTCCAAAAATTGTAATGTTTTAGATACATATTCCTTCTAAGTAGCAACGATTACAGCATTTCCTTTGTCAGACTTTGTTATAAGGCCACTGTTTTCATTTAGCTTGTTGACATCAATATTTTTAATCAACTGTTTATCACAAGTGTATTGATAGTGTTTTCAACTGCTTGTTTCTCACAAAAGTTACATACATATGAGTTGCCCTCATTTGCCAAGAGCGACCATTTTGATGCTATCAAGACATATTTTAAGATATACAATCGTACTTTCTACAATATTTTTGTGTGATGTGTTAGGTATTACACTGTATTTAAGCCATCTCTCCAACAAGACAGTTTGTTCTATTTCGGTCTTCTTCAGAATTTTGTTGAAACATTTATGTTCAGGCCTTTGAAAACTACTAACAACACCCTTTTTTACAGGTAGAATGCTCTTAAGATTAGCCAGTCTCTTCTCATGTCTTTATGCAATACAGTTCTTTTAGTTATCCATCCTATCATTAATAAAATCTCAAAATACACCAAATAGAAAATTAAAATGTAAGCGAAAAATTTAGTGAGTTCAAGATACATAACATAGGCCTCTTCATTTAGTGTGTCATTTTTCTTGCATAAAGCACTAATATGACCGGAAATAGTGTTTGAAATAGGCCCTGAAGAGTTTTTGGATTCGTCATGCACTGTCTGATGTTAAGATAACACTTAATGTGCCCTCACATATACCTCGATCTCAAAGTTAATTTCCCCTGGAAATTTATGGTGGCATTAAGTTTCTGCATGAAACTGATTATGTAAGAAAGTACCCAGTAAATAAGAAAGAGCAGAAAACTTTAATGAAAAAAATATTGAAGTTATTGACATTCAAAGAGTGTCACTACACTGCAACATTACCAAGAGAAATTATTTTTAACATCATCAAAACAGTCCAATTTGTATCCACAAATGATCGATATAGAAATTTAAAACACTAAGTCATAATCTCTTAGTTTCTGTAAAGCACAACATACATTAATTAAACTTCCAAATTTGTGCAAATTAACGTTCTTCTGTCGTTTATTTGTAACTGAATTCATCAACTTTAAAGTACACCATTGCAGTAGCTAATGAAGTAACCAAGTTTTCAGTTAGTCAATGAAGTAATGAATCCATGAGATCAATCAATAAAGCACTGATAAACTGGACAGTAACAATCATTAATAAAACCTAATGAACTTGCTATCGTCATAACAATAGGTGAAATATTGTAATAACACAGCAAAAAGAGAAGCAATCACAGAATGTACAAAGCCACACATAGATAAATAAGTAATCAAACTGACAGCCACTATCATTAGTAATTGGCAGATTCAAAAAGAAAAAAGGAAGAAAGGGCAAATGTTATTTCAGTGCCATGCAGTACATGAAACAAATACACGAATACATAAATACCTTACATCTACGCAATATCCAAAATAATATTTTCGTTAGACTTTTGTATCACATTTAATCACCACACTCATGGGTACTCGGCTTTTTAGATAAATACCTAAACAACACAAAAAATCGTCACAAGGGATTCAGAACGGCTTCGCCACTCCACATCACGTAGGTTTGTTGATAAACACCCTGTCGTCCATTGCCCACCGGGTAGGGCGACTCCATGCAGAGATGCTCTGGTGGAATGGGGAAAGGGGTTTTATGATGATTGCGCCACTTGCCATGGTACAGTGGTGGAGGTGATGTAGCATGGCTGGATGTCACTTTGCATCGTTACGCTCGCACGCTCTGATGAGCAGTGATATAGTATTGCAAGGTTATGGTACCTCATAAACGAAGGAAAATATGTGGTAGGATCACTTCACTTTAACAGATCATACTGCAAAAAAATGTAATTATCAAGTGCACACAGTACAGTTCAAAATAGTGCAATGACAAACTTAAAGTATATTCATATTGTAATAATTCATAATCAAATAATATATGAAAACCATCACACGAGATATCACCACACTCGCAAAAAATGAAACTATTCATAAATTCACTGTTATTTACTAAGAGATCACAAGGACAAAATTCCAATTTCTTATCCTAACTCACTTGGAAAAACCCTCAACCAGTCTGTTCTCATCTTAAAAAGTACAACAGGAGTCTCGGTCATTATTTTAGTTTTTTATTTCTAAATTTGAATTTAATATAATTTTATGTTTTCTGTTAAGATGTTAAAACTAACATTGGTAATAATGTTCAAATTATGTTTATAAGTTTTATAGTTGCTGCTATACTTGATTCATGATGATGAACAAAGCAAAGTTGATTTCTGCCTGTTTATCAAAAACATGTCTTCTTGATAATATTTTGAAGTCTGGGCTGCTCACTGACCAAGTTTTTAGGAGCTGCGGTATTTTGTCTGTACAAAGGTTACATATTCAATAGTTTCTTAATAATAACTGTAGAAATCAATCGTCTCTTGATGAATATTAAAACAAATCTTTTGATTCATAGCTCTTACATATTCCTATAGAATGAGAAGATATTCTGTACTTACAAATTTGGTTTTTATGTCGTTTTTTATAGTCGTTTTATATTTGATATGAAGGTTTTGTTAGTGTGACTTGAAGAAAAACAAAACTGCTCATTATTAAAACATTAATTATTATTAATCATTATCCACAAATTATGATCATAAGGTACACTTACCTTAGATATAAAAATTAAATAATTTTTAGAGCTCATATCGACTAAGCAGATTTAGCCTAATAATTAGGTCTGTTTGGTCTTTAAATTTTTATATGATCACAGTTCAGGCTGGCATGAACCAAATCGATTCCTTTCCTAAGTTTTACAGGTTTGCTTTAGTATGGAAGGACCATGTGAGTTCTACAAATAGTGTCAATACTTTTTGATTTACCTATGTTGTATTCAAATTTTCATCTTTTAGTTGTTTGTCTTTTAATTGGCGAAGCTTTTTTAACTTTGTTCGAATGAAATACTTTATTTTATATTAATATTGAAAAGGGACTTAATAAAGTAGGGTTTGTTGGCATTCCACAAACTTCTAGTGATTAAATTTCATATGACATCACATTATTTACGTCATTAACCATCTGTGTTTAATTTGACAATTTATTTAGCTAGCTGGGAAAAGTTTCACTAATTAACTTATACACAATTATCTCGCGGTTCTTTATTGTTTTATGTTGTCCTATATTAGGTATTTCCACTGCTATAATTTATATTAGGACATTAAATTCGAATTATTCTTCATTAGGTTGTTATTCAAACTATTTCATATGATGTTACATTAGATTTGATTTTATTGTCTTCAAGTATTTGAATTGGTAGTTCCAACACCCATATTATTTAATGAATTACAAACTTAATTGTTGATTTATTGTGATTACTTTCCTTTGTCTGTGGCTTTCTGTGCTTGCTGATACACTGAAACTAATCATACTACTCTTGATTTTGATGAGGGTGAAATAGATTAGTTTCATGGCTTAATGTGTGATATGGTGCACGTGTTTTTTGTCAGAATATTCTTAAATTGTTTTATTAAGTATAGTCTTGTCTTCGATTTTTAAGTAGGTGGTTTCCGATCTTTTATGTTTTTTATCCCTTGTTGCTTCTGTATATCTCATGGTTTTACTGGATTTCAAGGCACTTTGTCTTGAGTCAGTTATAAAAGTTTAATGTATTTAGTTTCAAGAAGTTTTCCCCTTTGTCTTTAATTTTTTCCTTTATGGGTTTAAAAGTTCTATTGTTTTCATTAATTCACTGTAATTTTTTCAGAATTTAAATGTTAACAGAAAAATTAAATGCGTATTTGTTACATGAATACTAGTTAGAAAATAGATTAGATAAATGATTCTTAGAATTTTCTCTGTTTTAATATAAGGCTCTTCAACCAGTTGTTTTCCTTGTTAAGAAATATACAACAGCTACAATGATTAAAACTGAATATTTCAATTGGTATTTATTGCAATGTGGTAAAAGTATTAGAATTCTAATTGACAGAAATAAATCGATAACAACTCCTAACCTATTTGGACCTGTACCGTTCTCACTGAATAAAAGTGGTGTGTCAAAATTATTTGCTGCTACATTATTCTCTGGCTCTCCTAGTAATTAATCATTTTATATAATTAATACTAATGTTACAAACACATGATTATTTAATTAACTCTCTAAATGGGAAGTGAAGGTGGAGTGATTTTTTTCAGTATCTCCACTTAGTGCTAAGGGTTTATTTGATTATACTGGTTGCAAAAAGAATAAATTAACATCACTTATAGCTGCAGTGTTAAATGATAATACAAAATGGAGTGTAAGAAATTGATTTCATGTTACATTGTCTAGAAAAAAATCTTTCCCAGTTGAACTGAACGAAATCTGTTCCTAAATATGTGACTGTTGATAATAGATTTGTCATTACTGTTGCCACTCTAACAATATTAGATGTCAAAGTAAAACATATCCTATAAGTGTAGTTGCTATAATTTAGGACAGAGTTCTATTCCAGTTATTCATTTATAAATAATTCTTCATCCTGCTTGTAAACAAATACAGATAAAAAGTATAGAAGCTCCCTATGCAAATAATGGTCAGACAATTTAACTATTATTTACATCTCAAACTATGTGAACCAAACTTCCAACTGCTCTTTCAATATTTGAGTTGGTATGTATAGGGAAAAAGAACCAAGTTTTAATTTGAATTACTAAAATTAATGTTAGTTACAATCTAAAATTTGATAAGAATGGATTGTTAATTGGTACTGGTAAAACAACTAGTGATATATTAACATTTTTAGATAAAGGGGGTCTTAATTGTGAGCATTTAATCATTAGCATAATCCACTCAGGCAGCAGTGGCTGACGGCGACAGACGCAGCAACAGACAAGTAAACCGCTTTTGTGAAATTTACGAGTTCCTAACCAGGAGCGAATTTTATATATATCTGTGTGCTTTAATAGTTTAGTTTCTTGAGTTTCTGCAATTCATATGATACGTTTGCTGAAAGGTTCACAGAAAACTTGAGTTTGATTTCAAACACGTACCCGACTCATACTTGGTGGTGACATTAATTTACCCTCGACATGTTGGCGAAATTCATGTTTAACTCCAGAGGTGCGGATAAAATATCATCCAAAATTGTGCTAAATGCATTCTCTGAAAATTATTTCGAGCAGTTAGTTCATGAGCACATGCGAATAGTGAACGGTTGTGAAAACACACTTCACATCTTAGCAACAAATAATCCTGAGTTAATAACAAGCATCAAAACCGATTTAGCCAGATTGAATATTGTAATCCCAAATCCCCGAAAAATAAGTGAAAAATATACCTATTCAAAAAAGCAGATAAAAATTCACTTTACGCCATCCTGAGAGACGACCTCCATTTGTTCCAAATTAATAATATAAGTGTAGACTAGATGCGGCTACAATTGAAAGAAGTAGTATCAGCAGCAATTGAGAGATTTATACCAAATAAAGTAGCAAACGACGGAGCTGATCCTCCTTGGTACACAAAACAGGTTAGAACACTGTTGCAGAAACAACGAAACAAACATGCCAAATTTAAACAGACGCAAAATCCCCAATATTGGCGATATTTTACAGTAGCTCGAAATTTGGCAAGGACTTCAATGCGAGATGACTATAACAGTTTCCACAACGAAACATTGTCTCAAAACCTGGCAGAAAATCCAAAGAGATTCTGGTCAAATGTGAAGTATGTTTGCGGCAAGGAACAATCAATTCCTTCTCTGCACAATATAATGGAGATACTATCGAAGACAGTGCTGCCAAAGCAGAGCTACTAAACAGTCTTCCGAAACGTCTTCACAAAAGACGACGAAGTAAATATTTCAGAATTCGAATCAAGAACAGCTGCCAACATGAGTAATGTAGAAGTAAATATCCTCGGAGTAGTGAAGCAACTCAAATCACTTAATAAAAGCAAGTCTTCTGGACCAGACTGTATACCAAATAGGTTTCTTTCAGAATATACAACCGTTCGCTCGACGAAAGATCCCTACCCAGAGACTGGAAAGTTGCACAGGTCACACCAATATTCAAGACAGGTACTATGAGTAATCCACTAAATTACAGGCCAATATCGTTAACGTCGATATGTAGCAGAATTTTAGAACTTATATTGTGTTCAAACATTATGAATTGCCTCGAAGAAAACTGTCTATTGACACAGAGTCAACATGGGTTTAGCAAACATCGTTCCTGTGAAACATAACTAGCTCTTTATTCACATGAAGTGTTGAGTGCTATTGACAAGGGATTTCCGATCGATTCCATATTTCTGGATTTCCGGCATTTGACAATGTACCACACAAACGACTCGTATTGAAATTGTGTGCTTATGGAATATCGTCTCAGTTATGTGACTGTATTTGTGATCTCCTGTCAGAGAGGTCACAGTTCGCAGTAACTGACAGAAGGTCATTGAGTAAAACAGAAGTGTTTTGTTTGGTTCCCCAAGGTAGTGTCATAGGCCCTTTCCTGCTCCTTATCTATATAAACGATTTGGAAGACAATCTGAGCAGCTGTCTTCAGTTGTTCGCGGACGATGCTTTCTGACTAGTGAATTCATCAGAAGATCAAAACAAACTGCAAAACGATTTAGAAAAACATATCTGAATTGTGCGAAAAGTGGCAGTTGACCCTGAATAAAGAATAGTGTGAGGTCATCCACATGAGTTCCAAAAGGAACTCGTTAAACTTTGGTTACACGATAAATCAGTCTAATCTAAAAGCTGTAAATTCAACTAAATACCTAGGTATTACAATTACGAACAACTTAAGTTGGAAGGAACACATAGAAAATGTTGTGGGGAAGGCTAACCAGAGACTGTGTTTTATTGGCAGGACACTTAGAAAACGCAACAGACCTTCTAAGGAGACTGCCCACACTATGCTTGTCCATCCTCTTTTAAATACTGCTGTACGGTGTGGGATCCTTACCAAATACGACTGATGGAGTACATCTAAAAAGTTCAAAGAAAGGCAGCACATTTTGTATTATCGCGAAATATGGGAAAGAGTGTCATAGAAATGATACAGGATTTGGGCTGGAAATCGTTAAAAGAAAGGCGTTTTTCGTTGCAACGGAATCTTCTCACGAAATTTCAAACACCAACTTCCTCCTCTGAATGCGAAAATATTTTGTTGACACCGACATACATAGGGAGGAACGATCACCACGATAAAATAAAGGAAATCTGAGCTCGTAGGGAAAGATATGAGTGTTCATTCTTTCCGCGCGCTATCCAAGGTGGAATAATAGAGAATTGTGAAGGTGGTTTGATGAACCATCTGCCAGGCAATTATTAAATGTGATTTGCAGAGTTTCCATGTAGATGTAGATTATCTTACATTACAGTTAGGTCCTTCATTAATATCAGTAATATTAACTACTGCTAATAGTGTTAGAAAACACATAAATAATAATAATTAAAAAAATAATAGTTCTTATTATTAATACTATTATCATTATCATAATTGATTGTATTGTTATTATTTAATTTAAAAATTATAGTAATAAAATTAAGTTGCATTTTTTCGTTTGATTCAATTTAGGTAATATAAAAAACGTAATATGCCACTAAGAAATTTTAAAAATAGAATATATGGTAATCAGAATCTTAAATCATTGAGGAAGGTCGTGACAAAATTAAAATGTAATATCGATATAGGTCAGCTTGATTTAATGAATGTGGTATTAGTTTACTACAACTGTGATTTTGGTGTCTAAGGGAAGGTGCTTTATTTACCCCAAACATTTTAAAAGTGGCGGCTACCCTTATTTCTATGTTACAAGATTGATGCTTTTCTAACAATTTTTAAATTTTTTCTAACTATCTTAAATTTTGTTTGCATTATTTTGCTGATGTTTACTTTTTTTCTTTAAAACATAAAGGTATATTGAACATTATTTTAAGAAAAAATGTGTTGTTCTCTCTTTGTTTGTATTAATTATTGTTTTTCATATTGATTTGGTATGACTATTTTTCCCTGTTATTCAGTTACCTTTTACTGCTTTTATGGATGCTATATCATATTATCCCCATCAACAGGCAAGGTGCCGAAGTGCTGTACACTCAAAAGACTTGCACCAGGCGTCTGGTCTACCTGACAGGAGGCCCTAGCCACATGACATTTCGTCTTTTTATGTAGGTGCTTTATGTCTTTTTATTTTAGTTTCTAAATTTCATTCTTATTGTAATGATTTCTTTAATTTTTTGGATTGTCTTGTTTTTTAATTATTTATTTGTAACAATTTTCTTGATCTCTGTTTATTGAATCATTTTTATGACTGATTCACGATACACTCTTTCATGTTTCTATCTAGTTTTGTTTCTATAATTCATGTTTATCTTATGTTGATCTCAATATAATTATATATTATTTTATTACTTATTATTTATAATTATTTATAATTATATATTATTTTAGTACTTATTATTTATAATTATATATTATTTTAGTACTTATTATTTTTCTTTTAGTCTAATTTTCTAGAGTTTTCTTTTTTAACTATTACTGATAGAGGTCGCTTTATAAATCTTAGCAGTCCGTTTTTTTTTTATTTTTCTGGTTTTAATTTTCATGATTATATTGTATTGCTCATTTCTTAGATTAAATTTGGTATGTTTCTAGTTTTTTGAGGAGAGTTAGTTTCTACTTTAAATTGAATTTTAGGTTGAGAATACCAACAGAACGGTTGTAAGCTGCTGCTCATTTAATATTTACTTCTTTGATCACTACTTTGCCTTCATTAATATTTTTATTCAAGGTTTACAATTTTGCTAAAACACTGTGTTTTATTTATTATTTTACATTAGTTCTTATTTTATATTTTAGCAATTAAAGTTAAGATTCCTGATTTTTTGTTCTGTATCTAGTTTGCTAGGGGTCATGTAGAGGCACCAGTTTCTGGTAGAATAATTTATTGAAGCCAAACAGACATGACGTTTTTTTTGTGTAATTAAGATTATTTATTGTTTGGGTTTGAAGCTTATTTATTTCTGATTCTCTTTAGATTTACCAGTTTTTTACAGTGTTAAATTTATTTGTTGTGATCAAGTTCATTTAAACTCTTTAACTACCTATTCGTCTGTTGCCCATCTAAGAATAGTTATTGCCGATGTAATAACTGTGAATTTTTGGGATTGTATAGATTTACTTTCTGTAATAAATGGTCATGATTTATATTATTTTCATTTATTTTGTTTCTCAAATATTAGGTGTGTTTAGGTTTAAAATATGATTAATTAGCAACAGTGTGATTAATCTTATATCATGTATTGCACTATGATGATTCCTCTAAAGATCATCAAATATAACTGCTCCACCTCATCCTTCAAATTTAGTACATGAATTAGGTTTATGAGATAAAACTGCCTGGATATTCCTTTAGATTTCTGGCATTAATGTTTTTAGATCTGTTCACACGTTATACAAGGGACAAAATTTTTTTTCATAGTGTCCGAAATTTTTGAACTGATTCTGAGTATTTTAGTTCTGCTGACTCCAAAAATGCCATCCATGTTGTTATAGCACCTCCAGTTTATGAGATATTTATGGTATCATTTTATGTTGCTCTTATAACTACTTTGGTTTTACTCCACAATTTGTAAATTGATCATTTGTATAATACTAACTGATTATATACATATAAGCTCTCATCACATTATTGTTTCATACATACTTTACCTATTCTGAGATTTATTTCTGTTTTTTATAGGCACTGACATGGCATCATTATGAAGAAAATGTGTGAATAATACAGATGTGTTTTTTCATCTGTGGGAACTATCATTCAGTTAGCAACAAAAAGCCATACTTTAGTTTATGAAAAAAGAACTTATTTGGCCTATTTCAGAGTAAAACTGGGAGACCAATATAAGGCCTGGGCACCTCACATGTGTGTAAAACATGCACAGAGTGCATGTGACAGTGGACAAATAGGAAATGGAAGTGCTTGAAATTTGGGGCACCAATGATATGGCGAGAAGAAATAAACCATAGCGACAACTGTTACTTTTGTTCATTGAATTTAAAGGGTATCAATTTCAGTAACTGTAAAAAGGTTTCAGATTCAGAGGAGATGTCTGGTCATCAGGGAAAGACAAATACTTGAAAACTATCCTGAGCAAAATAATAGTGACTTTGCAGGTTCTTCATAGCTGTAACTGACTTCAGTTGAGTGGAACTGAATGACCTCATTAGAAATCCAAGCTTTACAAAAAAGTAATCAGAATTGTTAGTTTCCAGTCTGGCGGACAAACACTGTCTGTTACAAATAACAAAAGTCACATTTTGTCACAAAAGAGAAACAAATGTCCAGCTATTCTTCACAACAGAAAACGAATTTGATTTTTGCACCAATGCGGAAAGACCGTAAGGAATGAAACTGTGCATAAGAAGATACACACCAAGTGAATGGTGGTTACTATTTGTAGATAGCTCCAAACACAACCTAAGATGTGTTCTTCTGCGTTATGGGGACAAATATGTGTCAGTCCCAGTCAATCAAACAGCTACTATGCATGAAAATCAAGTTGCAACAGCCACAGCCTGGAGAAGATGTTATGCCACAATCAACAATAGTTTACCTGTGTAGATCTCAAGATGATGAATTTTCTTCTAGGATAAGGGGGGCTACACCAAATACTCATTCTTTTATGTCTGTGGGGCTCTAGAGCTAAAGACCAACACTGAGTGAGAGGATAGTGTCCTCTTAGAGGAAATATGATTCTTGAAGAAAACACGGATCATCACAGAACATTTGGTTGACAGCAACAAGATTGTATTGCAACAATTCTATATAAGATTTTGATTAATGAAGCGTTAATCAAGGCTTTGAACAGAAATGGAATATGTGCTGGCTGTATATTCCAGTATGAAGAAAATAAAAGCAGGTATATTTGATGGATCACAAATCTGCCAGCTCATAAATGACCAGAAATTTCCAGGACTCAATGAAACACACTGAGATCGCCATGTGATCGTCATTCTACATGGCAGAATTTCCTTGGAAAGTATAACTATTAATAACTAGAAGAACTATTGGAGATCATGCTCACTACTTTTTATTCACTTCGTTTTAGCATGAGCATAAAATTATACAATGTGCACAGTCATCTGGACCGATTCCAGGTTGTCTTGGTGATATGAAGGGGGAAAAGGGTGAGCATTTTCATCGGATAATAAGTTCAGTGGCAGAACGATATCATGGACGATGGCTAGAGGCATGATTTCTTCGCATTAACGCTAAACGTGACAGAAGATATATTGAAGAGATTTTGCAGTGTCTTTACGAATACGAAAATTATGATTTTATTTCCACGAATTAAAGTGTTAAGGTTATTTTAAAGCGAAATTTACTTATTTCCTGATAAACGCGATATTACAGCGAAATTTGCAGAGAATAACGAGCCTGTAATTTTGTTCCAAGTTATGCATGAAGGGAAAGGAGAGACAGAACAAATACTCCTCAACCAAACAAAAATACCTGTTACCTCTAATATTCTGTGAAATCTCTTCATGGCACAACGCCAATGAATTAAAGAGTTTAGAGATGGCCAAGCATTTTCTAATGATTCGACACAAATATTGCAGACATTGACACCAGGCTTCTTGCGAAACGAAACGTCTGGAATGTTGTTTTCAGGGTGGCTGGGAATCCCACCTCAGCTTGTCTCCTCAAGCTATAGTGCTAATGTTTTTGGAAATCGCTAATGACATCTACTGGCTGCATCACTAACTAAACAAAGAATTGATGTAGTTCGGCGTCGTGGTTCAGGTAAAATAAATAAAGTGACCATAGTCACTACTATGTTGGATCTACAACTATTATAGGCACGTGGCCTCCATTGTTCTAATCGGTAGCAGTCGGCAACAGCCGGGAAACAACGTGCCATATTGATTTATAGATACTCTGTGCCGACTGGGTAGCGCACCGCAGCTGCAATGTCACTATTTGTGTTTTTTTTGCGCTATTTTCATTGTGATTTGCGGTCGCTGGCGCATAGCACAGTTGCCTCCTACTTCATTTGAGAAAATGAATCCGACTGTCAGGAGCTGGTGGAAGTTCAAACATAAATTTCTGTTGCCTGCACTGATACTTACGGTACGGAGGCGGAGTTCGTTTCTCTCCACATCCCACTTCCCCTGCAGCACAGTCTCTACTCTCCTCACTCGCCGCAACAGCTGCTCGCCAAATGCCAAGTTATAGTTTGTGAATAGGAGCGAAGGTTGGGTCGTCCGAAAATTCTTATGATGCACAGCAGAGATAAACAGTTTTCGTGTGAAAGTTTATACGATTTGGTCAGTAATACTTTGATGCATAAATTTTGTAATGTTTGTATCGAATGGAAGAGAAATATACTAAATCGAAACATTGTTTTTAAAAATACAGAACATTTAGAATATAAATTAAACATTTCAACAGTAAAACAATAGGCAACAATAGAACCCTCGTTAGTTAAGTAAAGTAAAGAAAGCTAAATGTGAAAAACAACTATAATGCTACTCACAGCAAACATCTCGCTGGAGAAGGTAGAGGACCCTGCAGTCCAGAAATGGCTTCAAACGTATGTACCAGGTATGTACGATCAAAAAAACCTCACTGATAGTAAACTAAGATTTGTACACCTTCTGATAACGATTTTCCTTTGTTCTGTTGGTTAGGATCTGCAGACTTTCCCTCAGCCAATCGACCAAGGAAACAATACACCCCACACTGTGCAAATGAAATACACTAAAGTGACGAAAGTTACAGGATAGTGATACACACATATACAGATGATTCATGTGAAAGGGTTTCCAACGTGATTATGACTGCATGACAGGATTTAAGAGACTTGGTAATTGGAGCATTCCATTTCGGAAAGTGTTACGGAATTTAATGTTCTGAAATCCACTGTGTCAATAATGTGCCGAGAATGTCAAATTTCAGGCATTATTTCTCACCACATACAATGCAGTGGCCAACAGTCTTCACTTATATAAAGACCGAGAGCATCAGCGTTTTCGCAGAGCTGTTAGTGGTAACAGACAAGCAATACTGCTTGAAATAACTGGCGTTAATGGGGTATGGCAGGAAAGGACCGACGCGAGTGCCTTAGCTAACAGCACGACATCGCTTGCAGTGCCTTGTGACCTTATCAGTTGGAACCTAGATGACTGGAAAACTGTATCCTGGTCAAGTGAGACCAATTTTAGTTGGTAAGAGCTGATGGTAGGGTTTGGATGTGATGCAGATCCCACAATGCCATGGACCCAAGCTGTAAACAAGGCACTATAGAAGCTGTGTTTATATGGAATGGGCTGGATCCTTCGGTCCAAATGGACCGATCGTTGACTGGAAATTGTTATGTTTGGCTATTTGGAGACCATTTGCATCTATTCATGGACTTCATGTTCCCAAGTAGTAACTGAATTTTAAGGGATGACCATGTGCCATGTCATAACATTTTGGAAAATTCGAGCTAATGATTTGGCCAGCCAGGAGATGCGCTCCATCTTCAGGACACAAGTGGCCCATCGGGACCATCCGACCGCCGTGTCATCCTCGGCTGAGGATGCAGATAGGAGGGGCGTGTGGTCAGCACATCGCTCTCCCAGTCGTTATGAAGGTTTTCTTTGACTGGAGCCGCTACTGTTCGATCGAGTAGCTCCCCAATTGGCATCACGAGGCTGAGTGCACCCCAAAAAATGGCAACAGCACATGGCGGCCCGGATGGTCACCCATCCAAGTGCCAGCCACGCCCGACAGTGCTTAACTTCGGTGATCTAATGGGAACCAGTGTATCCACCGTGGCAAGGCCGTTGCCTGGCCAGCCAGATAGGTTGACATAAATCCCACCAAACATATATGGGACATAATGGAGAGGTCAGTTCAGGTACAAAATCCTGCACCAGCAACACATTTGCAATTACGGATGGCTACAGAGGCAGCATGGTTCAATATTTCTGCAAGGAGTTACCAACGACTTGTTGAGTTTCTGCATGACACCTGGCAAAAAGAGGTCCAACATTATGTTAAGAGGTGTCCCATGACTTTTGTCACCTAAGTGTACAAACAAGCGTAACACATTCTTTAGAAGGGAAATCACACTTTGCTCTAATTTGTCACTAAACTAACAACTCTACAGGCTGCTGTGTGTTCATAGTCTTCATCAAAACTCAAGATCCAGCGCTGAACAGGAAATGCTTTTGTTAGAATGTCTATTCTCAAGCAATCTTGCATGCTTTGCAGGCTTTTGAAATCAACCATTAGAATGTAAAAGTACGTAATAACTTGATTCTGTCTTGTATATGTTAAAATGTTGTGAACTACGAGAGGGAATTATGGGAGAACATTTTATTCACATCATTTTCAGGGATCATAAATTCACCTTATTTGATGATATCTTGCGAAAGAATTTGAAAGTGCCAAAGAGCTTAATGCCATTGTGTTGAAAACAAAGAATTGTTTTTGTATTTCAGACAAAATCAAACACTTGTTCCATTCATACCTATGGAAAACTTCCCAGATATTTCAATTTCATTGTAACTCGAAACTGTCTAGAATAAATGGGGATGTTGGTTTAAAGCCCCCTGTTACATGCATACAAATTCAGATATCCTCCACTCATTTTTCAAACAATTGACACTAAAATCTGTCCCCATGGTGAAATGGTTGCCCAGTTTTGCCATGTGGCAAATTCCAATCAAAATTTGATTTTGAAAGCTGTAGGATCATTGCAGACGTTGTTTGGAATTAGAAGAGTCTGTCTCTATTCCCATCTGCTGGTTTCAAAAATAATAGAACTGAAGGAGAGGATGATTGTAATTGCTTCTGGCCATGTTGCTAAACTAGTTGGTACGATTATTGAGAGATTTAGAGGTTCATCAGAACATGAAGTAGCTCTCCTCTTGCTAAATGTTTGTATTTTAGTTGTAAACAAAATTGAAAAGCACATGTCCCAAAGTGATGCTAGCATGTTATTTAGACTTTTGAATGATTTATTTTGTCCACCTAATGTAATTTAGTCAAACTATACCACCATTTCGTCAGCAAGTGAAAAACGACAAAAATTACCTATCTTTAAAGAGTTAAAATAGTCTGGTATTATTTCTGGGTATTTTGCTTTTAAAGACACTCTGCTAAATCAAACTGAAAAAAGTTGTGATTCAGTCACTGAAATTAATGCATCTGTACTTTACAAATGCTCTCTTAATGTCTATTTGGGTTCCCTGTTCATCCACTGACACAGAATTTTTTTAACATATAATTCATTTCAGTGGCCAGAAATGACTAATGAAAAGGAGCTCCTTTGTAGCATGTGCAGAAGATAAGATTAGGTAGGATGGCCAATGATACTGTAATGTAAGTGTTGTGTAAACATAATCAGGACTATAATAAAATAATACTGAATGTAAAGTGTACATCTATCATTCATTTAAATAATTCAGAACCACAATAATTGGACATCTAATTATTAATTTTAGAATTTCATTAATGTGAAATTAAAGCAATATGGAAACATCTGCATTGTGAAATCATGCGAAAATTAGCATCCTTCTCACAGGATCATACTGAAAGTAATGCGAAAATGGACTTTTGTTGGAGCATCCAGTGTGAATGCCCAATGTCAGTGCATCAGAGGAGAAAACAGAAATGAGGATTCAGTGACCTACTGTAAGAAAACTAATGAACCAGATGCAGCTTATGTATAAATAAATAACAATGGGTATATTGATACAATTTCTTAGCAAAAAGGAAGTTCTTGAATGATCCAAATGCTATCTGTATTTAATGTTATGCGAGTGATGCAGACCAGTATGGTTAGACTGGTGTATAATATGAATAAGCTATATCTAAAAAACTAGAGCTGATGAGGCAAAACTGAAAGCATTTTTGGAATCGGTGGCCCAGATAAAACCATAAATAGGTCAAAGTCGTAAGCCACCAAACTCACTGCTGCCAAGCATTATTTAACCCATTGAGATTACAAACATGTTATGAATTATAACAGTGGCTGAAGCAAAGAATTGTCAGATCAACAGGAGACCAAAATCCTTCATTAGAAGATGCTTACATAACCAGAATAATCATTTCCATCATAACCGAGTTTTATACAGTGTCTCACAATTTTGTTCTTGCAAATGATATCAGAAGTTAAACCTCGTAGAAAGATTTTGTGCATGTTGTACATTACTGTATTTGCCGAAAATACAATATTTAATAACCTGTTGAAAATAATATACTGTCACATTTTCAGTATGTGCTTCTATGACAGTAAGGGAGAACACAAATGCTAGTAAGCATATCTGAAGTATTTAAAAATGTATTTCGTTATATTGAGATACAGATGTTCTTGCGCATTTCAATACCAGTTTACAAGTAAGAAGCACTTGTTTTGTTCTTATGTAACATTTATCAGTAGTAGTATATCTGAGCAAACAATGTCAACTTTATTCAAGAAGCATCTGCATTATCTACAAATACTGATTTCATAAACTGCACATGTTTAAAGGTTCCTGTTGCAACTCAAGTTATTCTTTTGCATGACAATGGAATGTATGAGTACAGATATCAATGGAACAATGTCAGGTGACATCACTGTCAAAGGGATTTTTCACACTAGTTGGAACATCAACATATCAGTTTACTTACCCAGTGACAAATGGTGAAAGTGAGGTTATGAGATACTGTCCATGGTGCAAAAACCAGAATATAGTATCAGAATTAAGGAACTAATGGTGATAAAGTTTGTTAATAGCGAAACCAAAATTCATACGGAATGTTTTTCTTCAATTCTGCAAGGTAAACTGCAGAAAAGTGTAACTACATTTCCAAACATCGACATTTATTTGCTAGCAGAAAAATATACATAAAAATATTTATAAGGGACTACATAGCCTGTTAACCTTATCAGGTATGATTGCCTTCCAGCATAGCAAATAATGTCAGAAACAATTATACTTTTCCCCTCCAGTACAGCTGAGTATTTCACTTACAAAAAGGTTGTTCAATGAAAATTACATCTATTTCTTCTTATTTACGCAAAGTGTAGGTGCAAGTCCTGCTGAGTAATGGTAAAATCTAAATAATGTTTCACTTTCAAATGTCTGACCTCTAGTGGAAGAACAGGCAATGTAAAAAATATCAAAGTTGTCATGGAACATCTGCAATGTCACAAACACCAAAGTAAATAATGACCAATAAGATTCAAAAGCATGAAATGAATTACTATAACATCTGTATGTGGAGCGAAAATAAGTCAATTTTTTTATGTTGACAGACAACGACAGTTCTGCCCCATCAGTGTCAGCATCAGTATTTTCCCAGGAAGAAACCTTGACTTTGACACTCTGTGCCATGAACAGCCTGCATTGATGCTGCTATTGAAAATGCATTGTAGAGTATTTTGATACTGCATTCTGTCAGGTGTCAACTGCCTAAGTGAAATAATGCAAAACCAGTTTTCTGACTGGCCTGTAAATATTCAGATCGAGAAATATTTTGGAAATGCTACAACTGAATTCTCTTTTTTTGCACTAGCTTTGAAACACTTGATCTTGTTCTTCTCCAGTAATCTAGATCGCATTAATAAGCTCATATGCCTGCTGTATCGGAAATTATTTTCTTTTGCATTCTGGACACTTTTCATTGGTGCCATTTTGCAGTTGCGCAAGATATTAAGAATGAAGATCTTTAACTGGCTCTATTAGACAGCTGAAGTTTGATATAGAATTTAGACAGTGATAATAGATAATAACAAGTTCTAAACTGGGCTGTTCCAGCTCGTGTACCCACTGAAAATGGCTAATGTGTAGACAGTCAGGTGACTGGACTGTAGCCTACGTGATTTTACTACAAAGGCCGTCCTCCCACGGAAATGGATGAAATGTTGCCCATCCTGCCCCCCCCCCTCCCCCCCAACCTGCCTTAATTCAGCATGGACCGTTGATGTACATAGAAAAAAATGTATAAACGGCCATGAAAAATAGAAAGAGAACCTCTGCAGAGGTTGGTGGTAGAGAAAGCTGTATTATAAATGACAAATCTCCTAAAGAAGATAGCATCACAGTGGAAACGGTCAAGCCTGCAGGACCTACTAGAATCCATTGGCTGAATAGAATAATGAAGATAGTGTAGACCTCTGGAGATATGACAAAGGCAGTTATTACACTATTTTTAAGAGGGGTAACAAGGTGCTCCATCAATACTACAGAGAAATAGTATTACTGTAGTGTCGCATGAAGACTATGAAAAGATAATTTACATAAAAACACAAACAAGATAGAACCACAATTAATTGATGGTATAATAGAGAAGGGTGGCAGAGGCTTTGTGAATTACCTACATAAGCAGAAATGTTTCAGAAAGAAGAAGTGGTGAATCTGTATTCTGTGCCTTGCACTGGCATCAAATATTAGGATGTATAGTGGATGAGTACTAGTTGGGGGCATCATTCATATTTTACTGAAGACATAGCTGCATGAGATAAAGTAACAAGTTTCTTCATATAGCCACACAGGATGCTTATTACAATAATATGTTTCTTGAATCATATACAGATTAGTGGCTTAGTTGATTTTTTACTGCCGGCTTCTCCTTTCAAGTGACCACTTTGCAAATACATCACCACGTACATAGTTCATTGTTAGCTGCAACAGGCAGAAGACAGGCGTCGTTGGTGCTGCATATTTTAGCAGTTCTGAAAAATCTATGCAGTGCTCAAGTTTATTTATATATAAAAGCCGACTTACGCATTTTCCTTTGTGTGAGACCACTTGTACCAGTCCGTGTGCAAATTTAAACTTTTAGATTTGCATATTTTACTCTTTGTGTTGTTGCTGTGTAATCTTTCATTGATTGTATCAATACCCATTTGTATTTTGATATAAAGTTATATTTCGAACATTCACGAGTGCCGTGATAAACTCCTGCCATTATCGTCAATTGTAGGCTTAAACTTAATTATACTCTTAAAATCTTTGAGAACAGTAGGCCTATCGTAGTTCAAAACAGTCGTTCTCCAATTTCATAGTACAATTACTTGAGAAAAGATTATTTTGAGAATTTTCGGGCGCTTAAAAAAACTATTTCCATAAGTTACCGGTACGAGTGTTCTGGATGTGTAATTTATTTCCTAGCTAATCAGTGTTTGTGGTTAACAGTTTTGCCAAAGAACACATCACCCCTGAACTTCATTGGAGATCAACACAAATAAACGTGCGTTTCTGAGAATTTTCGGAAGCTAGCATTGTCCTTTGGAGGATCTACAAGCAGCCGTTTGTGTTTTAGTTACTGTAGCAGATTTTCTTACTATCATATTGTGTTGCATCTAATTTTCCCTTAAAGAGGTGTAGTCCTGTATATTCTCTGCATTTATCGTAAATTAACTATGTTTTCGAGTTTGTTAGCAACAATGATTC